>NC_081790.1:24437194-25637194 GCF_963082965.1 Carassius carassius | reverse complement strand
AAAGGCATCTGTCGACACCACAACATGTCTGAATGTCACACTCAGAAACGCACGGGTGAAACGGCATCCTAATAAGGACGATCCGTCTTCTTTACAAATACGCACCCATGAAGCTCTTTTAGAGAAATTTGCTCTTTAGGAAATGCTCTTTTAGTGCTGAGGCGCAGAGGGGAATCAGCCACTTGCAACACAACAGGGGGTAGTGCAGCCTGAAGTGCGCAACCCACTCGACTCGGGAATGACCACCGCTGAAGCGCCATCTCGCCAACACACGAAGCTTCCGAGAGCGTGCTGAGCTCGTAATTCACAGCTGACACAGTTGAGCAGAACGATACTAACGCTCGGCTCCAGAGCAGAAAAGCTGGTATGCATTGCACCTGCTGCCTTATTATACTCATGCTGTGATCAGCAGCAGCTGGATGCAATAAATCGCATTATACATTACATTTACATTTAATCATTTAGCAGACGCTCTTATCCAAAGTGACTTACAAATGAGAACAATAGAAGCAGTCAGGTCAACAAGAGAACAACAACAGTATACAAGTGCCATGACAAGTCTCAGTTAGTCTAGTACAGAACTCATAGCCAGGTTTTTTTTTTTTTTTTTTTTTAATGAAAAGACAAGAAAAGAAGAAAAAGTGCTAGTATTAGTTGGTTAAGTGCTGGCAAAAAAGATAAGTCTTTAGATGTTTCTTGAAAATGAGTAAAGACTCAGCTGTACGAATTGAGATTGGGAGGTCATTCCACCAGCTAGGCGCAGTCCAGGAGAAGGACCGTGAGAGTGATTTTGAAACTTCTTTGGGATGTCCCCACAAGGCGTCATTCACTTGCAGAGCGCAAACTTCTGGAGGGCACATAAGATTTAACCAGTAAATTTAGGTATGTTGGTGCCGTGCTAGTGGTCGTCTTGTAGGCAAGCATCAGTACCTTGAATTTGATGCTCATGCCAATGTGCATTGGCTCATTTAGTTTACACTCGAAGTAGATTGGTCTATCGAAGCGATATCCCAATTTTGTCGGTCACTGACGTGATGTCAAGAGTGACCGACTGAAAGGGAACTGAAGGTATAAATGAAATGCAGTCTGATCTATAATCAGCCAGTTAATGCGGATTAGAAGAGCACGGCATGAACTAATTTGACTCACATAAATTAAATTAATGCATTTATCGAAAGCGACTTAGATTGCATTCAGGCTAACAACTTTTCCTAACATGTGTTCCCCAGGATTCAAACCCCCAACCTTACGCTTGCTAACGCAATGCTCTACTGCTTGCGCTACAGGAACACATAAATAATGATGCAAATAAATTCTGTCAGTGTGTTGACTGTTCCTAAACCTCAGTTCTAATGGTGCCTTCACATGCTATTGGAATTATTGTAAATACGTGTTTCCCAGTAGGAAATGGGACATATAACATAGATAGTTCACCCACAAATGAAAATTCTGTCATCATTTACTCATCAAATCGTTGCTGGTCCCAAATGACTTTCATAGTATGGAAAAAAAAAATACTGTATGTAAGTCAACTGGGAACAAAAACTGTTTGGTTACAAACGTTCTTAAAAATATCTTCATTTGTGCTCAGCAGAAGAAAGAAATTTGTGCTGGTTTGAAACAACTTGAGGGTGAATAAATGATAGAATTTTGATTTGTGACTGAATTATCCCTTTCATGCTACAGTGCACACACTCATTTAGTTATCAAATCAACCAGCAAGTACACATAAACATCCACAGACATACATACTTAGATTCACACACTGCAAGTGTGGCAACCCGGAGGTGCATTTGAAGGATAATTTGTCAACTACGCCACTCAGGGAGTTACACCCAGAGAATTTAGTGTCTCTAAAAGGACACGCAAGTTCGTTCATCAATAATCGCTCAGAGACATGGGTGACGATACAAAACAGCTGACTTTATTAAGTTAGACACTTTAAAACACTGATTAAAATATATCCGGCCTCAGCCAATCACAGCTCATCATAAGGGTTTGGCACTGAAAAGGGTCACAGAGACACTAGCTAACTGGGGCTTACCAGCAGGGTCAGGCTATCAGAGATTAGGCTGCCTATACCAGAGAAATCATTCCTTTCACCAGTGCACGAAAACACACGCACTCACACCACACTCCACGGATGGACACAGCACACTGTGAGCAACACACCACCACCACTTAGAAGGGAATAGAGCCAGCCTCCCTGCCTTTGGCACCCAGATCCTGCGACACAAGAACAGAGCAATCGTAATACGAGTCACTAAAAAAGGCACACAGAATAATTAAGGCGCTGAATTGCCCTATATTGCTTTAAATTAAACAACAAACCCAAAATAAGAATTAACAAAATTGGAAGAGAAATGTACAAGGCCTATTTGCCCCAAATTACAAATCAAACTACTAAATTAAACAACAAATTAAAGAGATGCATAAGCAAGACAATGGATTTTAATTTACAGAAAAATAAACCAGATTGATCTCAACAGCTTGCCGGAAAATACAGCAACCTGGTGTTAACAGTTTACAGAAAAATAAACCAAACCGATCTCAATCAAGTTACAATAATTAACTAATCAGCAAAACAAAATACAACCTAGAAAAATAAAAAAGAAATAGAAAAAGGTAAAACATAAATCAACACAAAACAAAACAGCAATGTTATCCGTGGGCAGGACGTGAAACGCGCCCAACTAGCAGTCGCAGCAGCAATGCAAGATCTGCAGGAGAAACGAATCCATTGATTTGAATCATAAGAGAGGGAATGGCAATCAAGCAATCAGCTTACACTCTCCAACATTTCCGGGCGAGCACCTGGAATAAAATAGAATATCACCATTTAATATTACTGTTATAGAGCCTCACCCGAACTTAGTAAACGCCGGTTAGACCTACCAATGATGAATATGGTGCGTGCATAATTAGTAAACACACACCCAACAACGGTAGTCACAGCAATAATGCGTCTGCACGAGAAACGGAACAGCTGACTCGCACTTTACGAGAGGAAATGGCAATGAGGAACTTACTAAGGTGCAAGCAAGTTAAAACCAATCTCATTTAGTCACCAAGCGTTCCTACCTCTCTAATGTCCACACCTGATGCCGGAAGCAGCCACAGTAAAGTGTTTGTGGTGCGTCGGTGACGTCAACAACAACGTTGACCTAAAGCACAGGTCTATCGCACTTTATATCCCCATGGTGACAGCCAATTGGCTCACGATCCACATATAATTATAAGGGAAGGTAAAGGGCTTTCCCACCACACAAGGAAGGTAAAATATATACATAGAGGGGGGAGGGGGGGTGTATAATGAAAAGCGATTCATTAGAATCAGACTTTCTAATCAGAAAGAACCATTTGATACAAATTCACTACAATGAAGCATAAGTTCCAATGCTACAAGAGAAAGAACACAGTTTAAGTGAGAATGATTGATTATCCCCTTAGCTCAGACATTTGAGTTGTAGCTTATACAGCCAAAAAGTTTGGCACAGTTTGTCATTTGTTACACTGGAGCAACATAATTTTATATTATCTACTGATATTTTAAAAAACACTCTTTATAAATTTATGAGGTCTTCTGTAATTGAGAGGATGTTGCATGCTCAAAGCCCACCCACACTCCATTGGAAGAATTATTATTTATTTATTTTTTCTTCAAATTCACTTTGAAAAAGTCATACATGCTTTTATTACGTTGCGATTAGACTACTGTAACTCTTTGTATGCTGGTTTGGATCAGTCATCACTCCGACGGCTACAGTAAACATGAACACATTACACCGGTATTGGCCTCACTACAATGGCTTGCTGTTTGTTTTGGATTTAAATTTAAAATTGCATTAATATTTTTTTAAATCTTGAGTGGGTTGTCGCCTTCATATCTGACGGAGCTCCTACGTGTCCTCACACCTGTTAAAGTACTGAGGTCTTCCGGCCAGATGCTCCTCGATGTGCCCAGATCTAGGCTAAAAAACAAAGGTGACAGTGCATTTGCAGTGGCTGCTCCTAATATCTGGAATAGTCTACCAATTTATGTACGAAAAGCTCAGACTATTGAAACTTTCAATTCCTTGCTTAAGATGCATTACTATGCTTTGGCTTTCAATTCTAGTTGAGCTTTGATATCTTGACCTGTTGGTTATTTTGTTTGCACTTTGTGTAATATTGTCTGTATAATAATTAGTTGTGAAGCACTTTGGTCAATTATGATTGTTTTTAAATGTGCTATATAAATCAACTTGAACTTGAACTTGAAAAGGTAAAGTGAGACCCTTTGGGTAAGATGCAAATGCTTTCTCTCTCTCTCTCTTACATTGCAATTACTATTTGACATTTTGGCAAATTTGTGGCTAATTAATGCAAATTTGTCTCATTCATGCAGTCATATGATCTGCTTATGCTGTTTACATTCACATGCTATTGGAATTATCACAAATATGAGTTTCCTAGATTAAATTTGACATGAATGGCCTTTCAAGTCGACTGGGAAACTCAGAAATAATTTTGATGCCTATGTTTCTGAGTTCGGCAGGCCATAAACTTGCCAGAGAGAACAATTGCTCTAGAGATTGTTACATTGTATCTGTTTTTCCCACAACATCTTCATTAGTTTCTTTGGTAACACTTTAGTATAGGGACCAGTTCTAATTGATTATTAGCATGTCTATTATAACATATTAGCTGTTTATTAGTACTTATAAAGCACATATTCTGCATGACCACATTCTACATCCCTAATCTTACCCAATACCCAAACTTAACTACCAGTTAAGAAGACGATGAAAGACGATTCTGAAGACGATCTGAGCGACGATGAAAGCGGCATAATAAGACTGAATAATATCCCTAATCTACAACTGAGCGAAGATGAAGACGAGGAAGAATGTATCGGACAGGAGTCAGACGAGTTGGACCGTAAGATATCAGAGGCTATATTGATCGTAACATTTAATGGGGATAAAGACAGAGAAATGGGGAAAATCCGTAACTTTGACCGTAAATGCTACACAAGGAGAAAAGAGAACTCTCTGCATATGAGACAGTCCTGTAGCCAGAAGCTTTCTCCAGACATTATGTACAACATATGGCTGGATTCTTTAGCTGCAGAAAAAAGTGGAAGGCCATGCAAATTATTGGACATCTAGAGGCAAACAGATGCACAGTGCAAACTTTGGAGGTGGTAACATCCACAAAGAAGACCCCGACAAAGAGAAAGTGTGCCGAACGAATTATTTCATTGGAGGCAACGAGATCTGCAAGAATACTTTTCTGTTTCTTATGGGGTGAGTTTCCATAAACATTATTCAGCCTCTAACTAATTTTTATAATTGTCAAAAAAGATAAATTACTGACATTTACAATGCACATTATACTTTATTATTAACAGTATGCGGTCCGATTTTTCCTGTTGCGTCTGTCGTTGCTTTGCAACCATGCAGCTTTACGTGGGTTTTGGCTTATCTAAATGAAATGTAAATGAGCCCTATTGTCACTCCCAGCAGGTGAGAACAGGTGAGAACTGCACAATATTTAGAGTCCATTTTCTCCCTTTTGAGCTTTTTGGAGTTCCTACCTTCAAATGGCCACAACTTCTCCAAATATTATCAGTTATATATGATACGATGTTACACATCGTTGGAAAGCTTGAAGACAACACTTTCAGAATCTGTGAATTACTGAAAATGCCCCAGAACCGACTTGTGTCCCTACTTTCCGTGATTGATCACAAATGATTATATAGGTCTAAATGAGTCTACTCCACCAAACTACTGTTATAAGCATGAGCCCCGTCAGACTGGTCTTGGGGGAGGTGTTGCAACAGTATATACTGATATTCTCAATGTTACCCAGAAAACAGTATACAGGTTTGAATCATTCGAAATACTTCAGCTTAATGTTACACTGTGAGATATGCAAAAGAAATCTATTGTACCTCTTGCTCTGGCTACTGGGTTTAGACCACCAGGCCCGTATATAGAATTCCTAAAAGAATCTGTAGGTTTCCTCTCGGACCTATTGGTTACCATTGACAAAGTGCTAATTTTCTGAGATTTTAACATTCACGTTGATAATACAAATGATGCATTAGGACTTTTATTTACTGACCTAATAAACTATTTTGGAGTCAAGCAAAATGTCACCGGGACCACTCATCGTTTTAATCATATGCTAGATTTAATTATATCACATGGAATCGATCTTACTGATATAGATACCATACCTCTAAGTGATCTGATGTGATGACTGACCATTTACTTGTATCATGCATGCTGCATATCACTGATATTAACTATATGGCTCCGCATTTCCATCTGGGCAAAACTATTGTTCCAGCCACCAAAGACAGATTTGCAATTAACCTGCCTGATTTATCTCAACTGCTCTGTGTACCCATAAATACACATGAACTAGACAAAATGACTGGCAACATGGGCACTGTCTTCTCTAATACATTAGAAGCTGTTGCCCCCATCAAATTGAAAAAGGTTAGAGAAAAACATACTGTGCCATGGTATAACAGTAATACCCACTATCTCAAGAAAGAAACTCGTAGTCTTGAGTGCAAATGGAGAAAAGCTAAATTAAAAGCCAATTAATTATTTGTAGAATTGTATGGAAAAAGAGTATGTCCAGCTATAGACAGGCTCTAAAAACTGCCAGGGCCGAGCACATCCACAAACTCATAGAAAACAAACAACAACAACAACAACAACAACAACAACAAAAAACAATCCAAGGTTTTTATTTAGCATAGTTTATAGATTAACAAATAAACAGATGGCACCCTATATTCTCTCACAGTTTAATAGTAATCACTTTATGAATTTCTTCACTGATGAAATAGATAACATCAGAAATACAATAACAAATGTAGATTCTAAAGCATGTAATACTTCAGTTTCATCCATCACACCCAAAAAAAAAACTGCAGTGCTTTACAGCTAGGACAGGAAGAACTACTGTAAATAAACTTATCACTGCATCTAAACCAACAACATGTTTATTAGATCCTGCACACACTAAATTACTTAGAGGGTTGTTACCTGTAGCAGAAGAACTGCTTCTCAATATTATTAACTCATCGTTATCTTTAGGTCATGTCCCAAAACCATTCAAGCTGGAAGTTATTAAGCCTCTTATTAAGAAACCACAACTAGATCCTAGTGAACTGGCAAATTTTAGACCCATTTCAAATCTTCCATTGATGCCTAAACTTTTAGGAAAAGTTGTGTCTGCTCAATTGTGCTCCTTTCTGCAAAAATAAATAAATAAATAAAAAGATTTGTATGAAGAATTTCAGTCAGGTTTCAGGTCCCACCATAGCACTGAAACTGCACTTGTTAAAATTACAAATGACTTCAGATCAAGACTGCATCTCATTGCTAGTTTTACTTGATCTTAGTACTGCGTTCAACACCATATATCATGACATACTCATAGATCGATTACAAAACTATACAGGTATTCAGACTTCAAGATGGTTTAGATACTACCTGTCCCATCACTACAACTTTATTTGAATGAGAAGTCATCTCATTTATCACCAGTAAAATATGGAGTGCCACAAGGACCTGTCCTAGGTCTCTGCTATTTTCAATATACACGTTGCCCCTTGGTAATATTATTAGAAAATACGGGATTAGTTTTCACTGTTATGCTGATGATACTCAACTGTATATCTCAATGAGACCAGATTAAATTTCTAAATTATCTAAGCTAATAGAGTGTGTTAAAAATATAAAAGATTGGATGACCAATAGTTTTCTCCTATTAAATTCGGATAAGACAGAGATATTACTTATTGGACCAAAAAACAGTTACAAACTGTTACTTCCTCTACAGTCAAAAATCTGGGTGTTATATTAAACAGCATCTTGTTCCTTTTTAAAACATATTCCCCTTATTACAAAAACAGCATTCTTCCATCTTAGAAACATTGCCAGGCTACGAAACGTGTTACCTGTTTCTGAGGCAGAAAAGCAAGTTCATGCATTCTTGACCTCTAGAATGGACTATTTTAATGCACTGCTAGGTTATTGTCCTGCATCTTCAATAAAAGCTACAGGTAGTCCAAAATGCAGTGGCTAGAGTCCTTACCAGGTCAAAAAAATATGATCATATTACCCCAATACTGGCTTCCTATTAAATTCCATCAGCTACAAAATATTTTTGCTTACAGTACCTATAAGGCCCTAAATGGTTTAGCACCTGCGTACCTATCTAGTCTTCTACCACGCTACAGCCCATCATGCTCCCTAAGGTCACAAAACGCTGGACTTTTGGTAGTACCTAGGATAGCAAAGATCACTAAAGGAGGTAGAGCTTTTTTGCATTTGGCTCCCAAACTCTGGAATAGCCTTCCTGATAATGTTTGTGGATCAGACAAACTCTCTGTTTAAATCTAGATTAAAAACACATCTCTTTGGCCAAGCATTCAAATAATTCAACTCATAATTTTTGACTGCAGTTATATCTGATCAAATGGGCATTATTATTCTTTAGTTTGGGTTAAACTAATTATCTTTACTTGGTTGGAACAGCAGCTACGCTAATTATGTCTCTATTTGTTTCTCTGTATTGCCATCCATAGGATTTACATCCCGTGGTAACCAGGATTTACTTGAGTTCCAGTCTGGATCCAGAAGACCTGAGAAGAGATGATGCCCACTCCTGAGAGGACTTCAGATGATGCTAACCCTGAAATAACATACAGAACTCCCAAATTTTTGCTGTAAGTTTGATTACATCATATAATAATTGCTGTTAATAGTGTTCATCGCCTGTTTGATTACGCATTTAATTAATTTTTCCATACATTTCTGCCATATGCTCATAAACTGACAGTCACCACTGTTAAGCTTCTACTAAATATTGTAGAAACGTAATTTTCTGTAAAGTTGCTTTGCAATGATTTGTATCTTAAAAAGCACTATACAAAAAAAACTTGAATTTAATTTTATTGAATTGTCCTGACTAAATGGGCCTAAATAAGAATAAGGTGCAAACCAGAATTTATTCAGATTAAACTCAGGTTCAGTTTTTAAAGTTTATAATGAAAGTGGTCTGCAAACTTTTGAACAGGATTTACATTTAACATAAAGTTTATACTAGGATGATGCAAACGTTTGTAACATGTTGAATTGAAAAATTCAATGTTCTAGCTTTGCATTTGGTATTTTCTAATATTGCCCTTTTCGCGGTTTTCACAGATCTTTAAAAATCCTCTCTTTCATGTGGAGTGGTCATAATTACTGGTCCCTAAAGTGACTCATGACCAATTAGAGACTACATGGTCTACTTAGCCAGAGACAGTACAAATCTATATAAAAACAATGAACTCACAGGGTGCTCTTAGCTGTCAGCAATGCTTGTTTCAGTCTCATAGGGTTGGATGTACATGGGGCCAGGGTGTTCTCAAAGGGTTTTTGCCAATCACCTGCTAATTAATAACTCTCTTGGACTGAATCTAAGACTGAATATTTCCAGATAACCCAGTTTAATGAAGTATTACCTTGCTTTTGACCTAATCAAGAGAACAGCGATACCCCTGTAATTAACATAAGAGTACAATTTAGAGGAGGGTCTCAATTATTCAGAACAGAGCCATTTAATTAGACATCGACATTAAGGCGATAGACTGAAAATGCTTAGAATATGTTTTTGGTCATGTTCAATGCACAGGCTGCTCAGGAAACATCATCACCTTCACCATATCGTGAATCAAACCACAGTGACCAGTGCATTTCCTCTAGTCAAAACACATTTGAGATATTGCTGGATTAATTATGTTTTTCCCTCCATGACTCAGAGTGCATTAAGCAAGAGTGATGTGCACACGCTGTTCTCTCAGGCATCCCTCATCTTTGATGATATGATTAAGCGCGCCAGAATTTGATGGTTCATCTGCAAGAAAAAATGTATTAAGAAATGTCATATTTCCATTTCATCTGTTTGATATACTGGCAAGATACTTTATCTCTTTGAAATAATTTTGGATGTATGCATTACAATTATAACCTGTATTATAAATAATACAGCCAATAATTTATTCTTGCTAACAAAATTAGCCATCATATTTTAATATCAGACGACAGGGATGTGGGTGACAAATAGATGCTGACCAATTCAATCTGTGTTATGTAACAACATTTGGACTAAAATACCATATAGTTTTTTTCCCCTTCTTCTTTAGATTTGCTTGAATGAATATTATTAACATCAACAACAAAGTAGCACAAGATATACAAAATATTTAGTTGTTTTTGTTGTTATTATTAATAAATAACATATTTACAATTAATATAGTAAATTAATATAGTAAAAATAGAATTAGAGTATTATTTTATTCTCAGAAATTATGTTTAAATTTGTGTAACATCCGGGAAATATTTATCATGTAGAGAAGCTTGTTTGTGCTATGAGATTGGACAGATTTCAGCTGTAATTGCTCTTCCTGATGAGATGAAAGCTTTGTGTTGGCAAACAAACTGGATCTTATAACCCTTTGAGTGTGTCCTTGTTGACTGGGTGAGTACATTTTCTGAAGGGTAAAAGAGAAGATGCTACAAACGTGGAATAGATTTAAAAAGCCAAGATCACCTTGAGACCATAACATAAAAGCAGTGATGTGGCTGCCATTCACACCAGCTGATTACATTCAGGCACAGTCAGCAGCTTTCAAATTGTACCAAAACATCTGAGGGGGGAGGGGGTAATTAATTTAAAATTATTTGTAATTAAACAGGTTTTAAAAGCACTTTCTAGTAATTATCTTACACATGTCCTGTATTAATCCAAATAAATTTTATATATTCAGTTCATATACTATTTTCTTGCAGCTTAATTAACAAAATTTACACTACATTTTAAACTCTCTCTCTGTCTTTCTCTCTCTCTGTGTGTATGTGTGTAGGGTTATATATTAAATAGCGGTGTAAATTGAATGGTTTATCATGAAAAGATATGATATTGATATAATATATAATACTGTATATATATATATATATATATAATTTTATCAATATCATATCTTTTCATGATGAGCCATTTAATTTAGACCGCTATGTCATATATAACTCTGCACCCAATGATACAATTACAATACAATTTGATTCAGGCGCATATTGATCAATTGGATTACAACCAACCAAGAAATTATTCAGCTGTTAAATTTAAGTAGACAATTAGATAATACCAATTTAAGTCAACCAAATACCAAGCAATGCATATTTTTGTTCAGTCTCTGGTGTATGAAGGTTGCATTATCAAAAAAAAAAAAAAAAAAAAAAAAAAAAATATATATATATATATATATATAATAATAGTAATAATTATAATAGTAATAATAATAATAATAGTAATACAAATAATAATAATAATGATGATGATAATATACTTAAGCAAAGCATGGTCAGGTTAAGTTTTTATAATGTTTATATAAAGTATTTTATAATAAGTTTTTCCCACTAGTAAAATAATAATATTTGGATCCAATAACATGGATCCAATATACTGATACATATGCATTTTCTTTCTCAACTGTTAACATTAAAGTGCCCCTTATAAGTGTTTTGAAAGGTTTATATTTTGGTTTTGCGAGTACCCAACAAGAGGTTGACATGCATGCAAGGTCATAAAACAAATTTCATTGTCTTATAATATACATTTAATTTTACCTTTGCCCAATTACTCCCAAACAATTCACTCAACAAATCATTTTTTTCCAAAATCCTCCTTTGTGTGATGCTAATCTGCAGTGATTGGTCCAATTGGTTGATTTAATTTATTTCATCATGCCTATATATTCCTGATAAAGTTTTCCCAGTACATGCCAAATTTTCTCAAGGAAAACAATCTCTCAATTAATGCTGTAAAATATACATTAGAGTCAGTTGGTACTACCAGGACTTTTGCTAATGGGGTGAAAGTTGGTGACAATTATAGGAGCCCACGGCTAAGGGGTGGCTCCCATGCGAACTCAACCGATTGGCTGTGGCCAGCCTAAAAAGACACTGCTGCACATCATCACAAAAACATATCATTTGCATGTGTTTTTAAGCCTTGCAAATAAAAAAATTCAAGAGAATTTAAAGCATTCAAACACTATACGAGGAAAAACTCACATGAGTACTCGCGCGCAGTTTTCGGTGTGCACGCAGAGAGCCGTGTCTCACGGACAGCAACACCGAACTGGGCCCGTATTCACAAAACATTTTATCTTACCATTAAGAGTTCTCCTAAATAACAGTAAAACATTTTAGCTAAGAGTTTTCTCTTAAAACCTATTCACAAAGCTGCTGAGACAAACTTTTACGAAGGAATAGACAGAAGTCTTAAGCTAAGAGTAAGGGCGGGGTTGACCTTGTTGCTATGGATGACGTCGGCATGCTAACTAACTATGCACACAGTGATTGGCTCTGATCAGAGATTTATTCATAGAAATATAGTAGAGCGCAATATTATGTTGCCATATTCAAATATAGGTTTTAAAATAAAAATGTTAATTGCCACATTCAAATAAAGGGCCAATACGGCACCACTAGCAAGACTTGCTCTTCGTTCTCCAGGACTTTGCACAGTGCCTGTGAGAGAAGGCTTACTGGGGGAAACACATATTTGCGTAGCCCCCGCGGCCAGCTGTGTGCCAGTGCATCCGTGATGAGTGTTCCCTCAGTCAGGGAGTAGAACAACTGGCAGTGAGAGGTCTCTGGAGAAGTAAACAGATCTACCTGAGTGGCTCCGAAATGTCTCCAAATCAGCTGGATCATCAGGGGATGGAGTCGCCATTCTTCCCAAAGCAGGCCCGGAATGTCAACAGCACGAAGTAACCTTAGAACCATCTGACTCCAAAGGAGGAGGTGGCGGTCGAGTTGCAACATGTGATGGGAGCGCAGACCACCTTGTTAATTGATGTATGCAACGGTCACTGAGTTGTCCGTTCGGAGGACCACGTGCTTGCCTCTTAAGCACCCTTTGAGATGGTTTAAGGCAAGACGTACTGCTAACAACTCTAAGCAACTGATGTGCCAATGCAGCTGGAGCCCAGTCCAAACCTGAGACTGCATGCCCGTTGTACGTGGCCCCCCAGCCGGTGGTGGAGGCATCTGTGTAAACAACAGCATGCCTGGAGATCTGTTATAGGGGCACCCCTACCCGGATGAACGTAAGATCTGACCACTGGTAAGGTTTGCCAACTGACCAGTGTAACTTGGACCCGGTGAGTGCCGTGCTTCCACCTCGGGACTTAGCCATAAGGCCAGCGCTGTAGCAGTCTTATATGTAGCAGGTCGAGCGGTGTAAGTGCTGCTGTGGCCACCATATGCCCCAAGAGCCTCTGAAAAAGTCTGCACACGTTCCTCTGTGAGGCGCACTGTCTGTTCAACTGAGTCCAACTCCATACCGAGAAAACAGATCCAAGCACCAAATCCCTGTGTTCGCACAATTGGTCTGGAGACTGTGCTATAATAAGATAATCATCAAGCCAGAACCCCCTCTGCAACCTTTGTGACACGGGGAGATGGAGACAGACCAAAAATATGCTTCTGCATCAACATCTTGAATGGTAACTGATGAAGGGCTGAAATCTCAGAGATCCAAGATTGGCCGTAACCCTTTGCCTTTCTTGAGTACAATGAAGTAAGGACTGTAAAACCCCAACCTCATATCGGCTGGAGTGATCGACTCTATCGCATCCTTCTCCAGTAGGACTGCACAGGATGAGTGAGGTCTGGTGCTGGGCTGTCCACAACTCTCCGTGCCCTCCTGGGACCCAGAGATGGAGAAAACCACTCTCACGTTGAGATTCTCCAGATTTTCCACCCGGCCCTCATCCTGGGGAGGGAGAGGTGCCTTCACCATCCCCCAAGAGCAGCTTCCTCTCTCTCTTGGTCATCCATCCTGGGCCTCTCGCTCTTCCGCTCACTGCCAGGTTTGATGGTTGCCTGGATGGTTGGGATGGCCTGTTTACACCCAGCTCCATGGCACGCTTGCTGGAGGCTGCTGCAGATGTGGCGCAGAGGCAGACACAGGATGCCACCCTCGGCGATGAGCAGGCTGGGGTGCTGCGGCCGGCAAACCACCTCAGTCTGCTTCTATGCATCTGAGAGCTGCTAGGCCAGGCTCTCGACCGCATCCCCGAAGAGGCCAGTCTGGGACACAGGGGCATTAAGAAACTAAACTTTGTTGGCATCCCTCAACTGTCCAGAAAGAGCAACTTTTGGCACTCCTGGACTACCATAGTGGACATCACACAGCCCAAAGTCCGCATAGTGACGTTCGTCACTCATGAGATAAGTAGCGGTACAGAGTTCTGAGAATTTCTGTTTCGTGACCACCCTCGTGTAAGTCCTTCAGTGCCTTGGCCTGGTGCACCTGCAGTAACACCGTAGCGTATAAGGTAGAGGCAGCTTCTCCACAGGCCGTATAAGCATGGCTGGACTGGCCAGGCGAGTACCTACAGACCAGGGAGGGGAGTAACAGTTCGCCCTGCTGAGTGGAGGCGGTATTAGGACACAACTGCATCGCAACTGACCACTCCAGGGGGGGACCCCTGCATACCCACCACTGCATCACAGTCAAGGGTGGTGAGGGAGAAGGAACCATCATATGGGGTATTGTCAAGAGGAAAATGAGACACAAGAGACCAAAAAATGCAGATGAGCTGCAGGCCACTGTCAGAGAAACCTAGGCTTCCATACCAGAGTAGTATAATCATAGCTGATAGTAAGAAATGCAAACATAAAAAAGAAACTATACTGGATGTGAGAACAGTTATAAGCCTATATTAAGGATATAATCAAAAATTTGGAGTTGGGATAACCTCCAAACCAAAGCCGGTACCTTTTTAAAAGCTCTTTATTATCAATATGTTTCTAAAATGTTTATTTTCCGAGGTAGATTGCTGGCAACAGCAATTTTTAGTTCAGATTTGGTCTTTTTGACTTAGGAGTCCTCTTCACTACTCCTAACCTTTCACAGATTTAGGAGCTAGTTTTAGCACTAAAATGCTTTGTGAAATACTTTTAGAACAAATGTAGGAGTCTTTAAATTTAGGACTGGCACGCCCATTATTTTTAATATTTTCTCCTAAATCAGCGAGTTATGAGCTATTTTTTACCAGTGGGTTCAGGACACTATACAGTAGTTATTTTATGTAAGTGAGTATAGCAAAATAAAGTAAACTCTGACATATTATACCCTAAATGATTTGTACTGTGGACTACCAGTAAAACTGATAAAAAAATTGGTACCAAATATTATTCAGACACTTGATCTTACCATGTTTTGCTTAAGTGTTTTTCTTTAATTGTTAATGTGACCTTTTTATACCAAAGGCTGAACAAAACTAAGCATTGCTTGGTAATCGGTCAACAAAGTATTTATCAATTATTAATAGTTGTGTAATCTATTGTCATAATAACAGTTGTCTGAAATTTTGGTTGATTGGTATCCATTACTATCTTTATATCAAAGTTATCTGACACATTGAGATGAATTTGTTCTGACAAAGTCTGACTTCTTGTTCTTGTCATATTTTATTACCATTTTCTAAACTACATCAAATCAACTGTGATAACTTGAGAAATGCTGAAGGTGTCTAAATAAATTTTGGTTTGACTGTATATTTATTTTTTTACATTGAAGACTTTGCAGTGCTATTTCACATTTGATAGTTCGGTTTCTGTACCTGGACACCTACAAACTTGAAAAAATGTAAACATTGTGTAAATAGCACAAATAAATAAATAAAACAAACATACAAATTAAGCAATTTCAAACAAGACCTACTGGTACAACCTGCACTGGGGCCCCGCAAACCCCAGCTACGCCCCTGGGTTCTACATTGTAACACAAGTAAAAACTGACTGATTTGTGCTGTACAAGTTTAAATTGGACTTAATGAAGTTTATATATATATATATATATATATATATATATATATATATATATATATATATATATATAATGATTAAGTTACTACTTAGTTAATACTTACCTTAGTTAGTTTTTTTTGGTAACACTTTCTATGAAGCCTGTATTCATAATACATTATAAGGGTATTCTTAAGGCATTATAATGAATACATAATGCATTATAAAAAAAAGAAAAAAAAAAAAACATAATATGTTATATCAACTCATGAATAATCATAACAACAATTACAACCCGAATTCCGGAAAAGTTGGGACGTTTTTTAAATTTTAATAAAATGAAGACTAAAAGACTTTCAAATCACATGAGCCAATATTTTATTCACAATAGAACATAGATAACATAGCAAATGTTTAAACTGAGAAAGTTTACAATTTTATGCACAAAATGAGCTCATTTCAATTTTGATTTCTGCTACAGGTCTCAAAATAGTTGGGACGGGGCATGTTTACCATGGTGTAGCATCTCCTTTTCTTTTCAAAACAGTTTGAAGACGTCTGGGCATTGAGGCTATGAGTTGCTGGAGTTTTGCTGTTGGAATTTGGTCCCATTCTTGCCTTATATAGATTTCCAGCTGCTGAAGAGTTCGTGGTCGTCTTTGACGTATTTTTCGTTTAATGATGCGCCAAATGTTCTCTATAGGTGAAAGATCTGGACTGCAGGCAGGCCAGGTTAGCACCCGGACTCTTCTACGACGAAGCCATGCTGTTGTTATAGCTGCAGTATGTGGTTTTGCATTGTCCTGCTGAAATAAACAAGGCCTTCCCTGAAATAGACGTTGTTTGGAGGGAAGCATATGTTGCTCTAAAACCTTTATTTACCTTTCAGCATTCACAGAGCCTTCCAAAACATGCAAGCTGCCCATACCGTATGCACTTATGCACCCCCATACCATCAGAGATGCTGGCTTTTGAACTGAACGCTGATAACATGCTGGAAGGTCTCCCTCCTCTTTAGCCCGGAGGACACGGCGTCCGTGATTTCCAACAAGAATGTCAAATTTGGACTCGTCTGACCATAAAACACTATTCCACTTTGAAATAGTCCATTTTAAATGAGCCTTGGCCCACAGGACACGACGGCGCTTCTGGACCATGTTCACATATGGCTTCCTTTTTGCATGATAGAGCTTTAGTTGGCATCTGCTGATGGCACGGCGGATTGTGTTTACCGATAGTGGTTTCTGAAAGCATTCCTGGGCCCATTTAGTAATGTCATTGACACAATCATGCCGATGAGTGATGCAGTGTCGTCTGAGAGCCCGAAGACCACGGGCATCCAATAAAGGTCTCCGGCCTTGTCCCTTATGCACAGAGATTTCTCCAGTTTCTCTGAATCTTTTGATAATGTTATGCACTGTAGATGATGAGATTTGCAAAGCCTTTGCAATTTGACGTTGAGGAACATTGTTTTCCACAATTTTTTTACGCAGTCTTTCACAGATTGGAGAGCCTCTGCCCATCTTTACTTCTGAGAGACTCTGCTTCTCTAAGACAAAGCTTTTATAGCTAATCATGTTACAGACCTGATATCAATTAACTTAATTAATGACTAGATGTTCTCCCAGCTGAATCTTTTCAAAACTGCTTGCTTTTTTAGCCATTTGTTGCCCCCGTGCCAACTTTTTTGAGACCTGTAGCAGGCATTAAATTTTAAATGAGCTAATTAAGTGGATAAAAGTGTAAAATTTCTCAGTTTAAACATTTGCTACGTTATCTATGTTCTATTGTGAATAAAATATTTGCTCATGTGATTTGAAATTCCTTTAGTTTTCATTTCATTAAAATTTAAAAAACGTCCCAACTTTTCCAGAATTCGGGTTGTACAATACATCATAATACTTATGTATTTGCAGTTATTAGTTTAAGAGTATGATTATTTATAACACTCAATGAAAACCATATTAAATCTACTTCATTTACAGTATAATGGACTGTATCATATCTTGACATTGTTTATTTAAGATCTGCACAGTATCTTACTACAGCTTGTGAGTGGTTAGATATTAAGTGGTTCCTGTGGAGCTAATGCTAATCAATTGATGTGAGCTTAATACTCCAACTGAAAAAATGCAATGTTTTAAGGTTACATTTTATTTTGATGGTCCCCTTAATCAATCGACTATAAGCAACTTTGCAACTATATGCCAACTAACTCTTATTAGAGTATTATTATGCTCAAGCATGGTGGAATCGTGTATGGTAGAATAAGCTGAAGTACTTGCAAAGACATTTATAGTCAGTTTATCTGTTGGTTGACCATCAAAGTAAAGTGTTAGCATATATTTACAATAGCAGACATGATACTAATACTCTAATGACCACTAGTTGATATGAAGTTGCAGAGTTACTTATCAACAGTTGTCTAAAGGGTACCATAAAAATATTCAAACTGATATTACAATAAAAATAGTTCAAAGCAAATGTGTCATATTACACATTCATCTTATCTGATATGTGATCTTATGGCTGTTTGAGATCATTTTTATTATTATTATTATTACTACTTATAAGTGGTCTTTGACCGCTTTAAGTAAAGTAGTATAAAAAATAAAATAAAAATAAAAATAAAAAAAATTAAATAAAAAAACCCCCGGCAAGATATGAGACTTATAATACGTTATAACTATGAGAAATATAATCAATTGTAAAAGTGGATGCAACGTGTTCATTGTGTTATAAATCATCATCGTTTTAATTGATGATTTAAATGAGCAAAAACGACGACTTTATTCAGCATTGTCTTCTCTTCTGTGTCTGTTGTGAGAGAGAGTTCAAAACAAAGCAGTCTGGATATCCGGTTCGCGAACGAATCATTCAGTTCACCAAATCGAACAGTATCTTTTTAAACGGTTCGCATCTCTAATACGCATTAATCCACAAATAACTTAAGCTGTTAACTTTTTTAATGTGGCTGACACTCCCTCTGAGTTCAAACAAACCAATATCCCGGAGTAATGCATGCACTCAAACAGTACACTGACTGAACTGCTGTGAAGAGAGAACTGAAGATGAACACCGAGCCGAGCCAGATAACGAACAATAGACTGACTCGTTCACGAGTCAAGAACCGGTTGCATCGGTTTTCGGATAACCAGTAATTCTTTCAGACAGTTCGATTCAATAAACCGGTTGAAGAAAACGGTTCACCAGTTCTTTTGCGCTCGACGTAATGGTGTCATTTGCGATGATTGCCCTTGATTCAAGCCTTCGGTTTACCCGCGCTCATAACACTAGCACGGAATCAGTTCAAAATCAATCACCAAAAGAATCAGTTCGGTTCAGGCGCTCTGTGTGTCAGTCTGCTTCACACTGAATCGCACATGCGCAGTATCATCAGCTCCTCGATTCTTCTTATCTGGCTCGGCTCGGTGTTCATCTTCAGTTCTCTCTTCACAACAGTTCAGTCAGTGTACTGTTTGAGTACATGAATTACTCCTGGATATTGGTTTGTTTGAACTCAGAGGGAGTGTCAGCCACATTAAAAAAGTTAACAGCTTAAGTCTTTTTTGGATTAAATTTTGCTATCTGGGTAAATTAACCCTTTAAGCAGCTGAAACACTGATTGAGCGATTGCATGAGACAGGATACGGATTGTAAAGTTGTAATCTTTTTTTTAACTTACCTTTGGATGTTTTGTTATGTTTACTTTGTGTTGAAACTGGTATTAATGTGGAGGAGATTATCAGATCACGTGTGCCTCGCGCTGCCGCATCTGTTGATCTGAGGTGCTACAATCTGTCACTCGACATTAAACAGCGCCAAAATTGCATTTATTGTTTGAATACTGCAATACAATGGACATAAATTGAAATCTGAGACTTTATTTCATATTAAATGTACAATCCCGCAATGCTTATTGCAATTTATTGATTTATTTTTAATTTATTTTATTTTATTCAAAAAATCATAATAGGGGCACTTTAAGACAAAGACAAAGACCAAATAGGATATTTGCCGAGACAAGCATTTTGATGTAATTTTGTCCGTATTTGTTCATCTAAGCACAAAAAGAAAGAGAAGTCAATTCAGTCTTTGTGCACTGCTGTGTGTGCGTGCTTCGGATGCTCGCCCTGGGCCATTGGGCAGTCCTGTTTATCTAGCCCTGACAGGTGAGTTTATATGAGAATTCATGCACTTGCAGTAATGTGTAGATGGACATTGTGAGAAAATGTGGACAGTGTAAAAATAAAGGTTACGTTTTATACTACACAGGTCTTTTGATTTTTTGATTGACATTTGATCGATGTATCAATCCATATCAATATGAAATATATAAAAAACAGCAGTTTGTAGCTATTGTTTTCAACTCTGTTGTAATGACAAATGACACAGTTACGGAGATACAGTTGGTTGACCCTCAGTCTGATTCTGGAGGTATCTATTTGACTGGAACCAGTGGTTCTCAGTCCCTCTGGTCCCGCTGTGATTCAAACAGAATAGCAATGTGGGTGACTTTGATATTTTCATAGCAGAAAAGGTTGTCTGAGCTGTGCCAAACAATGGCACGTGTGGTGCAGACAAAGCAGGTTGTCTGGATGTAGCAGCATTATAAGTTAAAATCCTGTATGGCACTATGCCAAGGTCACAGGGTCAAATATACTGTTAAATGTATTTTTTGAAAGTACACTTTGCTAATTTTCTAAACTGTTTTGGATTAAAGCATCTGCAAAATGAATAATGATAATGTGAAGTTGGCAAAGAGAATCAAAGAAAAGAAAGAAAAAAGAATATAGTCATTAGGCGTTTCATTAAGAATGTTACAGCAGGTCTTTCTGGCCCTCAGATCTGATCAGATAAGAGCCCTTTTCCAGTTGTGTGATGTCAAAACTCCAACTGTTTTATTGTCTATATCACTCTGCAGTATTATAGTATAGATTTTTTTAGGCGAGAATGTAGTTGTTTAGACTTCAAATACGCAGTTTGTTAATAAAGATAACATCTATTTGAAAATTTGTTTCAGCGTTGTTGGAGATGTGAGCTCCAAGGCGTCAGCAGCTGTACAGCGCTCATCAACCCAACGAGAACAGCCTAACCTCAGCCAGATCTTCTGGAATTTGCTGCTGGCTCTGATGTATTTAGTGGTTAAACATGAGATAATTTGTTTTTGGAAAATCTGACTAACTGGCAGTCTTTGGTCTTGTTAATCTATTCTTTATTTCTGAGCAGATAGTTTTGGCTGATAAGTCTTATAATTAAATTTTTAAAGTTAATATTGTGTTAAGGAAGGCTGTTTTTTTTTCACACAATGAAAGCCACTAGTGACTAAAACAGCTTAGTTACAAACATTATTCAAAATACATTTTCATGCATTGTGCAAAATAAAGTAAGTCAATCAGGTTTGAAACAACACGAGGGTGAGTAAATGATGACAAAATTATTTATTTCTTTTTGGTGAACTATCCCTTTAAAGTTTTTATTTAAATATTTTTGAATAAATTAAATGATAATCTAAGCAAGAAACTAAAACTACCAGCAGGTGGCAGCAAATGGCTTTATGAGTCGATTTGTTCAAATGGCTGATTCATTCAGGAATGAAGTAAATGGCTCTGTTTATGAATGGGCTACTGAATCATTGGTTCACACAATTCATTCAAAACATGGATTCATTCAGAAACTAAACAATGCTGTGTTGCTTGGAGACACAATAATTCTGCTGTGGTTTTTTTAGGGAATTTTTTGTTGAAAATATAGAACTATATTAACTTATTTGCTGAACTGTTGTATAAAATCACATGTGCAGTCATGTTATTCATGACAAAATCAGCACTCCTGTGATATTGCTCTTGCTGCTGGTGTGATATCGCTTATGATATAAATATGAAACAAAAACTAATGCAGTATTAGATGCACATAATCACACTCATTTATTCCATCTTTCTCATAATAGGCCTACTCTCTTCTACATAATATAATGAGCTTTCAATACAATAATAAAATAAGCTTTAAATGAAACTCATCTTTAATTGAATTGTAAGCTCTTAATTAAGTTGAAGCAGTTAAGGCAGCAAGAAAATATTGTGTTTTGTTTCGGTAAATTACTACATAGGGGCTCATACAGTATGTATAGGAATTGTGCTTGCATCTTTTTGCTTTAAGCAAAAAAAAGAAAAGCATCAAATATTCCTCCTGGTGCTAAACTCGAATAAAAACCCTTAATTTGTGTAAATGTCAAGGCAGTTTGCTCTCAAAGGTCATTTTCACTGATGCTTCCTACAGCACACTGTTAAAGTATTTTATTTATTATTATTATGTGCGTGTGTGTGTGTGTGTGTGTGTGTGTGTGTGTGTGTGTGTGTGTGTGTGTGTGTGTGCGCGTGGTGTTCTCTGCCTTCGCATCTGGCCTTGGATCTTGTCAAGGATGTATACAGAGGGCATTTGTTGGCAGAGTATACTTTGGCAGCATAAATGAGTGTGCTCATGCAACATCGGATTGTTAAATCAAATTCGACACAGTGCTCAAAGAAACGCATTAAGCTTGAAGGGCCAGCTCATCACTTGTTAGTAGAAGATTTATGATGATAGTTTATTATGATACTCAATGGGAGTGAAAATTAAAAAGTTGTTCTGTGGTTCACAAGATAAGCAAGGTAAGCAATGCTAATGGGGTCTAGGTCATTGTTAAATGCTCTAAAATTAGGGAAAGGACACTTAAAAACTAAACTTTTAAAACTTATGCCTGACCCATACATTAAACATTTAGGCCCGGTTTCACAAAAGGGGTTTATCTTAAGCCAGGACTATGCCTTAGTTAAATTAAGATATTTAAGCAACACAGAACAATGACACTGACGTATTTTAAGATATTTCTGAGCAAGATGTTTTCAGACTCAGAGCTCAAACATGCATTTTAGTCTGGGACTAGCCTGTCTGTGAAACCGGGGGTTAATCTATCAACTGCCAAGAAATGATGAAGTGATATTTCACAAAAACGAAATCAAAACAGATACACATGATTTAAATTCTATTTTTTGATCCAGCTATGAACCAGAATGTATTTGCTATCAAATCACTCACTTGCCATTATAACAAAATAAATATATCTCACTAGAAAGATAATGTCTCTAAACGTTGGGTTGACTAGATGTTTCTTTGTCAGACTTGCACCAGACATTTCCTGGACAGCACTATATGAATATGATATGAATCTGTCATTCCTTGAAGAGTGGCATTCTTGATTCATTGAGCAGGGCACTACAAGGGTCAGGGATGAGTTTAGACAGATTAAGTCACAACTTGGATGACAAACAATATATATTTTTAAATACAATAAAATAATTTTAAAAATGATAAAAATACTCCAAAGCACATTGCTTTGATTTTAAATTTGGTATGGCACCAGCTGCATCTGAGAGAGACTTTTTATTATTTTTATTATTTAATTCACTGTGCTGTATTTGAGAAATGTCAGCTAAACAATGACAACAACCCTCCTCCATTTTTCCGCAATGGAGCTAAAGCTGCTAGGAGAAGATTCCAGTGAATGAAAGCCATGAATAAGCTCACTGAGATTACTTCATGTAAATTAAGTCCTCCTACTCATCCCTGCAGGCTTGAGCACTTACTTGGCAATATTCTCTAGAAGGCTGTTTTACCTGTCATAACAACATGTGTGCCACACAAAGCCCCTTCATCAATTAGAGGTGTGATTATGTTAAGCCATGCATGAGTTTTGTTTATTCTTCCCGCACACGAGGAGAAGTCATCCAGGCTGGGCCTGAATGCTGCTTACATCACGTTCTGTCTTCCTGGCAAGCTTAATAAAGTTTCGAGGCCTGCGGCGATGGCTGTGCTTTAAGGAGTTGGTTATATGCCCACAGAGACAGTGAATATTCCCAGTCTAATCAACTGTGAAAAAGCAACATTTACAAAGCCTCCTGTGAAAAAAAACAAAAAGATATTACAAACAAATTTGACAGAGTTAAAGAATTGTTTGCTCTTTTGAATGACTGTTTGTGTAAATTCTGTTTGAAATGAATAATTAAACCCTGAATGAAAATTCTGTCATCATTTAATCACCCTCGCATTTTTCTTCTATGGAACAAAAACACGAACACTACTGGTATATGCATGACTACTCGTTTCTGCTAGTCAGTTACTTGTAAAACAATACCTGATTATAGACTGACACGCAACCTCACAACTAGAATATCTGTGACTTTGATGTTGAAAAATGTGCATGCTATTACATATCAGTACACTTTAATATATATATATATATATATATATACATAGAAGAAGTATTAAATGAGCAAGAATGTGTTATGGCCACAAATAAATTGAGCAAAAATTCAATACCAGGACTTGAGCTCTTCCAGAATTATTATTATTATATATTTATTTATTTATTTATTATTATTATTATTATTATCAATTAAGCTGAATGACTCAATGACATAATCATAAAGATAAACAAGCAGGAATGTGTTTTGGCAACATATCAGTTGAGTTAGAAATTTAGTAACAGTCACTTGTTTCATTACTGAATGAATCTGTGGTTTTAAATGAATTATTTATGAGGATCGAAGTCCCATACTGTTGCATTGTTACAGAACACTTGGCTTCTGCTTGACAAATGACAGTAATGAGATAAATTGTCAGATAGTATATTTTTTACAAACAATTATATTGTAATTTTTTTTTTAATTGTACATTTTTTAAATCTATAGGTCTTTATGCATGAAAATAGTCATCATAAATGGGGTTTCCACAGTATCATGGCATCAACCATGAATATCCCTGTTAAAACCTATTATTTTATATACAGTTCTATGCAAAAGTATTAGGCCACTAGTATTTTCACCAACAAAAAAGTCAGTTATTTCTATCCAAGACACTTCAAGAAACCTACCTGCAAAGCTACCAGAAAAACAATGCACAAGTGCACCTAGGATAAAAGCTTTTTTAACTCATTGTGTGGTCACACCAAATATTGATTTTAGTGAAGTTAATAGAAGTTAATTAATAAAATCTATTTATGGCATTATTTTTGATGGCATCCTCACTTTACCGCATTTTTACACAAGTGCCTAAAACTGTGCACAGTACTGTAGCTTTGCAGGTTTCTTGAAGGGTTTTGGAGACATTCCCACAGTTCTTCTGGATTAAGTCTGTCTCAGTTTGTTCTGTTTCTTCATGTTATTCCAGACAGACTGATGATGATGAGATCAGATCTCTGTGTGAAGCACTGGCTGCTGTCAGACTCCTTGTGCAAACCAAAATCTCACTGGATTATTACATTTAATGGCAAAAATAATATTTGGAAATGTAAACTTATAATTACTACTGACACACTACAGCAAAACATAGAAATAATTGACTTAAAACCATTTTTATTGGTGAAAATACTAGTGGCCTAAGACTTTTGCGCAGTACTATATGAGATATAAAGAGCAATGGCTGGTAAACTTCTCCTTTCTTCAGCTCCACAGAATGTAGAAAGTCATACAAGTTTTTCTATAACAATGCATAGGTGAGTAAATAATGATAGAATTTTCAGTTTTGGGGTAAACTATTCCTTTAAAGTATGATACTGACTGGTTGCTGACGTAGCAAGTCAAAAAACTGCTACTGAGCTCAACCGGAGATCTTATTTATATGCTCCAGGTGTTTTTGGTATGTTTGGATGGCAAATTCAGTCAGCAAACAGCTTGGGCTGCATTTAACAAATGCTGACATTGGGGAAAAGATCCAGAGTATGTTGAGCTATGATTTAGAAGCTGATGTCCATTTTTCATGTCATTCCATGAAAAATTAGTGTTCCTCTCTGATTGTAATGTTCCTAGATAGTGCTTGATGAGAAACCAATGAGCACCACAACAGCTTTCACATGGTTGTAAATAGGTCAGCATGACTTAGCCTCAAGGAAACAGACGGCCTACATTTTAAGGTTGGAAGAAGATACTCTAAAAGGCTTTCGAAAGAATGTGAAAAATGAGGAGGCCAACAGGTCAAAGGCTGCCAATGCCATGTGCAAAAAGAGTGCACTCAACAGTCCTCTAAACAGCAAGCCTTAAGGACAAATGAATGCTAAGAGAGCGCGGCAGCAAATTTCATGCCACAAGAGATGCCTGGGCCATTTGTCGCTTTGAAAGTAAAAAGGAACAGGGCAAATTATGGACACATTTTTTCAGTGTAGCATGACATCAGTCATCCTTCATCTTTAACTCATCAGCTTTCCAAAGGCCCATTAAGCATATATTTTTTTATTGGTAATTTATACCTGCTGTACTGATATAACATGTCAGAGCTCCTAATTTGTGTTTCTAACAGATGAGACCACATACTGCCTTTTCTACCAGTCATCATTCTCTTAAGAACATTTCTGGAAGCACGGAGCATCTGTCAGTGCCCTATAACCACTGATTTGTACATTTCTCTGTCTGTTCTCCCCTGTGGTTTCTAGAGAAATGCACTTCATTTCAAGTTGCTTTGCTTTGAGGGCTTGACATTGATGTTTTCTGACACTTTTATTTTAAGTCATTTTCACTTTTTAAGCATTGTGCCACGCATGGAAGCAGAATTCATTCCGGTTTCCTCTGTTCTAACAAAGTGATTGGGGGAAATACAATTAAATAACATGGTGAAACGTGGCCCATCGGTTATTATTCATAACTGATATGCATGAAACCAATTTTGGGTGATAAAGGGCACACAAAGGCTGTGGACAACAATAGGAAGTTAAAGCTTTGGACCAAAGACTTTTGAATTTCTTTTCAAAGATCCAGTTGAGTGTTCTGGGTGGGAGGCTTTATCCAACCAAAAGCTTGCTTTATTTATTTATTTATTTATTCATTTATTTATCAGTTTATTGAGTGAATCATTCCATTGTATTTATTGCTAAAGGGCTGGTAACGTTTACCAAAGTGGAAGCTGAATTGATTATGTCTCAATGGAAACAAAAGGCTGAATTTACATTTCTGGTTTTGTGCCTGAAAGGTGTCCTGCAGAACTATTTCCTTTTTAATTAGCATTAGCGGTGGTGTTCGAACATTGACTCCATAACAATTTGTAGGCAATGTTTTTGATAATTTGGTAGTTTTTACAACAGGGAGTTCAACATTACAAGCTACTTTTTCACAAACTCTGGCAGAAGAAGATGAGAGATGATGTACCCTTTGAAAACAGTGTGCATTTACTTAAAAAAAAGTATTATTTTTTAAATATATAGCTGAGTTTACCCTGCAGAGGAAGGTAAGTCTTGTATATTATTAAACGAAACAGAATTATTTCTTATTGTAGATATTATTGCACAAAACTGAAAATCATGAAAGAAGAAATGTAGGACAGGGACGATTTTCAATGCATCAGTTGTGGGGGTGGAACAGTAAATAGATATCACGGTTCAGTACGTACCTCGGTTCAGGCGTGACGGTTAGATGTGATTTCGGTACAACGGGAGAAAAACATCTGCTGTGCTGGTTTTCTTTTCATTTATTTTGAACAGACAGTAGTGTAAATTAAAAAAAAATCCACCTAGATGTAAAAATACTAAATATTATTACATTATATTAAATATATATATAATCTGCAGTATACCTATACATACAATAAATAAATTATTGAAATATATTTGATTTAGTTTATAGATAAACAAGGGAAAAAACAGTGGAACATGTGCAGTGGTTGCCTATATATGCTGATTTTCAGTTCATTTTTGTGACAGGCTTAATTTGTTTACAGAAAGGAAACTCAAATGGCAGAGAGCGGCATGCTACACTCGCCGGCTACTTTATTAGGTACACCTGTTCAATTGCTTGGTATCACAAATTGCTAATCTGCCAACCACATGCCAACTCAATGCATTTAGGCATCTAGATATGGTGAAGATGACAAATCAACCATCAGAATTATATTTAAATACATGCATTTGGCAGATGCTTTTATCCAAAGCGACTTAGAGTGCATTCAGGCTATACATTTATTTTTACCAGTATGAATGGGGAAGAAAGGGGATTTAAGTGACTTTGAACATGAAATGGTTGTTGGTGCAAGACGGGCTGGTCTGAGTATTTCAAAAACTGCAGCTACTGTCAGCTAAGAACATGAAACAGAGACTACAATTAGCACAGGCTCACCAAAATTTGACAAAAGAAGTTTTGAAAAACATTGCCTGGTCTGATGAGTCTTGATTTCTGCTGTAACATTCAGATGGTAGGGTCAGAATTTGGCATAAAGTACATGAAAGCATGGATCCATCCTGTCTTGTCTCAGCAGTTCAGGCTGGTTGTGGTGTAATGGTGTGGGGAATATTTTCTTGGAACATGAAACCCATCTTCTGGACCATGTCACAAAGCTCAAATCATCTCAGACTGGTTTCTTGAACATGACAATGAATTCACTTTACTCAAATTGATTCCACAGTCACCAGATCTCAATCCAATAGATCAACTTTGGGATGTGGTGGAACAGGAGATTCACATCAAGGATGTGCAGCTGACAAATCTGCAGCAATTGCGTTATGCTAGCATGTCAATATGGATCTATGCGATGAAGAATTAAGGCAGTTCTGAAGGCGAAAGGGGGTCCAACCCGGTACTAGTAAGGTGTACCTTATAAAGTGGCCAGTGAGTGTATTTTGTTTTCTTTTTTTGATAAAAAATTTTTTTCATTGTGAGTGTACACAAATAAAAGCAGACTTTTATACAGTAATGCATTATTAATAAGACAATAAGTGTTTAAAGTTGATTCTGCTGGTATAAGGAAACCACAATTGTGACCACAGGCACGCACACACACACACACACACACAAAACACATCAGTTCCAGCGTTGCTAACTAGACAGCGCAGTTGGTACTTTATCCAAATAAAACAGAGTGAACCAAACATCAGCATGCCGGCCTCTGTCACCATTAGAACTGAAGTGCAAAGGTATTCAAATACCTTAAATCACAAAGTATACTCCTTTGCTAGTCTGTGAGAGATGCATTCACGGTGCATCCCAAACAGGATATATTGCCCTCCGAAGGGCATTTTGGAGTGAAAACCATCATGGCAGCCATATTGAAGGGTCATTCCAAACCCATTTGTTTAAAACTTGCCACTTCAAAGGGGCCTTTGGAATGAAGGATTATGGGAGCCAGAAGTGTCCATCAGTTGTGCACCTTGGGCTCCCATGATATTTTGCGCAGTTTCTTTTCATGATGATGGCGCCTCCATGTGAGCATGTGATGATGACAAAGAAGGGCACTTTAAGAAAAATTTGGTCCTTTACACCCTTAAACCCTTCGAAGCTCTCACTCCGGAGGGTAAACCCTTTGAAGGGAATAGGGCATAGGTATGTGCCCTTCTGAATGCAGGGATAGAGTCAGCACATGGTCACTGTCTAGTGGACTTTGTTTTCAAGTGTTCAATTCACAGCATTCACTCTTCTTCTGCTGGCGGCCAGTTATCAAACAGCATTACATTGCTAAGGGTGCCCCCTTCTGGATTGGGGGTTAATTGCCTGTATTCATTGTAAGGCCTCAATGCAACAAACCAAGATGTTCGTACCATGACGGTTTGGTACAAATACATGTATTGTTCTCAGTGTTGTGCCTGAACGAGTTCATTGAACGATAGTTCATGAACTCGTTCATATTTTGGGCGAACGTGAACTGAACGTGCTGTATTACTGCCTGATGAACGTTACTGTGAACTCGTTCATTCTGGTGTCTGTGAACGGCACGCTCTCTCAGGTTAACTTCGTTCAATAGGGTGCCAGATTTCTATAGAGCCTTCCAGGCGAAAACCCGGCTAAAACACACCGTAAACGGGTCTTAATATGTAGCGGAAAAACACCCAATCTGGCAACACCAACCACCAGTGTCGCACCGCCGTCCGCCGCATGCGTGACGCGTCATCAAAAAAAAAAAACAGCAAACGACAGCAGCGTGTAGCAAGAAGGCGTATGATCATTTAAAATAATTTTATGATGTTTATGACAAGGTCGGTGAGAATGGGAGACAAAGCATTAAAGCAATAATGGGGAAATGCTGTCCCCTCAATGCTAATGTAAACCCTGGTTGGATAAGGATTCAAAATTGGATATGAAGATGAAATCTGACGCATAGCTTCATTGTTAAAACTGATAAAATAATTGCTGTCTGTGATTCTATACTATGAACTGAACTAGTTCATTTTAAAATTTGTGAATTGAACTTTGAACTAGTTCATGTAGAAAGTGACCTTTCCCAACACTGATTGTTCCACCCCTAATCAGTTGTTTATTGGATTTTGAGATGTGTATGTTGCACTCAAAAGTCGAGGCAGATAAATGCAGGGTGGAGACTAAGGCTTCGCTGACATGACATGGATGTAGTGAAAACAGAAAAGATTTCCTTTGCATTTTTAAAAAGTTTCACGCATACACAAAAACATTTTCAAAACAATTAGCATTTACACATATCCACAGGCCAGTAGTTGATGTTGTAACCTTGTTAGTAAACAGTATCTGTAGGGAAGTGATGGTTATATGATGCATATGATGCATCTTTGCTGTTGGTTGTAATATGGGTGAAGTAAATCCAAACTTTCCTGAAGAAGCGTTAGCAAACTCTTGAGTAGCAACTACAGTACCATGTAGCCACCATTGTTGTGTATTTTGTTTGCGCTTGCCTCTAAAATCAACACGTACTGTGCAAGTCTACATACCCAACACGTAATATGCACACACATGACATCACCATTTTCAAAGATTCCTGTATGGGTTTTAACATGGAAATGATAAGGGTGGTGTTTTCAAAAACTTGCACTATGAAACCCATTTTCAAACATATGCATTTTCAGGGGTCCAGATTGATTTTGCCTGCCCTTTTGCTCACTCTGCCCACATAGCAAATGTCTTCTGGCCCAGATCCAGGCCACACAATCACTTTTCCTTCAGCCCAAGTGCAGCAAAGAACGACGGTCCTGAAGTGGCCCAGAATTGGACTAAAGACAAGGGCCACACATGGGCCATAACCGGCCCGAATCTCAGCTAGTTAATCACCCTTAACTGGCCCTGAACTGGGCCAAAACAGGTTTTATTATTGGTGCCAATTCTTAGCCTTAAGTAAACCAGAATCCCCAAATATGAGCCACACCTGAGCCTTGTATTGCCCAGACCCAACCCAGACAGCAAGCAATTTTAGCCCAGATCCGGCCCACATGGATTTCATGCAGGCCAGATGTGGGCCGGATCTGGGCCGAAACTGCTTGCTGTCTGGAAATGTACGCACAAACAATGCCAATAAAGTACATTAAACTGCATAGAAAATCAGACAAATCAACCAAAAAGAGTGAGTGTATAAAGCATAATCTATAAGAGAAACGTAATAGATAGACACATGTAGCTTAATCATAAGAATTTATTACAGATGTAACAAAGAGCAGTACCACAGTAATCCAAATGACGATGCATTTCAATTGCAGTCCTCTCTGGCAGAATATATTAGTAGTGCGAGGAGCAGGGCATTATTTAAGTTGTTAAACACTGAAAATATTATTCCAATCCACTCCGTCAGGGTACACGTTTCTCATTCAAAACACGCATCACCGGAAACACGGCATGTCACAATCTCTGACGAAACCATCGAGAGCCAATGGGCGTTTGTTATTGCTGCCGTAAAACTTGTTGTAAAACATTTTAACGGCACCTTTTTAAATTGTTACTATAGTTTTAAATTTGGTTTGAATTTTAATTTCAAACCTTCCATGCAGTTTGAATTTGGATCTGTTCCTCACACCAAATATCACATGGATACAGAGGATTTTAATAAAAATAAAATACTTTCATGATCATTTTATTTTAATGCTTGTGCATGACAGAATACTAATAAAAATGATGTGCCCCCAGTCTCAATTATAGATCAGTGTGTGCCCCATGGTAAACCAAATAAATGTTACATGGTAATGGTTAAATTCTCTCTCTCTCTCTCTCTCTCTCTCTCTCTCTCTCTCTCTCTCTCTCTCTCTCTCTCTTCATGTAAGGATTCTTTGTACCAATAATAATAATATAAAATGTAATAAAAATTACTGTATAATTAAGTGCAGTTTAATGCACTTGACTGATTTGCTTAATTTTGAAATAATAATGTTTCATTCTGTTTTGACTTGCCATTTCTACTACATTTTAACAATACTATACACTTCATTAAAATTCATGTGATCATTTAACCACTATCATGATATATTTTATTCATCTTGTTTATCATGGGTCACATAATATGCTGCCAGATCTTAGCCTGATTTGGGCCACATATCACTGGACTGATCTGGGCCACACTCCTCCCACCAACAATCGGCCCTCATATTGTTTGCCTGATCCACGCCGTGCCGTCATTGCCACACATGGCCCAGCTCTGGCTGAAAAGGTACATGCCATTGCCAACAGGAAGCCAGCAGTGCCAGCTTGAGGCCACATTTGGGCCAAGTCCTTTTGCTATGTGGGTGGATAGGTAAAGTTCTTGAATGTACCGATGATTCGCTCAGCAGTCTGGACTACCTTCTGTAGTCTTCTGAGTTCAGATTTGGTAGCTGAGCTGAACCAGCCAGTTATTGAAGTGCAGAGGATGGATTCAATAGCCGCTTTTCCACTGTCGTGCCAGTGCAAGCCAGTTCTTTAAATGGGTCGGGCCGGGCTAATAGCCTCGGAACTGTAGCACAGAGGCCAAAATAGCGCTGTGTTTCTACCGCCAGGCCAGAAGCTCCGATGTGCTTCACTAAAAACCGCCCTTTACATGCCTCTCAGAAACAAAGTCAGGCAAACCCATCATTTCACCAACAAAGAGAAGTTATAAGAAAACTAATAAGAAATAAATCACTGGAGAATGCGTGATTACACACGAACATGATAAAAGCATCCGTTTGTTTGCATGTTTGTTAAAAATTTAAATCCAAAAGCATCGATGTTTTACTATAATAAGTGATACATTGATCATAATGAATTAATTTATCAGGATAAAAAATTAGTCAGAATCAGAATCAGAATGAGCTTTATTGCCAGGTATGTTTACACATACGAGGAATTTGTTTTCGTGACAGAAGCTCCGCAGTACAACAGAATGACAGCGACAGAACATAAAACACATAATAAAAGAATATAAAAATACAAAAAATACAAATAAGTAGATAAGGAATGACAATATACAAATTGACAATTGTAGGCAGGTATATTACAAAAATGCAGTTATGTATGTACATGTATATTATGTGCAAAATTTAAGTGTATACTAAGTATGTGTGTTAGTCACACAGAAATAAAGCGTTATGAACAGCCTGTTTATTCAGTTGAGTCTGTTTATGTTTATTTGTAGTCACAGTAACCTATATACATCACATTTAGAAAGAATTATCATTTCTATATTTTTATAAAAGCTCCCGAACAAAAAACAAAGGTTACGTGGAGCCGAGATTAGACTTATGACAGATAAAATCTTTTACTAAATAAATAAATGATTTTGATAGAGAATAAGAAACTGACGTCTGATTTCAAGTGGTTGCATTTATACCATGTTTACTATAGTAACGTTAGCATGCATAGTCTTTTGCATCGCTTACAAATATTTCTGCCTTGTATGGTGATTATAATCCACATCGGATCAAGATATTTCAAACACTCGCTGCTGACTGAAAGTGAGTTTTGAGCTCATCTTATTTAAAAAAGTTTTTAATGCTGTTGTTCTAGCTGTTAGCTTTATTGAATGATCTTGTCACGCTGTCTGGTCTCTGTTTCCCTGGGTGTCCACTAGTGATCTCACTTCCCCATAGGCACCTCACCGCAGGCACTACAATTCCCACAAAGCCTTGTCCCTTCATCATAGTAATTGCACTCCTGTTAATTGCACTCAGGTTTCTTCACTTGATAGTCATTACCCTGCCTATATAATACGGTCTTTTCCATTTGTTTTCATGGAGTCCTTTCATTCTGTCACCCAGTTTCCTCGACTCGAGAACTCGAGTTCCTCATCTTCCGAGTTCCTGTTCCTGTTCCCGTTCCTGTTCCTTCCCTGTTTGTTTATTTGTTGGATGGATTTATGGTTTTGACCCCGACTTGTTGATTTCAGATTTGGATTACCCATTAAAACCCACACTGCGTTTGGATCTCTCGTCTCCTGTGTTTCCCTGGGTTCCCGAACGTAACAGAAGGACTCCATCATGTCGAGATCCAGCGGTGTGGGACTTCATTCCCTTTCCCAACCAGTATGGTGGAGCGGAGGGCGAAATATTTAAAATTAACCACCCTCCGCCAAGAGGGCAATGAGGTGGGTGCCATGGCACATGTGTTCTGGACCTTGGTGGAGGGTATGGGATATAATGATGCGGCCCTAAAGGACACTTTCAACTCCGGGCTGGATGACCCAGTTCCTAGAACTGAAATGGAGCAGTTGGACGCTTTTAATTTCTGGGAGTTTGTGTTCTACTTACAACATCGGTCTCCGTGGAATACCCCAGCCACACCTGTCTCTCCCGGTGGGATGACAGATACTAGACCGGGGTCTACAAAGAGGAGGACCGCCAGCCCAGCGCCACTGCACAAGATGGCCGCCAGCCCAGCGCCACGGTGCAAGATGGCCACCAGCCCGGCGCCACAGCACAAGCTGGCCGCCAGCCCAGCGCCACAGCACAAGGTGGCCGCCAGCCCAGCGCCACTGCCCAAGATGGCCGCTGGTCCAGAGTCATGGCACAAGATGACCAGTTGTCCAGCGCCTCTGCACAAGATGACAGCTTCAGTGAACCCTCCAGAGTCGAGTCAGGTTCCCGTTGACCTTCCAGAGTCGAGTCAGGTTTCCGTTGACCTTCCAGAGTCGAGTCAGGTTCCCGTTGACCTTCCAGAGTCGAGTCAGGTTCCCGTTGACCCTCCAGAGTCGAGTCAGGTTCCCGTTGACCCTCCAGAGTCGAGTCAGGTTCCCGTTGACCCTCCAGAGTCGAGTCAGGTCAAGTCACCGTTGACCCTCCAGAGTCAGGGCTAGTCACCGTTGACCTTCCAGAGTAAGGGCTAGTAACCGTTGACCTTCCAGAGTCAGGGCTAGTCACCGTTGACACTCCAGAGTCAAGTCAAGTCACCGGTAATCTTCATGGGCAAAGTCAAGTCACCGGCGTTCTTCATGGACAAAGGCAAGTCACCATTGATATTCATGGGCAAAGTCCAGTCACCAGTGTTCTTCATAGGCAAAGGCAAGTCACCATTGATCTTCATGAGCAGAGTCATGTCACCAATGATCTTCATGGGCAAAGGCAAGTCACCATTGATCTTCATGAACAAATGCAAGTCACCAATGATCTTAAAGAGCAGAGTCAGGTCACCAATGGAATCTTCATGGGCAAGTTCCAGTTCCTAAAACTGAAATGGAGCAGTTGGACGCTTTTAATTTCTGGGAGTTTGTGTTCTACTTACAACATCGGTCTGCGTGGAATACCCCAGCCACACCTGTCTCTCCCGGTGGGATGACCTATTCTAGACCGGGGTCTACAAACAGGAGGACCACCAGCCCAGCGCCACTGCACAATATGGCCGCCAGCCCAGCACCACTGTGCAAGATGGCCACCAGCCCGGCGCCACAGTAAAAGATGGCCACCAGCCCAGCGCCACAGCACAAGATGGCCGCCAGCCCAGCGCCACTGCCCAAGATGGCCGCCGGTCCAGAGTCATGGCACAAGGTGGCCGCCAGCCCAGCGCCTCTGCCCAAGATGGCAGCCACAGTGAACCCTCCAGAGTCGAGTCAGGTTCCCGTTGACCTTCCAGAGTCGAGTCAGGTTCCCGTTAACCCTCCAGAGTTGAGTCAGGTTCCCGTTGACCTTCCAGAGTCGAGTCAGGTTCCCGTTAACCTTCCAGAGTCTAGGCAGGTTCCCGTTGACCCTCCAGAGTCGAGTCAGGTTCCCGTTGACCTTCCAGAGTCGAGTCAGGTTCCCGTTGACCTCCCAGAGTCGAGTCAGGTTCCCGTTGACCTTCCAGAGTCGAGTCAGGTTCCCGTTGACCTTCCAGAGTCGAGTCAGGTTCCCGGTGACCTTCCAGAGTTGAGTCAGGTTCCCGTTGACCCTCCAGAGTCAAGTCAGATTCCCGTTGACCCTCCAGAGTCGAGTCAGGTTCCCGTTGACCCTCCAGAGTCGACCCTCCAGAGTCGAGTCAGGTTCCCGTTGACCCTCCAGAGTCGAGTCAGGTTCCCAGGGCTAGACCAGGTCTAGTCACCGTTGACCTTCCAGAGTCAGGGCTAGTCACCGTTGACATTCCAGAGTCAAGTCAAGTCACCGGTAATCTTCATGGGCAAAGTCAAGTCACCGGCGTTCTTCATGGGCAAAGGCAAGTCACCATTGATATTCATGGGCAAAGTCCAGTCACCAGTGTTCTTCAAAGGCAAAGGCAAGTCACCATTGATCTTCATGAGCAGAGTCATGTCACCAATGATCTTCATGGGCAAAGGCAAGTCACCATTGATCTTCATGAACAAATGCAAGTAACCAATGATCTTAATGAGCAGAGTCAGGTCACCAATGGTCTACATGGGAAAAGGCAAGTCACCATTGATCTTCATGAGCAGAGTCATGTCACCAATGATCTTCATGGGCAAAGGCAAGTCACCATTGATCTTCATGAACAAATGCAAGTCACCAATGATCTTAATGAGCAGAGTCAGGTCAACAATGATCTTCATGAGCAGAGTCAAGTCACTATTGATCTTCCTGAATCCAGTCTTAACACCACGGAATTACCAGAGTCTCTCCACGTCTCTGTGGAACTACCAGAGCCTCCCCACATCTCTGCTGAACTACCAGAACCTCTCCGTGTCTCTGCTGAACTACCAGGGCCTCCCCACGTCTCTGCTGAACTACTAGAGCCTCTCCTCATCTCGGCTGAACTACCAGAGCCTCTTCTCGTTTCTGCGGAATTTCCATAGCCTCGTCACGTCTCAGCCGAACTCTCTGAGCGCTCGACTGATCCTGTCATGGCCACGGAGGCCACCCTTAACTTGTTCATGTTCTCTGTTTCAGACTTGCCTAACCAGAATTACTCTCCTGTGTCATCCTGTGTCTCCTGTGGTCTTCTGCGCCACCCGGGTGGGCTTCTGTCTCGACAACACGGATGTGGTGGTCTTCTGCGCCGCCCTGGTGGGCTTCTGTCTCAACCGCACGGATGTAGTGGTCTTCTACGCCACCTTGGTGGGCTTCTGTCACGATCGCACAGATGCGGTGGTCTTCTGCGCCGCCCTGGGGTGCTTCTGTCTCAACCGTATGGCTCCAATTCCACCTTGCTTCTCTCTGGATTCCTGCCCTGTCGGTTCGGCCCTAGGACACTGAACGTTATGTCCTTCCTGGACTTGTGTTTTGTTGTTGTTTTGTTTTTGTTTTTTTGTTTTTGCTCCTCTTCTCTCTGTTTCCATCTATGGACCTGGCCCTCCGTCCCTCCCCCTGATCCTCCACCGGTCCACCTCCCTCCTGGGCTCCTTGTTTTTGTTTTTCTCTCTGTTTCCCTCTATGGACCTGGACCTCCGTCCCTTCCCCTGATCCTCAGCCGGTCTACCTCCCTCCTGGGCTCCTTTTTTTGTTTTTTGCACTTCTTGTCTCTGTTTCCCCATTTTACCTGGCCCTCCGTCCCTCCCCCTGGTCCTCCGGCGCTCCACCTCCCTCCTGGTCTCTGTGTTCCTTGGTCTCTTCTGGGGTTCGGGTGGAGCATCTGGTAGCTGCTCCGTGGAGGAGGGGGTAATGTCACGCTGTCTGGTCCCTGTTTCCCTGGGTGTCCACTAGTGGTCTCACTTCCCCATAGGCACCTCACCGCAGGCACTACAATTCCCACAAAGCCTTGTCCCTTCATCACAGTAATTGCACTCCCGTTAATTGCATTTAGGTGTTTTCACTTGATAGTCATTACCCTGCCTATATAATCCGGTCTTTTCCATTTGTTTTCATTGAGTCCTTTCATTCCGTCACCCAGTTTCCTCCCCTTCCGAGTTCCTCGTCTTCCGAGTTCCTGTTCCTGTTCCCGTTCCTTCCCTGTTTGCTTATTTGTTGGATGGATTTATGGTTTTGACCCTGGCTTGTTGATTTCTGATTTGGATTACCCATTAAAACCCACACTGTGTTTGGATCTCTCGTCTCCTGTGTTTCCCTGGGTTCCCGAACGTAACAGATCTGCGGCACTGACGCTCTCCAGACGCGGAGAAACTCTTCCTTAGTTCATAACCACTCCTCTAGCCCCAGCTGACCTGCTTTGGACCAAGGTTTTCGTCGGACCAAAAAACCCAGGCTGTTGGCCAGAGGAACCACCGACGAGGCACAATCAAGCACCGGAAGTGAGAAGTGGAAATGCGACTGGCCCTGGCACACACTAGCACGTTCGCTTTTGGCCGACAGTGGAAATGCAGCTAATGATGGCGGAGTAGAACTGTTTCAGCAGCTCTTGTGGTAGGTTGAACTTCCTCAGCTGGCAAAAGAAGTACTACCTCTGCTGGGCCTTTTTCACAATGGAGTCAATGTGAATGTCCCACTTCAGGTCCTGAGAGATTGTGATGCCCAGGAACCTGAATGACTCAACTGCAGACACAATGCTGGTCATGATGCTGAGTGGGGGGAGAGGAGGGGGGGGTTTCCTGAAGTCCACTATCATCTCCACTGTTTTCAGTCCCCAAAATGCCATTGTCATGTAAACAAACAGTCAAAACGCTTAAAAAGTTTACAGTTTCCAGTAAGCGTTGTCGTGTAAACAGCCCCTAAATAGTTGGGGAAGTCAAGTATACATCTCCAGAGAGAAGTCTGTCAAAGATCCAGTTGTGATTTTGATTAAACAGGTTAAAATTTATCAATAAATAAACATATTCATGAATTCATTGTTCAGAATAAGATCTACAACATGCATTTAGAAAAAATAGTTTTGTGTTATGCTGATTTTTAAATAAAAACAATATTTGTTATCATCTACATCTATATGCATGGTAAACACATATCCAACATAAAATCAGAGAAAGAGAGAGAGAGATTATTATCAAAACTGTTGAGATGGAATAATCTCACACATTATGAAGTTCAGATGAAAAGACAACATCAATAGGAGTATAACCATCAAACAAATTGTTTTTCCAATTTAGTGACAAGAGAAAAATACCCTATTACTTTTATTGGCGAAGAGAGGTTTTCTTGACCAGATTCAATTTAATTATAGCAAAAATCTTAGAGGAATGATGTTCTTGCAGTTCTGTATGTTTTCACACTGAGCCTAATCAGCCGTAGCAATTACTTTCTAAGATCTTATGATATTAAGCAGTTAAGCGTGTAAACACATAATCACTAAAATGCTGACTGCACCCCACGACTACATGTAGGAGCTATTAATAGAAGCACAATTATCAACAATGTTATATAATTGGTGCACAGTGTTTTTTTTCTTTAAAAGACCATTTGCTCTTTAACTGCTACTTTAAATCTCACAATGAAATTTTATATCATGTACTTGCAACCAGTGTTGGGGAGTAACTAGTTACATGTAACGGCGTTACGTAATTTAATTACAAAATTATTGTAACTGTAATTAGTTACAGTTACTACGAAAAAAATGAGTAATTAAATTACAGTTACTTATGAAATTTTTAACGATTACAAAGGGGATTACATTTGAATATTTACACACATTCACATACAGATTTAACTGATTTCTTTCCCAAATTGCATTGACTATTCTGAGACATACCGCCCTAATAATTTCCGGGATGCGGAAACACAGTCTGGTTCGTAGAATCCAGTCATAAAAACGAAATGCCTAACGCGGACGGAATATCCCACATTTTGGATGACTAAATCAAAAGTAGGTCAGTACACTTGAATCAAAACATGACATGGACTAGTGTCTGTGAATATAAAGCCCCAAAAATGCAATAGCCTATATGACTTGCACATTCTGCGTGTCTGAGGAAATCAGGCGCGGACTGGACACCGGGAGAACCGGGACAATTCCTGGTGGCCTGGCAGCCGATTTTGCCCCACTATTTAATATCATTATTGTACAATTGCCTGCCGAATGTACTAAAGCGATCATTTGCGAATCCGCTATTTGATAATTAAATCTCTAATAAGTCATGAATTGTAAGTCATGACTCGCGCGCTCTCCGCGCCTCCGCCAAACGGTTTGGATCAGAGTCAATGCGAGAGAGAGAGAGAGAGAGAGAGAGAGAATAAAGTGGACTGTGGAAGCGCACAGCTGGAGCAGAGAAGCAGAACTACTGTTCAGGGTTTTAGGTCAGTTTCATCTGTAAAGATGCTTTTTTGTCTTTGTTTTTTTTTTTTTTTTTTTAATCAAGCAGCAGCACGTTGCTCACCAGTCATCACTCAAAATACTATATAAAGGACATCATTATTATCAGTTGTAATGTTACAGTAGGAATTTATCTGAAAAAAAATCCGATTTAAATTTACATTTTAATATTTAACTATAAATCCAGAGAAAATGGTTACTATTGTTTAAATGTGGTAACCAAAAATGTAAAATTATTTTACAAATGTATTTATTTAAAAATAAATACAAATCCATTTGCAAAAAAAAACAAAAACAAAACAAGGTTATTTTACTTTTATATAGGCTAATAAAAGCAAGGTTAATTTTTGTAAGGGAAAAACATGACTCGTGTACAGTATTAGGATTTTTCTATAAAGATATTGTAGTATTGTAGAGTATTGTATTGTAAAGTATAGTTTTGTTCAATCTTGAGTATTAAAGTCACGAGAAATGGATAACAGGGCAAAATAAAGAGACTGAAGAGAAAAATGGAAGTGAAGGTGCAGTTCAGGAGAGAACTTTTAATTGTTTTGCATATCCCCAAATTAAAGATTTAAACCTTTTTTATGTCAGGTCCATACAAAAAAAATAGTTTTGTCCATGAATTTCTTTGTATGAGTTTGAATTTTCCAGTCTGAATTTTTTTCCCAGTCCGCCCCTCCTGTAAATTAATGGCAAAGACATGGTTTCATCTACTACACATAGGCCTACTGAAGCTCGCAGTGTTTTCAACCTCTGCCGTCTCAATATAGGAGTACATGAGCACATAAACATAATTTCTAGAACTGCTTTGTGTCACTTAATGTGCATTTTACTTGTTTTGAGAAAACTATCATCATATACAAAGAGACAGCAGTTAAAAAAAACACCAATGTTTCAGGAGTTTAGTACACAGAATATGTCACATGTTTATTAGATAACTATTTAAGTTGATGTATATGCTTTTATTTATTATTCTTTAATTTTCACAAATTTAGAAAAGTAATCAAAAAGTACTCAAAAGTAATTAGTTACATTACTTTAATAAAGTAATTGAAAAAGTTACACTACTATTACATTTTAAACAGGGTAACTTGTAATCTGTAACCTATTACATTTCCAAAGTAACCTTCCCAACACTGCTTGCAACTTTATTCAGAGTTGGAGAAAATAATGTGAACACTGGGAACTAGGGAATATTTATGAAGGGTTTTTTTATCTTTTATGTTTTTTAACCACAATTTGCCTTTAAAGCTGAAGTAGGTAACTTTTGTAAAAATGTATTTGTGAAACCTGTCATTATGTCCTGACAGTAGAATATGAGACAGATAATCTGTGAAAAAATCAAGCTCCTCTGGCTCCTCCCAGTGGTCCTATTGCCATTTGCAGAAATTCGACCGCTCCCGGTAAGAAACAACCAATCAGAGCTGCGGTCCGTAACTTTTTTTGTGTTCAAGATTTACAAAATGTATATAATAAGCGAGTACACCATGAATCCATTTTCCAAACCGTGTTTTTAGCCTGTCCTGAATCACTAGGTTACATCTATAATAAGTGTTTATATTCAGACTATTTTACATTGCTTCGGGGGTACCGCGGCGGAGTAACCCGGTACCTTTGTGATTCTTCATAGACATAAACAGAGAGAAGTAGCTCCGGCTACAATGTTCTTCCGCAAGACGCAAGCAGTTCTGTTTATTAACCGCTAGAGCATCAAAAGTTACCAACTGCAGCTTTAATACAGCTTCCACCCTTCTAAGAATAGATTCAAACAACTTCTGAATAGTCTCCAAAATATGTTAGTTGCTTTAAAGATGTTAAAGGAATTAATTGGTTTCTCACTCTTTTCTCCAAAACTGCCCACAGTGGTTTAATAATATTCAAGTCAGGTGATTGAGCTGACCATTTCACTGAATGCTTGCACTAAACACTTATACTACACTGTATACACTTTACTGTCCTATACGGCACCCATGATCATAATTATGACTTTATATATCACATGTGGATTGCTTCTTATTTTAAGTTTTATTTCTGATTATGTTTTTTTATTTTATTTTTTTTATTTACTGAAGATGCAAACAAGAGTTTTTCTGTGATCCCTATGGATAGGTTCTCTCCTTCAGTGTTTTTATTTTTGTTCACTGCCATGTGAAAAACACTTAATAAAAATAATAACAATAGCTGAAGTCAGTAGCACAAAAGACACAAATTCTGTGACAAAATTGAACATCAGGCTGAGTTCTTTTGAAAAATCCCTGAGCCCAAGAATAGTAATTGAGATCCCTAAAGATGTTTCACTTCTAGAGTATGTAAGTTCTGTAAAATGGGTGAAGGAATTTAAATGTTAAACACATCTGTTGTCTCTTGCCTCAGTTATTAAACCAAAAACAAATTGTGCAGTGCTTGCAGTACAGTAGGTTACCTTTCAAATCAGTTAGGGGCATCACCTCAAAACATCTAACAATTTAGTAATGTCACATCCCAGGCCTAGTTCTGCAGCGGAGGGTTGAGGTTGCTAGCTGTGGCGCAAACTGTCAGCTAAGAGATGCAAAGGGGTTGCTAGAGGTATTCCTGTAAATATTTCACCGGCCTCCCATGGCTCAGAGGCTGAGGCTCAGCACCGGTAATGGTATGCCGTGGCGGGAGGCCGCTGGCAGAAGTAGAGCAGAATCATGGAAACAGATTGGGTTCCCGGTCAATTCCCAGTTGGCTCCCCATCAGCTGTGGCAATTATTCATGCCACCGACAAAAGATAACGGTGAGTTAAAAATAAAGTCGAGACGGGGAGTGGAGGATCACCTTAATTGCAAACAACTTAAAAAACACCATACTGGGAGATACCAACCCCTCCCAAACCATGCTTTTGGTCCTGCGTGTGTGTGTTCAGTTATCCATTAGTCGTTAGTTGTTGAGGAAAGGTGTTACTGGGTTAATGAGGAAGCTGCTGTAGAGTACAGACACTCTGGGTACATTGTTCAGATCGATTTGGTAGTTTAAGGCTATGACCTCTTGTGTTAAGCTGAGCCTTGGAGTATTATCTGGGGCCCAAAGCCTGTATTTGTCACTTAGCTGAAAATAAGGGGATTAAACAAGTTCACTTCACCTCATGCAGGTAATTATATACAGTAGACTGAGGGAAAATAGTTCAAGATCAGAACTTATGGTGAATGCTGCAAATGTTGCCCAAGAAAAATTGACCCTTAAAATGTCTCCTTTTTTTCGCCACCATCATGTTGTTTAAAACCCATATGGCGTTCTTTATTTCTTACTTTTAAAGTGATATTTTATACTTTATTTCACACTTTTTCAGAGGTCATAAAACAGTTGGGTGGCCTATGATTCCTCTTCACACAGCTAAGAGAGCCATCACAGCTCATAAGTAATAAATTATCTATACATTTTTGAGAATATTACTGTTTGCAGCTTTCATGCTTGAGTGAACGTACTGTATGGAGGTGAAGAAAAAGAGAGAGGACCAACGAGAGACAAAAAGACTGATTAAGAGATATAAATGAGAGGAAATATTTTGAAAATGAAGTCAGATGGATTTGATGGGTGAATTAGAATTCAGAACACGTTTCACAGCGTGACTACAATCGTAAGTCAGATATTTTCTGCTTATCTTACCAAAACAGTAGCACAATAACAAATATCTGGAACATATCCTCGTTCCATGACTTAATATGCTCCATATTTATCACTCCATGCTTTGTGTCCTTAATCCCGAGCTATGGCAGGAATGGCGGTTCCAGAAAGCCAGTGAGATGTGAGTCTTAAGTTATTAATTATGGAATCCTGGCAAAATAAATACCAGGTTTGCCTTTGGCTATGTTCTTGATGTGATACAATTTAAGTAGAGAAAGATACGGGAATAAATTTTAACAGCCTTGAGAGATGGAACACTGTTCAGTAGAACCAAAAAATCTACTAAAGATCGTTAGTAGATTTTTGGTTCTACTGAACGCACACACACACTGTATATATGTATGTATGTATAAACACATTGAAACAAATCAACCCTAATAGAGATGTGAATTACAAGTGCAACAGAAAAGCAGGTATATTCTGTAATATAATTATTCGCACAGTGAGGTAGATATTTTTTATTAAATTACTAATGTAATGCTAATGAGAGCTGAGTATAATACAAATAAACATGAGGCTATTCATTGGACAATCCATACTCCTGGTAGAGGAATACTACTTGGGCCCTACCACAATCTAATATAGAAGACTGCAGCATTGCAACAACAAATAACGTAAAAGCTGGATTAAACAGCACTTGCTGGTGAGCAAAGGATTGACCCCTGTGGACCCCGGTTTTACCTCAGTCTTTGATTGTATTGAATGTCAGGGAATGTGACAGAAAATCTGTTACAGGCACATGGGCTACATATACTGAAGATCATCAAATGCGAGACACTATATCTTTTTATTTTTTTAAATTTGTCAAAGGTGCTCAGTGTTGATCCTGTCTTCTGAAGGACATGAACTTCATGGTTTTCTAAATGCATCTTTAATCCACAATCACACCACTGCAGAAAACAAGTCTCTTATCCGTTTTCAACCCACGTCGACATGATATAATAATTCCGACTAAATCTTTCCTTCCAAACCTGTTCCGTCTTTATAATTTGTTATATATAGTTTGAATGAATGAATGAATCCAATAAAATAAATAAATAAACATAATCCATATGGTCCACATAATTATTATAATCATTATTATTATTAATTACTTTTTGACCCATAGAAAAATAGTCCAAAATAGCCACACAAAAAAACTCCATATAGAGCCATACAGATCAACCTAAATAATGTAAATAATAACTCACAAATCATAAATAATGTTTTTGTGAACTATAGCTTAACTTTCAAGTCTCACCAATTTTTGGTTCATTGCAGGTGTATTCTTACCAGAGCAACAAGCACAAATCACACTCCATCACACAAATCACACAAAATCCATGTTTGAGTAACCATCATTCAAATGTCATTATTTTAAGCCAAAACAGTCTAGCCAATGCCAGCGTGCACCTCAAACATGGCCCTGTCTAACACACTGTCTGTCCCTTCCTGTCTGACAGTAAATATGGAAATCATCTGCAGATTTCTGCAAATTAACATATGTCTGAGAGAGGATCTGTCAGTTTATTTGAGTAACATGGTGTTATAAGTGATGCACATCCAAACACAAATCCAAATAATCGAACATCACATTGATAGGGGACAAACTGGAACTAAACAGACAGGGTATTTAAACACAAGGCTTTAGCTCCGTGCAGCGGGATTACAGCTGGCTGGTCTCTGGTTCAGGAGTGAAAGTGACATGACATACAGCCAAGTATGGTGCTCTGTATTTAACCCTTCCAAAGTGCACACACACAGCAGTGAACACACACACACCGTGAACACACACCCAGAGCAGTGGGCAGCCATTTATGCTGCGGCGCCGGGGAGCAGTTGGGGGTTCAGTGCCTTGCTCAAGGGCACCTAAGTCATGGACTCGAACCCACAACCCTAGGGTTAGGAGTCAAACTCTCTAACCACTAGGCCATGACTTCCCCTGGAGATATCTGGGGCTGGAGATATCCTCCTCAGCAGGGCCGACGGTGCATGGTGATCCATTTTTCTCCAACACCCACTCCAGGAAAGCAGCGAAATCCTCTCTGGGACCGTTCGCTGGCAGGCGTGCCTTACACCGCTTGTTCAGCCTGTGATAATAAAAAGCACAGAGCGAGCGGTCTGGGAAGTGGGTAAGGCACGCCAGATCGAGAATATCCCTAGTGTGGTCCTCCAGCGAACGGTCCGACTGCTCCAGGCATAGGAGCTGGACTGCCAGGATAGCCATTCTGGGAGAGGGAGAAAACAAAACGAGAATGAAAGAAAAACGCCTGCTAACTTACTTACTTTTCGGTCCGCTATTCTGTAACACGTGTAGGTGTACTAAGTAAAACTTTTGATGAAGGAGATAACAAAGGCTTTTAATGATCAAGGGAGAAAAAAGGGCACATCCAAACACAAATCCGGACAAACTGGAACTAAACAGACAGGGTATTAAACACAAGGAAAGTAATGAGAAGAACGGGAACAGTTGGGGAGTAATCTTTTAACTAAACTAGGAACAGAACATGACTAAATGGAGATAACACAAAGGAACAGAAGTCCATGGCTGTAACAGTACTTGTGAAGTAGATGGAATTTTATTATTATTATTATTTTTCATGGTATGGTTGCAAACTTCAAAATTTATGTAACAATGTTAATATATATATATATATATATATATATATATATATATATATATATATATATATATATACGTACACACACACACACACACACAGCAATGTCTGAGTTTTCCTGATATGCCAAGTTAGAATGGAATACTATGCTTACTGCATACCTACATACTGTATAATGTCTACTACGTTTTACAAGTAGAATATTAAAAAGTATGCATGGACAATAAGAATTAACGGGGATATAATATTCTATGCAGTGTGATGTGTTATATACTGCACATTTGAACAAAAAGGTCATCCTGGTTTTCCATGCATGAAGAAAATGTCCCTGCAGCACACATCATATACCATATGCAGCCTATATACTTATAAAATGGATAAGAAAATAGTGTGTATGTCAGTATAATAGTAATATCATGCTATTCTGAACATGTCTGAAACAACAGGACTTTGTATAATTTGTATAAAATAGTCTTTCTACAGCTGCCCAATATTGCTGGTATACTGCCATCTGTTGGCCTTTGTGTTATTAAACAGCGTCATATCCACAAAAAGGCCCCAAAGCTTTTTATTTTTTTTCTCTTGATGACTCATACTGACATTCACAGCGCAGGAAATCTGATTAAGTCATCTTCCGCTAGACAAGCTGTAGTATATGTAGCAGCTAAATCGGCCATTTCCAAAATACAGCGTCATGTAGACTAATTTTTCTTATGAATTTACAATCCCTCCAGAGCACCGGCTTAGAAATGGCTGGCACTGGCATATCTGCTCTAGTTTCACCTCAAAACCAAGCAGCGTGCCAGAAATTTTATTCAGCCAGGAGCCATAAAGGAATTAGCCATTTCTGTTTTTGTTAGATGAGGCTATTCCATCTTTAGGTCACATGAAACACGTTGTGTGTCGTTATGCATACCTCACTCAGTGCAAGATGCAGCATTGTTCACTCACCAAGCTGGTCTGCACATTTATGTTATGTAAGCTAAATAGATGTGTGATCTGTCTCCCCCAGTGCCCTTCCCGCAAGAGGCAGACACATTCAGTGGCAGCTGCATTGATTTGAAGTGCTGCGGTCAGTGGGGGGATCACAATGAGTTCAGGAGCTGTTTGGGGACATGGCGACGGAATACATCTTACCCAAAGTTTGGGCAAGCCTGCTGCTTACATTTCTTAGAACAACTGGACTCTGTGGCAAAATATGCTGGGTTGGGCTGTCAGATTTTAAAGGAGACACTTTGAAGTCTTCCATCACTGTTTATAGGGAAGTTTACTTTGGAAATGTAATAGGTTACAGATTACTAATTACCCTATTTAAGGTGTAATAAGTAGTGTAACTATTTCAATTACTCCATTACAGTAATGTAACTAATTGCATTTTATTACATTTTGATTACTTTTCTAAAAGTCTACTGAATATTTTCAACTGTTAATTATTTTCAATCAGACTTTCAAAATCCTTCATAACTTGAAATAAAATAATTTAATTTTAAACCACAGCCACCACAAAATCAGACTTTAGCACCTATTTTTACTTTGAAATCATTAAATACTGATTTAAAATCATAAGATATAGTTCAAAAGCTACTGTACAATACACTGTTTTTGTAATCCATTCTTTGCAAAGCAAATAATATATGTCAGGAAACACTTGCATCTAGCAATGCCTTGAAGAAAAAAACAGTCTTTAAAAATCTTAATCTTAATAAACTCAAATTTCACTCATGACAACTCTCTGAAGATTTTAGCATGGTTATGGATTTGACAATGTTAATGTATTTGGTCTTGGTGGAATAGATCTGCTGCTGCTGTTGGTTATTGCTGTAGTTGATGCACTTCACTTTAAAGAACCTTTGTGGAATGTAAATGTTCCATGGATGTTTCTCCATGAAACCACAGGTTCCAAAAAAACCTTTATACTTATGACAGCATGATGCATCACCCAGCACAACATGCTTCTAAAACACATTAGTGAAAGTTAATAACCGTATAAAAATAAATAATAATTTAATCCTTGAAAATGTTCCAGTACACTTAAATATGAAGGCCTCAGTGGTAACTAAAAACCAATAGCAGTTGATCCTTATTTAAAGGGCTAATTTTCCAGTGCACTTGTACCTTTAGCAAGTCGTCTGACTAATGAAGTCAGGACTAGACAAGCATTCAACAGCTAGCCAAGGCCTAAAATATAAATGATAAAGCTTGTGTGTTTGGGCAGTTTTCATTAATACTACATCCAGTTTAGATGACTGCATTAAATTTAATTTGGCATTATGCTTCATCAGAAACCTAGAGGAGGATTTTTTACTTTATTTCCTCCGTAAATCTCCATCTACAGTTAGATTGAACATCATATACTAAATGCAGATATGCTTAATCCAAGATGCTTGTGTAACATTTGTAACCTTCATCTTATGTGCTGATTATTTGGTTTTATTTGATAAATAGAAGCATGCTATTAATGTGTAATAAACTAAAATATAGTGATAATAATTGGACATGCAACCAAAGTTAATTTTATTTCAAGAAAAGCATGCAAAAACACTTTATTTACACCTGTATGCAACAATAGTTTATTAATTAAAAAATAAAATAGTTTATTAATTAATAAAAAAAATAGTAATTTTTTTAAGCTTTTAGGTGTGTGCACTGACATGTACCCAATATTTAAGGAAAATGCATTCCTAATGGCTGCAGCACATGACATTGTTAGAGTAATAAAATATAAAATATAGTAGCCTAAATGTTTTTCATAATCATAAACACCACATTAAGCAAAAAAAAAGAAAAAAAAAGAAAAAAAGAATGCCACAAGGAAGTACACACACCCAGTTATTTTGCTTTGTATGTTACAATGGTGTTGTTCTCCCTGTAACCAGCAGAGGAGGTCTAAATCAAAAGAAGAATGAAAGGAACAGTATTAAACATGGACAACATGTTCCTGACCCAAGTGTACTCTATACAGTCATCATCATTAATATGTCAAATTACATACAGGCTGAATCTGGGACATTCTGTGCACATCGCATCCACAGTTTACCTTTTTTTAGGGCTTAGTGTACGCCACAATAAAGGAGATTAATGTAATGTTTGATTTAATTATTTTGTCATTGGTAATTACTGCATTATAATAATTTTGAATACTTAATCTGGGAGTGTAGTAAATCTTGACTTTAATAATCCCCATCTCTATTTTTATAGGCACCATTACCCGCTCTGTTCAGACTAACCTTTATTTATTTATTTGTTTGTTTGTTTGTTTGTTTATTAATGTGCAGTGAAGCATGTGTAAAAATGAATAATAGTGAATTTCTAAACTGACAAATTTTTCCCCTTTCAAATTCTTTTTATATATGTATCTGACCGAATGGAAAACCAGCAGTTAAATACTATTACTTCTTCTCTGTAAATGCAATTTTAGAATTGTAGCCCTGTTGAATTTGATTCCTGAAAATCAATAAATACATCAATCAGTCAATAGTAGTAGTAGTAGTCATAATAATAATAATAATACATTTAATCAATCATTATATTTACATATAATTCCACCAAGTCCACCCCCATTTAATGTCAAGAATATATATATATATATATATATATATATATATATATATATATTTATATATATATATATATATGATATATATATATATATATATATATATATATATATATATATGATATATATATATGATATATGATATATATATATATATATATATATATATATATATATATATATGATATATATATATATTCTTATATATATATAAATATGATATATATATATGATATATATATATCAATTTGATATTTGACCTCTCAGACCACAAACAAAACTTGACGGTAAAGTCTTGAAATGGATCTTTCAGATTTTTTCAATGAGAAACAAAGAATAAAACACACTGCACTTACTGATATGTGTCAGGTATTTAAACAAGCTCTGAACAACTTTGTGAACTTAGCTTCAGAGAGTCTTTAGACTTTTTTTACACCACAGGAACAGGATCAGGCAATTTGCCCAGATTCACTGCACTCTCGTAAGTGGCTCAAAGTCGACATTATAAAACACATCCGCGAACACTTTAGTGACTCTGCGTTTGATTAGCATGACTGAGTTTGTGTTATGATTAAAGGAAGCTCTTGAGTAAAGTGCTGACCAAATGATTTCCTGGTTGCATCAAAGTCACGCGTAAGCAGTAAAATGGGCCCTCGAACGTCCCCATTTATAGAGCCACAATTTAATGAACAAGCCATAACAAGGTAGTAAAGAGGTCAAACTGAACTAATCGGTAACATTTTAGCATAACTTTCAATAATAACATTATTTCTGTTTCATTTTTAACAAATCATTATTTAAGCAATGACCATGTTTATGAAAGTCATAAATTGTTCATATTTAGATATACTGTCATATGTAGCCTATGCTCAAATTTCTAATATGCATAATGTTTGTTAATGAAAATGAATACAAAGCTTCCTTGCAGGAAATTGCTTTACTTAGATTTTTTAATAGTATAATTCATATAAAATTATTATGCAAGAATGGTTTACAAAGGATCATTTCTGGGAACCACCTGCACTGATTCAGTAGTTCAGTAGTTACTGTAAGATTTTTTTTTTTTGAAATAACTTTTTGCTATTTGAATAAAAAGGTTAAGAAATGAGATTGTAAAGTGTTACCTGCTTTAAAAAAGGAAATGAATACAGAGAATATTACCAATATAAATGTGACTGCGAAAACTCTCACATACTTTCTCAAACATGAAACAGAAATATTAATTTAATAAACTAATTCAGTAAACAAATGCTATTGTGTTTGCTTGCCTAATGCAGTTTAATGTACATGTCAGATTTCAGTGACGTATAATCATTGTATAAATATATATACAGTATACAAAAATGTGGTCAGATAAATAAACTTCCACATTTTAGTTACACGTGGCTAATTTCAGAAACATCTTTGCATATATCATATTCACGGTGAAATTCATAAATTTCTCAGTGTGAACATACCAATGCATTAATCATATAAAATCATTCAGCTTGACGTTTAATTTGGTTCAAAAACAAACTCTGTAAAATATTGTCCGTCAATTAAAGCAATTAAAGTAAAAACAATGCGTAACGAACTGGTCAGAACACTTTCTTACAGGATAAAAATACATCAACATTAAATGTAGTGGAATTTAAACTCAGTATTTTGTACACAAAATAATTAGTTTTACAATATATTACACAAAGATGTATGACACAAATATATTTACAAAAGATTTGGCACCAGAATGATCCATCCACACTGTAAAATTTGAACTTTCAAGTCAGTGGGAAAAAAGTGTGGTAAAATGCCCTGCTTTTTATTTCATGTATTTTAAGTTTACGTGATTGAAGGCACATTATGAAATATGAAATTTATTTTTGGGGGGTTGCTGCTTTTTTTCAGACTTGGACATCCAAGGTTTGTAAACATTGTCTTTCCGTACATCCACAGATCAGTACTAGTCCATACTGTAGCACATCTTCTCAAGCGAGGTGATACATGCTGTACCCTAACGGTGCTCCATAGAGTCCCACCGGAGCAACAGGCAGTAAAGGCCTCTGGTAGGGATACGACTGGCCATAGAGTGAGACGGCCGAATGAAGTTGGGTTCCAAGAGGAAGAGGCAAACTGAAATTGGGGTGGAGGGCAGGTTTGGCAGTCAGTTTGAACTTTTCCAGCTCTGCCTCTTGCAAACGCTTGGCTTTGGCCCGTCGGTTCTGGAACCAGATCTTCACCTGGGTCTCTGTGAGGGTGAGAGAGCTGGAGAATTCTGCTCGCTCGGCAATGGAAAGGTACTGTTTCTGTCTGAACTTTCGCTCCAAGGCCAGGAGCTGTGAGGTGGTGAATGGCGTACGGGGTTTACGATTGGTCTTGTGCTTGCGGAGAGGACAGGAACTTACCTGGCCTGTGGTAGGAAAAGAAGTAATTGTAGCAGAATGTAATCATTAATTACATTTTTTGTAGATTTTAGGTTGGTCAAAAATAGATTTTAAACTAATTTAATTAGTGTTTTCATAGTTCAAATAAAATAAAACACACTTTATACAAGTATACATAATGTAAGCATGTGAATGTGTTTTACTTTGATAAATTGTATAATGATTATGATAAAAGTGAAGGTAGGGGGGTAAGTAAAATTAAAACAGAGCTATAATATAATTTTTGTTATATTTAATAAATATTTCGATATTGTCATCTACTGTACATATGCTGCTAAATTACAAAAAACGGCTAAATCAGATTCATTTATTTCTTATTTATACTAGTGTTATGTTCTTAATTAAATCAGAGTTCTCTTAAATATGAAACTGCTTTTGATTTTATGTTTTCAAAGCAGTGGGCCCTTTCTCTAGTTTCCATTAAATGTTTTCTTTCACAGTCTATTAAGCATGTATTAGTTTTAGTTGCAAATTGCCTAATACGAATAATTATCAGTTTCAATAAAATGAGCCAAAATGCTCGTTTTAGGAAATAATCTTTTTGTGACGATTATATACCCTGTCGAAATTTATACCATTTAATTTAAAGCATAAGGAGTTCGTTCAGAAAATTAAATTGCTTACGTGTTTGAGCGAATCTAGAGTTCATAACCCATGGTGTACAGTCATCCGGCTCTGGGGACTCCGATTTGACGGGTGAGGTCTGCATAAAGTGCTTTTGTATTCCAGCCGAGCCACAAGAATCTCTGATCTCAGTCTTAGCAAACTGGCTGGATACATCCTCGCGCCGTCTTTCAAAGTCTTTACTGGTTTTGTGGCTAGATATAAGAGACTCGACGCTGAATGGGTGTCTTGACACTTGGGTTTTGCGCTGCTCCATGTCTCGATCTCCGTCTGATTCCTTCAAGCTCGCGGACGCGGACATCCTCCTCGCGACAAGCGTCTGGACGCACGTACTTCAAAGTCACTCTGAAGTCTCATGCAAAAAGCATGAAGCCTTTGATGCCTCGGAGCACGCGTCCACAACAGAACTTTCAGCCAATCAGAGCGTTGCCAAATCAAGACGCGCGCTCCGTTGCTCAGCAGCACACGGCGACGGTAGAACTTTTGACCAATGAGAAGGCTGCTGAATTAGGCAGAGCTTTCTATTACTCGTGATTGGCTTACTGAGTTTGCAATGAAGAATCCATCATTATGATTGAAAAAATGACAGCGACAACAAATTTAGCGAAAGATTCTGGAATTTTGGTAAGTAAAGCTATGGATTAATAGAAAACAAAGATAACGAGTAAAGTGTGAATTGGACATTTTTATGGTGAAGTGGATGCTGAAACACTTAAAAAAGTGTGTGTATATATATATATATATATATATATATATATATATATATATATATATATATATATATATATATATATATATATATATATATAGTTCGTTGTATGTAGTTCTGTTAGTTCACACTATCCCAACAAACAATATTCGGTGAGTTAATTCTGTTGGTGTTCACATGAGTCATGACAGTCCAAAAGAATTCTTAATAAATCAGATTGACAGTTTCTAAGACAGTTGTTTTTACCAACCACTGTGAAAAAATATGCTAATTATTATATCAGATTATCACCACAAATGTGGCATTTGTAAGTATGTTGGGAACATTTACTTAAAAAAAAAAATCCCTCAAGCATTTTCTTCCATTCTGCTGATCTGCATCTGCTTTTAGCTAATGTCTTAACTTTAAGTTTATTTCTTACTGTAGAACACGCATGTTTATTTGACATAAAATCACAATCCTGCAAAAGCCAAGATGCTTCACTATTGATAAAGTATATTCTGCGCCCTACAAACATTACAATGTGTCAGAATAACTAAACAGCAGCCCAGACAAATACAAGAAAATGTGCTTGAGGCATTACAATGCAATATATCATTACTATCCAAGGTATGAATTAGAGTGTTTTTATTTCCTTTAAAAAAGGGGTATTTTGCCATTTGCTGCCTGCTATTTCTTTTGCACGCCATCTAATCTCACTGAAAAAAAGCATTTGTTCCTGGCAACGGCAGTAAACTGCATACGAAAGCATTAGGGTGTTTTCTCTTCAAACATGAAAATAAGTTTCAAAGTGAAGCTAATTATCGTTCTGAGAGAGAAAGGAAATGTATTTATCATGAAATTGTTTGTCTTGTGGACACTGAAGCTGAGCAACTGTACAGTAATAAGGCATTTAACAGAGACGGATTGCTTTTTGTCTTGTCCTAGATGGGGGAATTGTTTGTAACCAAGACACTTAGGGTATTTGTGCAATCACACTTAAAATAAACACCACCCTTCTTCTCTTGTAATGAATAGCTGGAGCAGCAATCAGCTGCTTGTTGGACTGGTCTTTATGTGTGTTTATATGTGCACGAATGCTGCAGGGTGAGATTCTGCTAGCTTGACGTTCCCAGGAGCCTCAGCGCGTTTATTAAGCAGGGTGATTTCACAGACAATCTGAGGTTTGTGAAGGCGCCAGTGAGCGGGGAGATGAAAGGCGCCTCTCCTCGGGGGAGAAACTGTGGCAGTTTAGCGGCTCCACTCAGGAGGAGTCGCCTCCCTGTACACACATACACACACACGCAAACATACACGCATGCACACACTCAGCCGTCACGCCCCTGCCCTTAGGCACCTTGTCGAGCACAATCCAAATCTTTGCGTAGATGGACTGAGAATGACTGCTGAACTGTAGTGATAGATGAGAAGGATGTACGTTTGAAATTGAGGATCATAGGAGCTGACAGGAGACATATGAGAAATACTCACCATAAGAGAGAGAAGAAAGAGCAATATTATGCCTTAAATATAGCGTTCGAAAGAAATGCAGGAAAATTACCCTTTAGGATAAGCCCTTCTGAAATTGACCAACACATCCTCTTTCCTTCCTCGCTGATCTCTTTGACCTTTGTAAATAAACGATGGCAGGTTTGCCAGAGAGTGCAGAAAATGTCAAAAAGAGTGCTCCTGGTTTTTCTGGTATGTTTGGACACACCTTGAGCATTATAATTATGGGCTCAGCTTTTGCAGCGCAGGAATGCTTGTGTAGCTATTTACATTTCTTCAGTCAAACAAACTGTTTACACATCTATTTGCCCAGCTTTACGCACGTTATGATCCACCACATCGAACGTGCACCTGGCCATATCATTTCTCGATCATTCTTTACTCAATAGGGATTTCTGTCAACTGAACATTATAGAGATTGGCAGATGTTATCTACCTGCGTCTGGTTCAAATGTGAACATTAAATATGATATTCTGTCAACTTGCATTGTTCAGTTTTAAACATTAACTTAGTTTAAACTAAATACTCTCAGGACAAGTAAGGGTCCAAAGGAATAGAGTAAAAAAGTGCAATCCATTGCGAATCTTGTTTGAGGAGAGCAACTTATGTGAATAGGGGGATCACAAGCCTTGTCTCACTAATTACACTGCATGACAAGACTTGGCACAGGTGACAGAAACTGTCATCACTTAGTTTTTATTAGTACCTTATTAGGCTTCCGGAGCCTTCTCTTAGAGCAAACATTTGCTGTAATGAGAGAAAATTGCTACCCACCAAAGGAGGATGGCGCCAGCTTCAATTTGCTCAAGGGAGGAAGGTATTACTTAGAGGCAAATAAAATATCATGTAATATAAAAATTATACACTCGACACATGATGGGTTCCCTGTTGTGCAGTTGTACCTTTTTGTGGACAAATAACTGCTAAGTGATGTTTTTTTTTTTTTTTAAAGAACTGTAAATGTAACGGTTTCTTTAAATGGTAGTATGTTATGTTATGGTTTCTTGTCCTTGCTCCATCCAGCTTGTATAATAAAGCACTATATAAAATTATTAAACCATTTAACTTGATATCTTTTTTATGTTTTTAACTTTTTTATCCTTTTAATGTATAGAATATATATATATATATATATATATATATATATATATATATATAATGTATAGAAAAATATGTGCATGTTCCACTTCCTTGCAACACTAAAAGCAGTTAAGAAAATCAATTGCTGGATTTTTATTTTTTATCAAGGCGATACATGGTAATAATATGTTGCTCCGCACTGATTGTTAATGAAGGCAAAGTATTGAATTAAAAGACTTTCAAATCCTCATAAAAAAGTCCCTACAGAGAAGGACCAAACAAACAACATTCAGCTGGCCTCTTTTTGGTTCTGGGTCCTCTTATTGGATCCCTGGAGATGTGCCATGCTTTGTAATCACAGATTGCCGCCATTCCAGATCCTTGAACCGATGAAGCCATTAGGGTTCATGACTCACCCACCTTCATGACTAAAGTTTCCGTGTAAACGCCCACAAGTAAATGAAGGGGCCCTTGCGCGACCTCTCATTTCTCATAGACAGTGACTGAGCAATGCACGGAAGCCTTGATTTATGAGAAGGGTTTACAACACAGAGACAGGCTTTTAATTTAGGTCAAGGCCCTAGCTTGGCGTAATTATTTTTTAAATGTAGGGAATGGTACAAAAAATATCGGTTGCCACAGCAAAAGCGTGAAGAAGAATTACCCCTGGAGATATCCGCTCAAGTTCTTCCATCACCTTAAGTTGGACTCATTGTTGACTTGAATGGTGTCTGTTCACCTCGAAGAACTCTTTAGAAAAAGATATCACGTGTGGTTTCTAAATATGGACACTGAAGGAATTAGAACGCAAGCTAAAACAACGAAACAGACCAAGACTGTTATTCACAAGTGCGGTCACAATAAACCCTCTAGACCTAAACATAAACAGGGCACGGCATGTCACCCGACACCTGGACAGCGGGTGTCCCCTTCATTAATGCGATCCTTCCTGCCCCCCAGCCCTAGCAGACGTTTGCCTCCGACCCCAACAACATTTAATGAGAGAGAGACGCCAGGCACAGTGGAGCAAGTCAGAGTGGGAGGAACTCTCCCCCACTCCCAAGTCCTCTCACTAGAACGGACCCTCAATGGGAGCAGACTGCCACAGGGGTCTGTAAGAAACCCTCCGCCCACAAGTTCAAATGTCAGCGCCCCGGCATGCGCCCTCAGAACAAAAGTAAAAAAAAGAACTTTAGTAGTTTTCTGCCTGTCGTTTAATTGATTGGCAGGCCTGCAAATGAGCAATTCTCTGCTTGTTTTGCTGGACATGGTTTCCACTTAATCAAGGACTGACAGCTATGAATTGTTAATTTACATTCTTCTTTGCACCTTTGTAAACATTTGTAACATTATTCTCTCTTACAGGGATAAAGGTCAAAAACTAAGGAAACATTAACTGATTTATTATGCTTTTTGATCACCAAAATCATTGAGTCAGAGAAGTAGCCACTTAGCCATGACAGTCTGAGAGTTGTATAATTGAGTGTATATTAGATTTGACAGGTCAGCTTGAGTGTGTTTGTTGTGTGGTTTGGTGCGAGTGGAGGTGTAAGTGAGTGGTGACAGCGTGTCGTGTTAGCAGAGGGAGTCACTCCGGGATGGTCAGGTTGATTTCATTAGGGTGATGGGACACATGTGCCCCCTTTTTCATCTGCTCTTCGGCCCCCTGCTACTCAGAGTCTTTCAAGTCCTGTTGTCTCCCGATCTGAAGATAATTGTTCACTGTAATACTAGTCAGGAAATGAGCTGATCAACTCCAGATGGATGGACAGGGGAAAGGGAACGACAGAAAGGAAAAGAGAGACAACAAGAGACTGAGAGAAAGGAAGAGACAGGGTAGAAGAGATTTGTATCAAGTCAAATATGAAATATTAATGTTGATACTTTGAGAGCCCTTGATACCACTTGGCTTTAAAAGCTAATACGGAGAGTTCATTACTTTAAAGTTGGGCTGCAGTCGACCACATAGACTCTATTTCTTACACTAAATTCTTGGAAAACACTGATATACTCATAGCTGTGATGTGCACATTTTATAATAATTTAACAACTTTCTGCATTGTTTTCCTACTGTAAACAGGCTGTATTTGTTTTTGTTGTTTTTCTAAAAACTAGTACTAGATGATTATGTGAAGAAAACAAAGAAATCAAGGTAAGTATTATTTGTGAATAGAATATATATATTGTGCACTTTTTGCGATCAAGTTGTAATTTCATCAATGTATGTGAAAAAGTGTGAAACTTAGCGGATACATAAAATCCTACAAAATGGACATATTACTAATTTACATAAATGAATCTTCTGTATCATATTTTATTCTTTATATTTTTTATCATATTTTTACAATTTTATTGATATATTTGATATCCCTTAACCCTACAACTAAACATAACCACCTTACTATTACCATTGTACTGTTAAGTAGATGTTTTGATCTGCTAATCCCACTTCACCTCTAAACCTTACCCTAAATATTTCTTAAAAATATAAACAGTATAAATAAAAATGTAACAGACAGATACTGTAAGTGCAGTAACTATTAATTATCTATTACAAAACTATCAAAAAGCAGTACCAAAGTAGCCTGAATGACAATGTGCAACTGAGCAATGCAATGCAATGCAATAAGCATTTAATATTACTGACCTAAATCCTTTGTCATAAAGCTTTTTCTGGCAACATATTTGATGAGTACAGCATATTGAGCAAAGTTAATTTGTGTCCCATGCCAAACAAAATACTACAAATATTACAAGTAAGAGTTAAAAGATTAGAGAACTAATGTAATTCAAGTGTAGTCTTGTTTAGCATTATGTAATCATTTGAAAAGAGTTGGCACCAGAAGTCACATAGAACAATAAAACAATGCGACTGAAAACATAATCTCAATGATAAAAAATACAATAGTATCAGCTGATTATTTTCATGAATTCATTATTCATAAATAAGGGTTTCTTTTGTAAATAGATGCTGCCAATAGGTCAGTATTGTATATTTTTATGTAAGTAAATGTATGTGTGGTAGAACCACATTTTTTTGTAAAATACATATGGGTAGCAAAATTCATTTTGAAATCTAATTTGCAAAATGACAATGCAATATATAAAATGGCAATGTATTTCTGTATTTAAATGTACATTTTCATATGTGCAACATTTAGTGCAAAATTGAAATTATAATTAAATTATATAATTAACATTTGCCATTTCCTTTTACTAGTTTTAATATTTAAATTAAAAACATATTTTAATGCTTAAAACGTTTTACCCAAATTGATAAGATGTTAAAAATATCCAAGCAAAAACAGTAGCAAAATTATCATTAAAATTTTTCCTTTTCCTTTTCAAATTCAATTTTCTTTTCTGAATGGCATTTAAATTATAATTTTGCTACAGTTTTGGTCATTTTTAACATCTTATCAATTTGGGTAATACATTTTCATTTGAATTTTGCAACTTATAAACCGTTAAAATATGATTTTAATTTACATACAAAAACTAGTATAGGAAATGGGCAATCTAATTTTTATAATTGAATTTCCATTTTAATTTTTCACTAAATGTTGCACATATGAAAATGTAAATTTAAATACAGAAAATGCATTGTCATTTTACATATTGCATTGTCATTTTGCAAATTACATTTCAAAATGAATTTTGCTACCCATTTGCTACAGAAAAAAATATTCCATAAATATATTTTGTAAATTTCCTTCCATTAATATATCAAAACTTAATTTTTGATTAGTAATAGGCGTTGCTAAGAACTTAATTAGGACATTTTTAAAGGTGCATTTTTTTTTTTTTTTTTTTTTTTTTTTTTTTTTTGCACCCTCAGATTCCAGATTTTCCAAATATCGTCATATCCTAACAAACCATACATCAATGGAAAGCTTATTTATTTAGCTTTCAGATGATGTATAAATCTCAATTAAAAAAATAGACCCTTATGACTGGTTTTGTGGTCCAGGGTCACATACTGTTTGTGACATAATATTCAGAGATTATACAAGCATTATGTGCACAGTTTGTGGAGGAAACTATATTCATCCTAAGTACAGCAACAAAACATTGTGTAATCAGCTTCATTTGCTGTAATAAGGCACCAAAGGGCAAATGGCTTCAGTGGTAGAAACAAAAATCAAAGGTTCTTGTGATTGAGCTGTAATTATACTAACACAAGCCATTGCATAAAGCAGATAGGTATGTTCTTTAAGCTGGTTAGCTGAAACAGTTTTTGCTTAAGGATAAAATAAAAAGGGGATGGTTGAAAAGCAGTTTTAAGTTCTGATATGATTTTAGAAAATAAGCAGAAGTATAACAAGAAAAGCTATAGAAAAATAAATAAAAATAAAAAGCAATGGTTAAAGATAGTATAAAAACTGTCATCTTAGTCATCCAAAAGAACAATAAGCTTAAACACAATACACAATTTCACAAACCATTACTTAGTGACAAAACATAAATAATGATGAATAAATAATCGTTAATTATTAATAAATGTTTGGGAAACACTTTAGAATTGGAAACACATATTCATTATAATGTAAGATTTTTCCCTGAACAAACTCTTAATTTGCTGCTTATTAATACTTAGTAAGGTATTTATGAAGTTTAGGTATGGAATAGGATTAAGGGATCTAAAATATGATAAATCAGAACATGGCTTTAATATGTGCTTTATAAGTACTAATAAACAGCCAATATATGCTAATATGTGCATGATAATAAGAAACTAGTTAATTGAGAACTGGTCCTTGAAGTGTTTCCAAACGTAACGTTTGTTATTAGTTATTTAATGAATAGTTTAAGAAAAACCTTTATAAGAGTTAAAGTTTATATGCTTTGGTTTATTACAAATAAGACCTTTGTTTACCCCTACATTACCGTTTTTACTCTACAAAGATCAAAGAAGTGTATTGTACTTAAGTGCCAAATTCACTGGAAGCTTCTAAATGCATACTGTATCAATAGACTGTTTAATTCCAAAACACAGTATACAAATTTAAGTATGAAAATACCATAAGTTCCTGTATGCCAAGCAAATGTGAAATGTTCTGCAAAAGACCAACAGTATTCCTGTAATTATGTTCTTGTTTAGCTTTTCTGGTTCTCTGTCTCTGATATGTCAACATACAACACACGGTGGCTAGGAACAAACAATCTTAGTAAATAGATAGAGATATATAGACAAATATATTGATTCATATAAATTGATAGAATGAGGAAGAGAAAACTGCAGAGAGACACCAAGTCTAGACCTCCTATTTTGGGCCACACCCTGTTTGCTTTGTTCAGTGCTATGTCTGTGCAGGTAATTACCCTTGATCACAGCATCCGGGGAGGGAGACGGGAACGAAAGGGGTGGTGCCGGAGCCAGCGTAACAGTTCTCTTTGGTCCTTCTATGATAATGTCAAAAAGGAAATTGCCAATAAATTTAATGAGATCACTTCTTTTTAATGAGGCATGCTGTCTTTTTGATGCCTGTCGAGATAAAGATTGCATGAAGCTGCTAGTATTCTGATGAATATCCAAATCAGGGCTAGATAAACTACATAGCTGAATCTAAAAACAGCTCCTAATGGACAGAGTAAGGCCACTTCTGGCCAGACATGCTTCGGAAAATACCTTTGCAATACTGTTCTAATTATATAGGTATGGAAGAGCATAATGAGCAGGCAAACTGTTTCAGGTAGCCTGTAATTGTGATGCCAGTTCTTTTTTTTGGTTTGATGTGGTTGACTCATAATGCTGATTCATTGTAGGTATCCGAGTCAGGATTTCTTTTGAACGTATCTAAGCGTGACAACAATCAATGCATAAAGGCCGGGTTTTTAGGAGTGCAAAAGGGGGTTATCAGAAGAACTTTTTGCCAATTAAAATAATCACAATAATCACAAATGAATGCAGGCCAATTTCCTTTACAAACCATGGCAAAGGGTTTATCTCAGTCTAAGAAACTGAGGCCAACATAATTACATTGTGCTTGTCATATGCCTGTCAAAAAGTGTTATATTTTTTAGTTTAAGATACTTTTTAAACTCAAAAAAGTTTCACTTCTTTTTGTCGAGGATTAATTTACAAAAAAGGCACAATTCGATGAAGGATTTTCAGAAAGACTGAAACTGAAAGACAGTCCCAACACACAATTTTGAGTAATATTCTCAAAAACAAGGCAGTTCATGACCATTTTAAAATTTTAATGAATTTTGGTAAATGAGCCCTACTTAAAATTCTCAGCAAAATAAAATAACTTGACAGTTGACTTTTAGACTTTTGCAGGCTGTCTATGCTCAAGTTCGTTAGATTTATCATGAATGCCTTAATAAAATCTTTCTCTTTTTTTTCTCCCACTAGTGCAAATGATCTGTATCAGAGACACTGAAGTTTTATCATGCAAGTCTTATTTCTGAATCTATCATCTATAAGCTATATGACAATCAAATATATTTATTTAATGTCTTTGATTTTATTGTTTCCATTAAATTATTTCAAAGTTAATATTGAACACTAAGTGGTTGTAATTCCAAAAATAAATGGGATATAAAAATTGGGATATAACATCAGCAAACACGGTATCCAGATGGTTTGAGGGGAAGGTGGAAGTTGTCAAGAATTGGCCCACACCTACCAACATCAATTACAATTCTTCCAAAGGTTTGCAAACTTCATCTGGCCTTTCATTCAGAACTACAGCTCCATCAACAGTCCATTGACAAATCTGGATATAAACTTGGATATAAAATCAGCAAATTCTTTAATAAATTCTGTATGGTGCCCCGGTGGACTGTATACAGTAGCCAGTACAAGCATCACAGGCGATTTATCATTAACACTTGTTTCTTTGGATAATGTTATATGAAGCACCATTACTTTAAATGAGTTATATCTGAAGCCCTCCCTTTGAGAAAATTGAAGCAACACCTCCCCCTTTACCTTTTGGATGTGGCTCATGTTTATAACAGTAATCTTGGGGGGTAGACTCATTTAAAATAACTAGCGGTGTAACAATTCCCTCGTTTTGTCGATGCATTGATTACAAACCCTGACGATGCATATGCTTTGATCTTGAAACATGATTTTTGAATCGTGAATGGCCGATCTCAGTAATCGATTTAAAACGCTAAGAATTTTTATAGTGATTCAATGCTTTCAAAATATATACACATTAAATTACTACAAGCACGAATTATTGGAGACCTTGAACAGTGTTCGTGAATCATGCCTCTTACTGTATCTCTCCTTTACACGCTCCACTATTACTGCCCGAGATTGTCACAGGATTGCACTCGCGCTGTTCATCTCTGACGCAGCTGATGTGTGATCTCTCTTTAGTGGCCAGTAATGTGAAGTAGTTTTACTTTTCTGTAGTTTTTCATTGGCTTTCTGCATCTTACTGATGGCGTTACCTGAGCAGTTGAAAGCTGCTTATTTATTGCATGGACAGAGCAGAAATGTAAGTGTCTAAATCATAGGCACAGTTCCATTTAATGATAAATGTGTTTTAGTGGAGTGACATTCAGCCATTCAGCCAAGTATGGTGACCCATACTCAGAATTTGTGCTCTGCATTTAACCCATCCGAAATGCACACACACAGAGCAGTGAACACACACACACACTGTGAGCACACACCCGGAGCAGTGGGCAGCCATTTATGCTGCAGCGCCCGGGGAGCAGTTGGGCGTTCGATGCCTTGCTCAAGGGCACCTAAGTGGTGGTATTGAAGGTGGAGAGAGAACTGTACATGCACTCCCCCCACCCACAATTCCTGCCGGCCCGGGACTCGAACTCACGATTGGGAGTCCGAACTTTCGATTGGGAGTCCGACTCTCTAACCATTAGGCCACGACTTCCCATGACTTTCCCACGACTTTTAGCAATGCTGATTAACCAAATGTACCTTGAAACGACCTTGAAGTTTATCTGATAATCAGATGCATGAAAGTAGCCTTTGTTGCTTTAGCAAACAGACAACGGGTGCGTTTTCTCTCAGTGAGAGAAGTGATCTCGCACTTATAGACGTGCCAGGCAATATCTGCAGCTAATCTGAATAAAAAGCAGAATGAACTGATGAAATGTTAAGAAAAAAACACAGTAAATAAATACAATTTAGGAATGATTCAATTCTAATTGATACATAATTTATTACAGTACAGAAACTAAAGTATATTTCTACCTTTTTCTTTGCAGAAAATTTTAATAATTGTTAATTAAATGTAGTATATAAAACAATCATAAAATTGCCATTACGAACAGATTACAAATGATTGATTATTGTCCAGCAGTGTATTTGATTTCTTACAGCAAATTAAAAGTAATACAAAAGAAGAGAATTCCTTGTAAAAAATAAAATAAAAATAATAAAAGTTATGATAATACATAGGCTACATACATAAAATGATTGCATTTGACATTTCTGTCACTTCTGAAATGATGGCTATGCCTCTGGTGTGACAAAATGTTAGCTCATGCATAATACTTTTAAAGTTTATTTTTCATAAAAACAAAACAAAAACACTTTTTCATTAAAACCACACACAAAAAAAACTTTTGTTCATTGTTAGATGCTAGATCTAACAATGAACAAAAGGTTTTTTTTTTGTGGTTGTTTTCCTTTTTTTTTATTATTATCTGACCATAAAGACTGCTGTGTAATTTGCCCCCTGACTAAGCATTTAAAGAATTTAGGGGAACCATTTAAATAATCCTGTGAATGCACTTAAAGAATACAGAATCTAATCGTTATAATCGAATCGAATCAAATTTAATTGTGAATTGAATCGTATCGTTCTATATTTGCAAAAATCGTTCTTGAATCAAATTGAAAACCTATAAATCGTGAATCGAATCGAATCGCTGTATACCCGAAGATTCACAGCCCTAAAAATAATATGTTCATCAGGTTTTAGCCAGGTTTCTGTCAAACAGAGCACATTTATGTTATGATCAGTGATGATATAATTTACAAAAAGTGCTTTCGTAGAAAGAGACATGATATCATTTGTTTATCCGTATAACATATGTTTTTTTATTTGTTGAACATCAATTAAATTGTTACTCTTAAATTGGTTTGGACGTTTTTTGTATTTTGTAGATAGGGGAACAGACACAGTCTCTATAGTGTGATATCTAGGTGAAAGAGTCTCAATGTGCTGAGAATTAACCTGTTAGCCAGCCCCCCCCCCCCCCCCCCCCATTATGGGACTCACAGCTGAACGTGCTATACCTAATTTATAATTGTAACAGTTTCCTACTTCAGTGTGTTACAAACATACTTTTGGTGTCTTTGGAAAGAAGACTTTTACCACACTTAAATATTTTTTAATTTGATATAAAAATACATGCAATGAGTCCTGGAGCAATCTAGAAAAGTAATGGGTTGAAAGCCACAAGTCTCATGAGTTTCTATTTCAAATCTGAATAAGATATCATGAAAAATTAGACTCCTGCAAAATTTTTCTGAGACTCTGGGGTAGGAGCGTTGCTGTCTCAGCAGCAACGGAATCCTCCTAATCTCCATCCCTGTGCCGACTTCTCCAAGAAACTCACCCTGACAAAGAACTACAATAATTCCTGGTCAACAAGGTCCTGGTCGAAAGAATGGAGCCATTGGTGAAAGGGGGCACAACAACCATCTACCATGTTAAATGACCACAAGAACCTAGATTATCTTTGGGAAGCCAAAAAAAAAAACTAAATCCTTGTTATTTTTAACTGTTTCAATTTCTCTATCTCCTATCATAAAGGCACCAAGAACTTTAAGGTGGACACTCTTGCCTGTCTCCTTGTTCCCAAGGAAGCTAATAAAGAGCCTGAGCACTTCTTGGCCTCCAACCCATCCAGTGGTCTGAGGATCAGCCCACCTTCTTCAATGACACTGAAGCCACTCTGCTGGGGTGTCCACAAGGGTGTGGCTGCTCTGACTGTGCCATCTCAAAGAGCCCATGCCATCTTCCAGGTGGCAGGCTCCATCCTCTGTCCATTCCCAAATGTCCATGGTCACACCTAGGAGTGTATTACATCACAGACCTACACCCTCTGATTTTAACACATGCCCAGTTGAACAGACAGATAGAAGAAAACATCCAGGAGATCGGTTGCTTCCTACAAACCTTCATCCACAGCCACCTGAACTCTTGGAACTAGGTCCTATGCTGGGCAGAATTTTTCCATCAGACTGCTACTGGACTCACTCCTTTCCAGTGTGTGCTCAGTTACCAGCTTTCTCTGATTTAATGGCCACTTCACCATCACTTGTCTTTCACTATTACAGCGTGTCACCATTACAACATTATAGATGTCACCATTACAGCATTACAATATGACTTCACCGTCCAGTTAGGTTAATCAACAAATACCCCATAAAGTTGAAAGTTGGTCAGAAATCTTGGTGTAATCTTTGATGACCAGCTGACTTTCAAAGACCACATTACAAAAACTGTTAGATCTTGCAGGTTTGCATTGCTCAACATCAGCAAGACCAGGCCCTTCCTAACGGAGCATGCTGCACAACTTCTTGTCCAGACCCTTGTCACTTCTAGGCTGAACTACTGAAATGCTCTTCTAGCAAGACTTCCATCATGTACAGTCAAACATTTACAAATGATTCGGAATGCAGCGGACTGGTCTTTAATGAGGCCAAAAAATCCCACACTACACCTCACCTTATCTCCCTGCACTGGCTGCTGGTTATGACTCAAATCAAGTTCAAGACACTGATGCTTGCATATAGAACAGCCTCATGCTCAGCACCCGCCTACTTCCACTCACACTAATGAATCTACATCCCCTCCAGAAGTCTGAGATCCACTAGTTAGTGCCGCCTCATGGTGTCATCACAAAGAGGCACAAAATCACTTTCCAGAACATTTTCAGCGTAAAAAATTCCAACGTTCCTGGCTGGTGGAATGATCTTCCAACTAGGGCTGTGCAATATGAACAAAATAAAACTATCTGCATTTCTTTGATCAATTTTGCGATTTAAATTTTAATCATGATTTTGACACACACAGACATGCTTTACAGTCATAAATGCATTCAGTATACATTTGAAACATATTTCCAAAAGAAAACCAATGAGAGCTTTATTAAAAAGTTGTAACATGTCTCTAGGACAGACATAAGTCAAAATAATCACTTAGTAAAGGTATGACAAAATGTGTAAAAATATGGTAAAAAATAAATAAAGTGATTTAGAAATCGCGCATGCTCAAATGGTGATTTTATGATGATTTCGATTCATCGCACAACCCTAAGTCCAACCCCTATCCAGAGTGCTGATTCCCTGACATTTTCAAGCAATTGCTGAAAACTCACCTCTTTCGTCTGATTTCATAAAAAAATAAAATAAAATAAATAAATAAATAAATAAATATTTTCTTTCATCTTTCTCTGTATAGATTGAAACTTGGTATGACATGCACTTCCTGTGTCTATTTGCCTCTTTATGATGAATCACTTGATGCGCTCCCCAATTGTAAGTCGCTTTGGATAAAATTGTCTGCTAAATGAATAAATGTACATTTTAATTACATTTACATTTATTCATTTAGCAGACGCTTTTATCCAAAGCAACTTACAAATGAGGACTAAGGACTCAGCTGCTCGGGTTGAGTTTGGGAGGTCATTCCACCAGGACGGAACATTTAATTTAAAAGTCCATAAAAAGTGACTTTGTGCTTCTTTGGGATGGCACAATCAAGCGATGTTCACTTGCAGAATGCAAGCTTCTAGAGGGCACATAAGTCTGAAGTAACAAATTTAGGTAAATGGGTGCAGAGCAAGTGGTAGTTTTGTAGGCAAACATCAATGCCTTGAATTTTATATGAGCAGCTATTGGAAGCCAGTGCAAATTGATAAACAGAGGTGTGACGTGTATTCTTTTTGGCTCATTAAAAATTCTGGAATTAAAAAAGTTATAGATTAATCTTAAAAGTTCTGGATTAATTGTAAAGGTTTGATTGAACTGGCTTTAAGACCTGCCAAGAGGGCCTTGCAATAGCCCAGCCTGGACAGAACAAGAGCTTGAACAAGGAGTTGTGCAGCATGTTCCGAAAGAAAGGGCTTTATCTTCTTGATGTTGAATAAAGCAAATCTGCAGGGTCGGACAGTTTTAGCAATGTGGTCTGAGAAAGTCAGCTGATCATCAATCATAACTCCAAGGCTTCTACACTGTAAAATCTAATAAGTTGGGCTTACTTAAAAAAAGCATGCAAACTGATTGCCTTGAAAAAACTAAGTAAAGTGAAATAGGAATAGTATGTTGTACTGACAAATGCTTAGTTAGTATAGTTAACTTACACAAGAGTTCTAGTAACTAAAAAAGAACTGTAGGGGGTACTTGATCCTTTCATTTAGGTTTACTCATGACTTAGTATAGCTACTCACTGACTCCCAGAATGCATTGCGCAGAATAAATTATGCAGTTGCTTAGTTTTAAAGTTGTTGTTTTTATTTGCCAATTTTATTTGCTGTCTTGTGTCAGCAGTAGCACAACAAAAAGAGCAAATAAAATGGCTATTGTTACAATTAATGAAAATAAATTTAATTTAATTGTTACCATTGTTGTGATTCACGTGATGAATGTTTAAGTCTGTGTGTGACTTCAGCATATTAACACTCACTATTTAAGGATTATATAAAAAGCATATCAATATATTTATGAAAAATAAAATCTCAAAAAGGTCATTATTAAACACACACATAAAAATGCTTTAATTAAAAAATAGGTCATTTTATAAAAGCAACCTATTTATTACTTTTCTTTAAAATCAAATAACTCTGATTTCATGATGCATTTCTCCATTAATAGAGAGAAATTTATAGTAACATAAATGAAGTTTCAAGTGCCCAACCAAAGGGAATGCTAATCACTATAATGGTGAGCTAAAAAAAAAAAAAAACGGCAATTAGCAACATATTAGTGCACTGCTGCCTCTCACTGGTTTATTAATGTCATTGGTTCCTTTGTGGCTACTTGAATATTTTAAGTAAGTGTCACTCAAAACAGTAAGTAAATTGTTTTATTTGCCTTGAAAGTAGCTGAAACTTAATAAAACCTAGTAAGTATAACGACTAAGTAAAGATAACTAATTAAATCTAAGTAAGGTAAACTATTGAATTTTACAGTGTAGCTGTTTTTGAAGGAGTTATGGTTGATGTGCCTAACTTGATGGTGAAATTGTGATGAAACGATGGGTTTGCTGGAATCACAAGCAGTTCTGTCTTGGCAAGGTTGAGTTGAAGGTGATGGTCCATCATCCAGCAAGAAATGTCTGTTCATCGGATCATCAGGATGGAATGAGAGGTAGAGTTGAGTGTCATCAGCATAGCAGTGGTATGAAACCCATGTTTCTGAATGACAGAACCTAATGATGCCATGTAGACAGAGAAGAGAAGTGATCCAAGAACTGAGCCCTGAGGCACCCCAGTAGTTAGATGTTGTGACTTGGACACCTCACCTCTCCAAGATACTTTGAAGGACCTATCTGATAGGTAAGACTCAAACCATTGAAGTGTGGTTCCTGAGATGCCTTTTGCCAGTAAAGATGATAGGAGGATCTGGTGGTTAACTGTGTCAAAAGCAGCGGACAGATCAAGCAGGATAAGTACTGAAGATTTGGATTCCGGTCTTGCCAGTCTTAGAGCTTCAACAACTGAGAGCAAGGCAGTCTCAGTTGAATGTCCACTTCTGATTAGTAATTACAAATTAGTGACTACATTTACATGGACATTAGTAATCTATTTATTTACCTTATTCTGAATAAGACAATATTACAATTAAGGTGTTTTCACGAGTTGCTTTTAGAATATTCCTTTCATGTTCCCTTTTTCATGTTATAGTACATAGAAACCGATTAATGGCTCATGTCATTATGTTGCCATGCAATGTCATGCGTCTTCTTCTCCAGAATTTCATGTATAAACATATAGTTCCTCTTCGTTATGATGCCATATACAGTTTTGGGTGTTTCAGTTTAATTTACTAAAAGCTTCAGGTGCAGTTAATTATTTGTCATGCTATACGTGCAAACATACAAAGTTCTTATTGACGTCGAATGGCTGACCACTGCTGTGTGTGTATCCTGTCACAGAATATGGCGAAAAGTCTTACAAATAGGTTATAATGTAATTAAAGTGTGCATATGTCTATACTGCACATCAATAATGTGACTAAAATAGAAAAACTCCATGTCTTAATTCGATTTGAGTTTAGTTCCAGTATGACTTTAGTCATATTAAGGTAATCAAAAATCTCTGTTTACATTGTAGATTCTTAATAAGAGTATTGTCTTAATTGTGTTGAAATCTGAATATTGTTGTCCATTTAAACATACTCACTGTCTTGGAACGGCAGGAACTGAGACCATCCAATCACAGTGTACACCCTCACCCGACTACTAAACAGCCACACCTGCAACTCATCTGGTTCACTCATCAGCACTGCTGCCATTGTCTGGTCTCATTTATTCAAAGTGAACAAACTCCAGCGGTTGTCTGTCAACATTTACTTTGTGTTTCCAGTGTTAAATATTAAGGACTACCTAATACCTACCACATTCGATAAGGTGTGTGCTCTTCATCCATCTGTTCCACCGTGCACAATCTCCTGAACCTGCAATAAAGGAAATTCAGTTATCATTATCATCATGCATTCCAACCCTTCATTGAACTGCTACAGTTTTTTTTTTTTTAGTTCAAATTTGACTTTTCATTGTCATGGCATCAAAGTAAATGTTAATAACTTATATTAGACATTAGCAAAAAAAAAAAATTTTCACACAAAAATCTTAACACGTGCATTTATGTCTTGTTATTACAGGATGTGGACATGGACATAGACTGAAGAAGCAAACAGGGTCTTTATTGACAGTAATGAGCAAATGCAGAAAATGGTATTAGCTACCCTCATTGGGAGCTGTAAAGACGGGCCAAACATGAAGCCTCTACAACTCAGGTCGGATATTACAAATCAGAAGAGTGCACTTCTATAGCAAATAAGTAGGCTACTTCTTTTATCTTTAGATTCCAGTGAGGATTCGTTCTTCGCACTGAAAGGGAAAGATTGTGATAAAATGGCATTTAGCATTGATTTATGTGCAATAGACAGTCGGCCTTGTCTGTTTTTGTGGGCTGACATGCCATTTGTTCATGCAGCTACAGGTTTCAGTTTTCAGAGTAAATTATTATTATTATTTGTTTGGTTATCAACATAATGCCATATATGCTGTTAGCCTAACTTATTTTAAACTCTGAATATTTCTTTAATAAAATGGACTGATTTTTATTTATAATTGTTCTGTATACTGGAAAATATACTCTCTTTTTTGCTTTAAATGCTTAAATGCTTATCATTCACAAATCGGTGTCAAACTCTTAAATTGTTATCTCAATATCAGAGTAATTTGAAATTTCTATATGAAAAGATGATGCAAGATTACTTCTTTATGCGTTACTGAACTCTCATCTAAGCCAGTAACCTCATATTTACCTGCTTTGAAAGCGTGTTTGCCTTGGGTGAAACACATCTCAATTATTAAACTATTTGCAGACACAGTAGGCCTGCACTAGAAACATTCAGCACTGCAATGATATTTTGGTTAGATGTAACTGAGTTTTATCCATATGAATAATCCCTTAGGGTGGATGGCAACACTAAAAAACTCAAGCAAAGCTGTCAACAGTAACCTCTTCTTTTCTTCCAAAAAAACACCTCTTAGACGTGCGATTACCCCCTCATTTGACGGTACAGCTTTGTCACCCTGTGTTTAACAGATTAACCTTGATGGTGCCCTGGGCAATGCTATCTCCATGACTCCTCACTAAAACAGAAGAGTGATGTTTTGCCATGCGTGGCGCCGCAGTGGACGCTCGTGGGTAGTAGAGGACTGAACATTTGGCCAAGAGCCCGACAATTATCCCATCTTACATGTGCATTGGAGTTCCCGCAAAGTTCGACCCTTATTTAGCATCTTCGAACAAGGAAATATAAATTAATTTGCGACCTTGTTTATAATGTATTTTGCCCTCTGTTAATGCAGTAGTTAAAATCATCATGTAGGTGTGAAAAGCAAAAGTTGTCTTTAAACTTTTGGAACAGGTGTGTTGATGACAACTATTGCATATATTAGGATCAGTGCACTTGAACTTTTGATAAATAAAGATTAAGGAAGGATAGCTAACAGCCAAGCCCCTGATGCAAACAACACTGAATTGTATTTATTGTGGGCCTAAATTATGTTGAAAGGTGGCTAATAGTCCTTATTTGCCCAAAAACATACATTTGTTTATTAAAAACTTTATTACCTAAATATTTGGGGTTTTTTTGAAGGTCTGGATAAATTAATTTATAAAAAGAAGTTATACAAATAGATTTCATACATACAGTAATATACATTTTCTATAAATAAAAATCAAACATATAGCTTTTTTCTCCGCTTTGCTTCTATTTTTAAAGGCAACATTGCAGCATATTTTCAGTTGTCTTAGTAGAATAAACATAATAACAAAGCAATCTTTTCAATACACAAATTAAGTGTTTCATATATATATAAATGTTTCATTCACAGTAACTTCCTTTATTTTAAAGCTCCTAAACCTTTTATTTGCATTAATTCTCATTCATTTTAAAGGAGTCATGACCCACAATTTTCACTTTTCCACGAGAATCAATGTATGTTATGATTGCCTAACGATTATACACTGGCCGGCAGAGGTGGAAAGAGTACAAAAATATTCTACTCAAGTAAAAGTACCATTACATTAATGAAATTTTACTTAAGTACAAGCAAAAGTACCAGTCTAAAAATCTACTCAAGTAAAAGTAAAAAGTAGCTCATTTAAAATTTACTCAGAGTAAAAATTACTTAGTTACATTTTAACAGTGGGAGGGAGTCAAAATGGGACAGGCCAAGGGTGTCAAACTCAGTTCCTGGAGGGCCACAGTCCTGCACAGTTTAGATATAACCTTAATTAAACACACCTGATCCAGCTAATCTAATCATTTAGGTTTATTTGAAAACTACATGATATGTGTGCTGGAGCAGGGTTAGAACTAAACTCTGCAGGGCTACGACCCTCCAGGAACTGAGTTTGACACCCCTGGGATAGGTCTATTAATCTCAAACTAGTTGTTTTTAATTAAAGGAATCAGTTATTTAGAATAATAAAACATTTGGGCTGTTACCAGGCAAATCAGTATCAACAAACTCATCTTTTAATGCAGAGGAAATGCAGAAGATTCATTGGAAGTGGCATTTAGATGTATTACACTGTTTAGTGCAAGAATGCATTTAACCTGCAGTTACAAATGCATGAATAATGTTTTGATATACAAGACATAAAATGTTGAATACTCATTTGAAATGATAAGAAAATAATTATTTAAAAAAAAATCAAAAGATACTTTAAATGTGAAATTAAAATGGCCAGTATGTGGCAGCAAGTCACTGTTAATAAGTGAGTCATTGCGATTGAACCGAATCATTTAAACGGTTGATTCGTTCAGAAACGAAACACTGTCACGTTGCTCAGAGACGCAAAACTGTGCTTTGGTGGCTGTGTTTGGAATTATTTTCTGTTGTAGAAATAGAGCTAAAAAAGGCAATATGGTGTCTAAAACGCAAGTCTCTTAATTAACTTGTTTACTGAACTGTTATATATATGTATGTATATATTCATGATGATTTTTGGAGGAAAAGATGGCATTCTTTGTGTGATTTTGATTTAATATATGAAATTATATAAATATGTGAATTTTCTGCCCCTATATCTTCAATTTTGTGATCATTCTAAATGCATTTTAGGAGACTGAATCACACAGTGAAAGAATGCGCGCGCACATCATTAAAACAAAAATAGCACACTCCTCACCACTGTCTTTTTGGCTAATTTGTGCAAAACCTCTTGCTAAAATGTCAAAGCTTCATTTTAACCACCAATGCAACGATGCAATTATTTAGCTTACCTCTACATTCTTGCGAAGGGTTGATGTTTCGTTTTCAGCAGTGTATGCACCACTAATGCCTGTTTTGTCCGTCTGCATCTTTCTTGTGATTTTAGCGCCAGTTTGCCCTCCTGCCCATTATTTTTTTTTTTTTTTTTTTTTTTTTTACTCAGTAATTAATGTGTTTTAAAATGTAGCGAAGTACAATACTTCAAACAAAATATACTTAAGTAAAAGTAAAATTACAGATTTAAAAAATTACTTTAAAAAGTATTAGTACACAAAAAAGCTACTCAATTACAGTAACGCGAGTGAATGTAATTCGTTACTTTCCACCTCTGCTGGCCGGGAAGCCGATATTTAAAAGTGAAGCGTTTGTTTACCTCAGGGTTTGTAAAATAGCCCACGTGCACGCGCACTCAAATACGAGATTTTGATTTCTTCCCCGTCTTGACATCAAGACGGGGCAGGATATACCATATATGGACACCACAGCAGGAAGCTCGCCCCTTCCCCTCTCCCCCTCATATTCAGTCGAGAAAGACGCTGGAACTAGTGCACACGTGAGTTGCTCTGTGGTTGACTGCCAGAATCAACATGTAAATGTGTTTTCTCTACCAAGAACGGACCTAGCTATCAGAGACCAGTGGATTAAATTCATTTTTAATGACGCGGTTCCTTCAACCCTTCCACTGGCTTATCGTTACGTGTTTGTGCTAAACATTGTACGCCGAAATCCTCCACAAATTTGGGGAAATATCAGGTGAAGTTGGCATCGAAGCTTGGGAAAAGCGCCATTCCAACAAAATTCCCTGCAATTGAAATGGTAAGACTGTGTTTTTATTGCTCTACTGTGTGTAACAAGCAGCATCTAACTGCTAATGCAGCTATTGTATGCTATTGCGCCTGTCACTAGACAAATAAACGAAAGACTGGAGGTGAAGTAATTATTTATGTTCCCTGTAAACGGACTGCAAAAACGGACTTTTGACTGCATTATAATGATTTCTTAATTCAGAATATGATCAAGATTGCGTAGGTAGATTTGTTCAGGGAATTTGCCAGTTAATAGTAACATTTAAAGCCCCTTAAATGAACGAAGTGACTCGAAAAAAGATTTGTTCATTTTGATGAACGACTTTGAACAAGAGAGTCTGGCGTTGCCAGATTGGGTGTTTTTTCCGCTACATATTAAGGCCGGTTTACGGTGTGTTTTAGGTGGGTTTTTGCCTGGAAGGCTTTATAGAAATCTGGCATCCTACTGAACGAAGTTAAACTGAGAGAGCGTGGCGTTAACAGACAACAGAATGAACGACTTCACAGTAACGTTCATCAGGCAGTAATGCGGTACTTTCAGTTCATGTTCGCCCAAAATATGAACGAGTTCATGAACTATCGTTCAATGAACGCGTTCAGGCACAACACTGGCAGGAGTGTTAGCTTCGAGGTATGGGGAATGGCTCCTAACGTACTTTGCAAAAAACTAATGACTGAGATCATCATGAATTCGGTTATTGATTATTTATTGCCTAATGCTTACATGAGGCCCCGTCTAGTTTGTGTGTGTGTGTGTGCTCACGTCTTATATTTGTGTGTGTGTGCTGTGCTCACGTCTCATATGAGTAACTTTATGTGCGTAGATAGTTCATATACATGTATGTGTGACTAGTACTTAGTATATATGCAAGCGTGTTTCATATGTGTGCGTGAATGAAGTTTGATTTAAGCCCTAAACGGCGCCTCATACTTATACACTGGCCGGGAAGCCGGTCGCGTTCATTCACAACTTGCGCCATGATGTCAGTTTGTAATGATATGCTAAAGCGTTACCTGCGGTGTCAACCCCCCTCCTTCCTGCAACCAATCAACGTGCCCCTCATTTGCATTATTATAATGACCGTCCACGACAGCCAAAATATCGCATCAGATCTCGCGAGACAATAATGCCTACAGAGATAAGGGTCTGAGGAGCTCTGTGTTTATTTTTTTTCCAATTTTCTTTTTTAGAAGGGCCTGAAAGACTATAATACAGCAGTAGGTATCCAAGGTAATACGAGGGTATGACTCCTTTAATAAATCTGTCTGTTATTCATCTAAAGATATCTATGGTTATACATTCAATAGATATAGTTTCTAAAGAACTTGTTTGCAATTTAATCATTCCTTTCCATTCGTAACCTCGAGACATTCCCCTTCAGGTACTCGAGCTGCGTTGAATGCTTTGGGTATGAGAATACCCACTGCATCATACAAGCAAGTCCCTGTCTGATGTGCGCCTGGCAAGAACATCACGATGAAAGAATTTGGGACCCCAGGACTGCTGTTAGGTCCGAACTGTATCCTGGAAAAATGTGTATGGAAAGGACCTGGCTGCCGCAGCACAAAAATCCTGGCAGGCCACGCCCACTGTGAAGGCCTTGGAGACTGCCATACTCTGGGGCTGAATACGCTCTGACCCCCATCGGCAACGGGAGGCCAGAGGCCTCATGGGCCAGTGAGATGGTCTCAACCACCCACCAACTCATGAATTGCTTGGTTGCTGTAACCCCTTCCTTACGCAGACCTAAGCAAATGAACAACTGATCTGACTTACTCCAATGGACAGCTCTGTGGATGTAAGTCAGAGCAGATCGAGTCTTTCCTGGCCTGCTTCCTGGTAGGGATGAGGACACAAGGCTTGTAGCACTATGGGACGTTGTCAGCATCAAGAAATGAAAAGCTTCCACTTCAAGGTGTACAGTTTCCCTGTGGCGGGAACTCTGGACTGGAGTATGGTCTCAATAGCCTCGGTTGAGAGAGCACTTCCACCTGGCCAAACTCCCTCCAAAGGAGGTCCACCACCTCTGGGAGGAGCCTCCATTCCCCAAGCCTCAGCCAGTCTCAACAGGATGTCGGCTCCCTAATTGAGATGCCCAGGGATGTAGACTGTTCTTAGTGAGAGGAACTTACCCTGAGTCCAAGGGAGGATCTGGTGCGCCAGCCTGTAAAGGAGGCGAGAGCCCAGACCCCAATGCCTGTTGATATAGGAGACCACCGATGTGTTGTCTGTGCGGACAAGCACATGATGTCACCTTAGGTCTGGAAGGAAGTGTTTTAAAGCTCAAACATGGCCAACATCTCCAAGCAGTTGATGTGCCGAGTGAGATGATGGCCTTTCCACAGACCTCGGGTGGAGCGGCCACTTATGAATGCTCCCCAGCCCAAGAGGAAGTGATGTCATTAGCGTTCCATGATGACAAGGAGCCCCCAGCGACAGGCCTTGAGACAGGAACCAAGGTTTCTTCCACATGTCTAAGCCACGAAAGCATCACCGTGATACCTTTATCGTGTGAAGCAGGTTCCTTCTCTGGGAAAACCTCTTGGTTCTGAGCCACCACTGCAAAGGTCTCATGTACAGCAGGCCAAAAGGTATCACATTGGATGCTGCTGCCATCAGACCCAATGGTCTCTAAAAACCATTGGACATTGAATGACTGGCCTTCTCCCACTCCCCTCACAGTGGTGAGATTTGGTTCAATACAAGTAGGAAACAATTGTGCCTGCATCATTATCGAGTCCCAAACCACGCCCAGTTAAATGGTTCTCTGTAGCGCAGAAAGCACACTTTTCTTGACGTTTAGCCATAACCCCAGCTCTTTCATATGTTTGAGGATGACATCTCGATGCTGAGCTGCCATCTGCTCTGACTAAACTAATATCAACCAATAATTGATGTAATTTAGAATGCAGATGCCCTGGAGTGGCAATGGAGCCAGGGTAGCATCCACACACTTCGTGAAAGTGCGGTGTGAGAGTAACAGGCCAAACGGAAGAACCCGATACTGGTATGCTTTACCCCCAAAAGCAAACCTCAGAAACTTCTTATGTTGAGGAAGGATGGATACATGGAAGTATGCGTCCTTGAGATCTATCATGACAAACCTGTCCTCGGACCTGATTTGAGACACTGTCTGTTTGATAGTAAGCATCTTGAACTGCAATGGTTTGATAGCGTGCATTCAGTAGATGCAGATCTATGATCAGACTCAACCCCTTCATCCTTCTTTGAAACAATGAAGTAACGGCTGTAAAACTCTGATGGGAGGAACACGTTTTGTGGCCTTTTTCCTCAAGAGAGTTTCTACTTCTTGTTCCAATATCAGAGACTGCTCAGGACCCACTAATGTAACCTGATTCTTTAACCTCTCTCTACAGTGTGCAGGACCCATTGTGAGACATTTGGCAGAAGTTTCCACACTGTCAGAAAGTCTACTAAGGGAACCAGTCTCTCGAGACTGGCCTCTGGTGTTACTAGAAGAGCCACTTCGGTTCCCTGAAGTGGATGGCCAGTAGGGAAGGACAGACCTGACTGCAACTAGCTCTTGCATCTCGCACCCTCATTCGCTCAGCAGAGCTCACTGATCCCTGAAGCACCGGAGGTGGCAGGGGTATCAGTGAAGCCCTCTGAGGGCAGTGAGGAGGATTGTGCAGCCTGTACTGTGGTGACCTCTCCTCCCCAGGGTGGGCTTCCCTCAGTATCCTGACGATGGTATTGTCAGGACTGCTTGGCCAAGGTCCTCGTAGACATAATAACGGTCAGCAGATCCATTTTCTGCTTTGAGGACCCTGACAAAGAGTGCCGCCCCACCCCTGGTCTTTCTCCAGGGGGGTACAAGTTGACAAGTGACACTCTGTTTCTGGGTCTGGCAATATGAGGAGCTGGATGGCTGGGACTGCTCCCACTCAGCAGTCCCAAAGACCTAGGAACAGCAAGGGAGGAAGCACTAGAATGCCATTGCCTGCTTCTTTGCCTCCTAAAACGTAGTGGAGAATCCAGCTGGAAGAATATGTCCTTATCTTGTAATTCGGACAGATTCAACCACAAGTGTCGCTCTGTAGCCACGAGAGCTGCCATAGAACAATGGCTCTGGTTGTTTCCTTGGTGTCCTGAAGCGACAGGTCAGCAACGACGTCAGATTCATCTTCCCCCATTAACCAGGTCTTTTAACAGGTCAGCCTGGTACACCTTCAACACCAAGTCCTGACAAGCACAGTCCTGAGATGCCACCATATATACCGCCAGGATGGATGTCATTTTTACTGGTGGGAAGCCTCTTGGCCTTCAGGGACAATGCTGAGGATGGGGAGCAATAGCTCGCGAGCATCTGCTCCAACCCTGGCATTGCCCTATAACCCTTCTCATTCAGCCCCACAAAGTTAGAGTAATTGGTGACTGTTGGGGTTAAGAGTTGGGCTGAGTACAGTTCCTCCCATGATTTCAACACTCTGCTTGGAGATTGGGGGAAAAATGGAAAGCCCAGTACAGAAGGTTGTGATCTGGCTTTAAGGAAGTGGTCATCCAGTTTGCTTTTGGGAAGAGTGTTCTGTTTATCAGCTGGCCTATCGATGTTTAGCTTGGCTTTAGCATAAGTCACAACCTCAACTAGATCCTCATATGCGAGGGACTGCGGTGGTGAGTCTGCAGTCTCCTTTGTGTCGATGCTCATCACATCAACCTCCTCGGAGTAAGATAGATGAAGGCCTTGCTCTCTCTTTATGGGGAAGAAACTATGGGGTGGGCTTCTGATTCCTGAAATGGAGCAGTGGATCTAGCGGATGAGGACCAAGATGAGGAACGAGCCCATCTACAGTCCCTCTGCTAAATTCACTTGCGATCCCAACGATAACAGCTGTCACTGTGCCTCAGCAACAGAAGACAGCCAGGCGGGAGCGGAGCACATGAAGCGGTAGAAGCTCACAGTCATGGCAGGCCCCTCAAGGACTGCCTATGCATATTCCGTTCCCAAACAGACATTGCACAAATCGTGTGTATCCCCATCTGAGAGATAGCATGGGCCGGGAGGACTTGAAATGCTGTCCACTCACCACATCACATTTTGTTTTACCCTCAGGCATTGTCTCACTTTCTAACAGAGAAATACTGACTGAAGTACTTATGCAATACACACACATACACAGATGCGCTTGCTGAAGACCAGAAGCTAACGTGTGCATTTGCCGGTGTGTGACATCTTGCTTTTCTATTGTACTGATTTCACAAATGCTTCATTATGGAGTCTCGCTGGGGGGGCGTTCCCAAAACATTTGATGCAGCTCGAGTTGATGGGAAACGTCTCAAGGTTACGTATGTAACCCTGGTTCCTTGAAGGAACGAGACGCTGCGTCAAGCGCTTTGGGGGACGTCCCTGACGAGACCGACTCTGAATATCGTGTGCAATCTGTCCAACGGAAGGGCGTGACGTCACGAGTGGGTTTTATAGCTTCTTGGTCGCTACGTCACCCCGCCCATGATGTCACGCCCTTCCGTTGGACAGATTGTACACGATATTCAGAGTCGGTCTCGTCAGGGACGTTCCCCAAAGCGCTTGACGCAGCTCGAGTTCCTGAAAAGGAACCCATTACTCTTATGGAATTAAAAAAGTGAAAGTGAAGTGACATTCAGCCAAGTATGGTGACCCATACTCAGAATTTGTGCTCTGCATTTAACCCATCCGAAATGTACACACACAGAGCAGTGAACACACACACACACTGTGAGCACACACCCGGAGCAGTGGGCAGCCATTTATGCTGCGGTGCCCGGGGAGCAGTTGGGGGTTCGATGCCTTGCTCAAGGGCACCTAAGTCGTGGTATTGAAGGTGGAGAGAGAACTGTACATGCACTCCCCCCACCCACAATTCCTGCCGGCCCGGGACTCGAACTCACAACCTTTCGATTGGGAGTCCGACTCTCTAACCATTAGGCCACGACTTCCCTCAATTATATACAACCCGAATTCCGGAAAAGTTGGGACGTTTTTTAAATTTTAATAAAATGAAAACTAAAGGAATTTCAAATCACATGAGCCAATATTTTATTCACAATAGAACATAGATAACGTAGCAAATGTTTAAACTGAGAAATTTTACACTTTTATCCACTTAATTAGCTCATTTAAAATTTAATGCCTGCTACAGGTCTCAAAAAAGTTGGCACGGGGGCAACAAATGGCTAAAAAAGCAAGCAGTTTTGAAAAGATTCAGCTGGGAAAACATCTAGTGATTAATTAAGTTAATTGATATCAGGTCTGTAACATGATTAGCTATAAAAGCTTTGTCTTAGAGAAGCAGAGTCTCTCAGAAGTAAAGATGGGCAGAGGCTCTCCAATCTGTGAAAGACTGCGTAAAAAATTGTGGAAAACTTTAAAAACAATGTTCCTCAACGTCAAATTGCAAAGGCTATGCAAATCTCATCATCTACAGTGCATAACATCATCAAAAGATTCAGAGAAACTGGAGAAATCTCTGTGCGTAAGGGACAAGGCCGGAGACCTTTATTGGATGCCCGTGGTCTTCGGGCTCTCAGACGACACTGCATAACTCATCGGCTTGATTGTGTCAATGACATTACTAAATGGGCCCAGGAATACTTTCAGAAACCACTGTCGGTAAACACAATCCGCCGTGCCATCAGCAGATGCCAACTAAAGCTCTATCATGCAAAAAGGAAGCCATATGTGAACATGGTCCAGAAGCGCCGTCGTGTCCTGTGGGCCAAGGCTCATTTAAAATGGACTATTTCAAAGTGGAATAGTGTTTTATGGTCAGACGAGTCCAAATTTGACATTCTTGTTGGAAATCACGGACGCCGTGTCCTCCGGGCTAAAGAGGAGGGAGACCTTCCAGCATGTTATCAGCGTTCAGTTCAAAAGCCAGCATCTCTGATGGTATGGGGGTGCATAAGTGCATACGGTATGGGCAGCTTGCATGTTTTGGAAGGCTCTGTGAATGCTGAAAGGTATATAAAGGTTTTAGAGCAACATATGCTTCCCTCCAAACAATGTCTATTTCAGGGAAGGCCTTGTTTATTTCAGCAGGACAATGCAAAACCACATACTGCAGCTATAACAACAGCATGGCTTCGTCGTAGAAGAGTCCGGGTGCCAACCTGGCCTGCCTGCAGTCCAGATCTTTCACCTATAGAGAACATTTGGCGCATCATTAAACGAAAAATACGTCAAAGACGACCACGAACTCTTCAGCAGCTGGAAATCTATATAAGGCAAGAATGGGACCAAATTCCAACAGCAAAACTCCAGCAACTCATAGCCTCAATGCCCAGACGTCTTCAAACTGTTTTGAAAAGAAAAGGAGATGCTACACCATGGTAAACATCCCCCGTCCCAACTATTTTGAGACCTGTAGCAGAAATCAAAATTGAAATGAGCTCATTTTGTGCATAAAATTGTAAACTTTCTCAGTTTAAACATTTGCTATGTTATCTATGTTCTATTGTGAATAAAATATTGGCTCATGTGATTTGAAAGTCTTTTAGTTTTCATTCTATTAAAATTTTAAAAACGTCCCAACTTTTCCGGAATTCGGGTTGTATATATATATATATATATATATATATTAAAAATAGTAAAATGTGTTTACCTGAAAGAGTAACGATGCAAACAGGTTTTCTGTAAGGGTTAAGTTAGGTTTAGGGTTAGGGTTGGGTTAGGGGATAGAAAATATCGGTTGACCAGTATAAAAGTAAAATACTGTAATAGAAGTCTATGGAAAGTCCCCACAATTCACAGAAACAAACACAGAATGTCACCACAATGATAGGAATACCTGTATGTGTGTGTGTGTGTGTGTGTGTGTGTGTGTGTGTGTGTGTGTGTGTGTGTGTGCATACGCTTCAGATGTTTCCATAATAATCATTTAAAAAAATTATATCTTTTAAAGCACTTTTTTATATAATCTTTGTCTAGTCAATAAATACAAAAATGTATAGTCATACATGTTTTGGTGTTTGAAATGTCAGTACAATGTACTAAAATTTTTAATTACCAGTAGTTTAAAATAATAATAATAATAATAATAGTGTACTGTTTTACTAGTATGACATCCAATTAACACTAAAAGCCTGCTATATCAATTGTCAAATTCTGTTAAATTCAATCCAATATGTCATATTCTGTTTCATAACTAATTTCTTAGTATTATGTCTAACTGACTATGTGGACACTAGTCTTGAAACTTGAGAATTTGACCCTAGGTGACCCTTATGTATCCTCTGTTGTTCTCTGGTAACTTAATCTAGTTAGAATAATATGATATTGTGGCATTGGACATGGACTGGACGAAGTCATAAGAAATTTGTGTGTGTTAATTTAAATGCTACATTGTCATTGTGTGACTATGAACAACCAGCCTGGTCTCATATTTCAAACTCAAGTAAAAAACTGTTTATATTGCACAATCAACTTGTAAATATGTAGATAACTACATATTGTATACGTGTATACATAGTGCAGCTATTTTTGGTACAAAGCCAGTGCTGGGTAGATTACATGATTCATTTCATGATAAAAAATTGTAGTGAGTACAGTAATTTTAGTTTCACATTTTAGGTAATCTATTCTGACTATTTTTTTAGATTAGTTTTATCTTTATTTATTTATTTTCTTAAACTTGATATAATATATTGATATAAAAAAGCAATAAGAACTGTATAGTGGGTTTGTGAGTTGATAAAAAGCTACTAATTAAATAAATAAAAAATGTATTATTTTAACACTCAAACACTAATAATAGAAATATTTTATTTGTTTACCTGCATGCCAATGTGACCAATAGACCAAAGTGTTGTTCATTAATGAAAAATTAACGAGGTATTAACTTCATACATGAGGTTACTTGAGGGGTGCTTTCCCTCAAATTCAGAAACATGGTTTGCACATTTATTTAAATACCATTTACATGGCCATGCTATATTGTAAATCTAGTCAAAACTATATTCTATGACACACATTAAGATCTGTAGAAAGGATTAGGGAAGAATTAGGGATAATAAATAAATTGAGTTATTATGTAAATAGTATGTAATCATGCAATTCACAAAAAAAGTAACTGTAATCTGATTATGAGCATTTTAAAATGTAATATACTCTAATTACAAGTACTTAATGTTTGTGCTGATGATTTAATTAGAACATTTTTACATTTTCCCACAAATCTCCTGTACAAATATGGGCATCCAAGTTGTGTAATCACAAAGTATGCCCTTTTATCACATGAGGGAACGCCTTTTGTTCTACTGGGCAGGTTCTGATTTGATTAATGACTATGTCCCTACATGTGTAGAGTACTAAAGATGTTGAGACAACTGAAAAGCTCTATGGGTTGGTTCATGAATCATACTTATCAAACAAAGCTTCTGACTTCTATATTAGTTACAAGTTACATTTACATGCATTTGCTGATGTTAAAACTGTTGTCTGTTTAGATTGTCTGAACCTTAAAATATAAAATATCAATTATGTATTTGATGCTGCTGTGAGACAAATTTATGTTAATGTATAGCTTAAATAATCTGCAACCAACCAACCAACCAAGCAACTGACACTGAGATAACAGGAATGCCACAAAATGCTTTCTTAAAATATAGATGGACTGAGGTTATATTATATGGAGATTAATCATTTTGTACAGTCTCATGCAAACATCCTGAAATCCCTGAAAATATTTCACCTCCTTTGAGTGGCTTTGAACAGACAAATCGCAGTAAGTGATTGTTTTTGGACGGGCTGCATTCACTGGGGATAGTTCATTTGATGATGACTTTGACAAGCCTTTTGTAGTCTGCAGGTTTACAGCTTAAGCTCTGTCACAAAAATACATCGGTGTCATGTTACTCTGCAGCAGCCAGCTGCTCACAAATACTGTTTATGACTGAACTGAACAGTCTTCAGCAGACAGTGTTGCCAATAAATTTTCAGAGAACTTTGCTAAAGAAAGGTTGATTTGTTTCTAAAAGTTGATAAATGGCATTGTTACAGTATCTTATTTCGCGATGACGTCAAATCAAAAAGAAATGTAAATTCTACTTATTTTCAACAATTATGCTTTAAGCAGTGTTTTAAGTAGTTTATATGATACATTCTGAGAAAGGTCTGTAAAAACAGGAAACAATCTACTATGTTAATATGAAATAATTTTCCGTATTGTTTTTTTTACCTGCATTTTAAATTACGCATTGTGTTTTTTGGGTTACACGGTTATAAGTCAAGTCAAGTCTGCTTTATTGTCAATTCTTCCACATTTACAGTACATACATACAGCGAATCGAAATTGCGTTACTCTCAGACCCTTGGTGCATACAGATAACACTGTATGCACCACTACTATGGATAATGGATAATGTCCTGGAAAATTACTAGTATCTTTCCATTTTCCTTACAGTGTACTAACTGATCAACAATCGCAGGTACAAGCTACTAACATAGAGTATCATAAATGAAAAATTATTAAATTATTATTATTATTATTATTATTAAATACAACAATTGCAAAAACTAAATTCATGTGATGTGTGTACTTCTAGGCATCTTTAGTTTCCTCTTTTTGTGTAATTTGGATAGAAAATGTGTGCCTTTTTATTGTTTGAGACACTTATCAAAAGATTAGAAATCTCAGCTAGTTAATTGTTATATCGTCAACAAATGTAAACTATATTGCCTAGTTCTAAACGGCTAAATGTTGTCAATTAGACACTAAGCTATTAAAAACATTAATTTCATGAATCTCTTTAAAGCTTTCTTGAAAGCTTCCTTGTGTATTATGTAAATATAATTGGCTAACGTACTGTAGCCTATCAAGACAAAGGGGAGTCTGGATTTTTTTAATTAGAAACATTCCATTTAGCCTTATTTAGGTAATACTTTCTTTGTAGGTGTCCTTGTTTCACATTACATGTACTTAGAATTATAAAAACAATTAATTATGCTTAATTACAAGCGAGTAACCCTAAACCTAACCCTAACCATATTTACTTAAGGTTAATATTACTCAGTAATTAAATGTATAATTACCCTGTAACAAGGACACCTTAAAAGAAAGTGTAACCACACTTGCTGTAGTTGTAATTACATTTTATCAATTTTGTTTGCATCATGTGAGGTGTGGAGGAATTACATTGTGAAGGGAAGAAAAAATGTGAAAGGTGTTTTGAGAAATAATTTTAAGAAAGTATTTTTTTTTATTCTCATAATATGATGCTTATAATTTCAGCTCTGTCTTCACAGATGGGACTGTGTTCTGTTTGTAGAAAGGAATAATCAGGTACAAAGACATTTAATTTATTTGTTTAGAAATGGATAAAAAACTGAGACAAACTTAAGGTTTCCTCCATCACAGTGTTCATTATGCACTGTTTATGTGCCGTGTTAAGACAAGCGCTACCATGAAGCGATGTTTGATGGTTTAGAAAGCAAACATCTTGAATCTCCTCTTTTGTAGCCTAGCACTCCTAGAGCTCTCAGCATCTAACATTAACCTTGTTGTCTGTCTCCATTAAATTTTGATAGTTTCCCATGTTTCCAACAGCACTACCTCAATAAGGCATGTGCCATACTTTTTTCGGATAAGCTAAATAGAGCCTTTCCAGAAAAAATTCCCAGGCCCCAAAGACTTTCCAATTGCCTGTCAGCCATGCATAAATAAATCCACACGTAAACAACAATGGAACCGCAAGTACTTGAGGTGGAAACAGTCCTTTAAGGGCCTATTTCAGACCACAAGTGCAATTTTAAAAAGACTCATTTAGTTGTAATCACATTTGGTGTAAATTTTGTTTATACTGGTTACCTCAACGTAAATTGTGTGTTTATGTAGCCCGAGTACCATTATTGGAACAAAGCTTAAAAATCAAAGATATGGCAATATGATTAATACCGTGGTCCACTTAGAGCTGTAATTAAGTCAATTGTCTGTGATGAAAGCGATGGACTCTGTGTTATATAATTGGGAGGGGCCCACTTGTTTGGAGTCTATCTGTTATGAGGATCCGGAGTTGCAACCACAGAGGGACAGGCACTATGAGTCTTCAGGATAGAGAAAGTATTTTAGACTGCAGCAGGGAGAGCTGAGTTCAACGATATATGGGTAAATCTCACCAAAACATGTCCAGCTCATCGACTAAAATCAAAACCAAAAATTGATATGGAAAAAAAATAAGAAGTTTACTTTTAGGAAAATGCAGTTCCGCACATGGCTGACATTATTTGACGTTTATCCCTGAAAGACCATCTAATGAGATATATTAAGTGTCAATTTTCGTCTCAGCATGAGAATTCGAGCAATCATTCCTAATTATATTCTCATTATATGTATCAACACTGTGACAGTAATGTGTACACCTAGATCAAATATCAAATGGAAGGACTCCAAGATGTCGCTCTCACCTGTGTCATAAAAGAAGGGATCTGCCAAACCCACTGTGAGCGGAGCAGTCTCATTCACGAATCGCCATCCAAACGTCTCTCATTAAAATCTCTCATTATTCCCGAAGTCATAACTGCTCTTCTCAGTTTCAAACGGACCAGTTTTGTCCTTTTGTGCGGCTGTCACCTAACCTCATTGCCTGTCTCTATTAGGGATCTCTCTTACGGCAATGAAGGGACTTTAAATTCAAGACTGCTATTATATTCATTGTGTTTCGCCTCAGCCTGAGGAAACACCTGATCATGTAAATAGTTCTGGAGCACATCATCGTGGGGTCTGCTATATGGTGTGCTGACAGGCCTACTTATGAGCCTTCTGTCGTTTGAAAGAGATGGGCCTTTAAAAACCTTTGAGAATAAATTTTTTGACCTTCAGTGGTTTGGCTTAATCTGTGCTCTTCATGTCCTGGCAGATGTCCCAGATTGTTTGAAATGCACATTGTACGATCAAAAATGAGCTTAAAGCAGAGTATGTTAAATACCCATATAGAAATGAATGGGCTTTTAAAAGCTGTGGGTTAATCCTACAGAATTTGAATTGTTGGGATTTCATCCCAGCCTGTGTAAAGAAAATGGTCACATGTGTACCCCATAAAGTGAGAAAATAGCCCCCTCTAGAGCAGGAGCATAGCACTGATGGACAGAAAAGCTTTAAGGAGTTTATTTTCAGAAGAATTAAAGCTTAGAGTCAAATAGTCAGTGACTATTTATAATATAATTTCTTTGACATTTGGAGCACATTACAATCATTTGGAGCAGCAAATCTAAAAGCAGATTTACTATAAACAGAATATGAATTAGACAACAAATATGTTTAGATGATCTGGTTGGATACATTCTAAAATTATGTTGCATCAAATATTATTAGTATTTGGGTGACAACCCTAACTTATATATATTGTAGAAATTATAAATAAATCCAAGACTGTCTCATACAATGATGCACAAATTATTCTTGTCTTAAGGATTTTTGATGTATTTACAGGGTAAAACATAATTATTTTATTTTTTTTATTATTTTTAATTTATTTTAATTTTTTGCATTGAAAACAGGATTTCACTACTTCTTATTTGTGACACCACAAGATCTGTCTGCACAGTTGTTTGTACCTGTTTTGCATTGCATTAAAGGGGTCATATGATGCGATATGATTTAAATTTGTCCTTTCTCTTTAAAGTGTTACAAGCTTTTGGTGCATGAACAAGATCTGTAAAGTTGCAAAGACTAAAGTCTCAAATCCAAAGAGATATTCTTTATTAAAGTTAAGATTTGTCCACACCCTCCTAAAATGCCTCGATTAAAAGCCCCCATTCAGATTCGGACTCGTAATCCAAAGGTTGTGAGTTCAAGTCGCTGGCTGGCAGGAATTGTAGGTGGGGGGAGTGAAAGTACAGAGCTCTTTCCACCCTCAATACCATGACTGAGGTGTCCTTGAGCAAGGCAGCGAAACCCCAACTGCTCCCCGGGCGCCGCAGCATAAAATGGACTGTTTCCTGGGAGAGCAGCTTACAGTGCCAGTGTCTGTTTCTATAAAGTGGGGCAGTTCCAACTTTGCAGGGACAGTCTGGTGCTTCTGACTCACAGTCTGTAAGTAAGTTTTCATATGTAAAGAATTTGCCACTGATGATTCAAACGTGAGTTTTCAGCAGTGTAGAGTAGAGCTTACTGTTTGTCATTTCTTCAGACATGGTTTTATGCTTACGCTGCGCAATATGCAATGCAACGCATGAAAAGACAGTATAAGTCACAATGCACAGGATAGCTGGCCAACTGGAGCAGACATTTTTCAGAATGATGAGCTTTGTAAAAATCGATGCGTTTCAGAAGGCGTGGCATAGAGGAGAAACAATAATGTACATTACGTGGAAAATAATGTGTTTTTTTAACCTTAAACTGAATAAACACATTGCATTACACCAAATACACCAAATAATGTTATTTTAGCAACGTTATATTACCTCTTTAAATCAAATGGGCATATACCTCAGTACACCAACAGTTGTTGTAAACAAGGACAGAGAGGTCACAGCTGAATATATTTTTTACCATACCTTTTTTTTTTATCAATTAAAAAAAAAAATCATTATATTTATGCAGAGCTGGGTAGTAACTGTAAATGATGAAATCTGATTACATGTCATTACATAATCAGTTACATGTAATATGGATGATGTAATCAGATTTCAAATAAGTAAATTAGTACTTGTAATTAGAGTATATTACATTTTAAAATTTTCATTATGAGATTACGGTTACTTTTTGTGGATTACATATTAATCACACAATGGCAGTAAATTATTTATAATTTATTGATTCTCCCTAACTATTTTTTTTTTTTCGAAAAAAATCCTACCATTTAGCTATGATTATATTCTAAAATATAAGGTAAATAAATTTGCAAACCCTGATTGTAAACTTGGGGGGGGGGGGGGGGGTATCTCAAGCAATTACAGTAGACTATGAAACAAATAATTATAGAAGTTACTAAACACTGGTGATGCATAGCTGTAAAACATTATTTCATTGTTGTTTTCATGTTTATTAATGTTTGTTCATACAATTTTTAATGCAATGGAATATATTTCCTTTCTCTTTGTTTTTTATATCACTATGGTACATTTAATATTATGTTTAAAACTAGTTTGATCAAATGAAATCTAGTCGGATTACATTACATAATAATTAACCTAGATTATGATACTTACTATTTATCTGTAATTAATAACGTTCTATATGCCCAGCTCTGTATGTACCCCAACCCAAAGCATTCACTAGGCCTGTGTGTGTCTTTTTATTCTATTTCATTGCAGTTTCTATCATATCCAGCAGAAGGCGCTCTCCTATAGCTTTTCATTTGGTCTCATAACATCCCATCTCTTATTCACATATTCAGAAGCAGAACAATACCAAGTACTGAAGGCAGCCAGTAGGATAACAGAGCACTTATGTATGTCATGTATGTTTATTGCTCAATGCTCTTACCCTAAACAGAGCAAATCAGGTTTTTCAACACTTTACTCTGTGCATTTCAAACCATTTTCTTTTACTGAATAAGCATTATACCATGTGACAAATTCTGTCACAAGGGACAGATTATACATTAACACACAAACACACACACACACACACAGAGAGAGAGAGAGAGAGAGAGAGAGAGAGAGAGAAAACATCTTTGTGTGGTCCAGTCGTTAATCGTTTGCTTCAATTTTACCAACGTCCCTATCACCCCATGAGCTATCCAGCCTGGTGCTTACAGCTATCACACTCAACAAACCACTTTTAAAATTCATTGTTTAAGGACCTAATTCCACATCAGTATTCAAAAGCTATTGATCTCGGCATCCTCATGCTTTCATGGTTGCTGTGGAACCTAAATACTTTTCAGCAAAGACATTTTATAAGTAACCTAACACCTCGTTCAACAGCAAAACAGGGAAACGCTTGTGTGTATATAAGGGGTTAAATTACAGATTTCATATTAATATTTATCTTGGTACTCTTCCATGAAATGATATCAACTATATTGTTCCATCTCTTTGAATAGCGCAGTGTTCTTTCCAACACAAACACATTATGCCTAAGCCTTTTTTCCTGATCAGCCAGACCATGCAGAAACAAAGACCCATTTGCATTTTAATTGAATTAATCCTTTATTATGATACAGTTCTGATTAAATTTTGGCTAGGATTAAATCCTTGCTGTGGAAAATGGTGTTCGTTGTCAGACAGTATATGGGACATCGGATTGGTCAGGTTGCATTTTGTTTTCCCACAGTCAGTCTTTTGGGTGAAATTTAGGTCTTTTGGTGCTTATATACTATATTTTTGCTTTGTGAAATGTTAAAGCCTAATGTTAAATACAAAACTTGTTTTGTCAGCTATGTGCTATCCAACTTAAATGAAGCAGATGCTTAATCAAATAATGGTTGCAGTTTAATTCATACTTTCAACCATAAATTCCCAGGTACAAAAATACAAACAGCACTTGTGATGCACAGTGGTTGCTTAATGTACACAAATCATTAATGCTATGTACACCTTACATTTTACTGGTTGCTGTTTTGGGAGTGGTCTTTCACCATTGTAGTAAACGTTAGCATCCAATCGAGCCAAACCTGCATTATTAATCGCAGCAAAGCTGTCTTAAGAAGACAAGTGAGATGTTTCTGACAGACTCAATCACTCAAGAATCCTCAGTCTGCTGTTTCGAGCCCCATCTTCTCATCTCGCTTTCATGTTGAGAACCTCATTGCTTTTCTCCTTAAGGGGCCATCACAAGTTCACACTAACCTTCCATTAAACTGACCTGAATTACATGAATGCATTAAACAGCACCTGCATAAAATCTTTATGAAGTCAGTTGAGCATGCATTTTCATTTTCAAATATTTGGTTTTTATGTTAATTTTTTCTTGCCTAAAGATTAAGAGTTTTGTTTATAGATTCAGCGAAGATGGATGATTCATCATTTAGATAGTTGGGAGAGACTGCATTTTTATGAGTAAGCTCACTCAATCATAAAAATGATTAGGTTTTCTCAGTAAACAGGTCTCTCTGGAACAGTTTGGGAGCAGTTTTCCGGGAAAGCACCATTATTAGTTTTGTGAGAAAGAGAGATGTCTTCAGATATAAATCTGCTATAAATAATCCCTCAGCCTGCTTCTGTGACAAAAGGGTTTTTTGTTGCAGTCTCAGGGTCTTGTGGGAAGAAATAAAAATGCATTACCTTACCTTTTAAACCGATTATTGGCATGGCATTATACATCATAACATCATAAGATCAATTAAAATGTGTTTCTAGTGACTCTAAGATACTCTGAAGATACTCTATTTTTGCATTTCTTAAAGGTGAAGTGCATAATTTTATTGTAATGAGTTAAAGATAACTATGTTAAATAAAAATTCTGTCATCATTCACTTACCTTCATGCTGTTCGACAGAGCTCCGCACTTGACATGCAAGAAAAAATAATACTAAATTGTGCGCACGATTTATTAATTTCCCTCGGTGTACTAAAACGTGCACATGATTACTAATTCGTTCCCTCGATTTTCTAAAATGTGAACACAGTTAACTTATTTGTTCTCTCGATTTATAAATCGTGTGCACAATTTATAAATCAAGGGAATGAAATAGTAATTTGTGTACATGATTTAACTATTTATTTCCTGTATGCCATGTGCGGGGCTCTGTACTGTTCTTACCCTGCATGCTTTTTTCTAATATCTTATTTCTTTTAGACATAATAAATTACATACATGCAATAAAGGTAAGGGTTCAAACTTATTTAAAATAGCTCCTTTGAAATCCCACACAACAAAGAATTTCATACAGGTTTAGAATGATGTGGCAAGTGGGGCGGGGCCGAGGGACGTGGGAACAAGGAGTGAGGCCGGCAGTGATTGGGAAAATCAGTGGCACCTGCGGCCCACCGCCGGTCTCGAGTCCCACGTAGGAGATGGAAGGATATAAAACTGGAGCGACGACAGTGAAGGACGAGAGAGGACCAGGCCTGGGATTTTAGTTGTGTTTTGGTTTTATTTTATGCGCACCAGTCGTCCGTGAGGGGCTGGTGCGCTGTTTTGTGTTTATTTTGTGATTAAAATGTTGTTTGATTGTCCGCCGGTTCCCGCCTCCTTCTTGCCGATGACGAGGAAGGTTTAATTCATTACAAATGACATGAGGGTAAGTGAATAATGGCAAAATTTTCATTTTTGGGTGAACTATTCCTTTAGGCCATCAGTTGTTTGATTCCCCTGAAAACTGTAAAAACAATAGCCATCTTTAAATGGAAACATGGACAATTGTTTCAGTAAGAATAAAATCACTCCAAAAATCATTCATACACAATTTTTTACATTAACTAAATAAAGCAATCAGGTCAATATGCATATTTATATGTGACAAGATTCATAATGGATGTAATTTTTTGACATGCACACTGCAAATAGCTATTGCTATATTATATTCAAAGTCAACATCAGTTTGTTTTGTATGTGTAAATCAATTGATGTCATTTTATTTACATGGAGCATTTTCATCCAGATTGTAATACAAAGCTCATTTGATTCTGTGATGCTAAAAAACATTGCTCTGTTTGTTTAAAGATTTCAATCAGCCCAACATTGCAACAGCATCAATGCAACCCAGCAACAGTGAGGATTGTTTGGGAAACCTGTTTGAAAACAGGTCCCCGTAGTGACGGCAATGGCAAAGAAATGACATGCTTAATCTTTAAAGATAGCTGACAAGTTATACAATAGCATACAAAAAAACTTAATTATGACATGCCATATCGTATCTGAATAAGCATCAATCTCTGTTTTTCCTACACTTGTACAAATGGATCCAGTCTGTTATAAAAGTGCTAGCTGAGAACAAGTCAATCCAGTGCATCACATGCTGCAGAGATGATCAAGAATTTGTTGTCTCTGTCTGCCGGCTATGAGAGGAATTTTGTCATAATAAAAGCCTTTATCATAATACACGAGTTGGTTGACCTTAATCTAGGCTCTGCTCAGGGCTTTAATAACTATCCTCCTATTCAGATGAGAGAAGACTGACATCTTTCCCAAGATCAGCATAGATTCATCTTTTTTCACATTCTCTCTCACTGTCTGTCTGTGGTCACATATGAGTGTTTGCATGTGCTGAAACACTCATAGAAGATAACGATAGCAGCTTTACATGTTTCAATGAAGAGAGGCTTGCAGGATGTAACAGAAACACCAAAATGTATTCATAGCCATCTTGTCCTTTTATAAGAGTAGACTTTGGTGGAATATGGATACATTTCACTTAATATTTGCCTTTATTAAAATTGAAATGTGCTAATTTATATGTTAAATTATGATAGTAAAACATGTAATCTTTATAGTCTGTAAAAATGGTCACAAAGCATTAAACAGACCTAAAGTATATTGCATAGCCTTTATTTGTACTGGTGCTGACTGAAAACTGAACAATAACAGGTTAGAGGTCACCATGGCAACCTGTGCCAAATGCAGAAGGGGTGAGATGTTTGGGTGAGAACTCTGACACTACAACACAAAACACATTTGTTATTAAGGGGAGTATATAGTGAGTTCCATGTGAGTGGAATAAAGCAGAAATGGTACCATTAGGCAAAATATGCTAGCTAATGGATACATTTGCAAAACTAAGATAAACAAGCTTGTTGTTTATTTGTGAGAGGTTAGAGAGTCTGCAATTACTGAAGAATAAAAAAGACTGTGGCAGCACCATGGTTCAATGATCAGATGGTAAGAGCATGAGATTTTTTAAAGAAATAAAAGATAAAATGAAAATCTGATGCCAAAAGCAAAAATAATCAAAGTGCTTTCCCCATCTGTGAAAGTTTAGTCATACAGATAGCTCTACCCCAAACTTACACCATTGGTTGCGGTTTCAGACTGCAATATAATAAACCATTCCAGTCACACCAAATAAACACAGCACTGTTTTGTTTTTTTTCTGTGTAAATGAAAATGCTGTCATCATTACTATTGTGTTGTTTCAAAACTCTATACTTTGTTTCTGTAGAACATTAACGAAGACATCATCAAAAAAATATCTGGTTTATTTATTTATTCCATCTAATTGACCCTTTGCAGGGAGATTGATTGACAGGTGATCTGGCCAATCATAAGGCAGAATCTGCTATTTTTATCAAAAAAAAAAAAAAACGTACAGGAGAGTAGATTTGATGGATTAGAACTTTGATGGATTAGAACTGGAAAAATGGTTCTTAATAACGTTTTTCCGCGGTTGCAATAAAATACCTTCTGATGTTCATTCATGTTTATTTTGTGCTATAACTAGTAAAGACAAAAGACTGAGGCTCTACACTGAAGAACTGAGGCTCTACAGTGATCTGTCATGATTCATTAAAGGGCCACAAAACGGTATTTATTGTTTGAATTTCTTACAAAATGACAAAATTGGATAGCTGTTGTATCTTGTCTGTCAGCATGTTGTCAGTGTTCTCTTTGCTGTGATGTATTTTTCACTGCGTAAGAACATGTGTGGGGTGAGATTGTCATGGCTTGCAGACATAGCAACAGTAATGAAGGGGGAGGGGTCTTTGCAAAGCATCAATTGAAATTAATGGTTTTGCTTGCTTCCCAACTTTTGATGTTTTCACACCTTTTTTCAACCTTTCAGCACTTTTCCCACTAAATCAAGTTACCAGTTGATTACTTGTAGTGGTCTCTTCATATTAACCTGGACAAAAATGATCCTTCCCTTTTAATTTAAATGAGGTATATTCCAACAAAATCCATTGCCAATGTAAATGCTCCATTATTACAGCTTTACACCAATGCTTTTAAAAATCAGAATGACAAGCAACTGTGGAAAACTGATTTTTATTGGACACTCTTGTATGTTTATGTTTCTCTTCAACATGTCAGATATATTTTGGGATGTGAATGGGTTCTTTGAGGAGAACTTGACAAGCACATCTATACTGTCATGCTAGCTGTCAAGTGTTTGTTAAAAAACAGACTGTACCTTTTCACAAGACCCAGTGTGCGCATATCTGTATTTGGATGCGTGTGCAAACGACTTTTTTGTGGCATTGCAAATCTTACTTATCCGTGTTTACATCCTAGGGAGTAGGTGTCACAAGATGCAAAACCACATATGAAATGAACTAGTGCAGCAGCAAGGAAAAAGATGACACAGCATTAGTTAAATGTCAGATATCATAAGTCACCTATCTGTACACCCACTGCAAATTACTTTGGGGAATACAATGAACTTGATTCTCTTAAGCATGACAAGAGTAAATTAGGGGAATTGTAGTTGGTTGGCCTCCACTCTCAGTTGCCTAGCAGCATACTCTGATGCAAATTCAAAGTCACTTTGTTTCCTATTGTTGTGACGCTCAAAAAAAAAAAAACCTTCTGCATCAAAGCTTTCCATGAATACAAACAGAGGAGAGCAATACTGTCCTCCTACACAAATTGGGCTTTTACATTTACATTGCGTTGTATTGCAATCATGAACGTGTTGCTGAAATGGAGAGTACTGTAAGTGGCGTGTTTTTCAGTACATGCACACATGTGGAAGTGTGGGTGGATTAACATCACCATAGTGATCACATTATGTCAGGCTTTTGCAGACCACAAATCTTTGGCTGTAAGCACCTGTTTCTAAAGGGTGTCATAAAAGTGTTTGCTTTCGTTCCTGTGTATTTGTTGGAGCACATAGTTTTGACATTTATGCATCATAACGCATCACTGAACATTACGACAGTATCTTTCCCTAATGTCTGTCCAAGGGCAAGTGTTGAAATTCAGAGCAAGTATTTTGATTAAAAAACAAAAACATGCTTACATTTTTATTTCATTTGGGGCATTTATATATGAAAAATTATAATAATGTAGAATAATACTGACCCTCATGCATTTAAACCTGTATGCATTTCTTTCTTCTGTGGAACACCAAAGAAGATATTTTGAAGAATGTTTGAAACCAAATAGTTTTATACTAAATTATATTTGAATCTGATTGGCTGAGGACCTTTTCCAGCAGTGCAATATTACAGTAGTATCAGCACTCTAACCATTTCACCATTTGTATCTCTCCACTTGTTGTCGGATCTATATTGGCAGCATTTTTCTCAGTGAAAATCAATGGCAGAAGAGTGAACCTACTATAATTTTACAATATTTTTACTGTTAATCTGTCAAGGAATGATATTCATGATAGTTGACGCCTACTCGCATATGACTTTTACCAACAAAAAGTGTCTTAGAAAATTTAAATCAATATATTGTTTTCTGTAAGTGAGTAAACAAGATGATTTTCACATAATTTAGAAAGAAAAATTCTAGGCTACAAGCTCCAGTTCTCAAAAATCCCGGGAACCATTGTTGTTTATGTTTTTTTTTTTGCCTTATTCAAGTGTTTTAACATTTTTTGTTTTTCACTAACCACGCATAACATTTTCTCAAAAACACAGTCATGTACATACATGCTGCTCACATATTATTATAGCCCAGTTTGTGCTGATTACAGTGAGATTAGACTTTAACCATTTAGATATTTATAAGAAACTGAAAAAAGCACAAATGTCAGGGCATGACAAAACTTCTCCAGGCCCCAAAAAATACCCTTAGACTCCAGAGGGTTAAAGAGATTTTTTATGCAATCCTTCATAAGCCAAGCCACAGAACAACATGAGTGTGAGTAAATAATGCCATTTTATTTTGGGATTACCTATCATTTTAGTCGCTGGACACAGCCTACTTTTGTATGGAGAAGAATTACATGAATACCATTGAGATATCTCCTTTGGGTTTAGAACAACATGGTAAGTAAATAATGACAGCATTTTCAATTTTGAGTAAGTTATCCTTTTTTTGCATCATATTGTATTTGCAGGAACCTTCTGGACTGCTCTGTCATCTGCACTTAAATGCATGCTGCTACATTGCAAAAAGTAAACAAGTACGGCACTCTAAGCAGGCATTCTTTTTTCACAAACCAAGAGGGAAGTCTACATTTTGCTATGATGTTCTTTGGCAATCTCTTGCTAAAGCTCAACAGCATTCTGTCTTCTTGTTCCCACAGCTCCATCTGTCCCAGCAGGGGGCTCGGATCTGTCAAAATGATGGGAATCAGTGACAGCATTTATTCATGGTGGATTATGCCATGCAAATAATGATAGTCTCTGTTCTCTCTCATTTCAGATCTGGTTGCGTTATACATAATTGTCTTCAAGAAATTCCTCAGGATTGGCAGACTAATTACATGTATAAGAAAGAGAAGGGTCAGCACAGAGAGGCCGTACATTAATGTGGATTATTAAAAATAAATGTATTTTTCTGATAAAGAATGAAATTTACTTTGACAACTATAAAGGCTTTATTTTTGAAAAACTTTTTTTAAGGGGTCATATTGTGTTGCTTAAAAGAACATTATTTTGTGTATTTGGTAAAATTACACACATTATTGCATATTATTGTTCCCTATCTGTCGGTCACCACGAGCTATGTCGAACGACATATGGGGTCTCACTTGGGAGGCATCTCTGAGTTTAAGAGAAAATGCCAATGAAAATTGGCTAGTGGATTTAACATACCTGAGCCACTCCCTGTGCCAACAGGTATAAAAAGGGCGACAGGTGCATCCACTCATTAGATTTTTGCTTTGGAGCTAAGTAGTTGATGCAACTTTCATCTTTGTGTTCAAGCTGTTCCTGGTTGGTGTGACGGCGCGGTACAGCAGTGTCCCTGTGACCGCGATTCCCCTGGGCGCTTAGACTAAAAGAGCAAATCACGGACGATTTACGTCTTTTTCAAGATGCCGTTTCGTCCGTGTCCTTCTGGATGTGGTCGTTTCCTGTCTTCGGTTTACAGTCACAAACGTTGTCTGCAGTGTCTGGGCAGCCAACACGCTGCGCTCGTGGATGATTCATGTGTCTATTGTGGGTGTATGAACATGGCATCGCTGCGATCACATCTCTCACTTCTCAAGGGGAGTGCAGCAGACCCCTCTGTCGCCAACCGCCCCGGTCTCTCTGGCTCGACCAGGGGACCGCCGGCTGGCGCTCTGGGAGATCTGAGGATTGCAATGAGAGGTCCGCCGGGCCACGACCCACGGACCTCTCACTCCTCCCGCAGCGCAAGTCCCGTGCAGCTGCCGATTGATTCTGCTGGGCTGTCTCACTGCGGCCCTAGCGTGTCTTTCGGTGCGTCGCCCAAGGATCCGATGTCGATTGCTGCATCAAGGGATGGGTTATCGACCTCCGAGGATGAGGATTCGGCGGGGCTGCCCCCCTCAGGTATTCTCTGACTTATAGTTGTTGGCCATAATTGCCCAGGCAGCCGTGAGTATCGGGCTGGTGACTACACCGGCCAGTCCCGAGCCCTCGCGGCTGGACGATTGGTTTCTCCACGCGGAGCGCGGCTCACAACCTCATTCTGCTCCGGTTCCTTTCTTGGGTGGCCCCTTTCATGGCCAGAAGCCACCCGTCTCCCTCTTCCATCCTCACCACCCTCGAGGGCGAGGCAGCCAGGGGGTGCGTGGACATTCTCCAGGTGGAGAAAGCGGTTGCGGTGCACCTGTGCCCGCAAAACGCCGCCACTTGGAGGAATCGTCCGCATCTCCCGTCCAAGGCCTGTAAGCTGTCGGCCGCTCTGGCTGCCAAGGCTTACAGTGGTGCGGGCCAAGCTGCCTCTGCCCTGCATGCCATGGCTATCCTGTAGGTACATCAAGCCAAGGCGCTAAAAGCAATGCACGAGGGTGGTAACGACCCGAGGTTGATGCAGGAGCTGCGCACGGTGACTGACTTTGCCTTACAGGCAACGAAAGTCATCGCCTTCCCTCGGGAAGTCCATATTGGTGGTCCAGGAGTGCCATCTCTGGCTGAACCTGGCCAAGATAAGAGACGTCGACAAAGCCCGCTTTCTCGATGCTCCCATCTCCCAGGCAGGCTTGTTCGGTGAAACCTTCGAGGACTTTGCCCAGAAGTTCTCGGCGGTGCAAAAGCAAACTGAGGCCATCCAGCACATCTTGCCCCGACGTGATCATCCGGTTGCCACCTCAGCCTGCTTGTCGCCGTGGGTGCCCCCCCTGCATCCTCCGCACCAGCTCCGCCCCATGGTGAGAGCTCTTCAAGGCCGGCACGTCGATCCCTGCGTAGGAGAGAGGCATCCCCCATGTCACTCCTGGCTGCAAAGTCCTCTAGGAAGACGACTAAGCGGCCCTGACACGGGCCTGACCAACTCTGAGATGTGGGAGACTGCTCTTCAGGAGCTGGTGGAGACAGCGCTACTCCTTCCCCCGGAGGAGGGCCAGATGGAGAATCCTCAGTTTTTGTTTCTTTCTGTTCTGCCGCTGGTCCAATGGCCGGCGGCACCCACCTTTTCAATAAAAGAGCAATTTCCCTTCCCTCCCAGTTGGTGGAGTTGGGGTTGGAGGAGGGAGTTAATTGCAAGCAGCAATGCGATGGAAGAGACACTGAATAATGGGAATTTAAATAGACCGCAGGTGATAGGTGTCAAGACTGGATTGGTACACGTCAGGAACAGCTGACTGTCAGCTGATGCAAGCGTGACTAACATGGCCTGACTGAACTAACACGATGCTCGATATAGGTTAAATATATGGATAGTGCAATGTTCAGTCAATAGAACTGAAACTTTTGGGTGGGTGGTAGTTTTACGAATCACTGATGGTGATATAACGGACAGGGTTGAAGGGGCCAGCAGAAGTGTAATGAGTCTAAAAGACAGACTGACACCTGGAAAATAGAGGTCAATTTGTCTGTCTGCGGTGAAAAGCTGGAAGTTTTATTATATCTAGCAGACACATAAACTGTTGAAGATGAATGTAATAATGTCCTTTCAGAGATTGGAGAGATTTTATTTGACTCAATATAAGGAAAGCAATGGGTGTCTCCAGGAGTAACATAATATAACTCATTCACTAAGTTTATGTATAATTTGGTGTTGGCCTGCTAAACTATCATAAGTGATGAGCCATCATTAGAGAAATGTTTTAATGGTAGTTGATAGAACTGCTAGATTGGCAGGTGAAAAATATGGAAGGACTTCACTTGTGTTAAAGAAGAATTCACCCCAAAATAAAAGTCTGCCATTACTCACTACTCACATCTTGTTACAAACCTGTACACTGTTATTTTTCTTAAGTGGAACAGAAAAGAAGCTATGACAGACATTCTGTCATTATGAACTGCCAGTGAATGTAAATATGTGCAAAGATTCTTGAAAGTGTTCCCATTTGCATTCCACTGAAAAAAATAAAAATAAAACAGCTACAGGTTTGGATAGAGCCTAGAGTGAGTAAATAATGACAGAATTTCCATTTAAGGAGAAGGACGATGCTATGATGCTATGGCTTTTTGGATTTCAAAAAAAAAATTCAAAAAAAAAAATTAACCTGCATGTTTATATCCAGCGATTTGATGGGTGTGGCCTTCTGATTCTTTGGAGCTGCAAAGTTAACAAGTCCCAGGTGCTTATACATACTAAAACTGGGATCAGTTAAAAGAGAAGCGTTTCAAACTTTCAATGCCTTAAATGTCTTGTTTCAGTTTTAAAAAAAGCCACTATGAATGCACAACCAATAAAACATTTAAATGAATGTTTGTCTTGAGCAACAAAGACACAGAAAGAAAGAAAATGTTCATTTTTGACAAACCAAAATCATTTCAGAGCACTAAATGTGGCTTTAAATCATGTTTCAAGCTACACAGACTCAGGGTCTGAAAAAGCATGTGATTTGCCAGCACCTTTGCTTATAGACATTGCTAATTGGATTACAGAGTGAAAAAGTAGTCTAGACTATCAGCTATGATGGCCAACTTCAAAAACCTTTAGACAAAGTAATTTGACAAAACAAAACAAGACACTATTTAAGCTGGTAATTTAAGACCAAAAATATCTTTCATAACTTAAAAGAACAAATTTAATGTTTTTGTAATTTTCTCTCTTTTTTTAAATTTAATGATTTAACATCAAGGGACCGACAAAGCATGCATCCACTCCAAAATTAATTGTGCATTCCTAAATATTACCCTCAGAGTTTAATCCTATATTAAAACCAATTGACTGCCAACATAACCCTGAAGTGCTTTAATGTGAAATTGAATCCCAAATCTGGATTATTGAAAAAGAAATTAAAAAAAGAAAATAAAAATAAAAAAATAGCGTGTGGACTTGATTCCATTGATTGTTGGTTGTATGGAGGCAGATCTGAAAGCAAACTATAAAAATCCATTATAATAAGACAGGCCCTTAATGCATGGAGTGTGAGCTGCCCATACACATCATGTATTGCACAAGCACAATTTCTGATGGCCAGACACAATTGTTCACAACCACACCACAAAATTTCACATAAAAAAAAATGTCTTTGGTTGTTTGGCTTACATTTTATTTGCCAATGAACTAACTATTGCATCAATCAATTTAGTGCTCAAGGACAACAGAATTCAATTTTAAATCATTTTAAAACTAATAACATTCCAGAGCTTCTTCATTCATTCATTAATTCATTCATTCATTAATGTATTTATTTATTTATTTATTTATTTATTTATTTATTTATTTATTTATTTCAGTTGTTTGTGTTTAATATTCCTTGCACTAATAAATCATTGTTAACCATGGCTAGTGCTAAATTCCTCCCGGCCATTTAAAAAGATGATCATATTATTATATTACAGTAGATGTGTAATATGTTAATGTCCTATTTACCTCACTTCAAAGGCACAAAAGCTTGTAAATGAAACAATAGCTGTTTGAGACTCGTCATTCCCTGCAGTCACAATCTCTGTGTAGATCTAATCGCAAAGCAGAAACTTGTCAATGTTCATTCATAAAAAACCATGGGTAAAACATCCCTTTGGAGAGGGAAAAGAACAAAAACCAAGTCTTACAGCTGCAGAGTATAGAAAAACAGACAGACACATTAATTTGTTGTGGAAAGAGAAAAATAGAAATAGCTGAAATATTGTATTTTACTTTTTTTTTTCATTTTTTTTTTTTTTTTTGCAACAAAATTGTGATGCAGGGGTGTTTATTACAAATACTTCATAAACTCAGCCTAAATATATTGTTTTTCAGTAATCATATAACAAAGCGAAACCTGCAACAGAGGCGTTGATTAAGCTTGAAAGTATCTAACTAACTATTTCTTCCTTGTTGAAATGCCTTGACTGTGCCAAAATAGTTTGCATGAGCCCCCCTCCAGGGGAAAATGTGTGTTTTTATAACATCAACTCCAGAGCTTCACTGATTAAACCTTTTCAGTGTGCTTAATTGGAGTTGGTATCAAATGGCCTGGACCAGATCTTTGGCACACAAAACTGCTGTTAATTGAACATCAAATTAGAAATTGTCTAAGAAATATACTTTTACATGGAGTGAGGATTACAGTTAGTGAAGTTTAACAATTAAATCTTTTGAAACAAATATGTGTATTCTTCATTCTGGTGATGTTTCACAACTATTTCATCAGAGAGTCTGTTTGACAATAGATTTTCCTTCAAAATTAGCATGGAAAGTTCAAATTTTGCTCTAGCCTGCTAATATGTGAACCAATACAAATTGACAATGTTAAGGTCAGTATACTCCAGAGGGTAATCCACAAAACAGTCAATGTTCTGCATTACTAATAAGATACTGTAGATGTCACTTGTTCTTTACAACAAGTGTGCCTTTAAAGTGCTGTTGTTTTTTCCATCTGATAAGTGAACGTTGAAATGGATGAAGACAGAAAATCTATGCAACAGTTTTCTGTGTGAGTGTCTTACATTACTTGGGTCTATAATTTTTTTTTTTTTTTTTCTCGTTTATGAAAGGAGTAAGCTATATTTTGTTTTGCGGGAAGTTTGTACTAGCTGATAACTCATTATGAGCTTAGAAATCAGCAGATTTTTCCCAGTGTGATCACTAAAATAATGTTTATTACAGTAATGCTTTGCTGTAATGTGGGAAACATTTAAGCATTGTCAATTAATAGCTCTTACATGGGAGCTCATTAAACAAACCATGCATATATAGTAAATTACCTTTTCACACAATATTTCCAGTTCCTTTGTCTATGTTTTGCTCTCCCAACAAAATTAGTTCCAAATAAAGCCACCACAAAAGTCGCAATCGCAAATCACATTTTTGAATGAATCGATTGAGTAAATGATTAAGTAATTCAAACAGTAATATGTTGCCATTTACTAGGGGTGTAACGGTACGTGTATTCGTACCGGACCGTTTCGGTACAGGGCTCTCGGTACGGTGCACGTGTGTAAAGAATGACAGAGTGCAATATTTTGTGTGCGGAACAAGTACATTTTCGTGTTTCCAAACGAACATATTAAGTGGCGGAAGTCTCCGCGTTCAGCGCAAATCCCGCCCTGCAGCTGATTCTAAAAGGCCAGCGACACACTGGATGCGTGGCTTAAGCGTCTCAGCTGCGTGGCGTGTCCGTTTTTAATTCGGCTCCCATATTAACAGGTTAGAGCTTGCAGACTGCCTGCGTGAGACGTGCATCTCAGGCGTGGCTTGAGCCGCGCAGAAAACGCGTGCATGCTAGAAATAGAACCGACGCCTATTTTTCACGCGACACCCAAGCGTGTTGGAAGCGTTTCCAGGCAAAATAGAATAGGAAAATATGTTTATATGTCATTTTGTACACAAATACATATTAATTCATGACACTTTGATGTTTGAAAGCCTATAGGTTGACATAAATTCAGATATAAATGTAATTTCAAAAATAAATTAATAATTATCGATTTTCAAATATTGCATCTGTCAAACATAGTCTATTTTGCCGTCAATACTGTTGACAGTGTGCTTTATCAGTAGGCTTTATATTTATGCTCAACATGAAGTATAGATATTGTTGTCATGAAGACAAGATCCTGGTCTGTCGGCGGTCTCCCTGTCACCTACAGCAGCAGGCACGGCACGGTTCTGGTGAAGCAGGCCTTCAAGCTGGGATTGGTAATGCTGCACTGTAATCATAGTTATTTATTTATATTTTACATTATATTTTATTATATGATATTGGTTTGAGACTGAGAGTATTTTATTTAGAGAACTTTGCAGCAGTATTTTATTTCTTATTGTTTTTTTATTTTATATATATTTAATTAAAAAGTATTTTTTTAAAAAGTGTATAGTAATAAACAACCGGCAGTTTAATGTTTGCATTTCTTTCCCTTACTGTACCAAAAATGAACCGAACCGTGACTTTAAAACCGAGGTACGTACCGAACCGTGATTTTTGCGTACCGTTACACCCCTACCATTTACTAACGTAATGAGTCAAATGCTGCTTACCCAATCAAATTTGAGGACCAGAGCTAACTGTTGAATAAATTACATGCTAAGTAGTAAGTGATTCTGCCAAGCCAAGAAAAATGCACTACAGGCTCATGAAACACTATTGGCAGTTCAACATACCATCCAAGGGTTCCCTTTACTTATACCTAAAGCCCAATGTTATAAGCTATATTCACCAAACGATTACATTCATACATCTACAGGGGTTGAGAACATGAGGAAAAAGGAGAGCTATTCTGTTTGTTCCACAGAGAGGCTTAATGCAAGCTTTATGAGTCTAACCGATTATGAGAGACTCGCTGAGGCTCTGAGGTAATTATGGCCACCTCTCCTTCTTATTTTCACTTTGTCTTCCTCTCTGTCAGTAAATGGCACTGCAAGCATGTTTGCCGCTGTGCATGTCATTTACAGCTTTGAAAACAGCTTCCTGCTGAAATCTCTTGCTGACCAATCTTCTGAGACATGCACGCACACATAGTGCTTGCGTTCAGTGCAGAGCATTCTCCGCTAAACAATATTGCAGACACGATTCCCATTCAACATATCTCATATTCAAACCCTGAGGCATCTATCCAAATGTACGTCAGAATTTTAGTCTTTTCTTTATTATCAAAGAGCTGCCATTCATCCTCCTGTCATTCATCCCACCCCACATCAGTTGTAATAGAGATTATAACATACTGACAGCTGAAATGACAGAATGAGTCCTTCTTCAGATGTTCTGGGCTGCTTCTGATGGGGACTCATTATTATTAGGTAAAGCAGATGTTTCTTTAGCAGATGTCAGTATGAGTGGTATGCAAGATACAAATTGAAACGTTATTGTCAACATGTAAACCAGGTAACATTCATATGGGATAGTTCACCAAAAAATCTTAATTCTGTTGTAATTTACTAGCCAATATGTCATTTTGAATCTGTATAACTTTACAACCCCGGTTTCAAAAGTGTATAGTGTACTTGAAAACTGAACTTGAGTAAAAGTGCAGATATTTTACAGCAAAAAATACTCCATTACAAGTCACAAATTCCAATATCTCTGATCTGTAAAACTGTAAAATTAAGTAAAGTATCTGATTTGAACAGTACTTAACTATTTTACATTATATAATGTAGGTTCAAAGATGCACCAGTCATCAACACCTAATATAAATGCCATAGAAAAGCAAGAAATAGGTTATTTGTGATGACAGCAAACATCTCGGTTACATACAGTATGTAACCCTCATTCCCTGAACCCTTATTCTGTGACCGACAAATTGGGATCTCGCTTAGAGAGACAGGCTCCGTTACACTGAATGTTTCTCTTGAATGAATTATATATGAACTATAATTTTTTAAGTTTAAAGTTGCTCCCTTTTCACTACTGTTAAAGAAACAGTTCATCCAAAAATGAAAATTGTCATCATTTATTTAAGTTTTTCCAAATTCAATCCTTGATTCAAAATTCTCATAAGCTTAATTGATTTGGTCTAAAGAGAGAAGAATTAATGACTATTTTTGTTTGAAAACTACATATAAAATAGCTACCAAAATAAATGTTGGTAACTGCAGTTTGGCACAAATAATGACTAAAGGTAATGAGTAAAAAATGCAATAACTTTTCATCAACTAAAACTAGACTAAAACTATGAAAGTCTCAAATGACTAATATTTGAGTTAAACTATTAAGCATTTCCGTCTCAAGATAAAGACTAAATCAAAAATGCCTGCCAAAATTAACACTGCTACTTCACACACTAGATTAACTATGTCAGAGGAACCAAACAGCGATCCTTTATTTCCACCAGAGAAATGACTGAATTTGATAGTGTGAGACTATTTTAGATACCAAGAATGAAATTTAAATATTGCCGTAAAAACTGCTGCTAAAAAGCGAACACACGGCTTTAAACTTTTTTAATGTAAAACGCTGAATGCTATACTGACGCAAAACTACAGCTTGTTAGCTCAGCATTCTGCCTGGTTCAAATCAGACAGAGATTAAATAATGTGGTAAGATCACATTTATTTGAATTCATTAATTATAACATTTAGCCACTTTAATTAATTATTCGATCGGGGGACAGAGAGAGCGCGCGAGAGAGAGAAGTGTCCTTTTCGGGAAGGATGGGGCATCTGCAACGTTCCTGTGTGTGTGTTGAACCTGCATCTGTACCTCTCTCTACAAACGTGTGTTTCGTAACTTAAACAGTGATTTTACCACCTCGTTGCTAATGAAAATAATGTCACAATTTAGATATTTTATTAATAAATGTCATGTGGCAGGGTTCACAACAAGTTCATGTCGTCATGCAAAAATAGTTAGGTGCCATGCATAATGTAACAAGTAATTGCATTAATCATCACAAATGTATTGGAGTAGATATACTGTATTTATTATAAAATGTACTTATTGTAATTATTTCCCCACTGGATGCAACAAATGCCTCGTTTGTAATTGGTTTTATTGTTTTTATCTTGTCGCACCACATCGCAGTATGGTGAGGATCGTAACATTTCGTCACACGCTTGAGGTATTCAGCCAATCACGCATTGGATAGTTGACCAATCAGAGCACACCTCGCTTTGCAGAACGATGAGCTTTGTAAAAATCAAAGCGTTTCAGAAAGGCGGGGCATAGAGGAGCAACAATAATTTAAAGTATGTGGGAAAATAATGTTTTTTTAACCTTAATCCACATAAACACATTGCATTAAACCAAATACACAAAATAATGTTCTTTTTAGCAATGTTATTTTACCCCTTTAACTTGACAAATCATAAGTCTCCCGGCCAGCCTAATTGCCTTTGAAAATAAGAGCCATCAGACCCCAGCTTCAAATCTGTGATCATATTTCAGCCAGAAAACAGAACAAATGGTCAGTGGAGGGACAAACCTGCTGTTTGTCTTGAACTGTGCTAAGTGTTGTATCTGTCATAGCTGTCAGACACAGAAGAAATGTCTCAACTGTCCAAATGCAGAGTGGCATAGGGGGTTTTACATACACACACATAGAGTAGCTGAACCTTTCTCAAAGGAAAGAGCCCATAGATCTCAGTGAGTACATTTAAATCTATAATTCAAGAGTTAGTTTGCCCAAAATTAAACTTCTGTCATTGATTACTCACATTGTTTATTATGTATATATATTGCATAGCAAATACAACAATTAAAAAAAAATCACACAAATCTTTTTCTTTTGTATTTCTTCCTTAACTTCTGTTTCTTCTTGGCTGTCCAACCACAGACATCCATTGTTCAATTTTTCTTTTAATATTGTTGGATTTCGTGCTGACACAGTTTAAATTCAATATCTGAACGATTTGTTAATGAATCAGTGATTCAGTTATCAGATTCAATGTCATTGAGTCAGTGGATGTCAAGATTAAAATAAAAATTAGTAATAATAATAATAAAAATCAGTATTTGGATTTTTCCATTTTTGAACCGTTCAAATAGTTGTATCTCAGCCAAATATTGTAATATCCTTACAAACCATACACCAATGGAAAGCTTATTTATTCAGTTTGTATTTCTTAAACAGTTAAAAGTTCTTAAAAAAATTCAAAATGTCAAAAAAAATTTACCCTTAAGACTGGTTTTGTGCTCCAGGTTCACATATATTTCTGCAGTGTCTTGGTGTCCTGGCCCCACCCACAGTGAAATCTTATTGGTCTAAATTTAACTCTACATAACTCTAATAACTTACTGCTGGAGACTTGGTGTGTCCTGCCTGGTTATGAGACCACAATTTTTTTCCATATAGTACTGTCACTGTACTTTCTCTAGTAGTCACAAATAATTGCAGCAAATGAGAGTATGTCTTGGAATTCAACGTGTACTTCAGACGGTCAAATTGCACAAACAATATTTACTGAGCTGGACATGCCTGTTTAATAGATTGCAAAGGTCAGCTGTCATTGTATTTGGAATATATCAAACACATTGAGCTGCTCTACTGACACAGCATTAAAAAAAGTGCTAGTGTTCCGACTGTATCAACAATAGCTTTAATTCCATCCATTTGCCATTTCTGGAGGATTTGTTGAGCCTGACCTCAATATTACAGTGTAATACATGGTGCAACAGAACGTCTTGGTTACGTATGTAACCCTCGTTCCCTGAAGGAGGGAATGGAGACGTTACGAATGGGATCTCGCCCGAGACGTATGGACATATGCTAGCAGGCTGCCTGCCCGTGGGACGACTTACAGAAGGCAGGTATCCACCCAGGTGGTGATACATAAGAACTTTGAGGTACCCAGCCCGCAGGGTGGAAGTTTCAACAACAGAGCTGGCAAGGGGCTTGCCAAGGGAAAGACACATGGTGCGGAGAGACTTACTGTGGACATACACACGTGGAATTGCCCAGAAAGGGGCGAGGTACCCGGGAGGACACGGGCTCAACACGGAGATTATAAAATCTCACGAATGTGTTAGGTGTCGCCCAGCCCGCAGCTCTACAGATGTCTGTTAGCGAGGCGCCATGCGCCAGTGCCCAGGAGGAAGCTACACTCCTAGCATCCACTATCCAGTGGGATAACCTCTGCTTGGAGACAGCCTTTCCCTTCTGCTGGCCTCCTTAACAGACAAAGAGCTGGTCTGAGGTCCTAAGGTACTGAGTTCTGTCCACGTAGGTGCGGAGCGCACGTACTGGACAGAGCAGCGCCAGGGCTGGGTCTGCCTCCTCCAGGGGCAGCGCTTGCAAGTTCACCACCTGATCCCTAAAAGGAGTGGTGGGAACTTTGGGCATGTACCCAGGCCGGGGTCTCAAGATAACGTGAGAGTTAGCCGGCCCGAATTCCAGGCACGCTTCGTCAGCTGAAAATGCCTGCAGTTCCCCGACCCTCTTTAACGTAAGCCAAAGCCGTCAGGAGCGCAGTTTTCAAAGATAAAAACTTTAGCTCAATTGACAGCAAGGGTTCGAAGGGAGCCCTCTGCAGTGCCGATAGAACCACTGCGAGGTCCCAAGAGGGGACTTGCTGAGGGCGAGGCGGATTGAGCCTCCTTGCTACTCTCAGGAACCTGATGATCAGATCGTGCCTCCCCAGAGACTTACCTTCAACAGGGTCATGTTGAGCCGAAATGGCGGCCACATAGACCTTGAGGATGGAAGGAGACAGCCTTCGTTCCAACCCCTCCTGAAGAAAGGAAAGCACTGACCCAATCGGACATTTCCAGGGGTCCTCACGGCGTGAAGAACACCAAGTGACGAAGAGGTTCCACTTCAAAGCATAGGCATGTCTGGTGAACATGGCTCTAGCTGAAGTGATGGTAGCTACCACCTGTGGTGGCAAGGTACCTAAACCTTCCGTGACCCGTCCAGGACCCACACATGTAGGTTCCACAGATCGGGACGTGGGTGCCAGAGGGTGCCCCGTCTCTGAGAAAGAAGGTCGTTCCTCAGACGAATTGTTCAGGGAGGGGCTGTCGCAAGGAGTACAAGTTCGGGGAACCAGGTCCGGCCGGGCCAAAAAGGCGCAACCATGAGGACCTGCTCCTCGTCCTCCCTGATCTTGCACAACGTCTGTGCAAGAAGTCTCACTGGGGGAAACGCATACTTGCGCAGGCCAAGTGGCCAGCTGTGTGCCAGGCAATTGACATGCCACTGAAGTCGGGGTCCTGTCCAGGAGCACGACGCAGCATGCCCGTTGCACATGGCACCCCAGCCCGTGGCAGAGGCATCTGTTGACACAACAACATGTCTAGACACCGATTCTAGGGGCACGCCGGCCAGTAGAAACGAGGGGTCCAACTACGGGGTGAAGTATCGGCGGCAGGCCGGAGTGATGGTCACTCGGAGCGTGCCTCTTTGCCATGCCCATCTCAGGACTCGGTCGTAAAGCCAGTGCTGAAGCGGTCTCATATGGAGTAGCCCGAGCGGTATAACCGCCGCCGCGGACGCCATATGCCCCAGAAGCCTCTGAAACAGTTTCAGTGGAACCGCTCTCTTGCCCTCGAATTGTCTCAGGCAATTCAGCAGTGACTGTGTGAGCTCGTTCGTAAGCCGCGCGAACATGGCAACAGAGTCTATTTCCATACCGAGAAAAGAGATCCTCTGCACAGGAGAGAGCTTGCTCTTTTCCCAGTTGACCTGAAGACCTAGTCGGGCAAGGTGTCTGAGCACCAGATCCCTGTGCTCGCACAACCGCTCTCGAGAGTGAGCTAGGATCAGCCAGTCGTCGAGGTAGTTGAGGATACGGACACCTTGTTCCCTGAGAGGAGCCAGGGCTCCCTCCGCGACCTTCGTAAAGACGCTGGGAGACAGGGCCAACCCGAATGGGAGAACCTTGTACTGATATGCCTCCCCCTCAAAAGCAAACCGAAGAAACGGTCTGTGTCGAGGAAGAATGGAGACATGAAAGTACGCGTCCTTCAGGTCGATCACTGCAAACCAATCCATCGGACGAATGCATTCGAAATGCGCTTGGGCTTTAGCACCTTGAACGGGAGTCTGTGCAGAGCTCGGTTCAAGGCACGCAAGTCCAGGATTGGCCGTAACCCACCTGTCTTCTTGGGTACTATGAAGTAAGGACTGTAAAAGCCGGACTTCATGTCGGCTGGAGGGACCGGCTCTATCGCGCCCTTTGCCAGCAGGATCGCGACCTCCTCGCGCATGACAGGGGCATCTTTGCACACCATCATCGCATGGACACCCCGAAACCTGGGGGGACGCCGGGCGAACTGAATCGCGTAGCCAAGCCTGAGCGTCCGGATGAGCCAGCGGGAAGGCCTGGGGAGCTCTAGCCAGGCTCCCAGGAACCAAACCAGCGGGGTCAAGGGGACTACAGGCGTACCCACAGTGGGGCAGCGTGGTGGAGCAGACAGCCTCGGCATGGGAGGCATAGCGTCCCTTAGCGGGGGCGGAGTGTGGGCACTCGTCTGACTCCAAGTAGCAAAGAGGGCATGAGAAGGTGAAGTGTCCTTGAGCCGGCTTTGCATGGAAACTGGCAAGGGGAGAGGAGAACGAGAGCGGCGAGGAAGCACGTCGCCAACTGTCATTCGTGGCCTCTTGGGACCTGGAGGTAGAGGAAACAGCTCTTTTAGTGAAGGTTTGGGTACCACCGGCTGCAGGGAAAGAAAACGAGAACAAAGGATTCTCCCCCGGCCCTCCTCCGGGGGAAGGAGTGGTCCTGCTACCATCTCCTGATGAGCTGACGTCTCCAACTCCGGGTTGCCCGTCTCAGGAACGCCGCTTGGCCTAGCGTTTGGCAGGCTTAGGGGCAGAGACAGGTTACGCCGCCCTTCTGCGGCCATCTCCTCGCTGCGGCCGGGGTGAAGGCTGCTGCTGTGGCCGAGCGGGAGTGGAGGAGGCCGAAGGGGGGCGCCCATCAGCGACGAGCAGGCTGAGGTGGCTGCGCCGGCGGCGGGGTGGAAGCAGCAGTGGGCCGCCAGGGCAGAATGTGTCTGATGGCCTCAGACTGCTTCTGGGCGGCAGAGAACTGCTGGGCAAAGCTCTCTACTGCGTCGCCGAAGAGGCCATCCTGGGAGACCGGGGAGTTGAGGAGCTGAGCCCGATCAGACTCCCTCATGTCTGCCAGGTTCAGCCATAGGTGGCGCTCCTGGACCACCAAAGTGGACATCACCTGACCCAAGGAGCGCGCAAAACCCCTGGGTCAGCACTGCCCTCGTGCAGCTGCCGGAGCAGCTTGGCCTGATAGACCTTAAGTGAGGCCATGGCATGCAGGGCAGAAGCGGCCTGGCCCGCAGCTATGTAAGCCTTGGCCACAAGCGTGGATGAGAACTTACAGGCCTTGGAGGGCAGCTTGGGACCGCCACGTCAAGCGGAGGCGCTCTGTGGACACAGTTGCATCTCAACAGAATGCTCCACTCGCCCCGCCATCGAGGGCAGTGAAGGTGGAGGAAGTACCAGAACGGTTTCGGGAAGTTAAAAGTGCCTTCCATGAACTGGTTACTTCCTGGTGCACTTCCGGGAAGAAAGGAACCAGAGGGGGGGTGCTGGTGATCTGCATGAGCAGCCCCCAGGAACCAATCATCCAGCCTCGAGCGCTCGGGACAGGGCGGAGGATTCCACTCAAGCCCGATGCTCTCCGCTGCCCGGGAAAGCATGGCCGTCAGCTCGGGATCGGGATCGGACTTGGACAACGCTGGCACTCCCGAGGGAGGCAACGCATCCGAATCCTCATCTCCCAAGGACTCAAGCCCGCCTTGTGATGCGGCGATCGTCATACGGTCCTCATACGATGTCAGGAGCCTGAGAGGGTCCAGCAAACTCATCCGGAAACTCAACCGGCTGCGACATATGTGAGGGGGGTGTGGCCCGAGGAGGTTGGCTCGTCGGGGAAGCCCACACAGTAACCCTCAGATCACCCTGGCCACCAGCCGAAGTAGCCTTCTTACGAGAAGAAGAGCTAGAACGGGGTGTGGCAGAGGGGACTCTATACCTTTTAAGGTATTGAGTCTCGATCTCAACGCCGAGATGGTCATGTCCCCGCAATGAGAACATGAGCCATCCACGAACGCAGTCTCAGCATGCTGGAAGCCCAGACACGTGACGCAACGATCGTGGCCGTCACGAGGAGCGATGTATCGACCACACCCAGAAACACACGGGCGAAATGACATCTTTAAAAAGATGCAAATCGGCCCGTATCTCTTTTGTAAAAGAAATTTGCTCTTTCGGAGGTGTTGAAGCGCTCAGGGGAACGCGGGAGCTGTCGCAGGAAACCCAAACGAACCGCTGAATCGCGCCGTCACACCAACACCAGTGACTCTTGTAGCACTCCGGTGAAAGCAGCACACGATGTGCTCGGCTCCGAAGCGAAAGCTTGAATGCGAGTTGCTCGCGTTGCTCCTTATATACCCACTCTGCAGGGCGGAGCTCACGATGCAAATCCCGCGGACCAAGGTACTTTGTGTACCATTGGCTCGTTTTGTACCACTCGAAGGTGATTGGGCTCTCGGGCGAGATCCCATTCGTAACATCGAACGTGACCGACTGAAAGGGAACATTCATTGTAACCTCAAGGATTTATTTTTGTATTGTCATGCAGTTGAATCAGGTCAAATTTTGCACGACTTATTCCTTGAAATTTTACAGCTATAATTTAAAACATTCATTTATTCCCTAGTAGACAGGTGAACAAATTAGAGAGATCTCTTATGAACTCCATGCCTTTTCAGGCCAAGGATCTTCTGGCCTGCACTAGTTACACAAGGCTGACATTTTGCAAAGGTCTAACTGCTGACCTTTTCATGAGGTGAGAGCTCTTACCATTTATTGTCCTCTAATTGAGCAAGTTTGCATTGCCAAGAAAACATTTGCCCTTGGATTCGCTTCCCTGAGGGGGATGCTATCCACTTTTAAAACATCTAAAACACTACTTGCTATAACTATAGGCCCGCGCAGCAGCTTATCTTATTTAATATAACATATTAAGAGAAGGTTCAATAACTTCAGACACTTACTTTACACAAAACATATTGCTATTTGTCCATTACATAGCTTACAGTACTTGTGTTGTTCTGGATTTGTCTAATAATTCAGGTCATTTTCACATGATATCTACACAAACATACCAAGAAGGGACTTGACATCAAATAAATATCTAGTCCAGTCAAATAACTCTAGATGCCGCAGATTCTTTACATCCAATCTGTTAGCAATCCAATTTGCCACACGGAACAAGCTATCACGTCATTATTAGTATAGTTCTTCTGAAACTCTCCACCTCCTCCAGCTCTGTTTGTCTGCGCAGTCTGCAACTTGCTCTGAAAATAGAAAATAATTGTTCACGTATAACTCTGTGGATAGTTTTAGCATGATACATCAATGGTAATGTATTTGGTCTTGTTTGACTGCATCTGCTACGTCAGCAGCAGTGTGCACAGCAGATGTAGTCTGCCAAGAGTAAATGCATCAAAACTGTGATATTGTACTAAAACTATCCACAGAGTTGTCATGATTGAACTATATGTGAACAATTATTTTCTATTTTTAATATTAACATATTTGGGATTAGTCAAGCCTTGCCATTAAAAAGAAACCACAGAACACATGGCTAAAAATTAATCTTAACAACATCATTTGCACCGAACAGATGGTAAGGATTTAGAGGACATCTTTTCCAGAGTTGTCTGACTCTTATTCACCAGCGGCTGCGGGATATAAAAGATTGAAGTGTGAGTGTGTGAAGTAGACATGGAGGTGAGATGCACTGCTGAGGAGTGTTAGGTGACGAGCAGAAGGTGACAACTTGTGATCAGGTTTACCATGAATAGCCGCAGATTTCACATCTGGACAGCCTAGATTAGGCCCATATTCACAAATGTGTTAGCTATGGAATGAAATATCTGATATTCCGATTGTCAAATACATGCAAGTGGAAGGGTATTGTTGTTTAAACACCTTTTTAACGATCGCAGTATAGTTGAGCTGTATGCGCGATATAATTTTATGACACAAATTTTGAAATAGGCTTAAATCAAACACATTTTAATTCAGATTCTGTATATATATACGGAAAACAAAAACAACGGAAAAAAAACAGCTGGCTGATCTTTTACGTCTGTTAACTAATGACTCATGCAGTCATTCGCGCAGTTGTGATTTTTTTAAAGTGGAACGTAGGCCTATTTCTACGTTTGCACGTGACTGTTTTGAACCCGTGTTTAGACCCGTGTTTCCCTTGTGTCTGACCCGACCCGCACCCGTATCCGACACAGTTGAATATTTTTCACCCATTTCAGCCAAATTCGCAGGTACCCGAACCCATGCAGGACTCTAGGTTGTGGACCTCTTTGATACCCTTTGACAGTAAGATAAATTTTTTACATTACATTTTACATTTGCAATTAAGAGTCAACATTAAAGTCAACACAAAACATTACATTCAGTTTCACTTGATAATTTAAAGTATATGGGGCAGCTTTGGCCTAATGGATCGAGAGCTGGACTTGTAACCCAGAGGTTGCAGGTTCAAGTCACACTGCTGGCAGGAGTTGTAGGTGGGGGGGTGAATGAACAGCAATTGCTCCCTGGGCACTGTAGCAAATAGCTGCCCACTGCTCCGGGTGTGTGTGTGTGTGTGTGTGTGTGTGTGTGTGTGTGTGTGTGTGTGTGTGTGTGTGTGTGTGTGTGTGTGTGTGTGTGTGTGTGTTCCCTACTCACTTCTGTGTGTGTGCACTTGGTTGGGTTAAATGCAGAGCACCAATTCTGAGTATGGGATACCATACTTGGCAAATGTCACAACACTTCACTCTGTTTTTTTTTTTTTTTTTTTTAAAGTGTACTTCTTCTTTCATGGGGGTAGATAACTACAATGCCTATAATAGATGAATATTGTTGATTTTTTTCCCAGAAAGAACATTTTAGCAATAACAAAAAAATATACACAAAGCCACAACATTTAAAGCTTTCAGTAGGCTACAGATAAGTTCTTAGACTGTTAAGAGATCATATATGCATGTATAGAATCCACAAGTGTAATTTCAACTCCATTTGAATTAAAATAATAATAGTAATCCAGAGGAGGGCAAGCCACACAAATCCATTAATCACAGAAGTCACTATGAAAATCATTACATAAAAAGCTCAAAGTCCATGATTTATTTGAATATTTGTACACTCTCAGAAGAATTAAACATTTGTACCTAATACTTGTATTAAACCTAAAAAAATTCTGCTCCTCTATTCTGTTTGTCCAAAACCCATTTCAAGAATGCTGATATGTTGTATAATATCACTTAAATGTTTTCTCTCTGTATATATATATATATATATATATATATCACTGAAAAAAATGATTATGGCCCCAATTATATTAAGCGTAATTCAATTGTGCTAGTTTAATCCTTTTAAATTTAGTTTTTGATTTTAATTAATAAATATTAATTGGTTTTATACGAATTACATGCATTTAAATCCAAGCCATGTGAATTAATTAAATTCAGCATGAAAAAATTAAGATGATGTTGTGTGCATGCGCGCAAATGCACATTTTCACAGGCGCCAAAAGGAGTTTCCAGTCCGATTAAACAACCCCACAAACAGCATCACCAGCTCCACTTATTAATAACCAGACTGACTTTATTTCTGTCAGACGTCTACAGAAGATCTAATTGAGAATGAACTAAGGTTTAGATGTTGATTTATTGTTTCATTTGAAGTAACCATGTTAGAGATCAGTGTTTGCTTTAGTTGGGCTCCTGACCCTTGACTTCTGTCTCAGTTTATTTTTCTCTGATTGTTGTAACCATGTGTTTATGAGACATGTTTGTTATAACTCAAAATCATAGAGAGAGTATTATCAGATATTGGTTGTTATTCAGCATTTTGTTGATGACAATCATCAATTATGGAGTTGTTCAGAGTCAAACATCAGACTAAATAGGTGGTTTATAATTAGTTTGGATGTTTACAATAAAAAACATTAAAAGAGCCAGTGGTTCTGTCATAATCAGTCAAAAAGGACTTTTCAATTATCTTGTGCTTATACATCTTTCTTCAATGACAGCAATTAGTCACACACAGACATGAATAATCAGACTATGAACCTCAACAATGGTGACGAAAAAAGATGCTGCAATGCATGCTGGGTACTATTGTAGTACAAAACTCATCCATGGCTCCCAGCATGCATTGCAGCATGTTTTTTTTTTTTTTTTTTTTATTAATAAAATCAACTTATAAAATATAAGTACAACCAATTTATAAAATATAAGTACACTCAACCTAAAAAATATTTCTGGATTTAGAAAAATGTATTTCCTGCAACCCCTTGACACAATAAAATTAAGTAAAGTCAACATAACATTTTTTTCAGTGTATAATAATAATAGGCTCTTAGTTCACATCTCAATAAAAGAGAATTTTAGAGCTCACTTTCCACCATCTCTATTGAATTTGGCAGGAACGTTGTACTGTTCTCCTAACTCAGACTTGATATGCCCAGAGGTGGGAGAAAAAGAGAAGGTTTCATTAACAGTCATTTTAATTGCTAATCGACTGTGCTAATTAATGAGTATGGAGAAGGACTATGCAGAGCTGACACAAAGACAACTGCTGCAGTTCAGACACTGAGAGGAACCGATGTCTCAGAATAGATTCATTGTAAAGAGCTGTACTGGTGATTGTTCTCCCACTAGATTTAGTTTAATAGCCCTCCTAGGCTCTGATAAGGCAATAGAGCTTGGGAAAGTATAAAGCCTACTGAGCTGCATTGCTGTCTGTTGTCTACACGAGACACTTTCATGCATTAAACCTGCTAAAGTGCCATAAAATGGACTTTACACATTAGCACCAAAATGCAATTAATACATTTTTATATATAATTGGCCACAAATCTGTTCAGCTGCAGAGGAGCTGTTTTTGTATTGTAGTGTGGACTGTGAAAATTTAGATATTTGAAAACAAGGTACGAGCAAGGTCATTTAAAAATTTTCAGATATTTGGTGTGGACAAGAAGTTCTCGGAAAATGCTAGAGTGGACATAGAGCATTTTGAAACCAAAACACCATTTTCAGATATATCCTGATTAATGTGGATTTAGTCTTAAATGCTGACATTGTGAACAGTTACCAAGACAAAGTGACCATTATGCACGAATTCATGACATTCATGATTGAATGTCACATTATACCAGACTTCCAAGTTGTTGTGAACACTACAACAGAAACATGTACCTTTCTGCTAGGAGACAGCTGAATAAAGAACTTGTTTTAAAATTGTCTCAAAATATCAAACATGTTTGGCATCCTCTGACTGCACAGAATCATAGTCTGAACTCTGCTTCTAAAATTTTTTTAATCTGTGCCCATCATACACTAGACCCAGACCTGTGGCGTACCGCTTAAAGCTAGCTGAAAGAGTAGAGCAGGTTTAGAGTTGACAAAGCTGAACAAATTCAGCCTGGGTTAGATCAGGTTCATCAGGCAAAGATCAGTATATATATATATATATATATATATATATATATATATATATATATATATATATATATATAACTCGCGTAGCACAAAGTTCCTCCGTGTTTTCTCAGCACTATATCATAGAAAATACGAGGTTTGAGAAGTAGAAGGCGGGGCAACATTCAAAATATTTCAAAGTTAAAGTTCATGCAAACAGATTTTAATAGACAAGTTTCAGTCAAATATTTATGGTTTATGCCTATAACAAAACCCAGTGTTAAAGCAGAGCGCAAACAATTATATCTGGAACATTATATACTGTAGACCAGAGCCATATATGGAATATAAATATTTAGAATATATAAAGAAAGTGTTTTTTTGTCAGTTTGTTTTTTTATGAAATACAAGTAGCCTAGATAGAAAACGAACAGAGAGGTAGAGGGTCAATAGTTTTCTTTATTTAAATGCAAACATGTAAACAAATAAGTACAGAATTATGTGAAGTTACATATTTACATTATTTTTACAGTTACATTGTGTGACATAGGTAAGTAGTAGTTTTCAGATGTGAATGGGTGGGGGGTATTTTCTTGATGTCATCAAACCAAAGTCACAGTAAGCGTAGGGCCTATAGACTATAGAGTGATGTATCATTCCTGAATACTGATATGAATCAGTCTTTTAAAAAGACCCATTATTATAGACAATTCAGTGTCAAATTATTAAACACAGACACTTGAATTTATTCCTGAAAGAATCTGAATCTCGGACGAATAGATTGAATAAAAGGCTTCTTTATTAACACAGTGACTTACCGACACCTAGTGGCGACATTACTTTCATAAGTATCATAAAGTAGGCCTATCATTTCATTTTGTCATTACATATTTCTGTGTTAAAAATGTTGTATTAAACATTAATCTAATTTCATTATACAGTTGCAATTGCTATATAAAGGCATGTACAGCCGCCTGATCAGCATTAAACTGTAAACAGGCCTAATACATCTAAAATCAACTTCAGACGCAGCTTCTATCTCTGAAGGCTTAATTAATACTGATTTAATTATAACATGTATTCCAATTTAACATTATCATTTAAGAATTTAACATTAAGGACGACATACATACAAACCTGATTCCCAAAAAGTTGGGACACTGTACAAATTGTGAGTAAAAAAGGAATGGAATAATTTACAAATCTGATAAACTTATATTTTATTCACAATAGAATATAGATAATATATCAAATGTTGAGAGTGAGACATTTTGAAATGTCATGCCCAATATTGGCTCATTTTGGTTTCATGAGAGCTACACATTCCAAAAAAGTTGGGATAGGTAGCAATAAGATGCAGGAAAAGTTAAATGTACATATAAGGAACAGCTGGAGGACCAATTTGCAACTTATTAGTTCAATTGGCAACATGATTGGGTATCCAATCCTCTCAGTGTCTCTCAGAAGTCAAGATGGGCAGAGGATCACCAATTCCCCCAATGCTGCGGCGTAAAAATAGTGGAGCAATATCAGAAAGGAGTTCCTCAGAGAAAAATTGCAAATAGTTTGAAGTTATCATCATCTACAGTGCATAATATCATCCAAAGATTCAGAGAATCTGGAACAATCTCTGTGCGTAAGGGTCAAAGCTGGAAAACCATACTGGATGCCTGTGATCTTCAGGTCCTTAGACGTCACTGCATCATATACAGGAATGCTACTGTAATGGAAATCACAACATGGGCTCAGGAATACTTCCAGAAAACATTGTTGGTGAACACAATCCACCGTGCTATTCGCCGTTGTTGGCTAAAACTCTATAGGTCAAAAAGAAGCCATATCTAAACATGATCCAGAAGCGCAGGCGTTTTCTCTGAGCCAAGGCTCACTTATATTGAACTGTGGCAAAGTATAAAACTGTTCTGTGGTCAGAGGAATCAAAATTTAAAGTTCTTTTTGGAAAACTGGGACGCCATGTCATTCGGACTAAAAAGGACAAGGACAACCCAAGTCGTTATCGTTGCTCAGTTCAGAAGCCTGCATCTCTGATGGTATGGGGTTACATGAGTTCGTGTGTGATGGGCAGCTTACACATCTGGAAAAGCACTATCAATGCTGAAAGGTATATCCAAGCTCTAGAACAACATATGCTCCCATCCAGATGTCGTCTCTTTCAGGGAAGACCTTGCATTTTCCAACATGACAATGCCAGACCACATACTGCATCAATTACAATATCATGGCTGCATAAATGAAGGATCTGGGTACTGAAATGGCCAGCCTGCAGTCCAGATCTTTTTTGTCGCATCATAAAGAGGAAGACCTAATTGAGCAACTAAAAGCCTGTATTAGACAAGAATGGCACAACATTCCTATTCCTAAACTTGAGCAACTTGTCTCCTCAGTCACCAGACGTTTGCAGACTGTTATAAAAAGAAGAGGGGATGCCACACAGTGGTAAACATGGCCTTGTCCCAACTTTTTTTGAGATGTGTTGATGCCATGAAATTTAAAATCAACTTATTTTTCCATTAAAATGATACCTTTTCTCAGTTTAAACATTTGATATGTCATCTATGTTGTATTCTGAATAAAATTTTGAAATTTGAAACTTCTACATCATTGCATTCTGTTTTTATTCACAATGTCCCAAAAAAATTTTGGAATCGGGTTTTATATTTAGGCCTAATACGACATTCTGTTTAAATGGTTAATAAAAATGATTTACCCCTAATAGGAAAGAAAATTTTCTGACCCTGATAGAATCATTTCTGGTGAGTGCAGGTTTGAAGTAAATTAATTTTATTTTTCAGATTTCAAAATTAAATTAAAAAACGATTGTGATGAAACCCTTATTCTATGCTGATTCTTCACAAAAACGACAGTCTTCTTTAGGCTATTCATTTATTTTATGTGAGAATTAAGAATAAAAAAATTCTGCTTGCAGAATTTGGAAGAATACAAATCATTAAAGCAAAAAAATCTGCAATTATCTTAAAGTAATTTGTTATTTTCCTATCAATACAAAGCAGCTAAATATAATTTTTCACTTGCTGCCTTTCCAACCTAAGGAAATAGGCAGCAGAATTCTGCTCACTTGTCGCCAATTCAGACGAGACCTGATAAAGCCATGGATTTACAGTAGGCCTACTAAGTGTATAGTTACTTCAACCCTGATACTACATCAATAATTTGATAACTGAAGAACGGCACACAGCAGTAGATAAGCTGATGCTAGGCTTAGACATAACACAAGGAATAAATTAATTTGTTTTATTTGTACAGATTGCAATGTAACTGTAAAATAATGTAAATATGTAACTTCGTAGTTCTGTGCATACAGTATTTATTTACATGTGCACTAGAACTGTTTGTAAGTGTGTATTGCTACTAGATCTTAAATTTCGAAGTACATCTGTGTAATAAAGGTGTTCTATTCTATAAATTCAGTATAATGAATGGGTGTAATATATTTAACTGATACAGTAATTGTCAGGTAAAATACTATTACAAAGATTATTACAGTATGTCAACCATTGCCTTTTTAATTACATTGTTACCTTTAAAATTGTTATATTGCAAAGCTAAATATATATTACATGCAGTACATGCATCTTCAAGAAACATCTAAAAACACATCTCTTTCATCTTTGACCCTCGAACTCTAGCACTGTCTATTCTAATTATATTTTATCTATTTTTTTTTCATTTATTCTAACTGCTAGTTTTTCATCCAACACTAGCTTTTTGTATTATTTTTCAATTCTTTCTATGTGTTTCTTTGTTTTCTTTGTATTGTATGTGTGTATGTATTTATGGATGTGTGTTGTGTGTGTGTGTGTGTGTGTGTGTGTGTGTGTATGTATGTATATATATATATATATATATATACATACTAATATAATATATATATATTAGATAGATAGATAGATAGTTAGATAGATATAGATATATATAGTATTTAATAATTAATGATCTACTTAAAATGCCCCACATACCAAAACAAGTGGTTAGCTTGATTTCAAAGGACATTTAAACCATCTCTGAGTTTTATTATATCGTGTTGTATTGTTATTGGACATACTGTAACTGTGCTTGTGACCATTAAAAAAAAGGACGTAACACGTTAAAAAACGTGTTCTTTATCCCCGCAATGAATACGCGGAAGTGAGCGTATATTGGATAGTCTACAGTATATAATGTTCCAGATATAATTGTTTGCGCTCTGCTTTAACACTGGGTTTTGTTATAGACATAAATATTTGACTGAAACTTGTCTATTAAAATCTGTTTGCATGAACTTTAACTTTGAAATATTTTAAATGTTGCCCCGCCTTCTACTTCTCAAACCTCGTATTTTCTATGATATAATGCTGAGAAAACATGGAGGAACTTTGTGCTTCGTGAGTTACCCATCATGTGTTGGTAGAGGCGTGTACCACAGATTGCTTTGCCGATTGAGAAACGTGATTGGTAAACGGTTTGCCAGAATATACCCTGACCGTTGAACAGGTAACGCACCCCAGAATGTGCATTATTCATTCATTTATTAGCCATTGTTCATTTGTTTCTGTAAAGTTTTATGTGGATGTCACAACTTGCAGACAATTGCTACACAAAAGCTATATATATATGACATCCCTGACCCAGCCTTTAGTGTAATGGTTGCAGTTCATCCTGTCAGACACTACTGTCTGTTGTGATCAGATCCATCCACACTGCGATCACATCGCTTGCCATTTTAAATGTTCAAGCTCTGTGAAGTTGGTTGGATTCTGATATCAATGCTTTTATTGTTAATTAGCTGGAAAACATGTTCTGAAAGTGATTCAAATTAAATTGTTCCAACATAATTGTTATAGTTAGGGTGTGGATTTCATTATTGTCAATGAATTGGAATGATTATCACAACTTTATAGTTATAATTAATGTCCTTAGTGTGAATGGAATGTTTAGAATGTTTAGAAACTCATAAGATATTTTATATTAATGCAATATTTTTCTTAGATCCTATTAAACAACCAAACATAAAAAAAAATGTATTCCACTGCCCCTTTTCAAAGGCACTCTGACTAAATGCAGACTTAAGACTGTAAAATCAACCCATCCTCAAAAAAGAAGCATAATGTATATAAATAAACCATTCTCTGATTTTGAATAATGCATGCATAAGGTCTTAATGGTAGCCCAAGTACAACTGGTGAACAAAGTGCCTATGGGTAGGAAGGCAGACAGGCGAGCAATGAAAAGTAGGCCACGCCAAAATTACACACAAGTCATGAGTGTGCCCTGCTGGGGTCCCTAAAGACAAAATAGAGAACCAAGAATTACTCAGAAGGTGGAAAGAACCAGACACATTTGGAAAAGAAAATGCTCTCAAGGACAAGTTGTGTGAGTTTTATTTTAGAGCACTAAAGTCATATCTGCTAGAATCATTAATCCTAGCTAGTTTGATTTACTATTATCTGAACATTTGTACAGTAATAGAAAGCTTCAGAGGTGTATATTTAGCAGACATTTAATCATTATTGACCATATTTAGCCTCCTAATAAACATTCCTGGCCTTAGGTCGACAAAAAACCAGTCACACATATGTGACTATAAATGCAATTGTCAGCATTGACACAAGGGGAACTATAGCGGACATTCGCATAAACAGTCTTCTTCTACAGGGTTTCTCTTTTGTCTTTTTTTGTTTTTTTCCAGGTTTCTCTTTCAGGCCAATATTGTTCTTTTCCAGAGATGTATAGTAACGAAGTAGAACTACTTCACTACTGTACTTAAGTACTAAAAGGCGGTATCTGTACTTTACTAGAGTATTATTTTTTTCTCCTACTTCCACTTTTACTTCAGTACTTTCAGAGTTTAATACTTTTACTCCGATATTTTTTTATGTGCTGCATCGTTACTCGTTACAATTATAAAAATGTTACGAATCATTCCATTACAAACAGAACTGATGGCAGGCTTGATGAAGCTGGCACATCATTGAGCGAATCAGGCGATTGAGAAGACTGCGTGCTGACTGAACTGCTGTTAAGAGAGAGATGAACACCGAGCCGAGCCAGATAATGACTCGTTCACGAGTCAAGAACCGGTTGCATCGGTTTTCGAATCACCAGTAGTTCTTTCTGACAGTTCGATTCAATAAACCAGTTGAAGAAAACAGTTCACCGGTTCTTTTGCGCTCGACGTAATGGCGTCATTGGTGTTGACTGAAAGCCTTCGGTTTACCTGGGCTGGGCTCATAACATTAGCACAGAATCAGTTCAGAATCAATCACCAAAAGAATCAGTTCAGTTCAGACGCTCTGTGTGTCGGTTTGCTTTCACGCTGAATCACACATGCGCAGTATCATCAGCTCCTCGGTTATCGAATCGGACACGTCTGACAGAAACAGTTCTTCACCACTGATCTATAATATAAGTTATATATATAGATCAGTGTTCTTGACTCGTGAACGAGTCAGTCTGTTGTCCGTTATCTGTCTCGGCTCGGTGTTCATCTTCAGTCTCTCTTCACATCAGTTCAGTCAGTGTACTGTTTGAGTAAATGAATTACTCCGGGATATTGGTTTGTTTTAACTCAGAGGGAGTGTCAGCCACATTAAACAAGTTAACAGCTTAAGTCATTTGTTTATTAATGCGTATTGGAGACGCGAACCGTTTAAAACGATTCAGTTTGATTTGGTGAACTGGTTCAAAAAGATCCGGTTACATCGAATGATTCGTTCGCGAACCGGATATCACAAACTGCTTTGTTTTGAACTGTCTTACAACAGACACGGAAGAGAAGACAATGCCGAATAAAGTCGTAGTTTTTGCTATTTTTGGACCAAAATTATTTTCGATGCTTCAAAAAATTCTAACTGACCCTTGATTGTCACATAGACTACTTTGATGATGTTTTTCTTACCTTTCTGGACATGGACAGTTGACCGTACACACAGCTTCAATGGAGGGACTGAGAGCTCTCGGACTAAACCTAAAATATCTTAAACTGTGTTCCAAAAATAAACGGAGGTCTTATGGGTTTGAACAATATGAGGGTAAGTTATTAATGACATAATTTTGCAAATTGGGCGAACTAACTCTTTAATCTGTTTTTTGTTTACAAAAAGTTATAGTCAAAGGAATTGTGAGTGTCCTTTAGGTTAATCATTTGAAATAGTAAAAACAATATGTTCAAACTTTTGACTACTTTCTTTAATAACTAAATAACACAGTGGTGATGAAACCCGGGAGAAGGAGGGACGCGCTGCTGAAGATCCCTCGCCGCTGTGGTGAATCCGCGGTGCCATCGAGCAGGCGAGGAGTGTGTCGCCATGGACGCTCGAGGTGGTGGGCTGGAGTGAGTTGCCGGGGACGGGCGAGCTCGCTGCCGGCCGCCCGAGATGTGGAGGGGCGGCTGCCGTCCGTGAGGGAGCGGAGGAGTCGGCACCGTTCACCAGGGGGCCGGAGCCTGCTGCCTCCGTGAAGGTATCCGGAGGAGCAGGGAACGGGGGACTCCTGCCAGCTGCCCAAAACCGGAGGAGCCATCGCCGTCCACTGGGCGGCGGAGGAGGGTCATGCCGTCCAACGAGGGCCGTCCAGTGCCACCGCCAGGCACCGCGGAGGAGATCACCCAGCTGGTGGAGGGTTGAGCAGCAGTGCGTCTGGGAACCTGAATTTTTTTTTTCCTCTCTCCCCTCTCTCGTCTCTGTCGCTCCTCCTTCCATCTCCTTTTCTCTCGCCTCGTCTGTCCTACCCCCAGGTTCCCGCAGGTCCCCGTGAGCGGTCCCCCCCGGAGGGAGGGGGGGGTAGAGTGGAGTCTCGAGGGTACCCCCCGGCCTGCAAGGGGCAATGGGGGTATGTGATGAGTGGGGCGGGGCCGAGGGATGTGGGAACACAAGCGAGGCTGGTGGATTGATTGGGAAATCAGCGAAGCCTGCGACCCACCACCGGTCTCGAGTCCCACAGAGGGGATGGAAGGATATAAAACTGGAGCGACGACAGTGAAGGACGAGAGAGGACCAGGCCTGGGCTTTATTTTATGTTTTGGTTTTATTTTGTGCGCATCAGTCGTCCGTGAGGGGCTGGTGCGCTGTTTTGTGTTTATTTTGGAATTATTAAAATGTCATTTTGATTGTCCGCCGGTTCCCGCCTCCTTCTTCTGGATCAATATGAAGATTTTATTATTACAAACATGTTCATGTTTCACGTTTAAAAAAAACTATTTTTTTACACAATTAACTTATCTGTATACCGCTGTTTTCACTGTCATAAAAATGGGCTGATGACTTTCTTGTTCTATAAAGTCGAGTTCTGATTGTGCCAGCGGTTCCTGTGTTGTGATTCGACAGCAGCTTAGCACACGCTGCACTCCTGGAAATGTGATTGGGCTAGTTTTGGACTAGTTTTGAGAAGCAATTGGGCACGATTTGTTTTGAAAAACTGGTAATCCTGATCTGAACACACGTGCTGGAGATGTACTTCTAATCACAGAACGCCTTTACTGACGAGATGCGCATGAAAATCGCATTCGATTTTCTGTACAGCCCTAACATCTAGTTTCCGTCCTTCATATGAGACGTTAAACCGAGGTCCTGACTCTCTGTGGTCATTAAAAATCCCAGGATGTCTTTCGAAAAGAGTAGAGGTGTGACCTTGGCATCCTGGCTAAATTCGCCCATTGGCCTCTGACCATCATGGCCTCCTAACAATCCCCATGTCTACTGATCGGCTTCATCACTCTGTCTCCTGTCCACCAGTAAGCTGGTGTGTGGTGGGCATTCTGGCACACTATGGCTGCCGTCGCATCATCCAGGTGGATGCTGCACACTGGTGGTGGATGAGGAGATACCCCCCAGACTATGTAAAGCGCTTTGAGTGCCTAGAAAAGCGCTATATAAATGTAATGAATTATTATTATTATTATTATTATTATTATTATTAACTAAGCTAAACAGCGTTGCCCTTTGTTTAATAAGTTACAGAAACTGTTAAACGCACCAACTTAAATAATAAAATACACTTACTGGTTGTAATCCATAAACAACGCCTTCTCTATACAAAACTGCTCCATCTTTCAAGAATAATCTTTGTGCGAATCAGGCATTAAATTGATTGAGATTGAGGAAGCTGTCCTCAGCAAATTGTGCTGCACATAGTTTTACATGTGGATTATAATTTTCGGGAACCGAGTTAAACATAAATTGTAACCATTGATCTCTAAGTACAGCGTCCCTTGGAAAGCCAGACAAAGATGATTGGACTCAGAGATGAAAATAACAGCGTTTCGACTACAGTACATGGCGACAAACACACTCTACAAATGCAACTCTTCCTTCTTCTCCGTGGGAGCGCGACAAGAACATGCCTCCTTTTTTGTGTATTCCTGTGGGCGGAGGTTAGTCAAAAAACGGTTCTAGTGACGTCATTACTGCAGGAAGTAGAGGGATGTAGTCCAAACTGGTCGTTCAATGTAGGCGAATTCTGTTAAATAAAATACCTCGCTTGGCATTGAACATTGAGCTTTAGAATTTTACAGATATTATTTATACTCTAACAACAACATTACACAGTAACTAAAGTTTGAAACATGGGATAACGAAGAACGGGACCTTTAAGGTCTTTTGCCTCTGTAGGGAAGTATTGTTGTTGCCGCTGCTGCCATGTCATATAGACGCTGTGTGTTTCACTGTGTTAAAAGTTATTATTGAAACTACCATACTTGGCCTTCTAAAAGAGGATGATATCCACTTCCTCATGCCATGAGCTGATCCGTGCTGGTCGTTGAGGAAATACTTCAACTTTGCACTGTGGATCGACGGATAAGCTTTCCACGGATTAAGCGGAGTCCAGCCCGGGGTCATCACATGTGGTTATTAGAATGCTCAAGAATAGTCAAATCTAGTTTGGTAGAATAAGTTGACGTACTTGCAAAGACACTTATATTCAGTTTATCTGTTGGTTGACCATTAAAATAAAGTGTTAGCATATATTTACATTAGCAGACATACTAATAATACTCTAATGACCACTAGTTGACATGTAGTTGCAGAGTTACTTATCAACAGCTGTCTAAAGGGTACCATCAAGATTAATCAAGCTGATATTACATTAAAAATTATTACAATAAAAATAAAAATTATTATTACTATTAGAAGTGGTCTCTGACCACTTTACGTAAAGTAGCATAATAAAAATGGCAAGATATACTTACCATAAATTATAACCATGAGAAAAATAATCAATTGTAAAAGTGGATGCAATGTTCATTGTTATAAATCATCATACTCTTAAAAGCTATAACCACAAATAAGTAAATATTATAATATATTCATATTCATGAGATGATACAACATATTATAAGGTTTTTACTGCTTTTTTCTTGCCTGAGCACTGCCTGAGACAGCATTACGTAAGGTTTTGCAAACGCCACTTATACTTCCCACTCGATACCTCAGCAAGATGGGATATTCTCGTGACCAGGAAGCCCCTCAGGGCGACTTAGCCGGACATCCAGGAAATTTAGCAGTGCCGTGCCGGGGACCTGATGATCAAGAAGGCTCCCGCAAAATCCTATGACCTGGCCACATGATCCAGGAAACATGAAGCCAGAACCAGGGCTGTCATACCGGCTGGACACAATATCGATGAGTGAAGTAACACTGCAAGTCGAGCACCTGGTTTCTGAATGCATAGGTCCACCATAGGAGACTGTAATGTAGGAAGTTCCAACCTAACCTCGGTCAGGTGATGAGCTGGTGGTTATAGGGGAATTAGGAAGGGGAAGATAAGGGCAGATTGTAAACCCCACAAAGTGAACAAGTAAATACTCAAGTATCACTCTGATCCGGACAAAAACACTGACGCCTTGTCCGGATCACATCCATTAGGCCTTTCCTGTCTTCCTTTGACCAGCGATTTCTCTTACCCCTACCCGCAGGTGGGGGAGGAGTGCGTGTTGCGACTCTAGCCTTCTGTGCCCATCTCTGATCCTCAGACTGAGACAGACCAGGACCCCTCTGATGTTTGGGCTTAGACCTGGACCTTCGTGAAATGAAGTATTTGAAGTCTGCTGAGCGCGCCCTTGCCTCCCTGAACTTCTTGACCACTGTCTCGATGGGAGTAATGAAAAGTTTGGAGGGCAAAACCGGAGCATCAAGAAGAAAGCCCATTTCTTTCTTCTCAATATCTTCCAGGTTCACCCACAGATGTCTCTCCGTTACTAACATAGCCGCCATAGACCTGGCCATAGCGGAGGCTGCTTGCTTAGTAGCACGGAGAGCGAAATCTGTGGTGCAGCACATCTCAAGATTCAAGATTTTATTTGTCACATACACAATTATATAGAGCATATATAACCAGCAGTGAAATGTGAGTCAGCTACCTCATCAAGGAAAATGGCCTCTTCCATTCCTTCTCGATCTCTGTATGGAGATCAGGGAAAAAATGAAGGCTTATCTGCACTTGAGGGCTATGGCCAGAAAGATAATGCTCATTGAGATGACCTTGTGGTGTCATTTTCTTAGCCCGCTTCTACGGCAAGTCCAGACTCACGGTGGTGCAATCCACAACCTCCAACAGCTAGTCATAAGCATTGGAAAGGCTCAGCCTCAGCTTCTTCGCCGTCCACGTGAGGGAAAGTCCCTCTTTAAACTCATTGGTCAAATCCAGCAAGCTCATTCTCCTCTGTGGCTCAGCAGCGGCGGGTCCTGAACCATGGGAAGCAGTTGGCTGCCCCTCTTTCCTCGAAAATAGAGTCAAAAGAGAGCAGATCTTTTTCATTGGAAAACGCTTACAATGCACGCAAATTGCCCCATTAAGGAAGTTGTGTGCGTGCCCTTTGCCCAAACAAAAAAACACAGAGATTGTGTGTCATCAGGTGTCAAATAACAACGACACGGATACACACATCCTCTAAACTTTTTGCTAATGCTCGCAATGATCGAATAAAGATCGCTCTTACCATGTACAAAATGCATGCTTCAAACAAAACAGTCGATGAAAACGAAGAAGTTGATGACGTGTTCTCCCGGCGCCTATTTATACTATAGTCGCAACGGTAGTGACGTCATGGGCTGTCACCGGCCAACGTGTTATTGGTGTTTTTCAATGTATGCATCAGACATGGGTTATGACGAGGCATTCCCCATAGCAACCTCTATAGGATGTAGATCGAAGTTCCCTTGAAAGGGAATCATGTTTTTTTTTTAACGTTTAAAATGGGTTTTATGTTTATGTTTCGTTGCTCTGGACGGACAGGGCATCACAATATGTAAAAGGACGTTACATTTCCATCACATGTTTGAGGTATTCGGCCAATCACAAGGCACTGGACAGCTGGCCAATTAGAGCACACCTCACTTTTCAGACCGATGAGCCTTGTAAAAATCAATGCATTTTAGAAGGTGAGTCATAGAGGAGAAACAATAATGTACAGTATGTGGAAAATAATGTTTTTTAACCTTAAACCACATAAACACATTTTATTACACCAAATACACCAAATAATGTTCTTTTTAGCAGCATCATATGACCCCTTAAATAACTGAAGTACACTACAATTGTTAATTCCATGCAGTTACCCTGTAAGCACCATTCTTTCACGAATCAAGTCTTGCCATTTTTCCCCCATTGATATTCTGTTTCATGCTGAACTTTCATAACATTTCAAGTTTTGAGTTGTGAATGCCACTTCACGTAGACCTTAATATATGTGCATGAATCGCCTGTAGCATTTGTCAAGTTCTGACAATGTGAAATGAAACATCTCGTGCTATATTTGAGCACCAAACTATGCTCCCGCCTAAAATGAGGAGACAGATGTCACAATCAGAAATCTCTTGGGACCCTGTTAGAGAGGGTCGGCATCAGCACCGTGTGAGAGCTTCCTGTTGAGATGAGTCATCTGTGTATAAAAAAACTGGGTGTCGTGGAACTTCGCTTTCAGTAAATTTGTTGTGTTCTGTGATTTTGCTTAAACCTTGCTTGCTTTACTTAGTCGTGATGGGTGACCTGCTACCTCCCTCCTTGTAGCCAGACAACAGCTTTTGGGTGACAGGAGCACAGCAGGACACATGCATACACACACACAGACACACACACTCACACAAATTTGCTGTAACCTCTTGAGAGACCAAATCCATTTCTTACGCCATAGGCTCTGCAGTCATAGTATGTCAGATGTATCTTCTTACGCAAATGAAAGTGACATTTATCAAGACATACACGTTTGTAAGACTCAATCGGAGTAAAAAAAAGTGTCCAACTGGATCTGTCACAGTACTTAAGTATGCATGAAAACCAGAGGGACAGCATTAGTCCTATTTCTTGACACTACAAATTACAAGCACCCCTGTGAAATGATCTTTACACACTCATTTAGGGCAGTTTTTGTATATACATTATATATAAAGAGAGACTGGAAGTCAGAGAATCGTTTATTGATTATTATAAAAGACATTTCAATACATTGCTTTTAATGCCATTAGACTGACTTACAATGAAGTACTTAGATTGCATTTTGGTTTGTCATTTAGTGTTCAAATAATTTATACTTACAAATACTGACGTGTTGTTTTCCACTGTGCTTTTCCTCACATGCGTCACAAGTGCATTGCCACAGGTTGTGGTGAGACACGAAAGCTCGATGCTTCAGCTGGCTCCATGGCAACAGTGAAACATCACAATTTGCTAAACCTTAGTTTAACTGGACCTGTTCCTCCCAGGCACTTCCATGCTCATGTTTTCCCTGAATGATTATTATGTTCTGTTTAAGGCTTTGGAAAAGCTGTAGTATGTGTGTTTTTATAGGTTTGTAGTATTTCCATTAGTTAACTGGTAAAACATAAATTCATCTATATTTATTATTATGTCCTTTGTTGTTTATTTTTTAAGAAAACTTGCAGATAATATAATGTTAATGAAATTAGAGGCTATTTAAGTGTGCTTTTCTAAACACACTTAAGAACACTTTTTTTTCTTTTTTTTTTTTAAAGTACTTGTTTTGATGTGTTGACTAACTGTACTGAAGCATAGCATGTAAAGTACTAAAAGTAGTGTAGTACTGTAAGGTAGTTTATTTTTATATATATTACACTTGAAATAAATATATTTTAAATGTGCAACTTTATTACAAATGTGTAATTAAAACAAATGTTTCACATCTCTACCTAGGTTCCTCTTAATAAATTATCTTACTTAATAAAAATGTAAACTTTATGACTTTATAATACATTTTCATTCAGTTGTGAATAACATGCAGTTAAGTGTCTGTAAACATTACATTAATTTTGCACAGACCGAAGTATATTATTTTAAAGTATATTATTTCTCTAATAAGTGATATTAAAAAAAAAAATGCTAAATTTTAAAAGCTTACAAAAAATTAAAAAATGAAATAAAATGAAATAATAAAAAAAAAATGTAATTAAAGTATATTCCCATTCATATTCACAATTTTGAACACTCCAGCATGATTATGAACATTAAATTATCCAGCCATGGCTTCCTGTTTCACAGACATATAAATAGGAGGGAAAACAGAGCCCAAATTCCCTTAATCATCCATCACAATGAGAAAAACCAAAGTATATATTTCTGATGTGCAGTAAAAGATAACTGAGCTTCACAAATTAGTGAAGTGGCTTTAAGAAAAGAGTTAGAGCAGTGAAAATTCCCATTTCCACCATCAAGGCAATTATTAAGAATTTCCAATCAACAGAAAATGTTACTAAACTGTCTGGAAGATGACGTGTATCTATATAGTCCTTATGCACAATGAGAAGAAGAATTGAGTGGCTAAAGACTCTCAAAAGACCACAGCTGGAGAACTGCAGAAAATAGTAGTCTCGGGGTCAGAAAACCTTAAATAGTATGGTCAAACAGCACCTACATCACCACATGTTGTTTGGGAGGGTTTCAAGAAAAAATCTCCTTGCTCATCCAAAAACAAACTCCAGCATATTCAGTTATCAGACACGACTGGACCTTCAAATGGGACTGGCTTCTATGGTCAGATGAAAATAAAAATGAGCTTTTTAGAAGTAAACACTCAAGATGGGTTTGGTGAACACAGGGATAAAAAGTACCCCATGTGTACAATAAAATATACAGCTGTATTTTTAAAGTTTTGGGGCTATATTTCTGCTGGAGGTCCTGGATGTGTTGTTCAGACACATGGCATCTTTAATTCTATCCAATACCAACAGATAAAAAATCAAAAAGTGACTGACTCTGTGAGAAATCTTATAATGGGACATGTTTGGATCATCCAACTGTACAATAATCCAAACACAAACCTCAAAAATAACACAAAAATAGGTCACTGGGCACAAAATCAAGCTCCTGCTATGGCCATTCCAGTCCTCTGACCTGAACCCTACAGAAAATTAGTGGGGTGAACTAAATGAACGGTAAGATTTTTGTGATTTTTTTTAAAATAAAAGATCAAAAGGATTAACAATACAGATTAATTTTCACAGCCTTCTTTGATTACATTTGCCAAGGGTATCGATATTTTTGGCCATGACTGTGTGTGTGTATATATATATATATATATATATATATATTAAATGTTCAGAATTGTGATTGTTTTATGTTCATGGGATATTTTGGAAATATTTATCATTTGTTATTAAAATAAATCAGTAACTATGTCTTATAAAGATAAAGTCACAGACATGACATCAAGGGACCTTAAAAAAAAAAAACACTATTATTTGTTTAACGTTCATTTTTACTATTAAGGGACAAATAAAGCGGCAAATAAAGACTGACCCGTGTTTTACAAATCTGTGTTTTCTTTTTAATAATATGATGCTTACCTTGAAAGGCAGCTTCAGACAGCCTGCCTAAGCCTAGTCTGTTCTGATGGGTTTTGGAAGGGTTTGAGGTATTTGCAGTTTAGCCAAGATGGGAGACCATGCAGCTTTTTTGAAGTTGTGTGAGCTTATTAGCTCACTGCTCTTTGTGGGATTTTTTGTCTTTGACTTAATTTTTCCACCAGCACAGAGATGGGTAGATCTACCTTATACTTTGAGAAAATCCTCTTAAATCTAAAACCTCAGAAGGATTTGCAAATGTCCTTAAGTGTCATATCCGATCAATGATAAAAGAAGTTCAAAGGATCTTTTGAACATCATTCTCACAGATCTGGTTCTTGTCAAGTACAGTGCAGTTTAATATAGGCTTTTGAATTAATGCCAGAAAATGTTATTGCTCATATGTTGCTCTTTCATAACTCACCAGACTTAATTGAGTACAATTTCATCTGTAATGTTTCTCTGAAAACTCCTTAGGGGACTTGAAATAAAAATTCAAGCTTGTTTTTTAAGCTACTCTACACTTCACCAGTGCACGTTATTAAAAAAAATTATAATAATAAAAAATTATGATGGCACAAACCATGAGCCACCCTGCATTTTTTATTAATTAATAATTTTTTTACCAGTGAATATTATGTTTGACCCAGAACTGTATTTCACTAAGGAATTCAATTTCTTTTAAATGCTGTTGTGTTGACTTTCAGCAAAAGTATTAATTCACTCATTTTAATATTGCTTTTGTCTAGTAACAAATAAACAAATAAACATCATTTTTTTCAGTGCATCAGTGCATCCATGGCAGTTGTTTTTCGATCTGTATCTTGACATTCAGGATGCGGCTCAGTCTTCTCAGCACGAGAGAATGTAAGGTGAAGGAGAGCTGTGAACAGACGAGATGAACAGGGTTGCTAATTAGCCAAGCAGAAATAAACCAGCTGTCAGTCTAATGTGTGACTGCTGTGCTTCACTCATATGAGACTCTAATCCACCCAGGAGAGAGAAACTGTTATCATTTTGAGTCAATGGAACGAGTCCTGACAGATTCACCAAGTCATCGGACATTGTTTAATTTAGCTAAATGTTGTATTTTTTCACTATTGCTGTGTTGTGATTATGGTTAATACATTATTCAGGTATCAGTTCATTAATTCACAAAATTCATTATGACAAAAAAGTCATTATGACAACTTATATCATTCTTTCTTTCTTTCTTTCATCTGTTTTATTTGTTAACTTTATCAGTAAATATGGTATTTTTTTAATGATCTGGTCTTACTGATTTTATTTACTTCATGTTCATTTAATGCAATTAAATAAAACGGTCCATTCGCCAAGTGACCACACCAGTTGCAACCCCCTAAGGACGGCCCTGGTGAGAGACAAAGAGATATCAGGGCAAAAACACTGAAAATGTAAATGGGAGTGAAGGTGCAGTTCAGGAGAGATCTTTTAATTGTTCTGCATGTCAATAGTTTAAGGATTTTTCATTTGATGGTCATACAAAAAATAGGATTGTCCATGTTTTAGAATTAGTTTGGGTGTATGGGATGGTCTGGATGAGTGTGAGATTTCCCAGCCTGAAATCTTTTCCCATTCCACCCCTCGTGGAAGTAATGGTACAGACTCATGGTTTCATAAACATACTGAAGCGTGCATGTGTATCGCTTGCGGTGTTTTCAGCCTCAGTATAAATGAGTACATGAACATAATCTCTAGAACTGCTCTGAGTCACTTCATTGTTCAATTTCTTTTGAAAAACTTGTCATATCATATACAAACAGACACCAGTGTTTCAAAACACTCAAAAACCAAAAATTTGGAATGCCCGTTTGTTTTCCATTTAATTTCATTAATCAAGGAAAACAGAGAAAAATTGACTGAAAATTGACTATGAGATATTGACTAGATGTCATTTGTGATTTTCCTTTCCTATAAGATGTGTTTTTGAGATTTTCCAATTCATCTGAAGATGATTTTATTACACACAGTCCACTATTAATCCACTACTCCACAAGAACCAAAAGATACGACAGGAGCCAAAAGACAACAATTGAACACATTGTATTTTTATTATCTTTATAATCTTTACACATCTTTATTATTTTGAACCTAAAGAATACACAATCAAAAATACTCAAGGCTTTGCTACATCTAACAACAGCACAAGATTTCAAAAATCTATTTTTTTTTCTGACAACGAATATAAAAATGGAAAAAGAGCAGACTAGTGACCAAACATAGCAGAAAATCAAGCTTTGGCAGGAATTCAGATGAGACATTTCACCAAATCATCTCAAGAGTCCAAGGTTTCGCCTCTGGTTAAATGCAAGCATAGACGCCAGCTAAAGCAAGTCGCAAAGCTCTGAACACCTCCATCCATTGAGAAACCGTGAGAATATTACAATGTGTCTGACGAACATACACACCATGGGTAATTGCTCTCATGAGTTATTTACATCGAGGTTCAAAGTAGGAACCATAACATTCTGTACATTTACAATATGTTCTTTTGCCATTTTATTTTTGGCCTATATCAATATTTCAATAATATGTTGTAACAGGTGGTACATAAAAATGAGTCTAACAAGTAGGGTGTCTGTTTTTTTATTCTAATGTGAGAGCATGTATGTATATTTTCTGCTGTTTCAGAAGTAAAAGCACAAAACTCTCTGTTTTATCATGCCTTTTAAGATTGTTGTTACCTAACTACATAAGGGGCGTAGGGATATTCTGTTTCCATAATGGGTCATTGACACTCACAGACATTGTGGGGAAACCTCTTGACAAGATAGCAGAGTCATGCCTTTGTACAAACAATTGGTGAGTATTAAATTTAAAAAAAAAGGTACCACAAAAATAATTAATAATAAATAATAATAAAAAAAATTAAATTAAGATTACGCAGAACTACGCAGCTAAAAAATTAAACACTGGACATGAACGAAACAAATGAGCCGTTGGAAATATTGGGGGATTAGGGAATTGCATGATGAAGGATGATGACAAATCTTTAAAAAGCAGCATGGAAAATCTCATTGGCTATCTGTGTTGGGAGGCTTGACATCATGTTGGGCACCTCCAGCAGGAAGCCATGGAGAAACAGAGCGGGAGGTGGTCTGCTTGGCCATGCTGTAGTGGCTGATGACGGTGTAAAAGCGGCCGCGGCTGTTGGCATCCTGGGCGGTGTAGTAGGCCTCCAGTGAGGCAGGAATGCAGCGCTTGTGCTGTTAGAAAAAAATAGAAATATGCAACATTAGAGCTATGAATTTTGACTCCAAATTTATCGTAAGCATTAGAACATTATTATTTTTTTTTTTAAGAATATCATTTAAACGCTTCAATGGGACAAATGTGCATCAAGCAAATTGCTATTATTCTGTCATCATAGATTAATGTACTAATCATTTAAGAAAGTATATTAAGTGTCTTTATATGTGTTTTCATAATAACTTCATATGTGTTTGAAATAGTGTTAATATGTGTTACAATTACATTAAACTAAAATATACTTATTTCCATTTAAAATTGTATGTCATGATTTTATATACATTTATAATTACACATCTGTAATGATGAAGATGCAATTAATTAAAAAAATATATAACTTTAAGTGTAACATTCAGTAACACTTTAGTTAAATCATAAACAAGAATAACACTGAAACATGATTTAAAATGAACTTTAAATTAAAAATTGTAATTTGACTATCACAAAGTGCCCTTGTAGTTACAAAAGTGTACAAAGTGGTCTTTTAATTCTGATTTTTTTGGCCTTTACTATTATGAAATTTTGTATAAAAATAAAGTGAGCATAACTATAATTTTTAATAACTATAAATTTTACAGCAGTATATATTTACAGTATTTCTCTACGTAACTGCATTTATACATAACATCTGACAGCAGGATTATTCTTATTTTCAGACATTAATAGTTTAGTCAAATTAATCAACCATTACAGAGAGAATTTAATTTTATACACTGTTTAAATAGTTTTGAAATAATGAGTTTATTAAATGAAGAACATGAAGAAATTAAGACATTTTGTGTTCATCTATTTACCTTATACACAAAGCCATCAGGGCAGGTGTGGTCATAGGTAAACGCTTTGTACACCACCAGAAACACTATGCAGGCCAGAAAGGCCAAGGCCAGTATGATTAGGATGGTCACCTGTGTGTGGAAAAAAAAAAGACACAAAGTTCATTACTGTGCCCTTTTAGCTATTCTAGGAGTCTTTAAGCTTGACACTTTACTTGTAGCTCAAACTGTAGACCATGCCAAGGTCATGAGGGAAAAACAAGAAATGCAATGCAAGTCACTTTGTAATAAAGCATTTGCCAAATGCATAAATCTAGATCAAATGGTCATAACCTTGTACATTGCAAAGATAGTTGTTCAAAATCCACCTGAAAATAAGTTTTAAATATCAAGTGAGTCTAACTTCTCTAGTGAATTTATCTTTGTTTAAATTTAGTGAAAATAAATTTAGAAATTAAAATTTTGTAACCGCAACTGTTCGATGTCCAATGTTTAAAAGTCATAAGAAATATTTCTGTTTATATTTTGCCAAGTTGTATGCATGATACCCTCATGAAAGATACAGTACACATTTATGTTTTTCTCACTTATTATAAATGAATTCAAAAGTGTGCCATACATCAACACTGCATAGGTGTCAATTATGATACAAAGGCAAAACAACTTCAAATTGCTAAACGGTCAGATGGTGACAATAGTGTGATCACACATTTTTTCAAATCATTGTCATCTTAAAGTACATTCACCTCACAGGATGCAGTTCAATCTGTCACACTACATTTGTCTCGATAAAGCAGCTTATACAATATATCTATGTGGTCCAATCTAGAAATCCCAGGCTTAAATAAGCCATTTATCAACCAGACCAGACTAATTTGTCAGGGGCGATTAGTTCTGTAAAAATTCAGGCCACTTTTAGCTTTTTAGTCCAAGAAACAGCAAATGGATGTTTTTGAGGACTGACTAATTAGAATTATGTGAATGGAAATGAAAGATAAATGAGAGAAAACCAGCTGACATCTAAATATTACAGATATCTCAAAGATACTGAAAAATGCCTGTGCTGTCAAAAAAAGTGCTGCAACACTTCCGCTAAATTAATAATAAAAAAACTGCCATCTTGTATCAAAATTACAATTAACAGCTAAAACCACAGCACCATGGACACTATTTTTGTGACACTAGTATAGCTGATTTTAAGAAAACAGAGGGGGTTATCTGGGGGTTATTAGAGTGAATATCATATTAATGGAAATGTTTCTACAGATATTGTGGTTCTGATCTGGATGGCACCAGATACAAAGGTTTTTCTAAGATACAGTACGTAATTTTAGACAAAATCTAAGGCATACACACACATATATAAATCATAAATTCAACTCAACAGCAAAACTATTTGTGTTCTATCACTGGCAGATTTGTTTTTCACTATTTTTAAGAAGCCGTAAGACAAATTAAATATTTTAGAAATTGGGAACTAGGATCCAAGGCTATCAAATAATATGATAGTGTTTAGAGAGATGACGTTGAAAGAAGTTGCATAATCCATCCGAAATAAGTGTTGAGAGAAATATTTCATAAAACTTTTTTTTTGTTTTTATTATCCAAAATCAATATTTTAGGAAGTACATAACCAGTCAGTGTTCAAAACTATCTCCTTAATATAGCCCATTTCAAAATGGTTAGCTTATAATAATTTTTTTCTAATTTGAGTAGTACGGGTAGGTTTTCGCTGGAAATGTGAGCTTGCTGCCACGTCATTACATCATGTCTGTAAACATAAATAAGTTGTCCCGGTTACTAGGTTATCGCATGTGAGGATCCTGCAGGTGGCAGATCATTTATAGCCTTTTCTCACAGCAGCTAGAATAATTAAATGTATCATTTTGATGGCGGATTGTAATCGAGAATGGACTATGTATTTATGAAACACGTGAATAAAATTTAATTATATTCCAGTTTTAAATGTGATTCTATTACAGATAGCCTGGGATTACACAAGATTTGTATATTAAAGACGACCAGTTCAAAGGGAGCCTAATTTGCTGATGTCGTTAACATTAATAATTTGAGAATAAAGTATAACAATAATAATAATTTGCATTGTTTGATTTTATATGAGCTAATCAAACTCAAGAAGCACTGACTGACAGTGCCTGTCAATCACTCAACTGACTGACGCTAGAGCTAGAAAGTGACAGGAGGCGTAAGTAGACCAACTGGAGCAACTTGAAGGGAGGGCCCCGAAGGCCCTAAGGACTGTGACTAAGTCCCATGTCTGCACAGTATGAGGACGAGGTGGATTCGATCTCCAAGCTCCCCTCAAGAACTTAATGACTAGGTTTAGTGTGTGAAAAAAAAGTGTTTAATTTGTACGAAAAACTGTAACACAGCCAAACAAAGATCATTCTTATATTTTTTATTATTATTAAAAAAAAAAAAAAAAAAGAATCAGAATCAGAACTTCAAATTTAGTAACCGCAACTGTTCGATGTCCAATATTTAAAAGTCAAAAGAAATATTTCTGTTTATATTTTGCCAAGTTGGATGAATGAAGTCTCATTGAAGGATACAGTACACATTTATGTTGTTCTCACATATTACAAATGAATTCAAAATTGTGCCATACATCAACACTAATGGGTGTCAATTATGAAACAGAGGCAAAACAACTTCCAATTTCAAACTCTCTGATGGTTCTTTAAACCTCTGCAAAGGTAAAGACATAACTGGGGCCAAACGGTCAAATGGTGACAATAGTGTGATCACACATTTTTTTAAATCACTGTCATCTTCAAGTACATTCACCTCACAGGATGCAGTTCAATCTGTCACACTACATTTGTCTCGATAAAGCAGCTTATACAATATATCTATGTGGTCCAATCTAGAAATCCCAGGCTTAAAGAAGCCATTTATCAACCAGACCAGACTAATTTGTCAGGGGCGATTAGTTCTGTAAAAATGCAGGCCACTTTTAGCTTTTTAGACCAAGTAACAGCAAATGGATGTTTTTGAGGACTGACTAATTAGAATTATGTTAATGGAAATGAAAGATAAACGAGAGAAAACCAGCTGACATCTAAATATTTCTGAGCTCTCCAAGATACTGAAAAATGCCTGTGCTGTCAGAAAAGTGTTGCAACACTTCCTCTAAATTAATAAAAAAAACCTGCCATCTCCTCAAGAACTTAATGACTACGTTTAGTTGCTCCATTTGGCTAAGCAGCAGCGACCTGTGAGCATGAAGTTCCTGCTTTGGCTGATCTGGCTAACACAAGACCATCATCACGGTAAATTATTATGCAGATTACCATCTGCCTCGGAGGGGAAAGAGCCATGTCCACGCATTTCGTAAAAGTGTGCAAGGCCAGAGACAACGCAAAGGACAGGACTGTATATTGATAAGGCATCCCCTTGAATGTTTTCTATGGAAAGGTCTGTGATGAGGGGCTATCTGTATGTGAAATTAAGCCTCTTTTAGATCCACCAATAAAAACCAGTCTCTGGGACATATCTGCGCAAGGATGTGTTTCAAAGTCAACATCCAGAACAGGCTTTTCATTAGAGTGCAGTTTAGGTGTTTGAGATTGAGGATGGGCCTGAACCTGTAAGTAGTGGCTGTAGAAAACTCACTGTTCGCTAGAGGTACAGCCCATTTTGCAAGCAGACTTTGTACTTTGGCCCAGAGAACGTGAGAGTCATTGTTCTGAATCAAAGTTTAAATGACACCTCTGAAAAAAGAAGGTCTGCAAGCGAGCTGGAGTGAGTAACCTTGTTCTACGGTCTGCAAGACCCAGCATGAAATGCTCTGGATGGCTTTCAAAGCCTGGAGCCGGGTGTCAATCTGTCTTTCGAGTGGCAGGTCACCACAATGAAATGGCACACTGGCATTCATGGTAATTTGAAAAGGAGAAGTGCTCTTTCGAGTATGTGGCTCTACTATCACAGTAGTAGCTTGCTTGGATGCGTGCTGTGTAAGCAGGAGGGGCCCTGCTTGAGCAGAGCTTCCATCGCCCAGACCTAAGCAGGGGGATGGAGAGCGGGTGCGAGACTTCTTTGAGGACAGTCCAGCCTCTTCCTCTCTGCACTGGGATAAGGATGGCTTCTGCAGCTCAGAGTCCAATTTCACTCTGGGGCAGTGCCCCTGGCACTTAAGAAACAGGAAGGGTTAAGCCATTTGAGGGCACTGTTGGAACCCAGGCTCAGACCTTTGCTAAGGCTGGGCCGGAGACAGAGTGTTTTTCAGTCTGCTGAGAGGATGGAGCCTTCTGGTGACTTGGACCAGCTGAAGTGCTTTAGTAGGAAGTGATGCATGGCTTGTGATGACTTCTTTGCTGCAGTGAAACACTTTGGAAATCCATCCATGGCATAGCCGAACAGTCCCCAGGGAAACAGAGGAGTCCAGGAAGGCGACCTTGTTAGCGTCCTTGATCTCCATTAGATTCAACCAAAAGCCTTGTCGATTGCCTGTACAGTGGTCTCTGTAGTGCGTTGTGCCAGGTCAGTCACTGTGCACAGGTCCTTAATGGGTTATTTCACCCAAAAATTAAAATTCTGTCAATAATTACTCACAGTCATGTTGTTCCAAACCCGTAAGAACTTCATTCATCTTCGGGACACAAATTTGTGTCATGGTACTCTCGGTAATGGTGGAATTGGTAACTGAAGGGAGAAGAATTTTTGAATAAAGACATTTTTGTTTTCTTTGTGCACAAAAAGTATTCTCCGAGCTTTGTAAAAATACAGATTAACCACTGATGTCACATGGACTATTTTCAATACTTACTTATCTGTTACTGGGAACACTTCAGTTACATTTCTGTTTATGCTGGGTTAGACAGCTCTTGGATTTCATCAAAAATATCTTAATTTGGGTTCCAAAGATGAATGGTCTGACAGGTTTGGAACAATATAAGGGTGAGTAATTCACGAGTTCACACTTACATATAATTCGCCCCCCAAAATAGCATTGAGTACTGGCGAGGGATGATTTTATTTTTCTGATAATTCATCTCGTTGGCAGGCTGGAAGAGCCTACGTACTCCAGTAGGAGCGACTTGAGCATTGGAAGGGTAGGCCGTACCGGCTGCAGGTACTGGACTATGTGGTTAGAGGCGCCCAGTCAGTAGGGCTCGAACCGATGCTCAACGGGAGCTCACAGCGTTGGAACGGTGAGCCCTACCGGCCGATGAGGAGGAGCACCGTGGTTGTAAAGCCCAACCGGGAGTGCCCGAGTAATTGCTCTCGCTGCATCCGATGGGGTATCAACTCAGAACATCGAACGGGTAAGCCTCGCCAGGCGGAGGGAAAAGATGTGAGGATAGCGGAGAGAGTTTAGACAAAATTTGACTGTCGAATGGAAAGGTAAAGTTATGTGGCCAGGAGACTCTCGCTGACGTCCGACGGGAGCACACATGATCGAACGGGTAAGTCTCGACGACCATAGATTGGAAAATTAAGGTTGTCTTGCCAGGAGGCTCTCGCCGATGTCCGACGGGAGCACACATGATCGAACGGGTAAGCCTCTCTGACCATAGAAAAGGAAAGGGTACATTTGTCTAGCCGGGAGACTCTCGCCGATGTCCGATGGGAGCTTGTACTCATGGCATTGAACGGGTAAGCCTCTCCGGAAGTAAGACAGAAAGGTAAAGTTGTGTGGCCAGGAGGCTTTCACCAGCTCCCAACAGGAACTTCATGCTCGCTGTATCAGCTTGGTCAGAGTTGCAGGCCGTAGGATGGAAGAAGTAAGTTTGGGTGGCCGTGAGACTCTCGCCGACGTCCAATGGGAGCTTGTACTCACGGCATCGGACTGGGTAAGCCTTGACGACCATAGAATGGAAAATTAGGTTCTCACCAGCCTCCCGCGGGAGCTGGATATTCGCAAAATGTCAGCTTGGCAGCTGTAAAAATGAAAGGAAAGGTTTCATGAAAGGTTGTCTGGCCAGGAGGCTCTCATCGGCATCCAATGGGAGCACACGCATGGACTGGGTAAGCTTCGCTGGCTGAAGGATGGAAAAGGTAAGTTTGTCTAGCCGGGAGGTTCTCGTCGACATCCGAGGGCCGCTTCCTACTCGCGGCATCGAATGGGTAAACCTCTCTGGGCGTAGAAGGAAAAGTAAAGTAGTGTGGCCGGGAGACTCTCGCTGGCATTCGATGGGAGCGGGTAAGTCTCGCCAGCCGTAGGAAGGAAAGGGTAAGGTTATCTAGCCTGGAGGCTCTCGCCGACGTCAAATGAGAGCACACAAATCGAACGAGTAAGCCTCGCTGGCTGTAGAGTAGAAAGGTAAAGATGTCTAGCTGGGAGGCTCTCGCCCACATCTGGTGGGAGCTCAATACTTGCGGCACCAGATGGGTAGGTCTCGACGACCATAAAGGGAAGTTAAGGTTGTTAAGCTGGGAGGCTCTCGCCGACGAACGATGGAGCACGCGGCATCGAACGGGTAAGCCTATGCTGGCCGTAAAATGGAAAGGTAAGGTTGTCTAGCCAGAAGGCTCTCGCCGGCATTTGGTGGGAGATCAATGCTCGCACTGAATGGGTACGCCCATAGTCAGATTGAAAGGCCAAGAATGCTTGACCAGGAAGGCTCTTGCAGCCTTTGACGAGAGTTCAATATTCGCGTCCGGATGGGTAAGCGAAGCCGATAGTTGAAGGAAAACATTCTCTTGACTAGGAAAGCTCTTGCAGCATCTGATGGGATTTAAATACTCACGGCATCAGACGGGTAACTCCGCCGGTAGTTTATCAGAAAAGGCAAGGTTTGGATGGGTGAGCCTTGCTGGTAGTTGGAGAAATATTTACTCCGCTGGGAGCACTTTGCAGCACCAGACAGGGATTCAAAACTCAGAGCAATTTGAGTTGTCTAAAGGGGATGCTATGAGGATTACTTGCGTAGTTGTTTAGGAAATCCAATAAGATGCTTCCGATAACATCAGAAAATCTTTAACCAGCTTGCATTCGAAGTTAAGCGTACGACAGAATAAAATTTCCTGTCCTGTCAGTGTACCTCAAATAAGTGCCATGAATATGGATGTATGGGCATAGCTTAAAAGCTGAGGTGATGTCAACCTTTCCCAGCCAAGAGCTTAAGAATTTTTTTCTCTCTTCTTCTCTCTGTCTCCATATTGATTGCATAATTATTGTTCTACGGTTGGGAGAGAGAATTCATCAAGAGCCATCGAGGCGATTATGCTTTGAAACGACAGATTATATGGAGCTGACAGATTGATTAACCGTTTCTTATCCCGGAATTTTCAGATTAACCACTCCAGTGGGCTAATGAGAAACCGAGAAGGAGGGGCTTCAAATAAGCCGATCATGAACCTTTTTTTTTTTTTTGATACGTATAGGGGAAATCTGAACAGAGTATTTCAGTGAATAGCTGAAACGTAATAAAAGGCAACATTTGAGGTCACGTTCAAGGACTTATGATTTCTGTAGCATGCCTGTTGTAAAGAATTGTCCAATATTAAAGATAGTGTACGTTTGAATTAAATGTTTAGCAAACAAGGACTAGATTGTACGGTGACATGTAGAAACTATTGTCGGGACGTTGGTGCCCTTGGAGGCTTTTGATATAATGAGCATGTACATTGGATTGTTAGCGATGCATAACGTTAAGTTTGTTCCATGGAACAGTTTAATTAATTGCTTCTCGAGAGCAGTGTCGAGCGTTTTTTATTTTTTTAAGAGGCTCCTGCAGGAGCGAGAACTGCTGCGGTGGTAGGGAAGGACGGAAAGGGCTCCTGCGGGAACAGCTACTGCTGCGGCAGAAATATAAAAATACAGAAAAGAGATACAGACACTGCTGTGGCAGTGGGGAGATACAGAAAAGGCTCCTGCAGGAGCAGACACTGCTGCGGCAGTGGAGAAATGCAGAAAAGGCTCCTGCGGGAGCAGACACTGCTGCGGCAGTGGGGAGATACAGAAAAGGCTCCTGCGGGAGCAGACACTGCTGCAGCAGTGGGGAGATACAGAAAAGGCTCCTGCGGGAGCAGACACTGCTGTGGCAGTGGGGAGATACAGAAAAAGGCTCCTGCAGGAGCAGACACTACTGCAACAGTGAGGAAATACGGGAAAAGGCTCCTGCGGGGGCGGACACTGCTGTGGCAGTGGGGAAAAACAGATAGAGGCTCCTGCGGGGGAGGGCACTGCTGGGATGGCTGGAGTGAGGATGGGCTGTTATAGATGGATAGGGGGATGTAAAAGAGGGTTGGCTACGGTAGATCACGATTTTGAGTGAACGGGGATGGGCTGGCATTAGAGGGGTTGGCTGATGAGGGTTCGGTGAGCTTCTTTGATAAGGAATCGGTCTGACCGCTAATTGGTCTTGATGCCCTCTGCCTTCTGACAAAATCTGTGCCCTGATTTTGCTGGCTACGGTGGGTGGGGGGTGTTCGGAAAGATGGTTATGGTGTGGCGGAACATAGAGAAGTAAATGGGAGCATGAGAGGAGGAGGGAAGATAGCTTCTTGAGCCGCCTGCGGAGCTTGCTTCAGCTGCTGTAGCTGCGGAAAAAGTAGAAGGGTTAGTAACATTTGATGGGGCAAGCTAAAATACGCCTGGGTAGCCTACTGTGTTGCCAGCTTAGCAATTGGTTGCCTGATTTGACAATTCCTCAAGCCTTGTCCGCATTAGTACATTCCTGTTGGAAAGCATGTTTTCCACTCGTTTTGGCCTTCTGGCCTTTTTAAACAGTCTCCAGAGCGGATACATTTGGAATGCTGTTTTCATGTTGTAGTGTGGACTGTGGAAACAGAGGCTTTTGAAAACGATGAAGCATGTTTAGCCTTGTAAAACATTGTAACAAATAGACATGATTATAACAGTAACGTTAATTGCAGTTATGTGCTATTCACTTTCAAGCTTTTTCTAAAGATATTTACTTTGCATGCTTTTCGTATTACAGTCCTGAGAAGACAACAGAGATTTTATTCACACTTGCTGTCCTGCGGCAAAACACGAGGGTAGTTGTGTTTTAGATAAATTCTGAGTGATCACATGTGAAATATGTCCCTAAATAAATTGGTCCTGCCAGAATAATTGCATGCAACTTATGTCTGTATCATCTCAGTGAGGTTTAAACATGCACAGTAAGGCAAATGTAATGTCTTCAGACATTTCAGTGTGGATGACGACTCTAGAAACAAAAAAATATATATATGCCTTGGCTTCGTGGTCAAAAATGGCATCGGTCATCCGACAGAATTACGTCATAACGTCGTTTAACAAACTTTAGCCGCGAAAAGCCGCATTTAGCGTCTTCACCTGAAAATGTATTGATTTACAACACTGCGCCGCTGGTGGAGGCAGCCTCAAGCTGCGCTGCGGCCGGAAAAGCTGCGGTGAAAAGCCTGAGCCGTGGCGGGAAGCGAGAGAGGTTTGCTATGGTGAGAACTGGGGTGCAGCCCAGGATAGTTGAATGCCTGCTGCTGCTGTGATCCAGTGCTCGAGGAGAGCCTGGTCTTGAGCGGGATGATCGTGGTGTCGAGCGAGGCGAGCCCAGGGCTTTGCACGAGAAGAGCAGCTGTCGCGAATGCTTAATGGTGCTCAGCGGCCGTGTTTGGCGAGGTAGGAGTGATCATGGGTCTGGCAAAAAGTGGCAGATCTGAAAAAATCCCTGGTATAGATATCTTCGTTGGAAGGAAAATTGGGTCTGTGATAAGATGACAGACAGAGCGAACCAAATGCTGATAAACTGTCAATGGATAGAGGTAATCAGCAATATTTATACTATGGTATTGATTACTTGATAGTGGTCCACCTGTGTTGATTAGGCTAAGTATCTGATGCGCTCTTCCCGAATCTTACTAAAACATAATTTAATGAATTTTCATTTTTGCTGAACTCTCCCTTTAAAGGCATCAAAACTTAGGCCAGACTTGTCTTTCGTGCAGCGAAGTTAGGCCTGGAAAAATATAAACCACCATCGTATAGATCCCAGCCCACTAGTATGGAGGTAGTACCGCAGGGCTTGGATGGATGCACTGTCAAGTCAAGTCAAGTCATTTTATTTGTATAGCACATTTAACCGAACAACAGTTGACCCAAAGTGCTTTACAAGTTAAAACAGGGAAGGCAGAAACAATATGCCTTGACAATACATAAAAATGAGTACAAGACTCCTTGAATACACTTAAATAATTGAATAAAACATAAACATAAATTATAAGGCTATAGAATATAACATATCAAAAACAACGAAGAAGAAAAGCAAGAAGCAAGAGAAGTAAAAGTGTGTTTTCAGATTTGTCTTAAAACTGACAATTGTATTACAGGACTTTATATGAAGTGGGAGGGAGTTCCAGAGTTTAGGAGCTATTACAGAAAAAGCTCTGTCCCCTCTGGTTTTAAGATGTGTCTTGGGAATAGCAAGTAGCTGTTGGGTTGTAGACCTGAGTGGTCTGGCGGCAGAGTAAGTAGAGAACAGCTCAGAAATATACAAACAAAAAGTATGATTTTAAAATCAATTCTGAATTTCACTGGTAACCAGTGGAGCTCAGCTAAAACTGGGGTTATGTGCTCACACTTTTTGGTGCCTGTGAGGAGTCTTGCAGCAGCATTCTGGACTAACTGAAGTCTATTTAAATTATGTTTGGTTAGACCTGTGTACAGAGAATTACAGTAGTCTAAGCGTGAGGAAACAAAAGCATGAATTACTGTTTCAAGATCTTTCTTGGATAAAAAGTGCTTCAGCTTAGCTACTGTTCTAAGCTGATAAAAACTACCTTTAACAACAGAGATAACTTGTTTATTAAAATTAAGAGAACTATCAAAAATGACACCTAGATTCCTGACCAGATTCTGCAAGTTAGAAGACCAAGGGCCAAGGGCATTACTCCAGTGTTTTAAAGTGGTGGGGGATCCAAATAAAATCATCTCTGTTTTCTTGGTATTCAACTGGAGGAAATTTTCTGCCATCCACGATTTTATGTCTTCCAAGCAGCTAAAAATAGTTTCGATATCTGAAGTACAACCAGGGGAAATGGGTAAATACAATAATGTATCATCAGCATAGCAATGGTATCTTAAGTTGTGCTTTTCAAGGATGGAGCCAAGGGGCAGCATGTATAGGGAGAACAACAGGGGACCAAGAACCGATCCTTGAGGGACACCATATTTAATATCCACTGGAGGAGATGATTTAGCACCCAGTTTAACAGAGAATGTTCTCTCTGTCAGGTATGATTTAAACCAGTGTAAAACAGGGCCCTGTAGTCCGACACTATTTTCCAGGTGATCAATAAGAATACCATGATCAATAGTGTCGAAGGCAGCGCTAAGGTCAAGGAGGATAAGTAATGCACTTGATCCAGAGTCAATGGTAAGAAGAATGTCATTATAAACTTTAAGTAGTGCGGACTCTGTGCTGTGTAGAGCTCTGAAACCAGATTGGAATTTATCCAATATGTTAAAATTAGTCAAGAAAGAGGAGATCTGCTTGAAAACTGCTTTTTATAGGATTTTAGAAATAAACGATAATTTAGAAATAGGTCTGAAATTTCAGGATCATTAGGGTCAAGATTGTTTTTTTTTCAATAGTGGTTGTACTACTGCGTGCTTAAAACCAGATGGAACAACACCAGTGTATAAGGAACAGTTTACTATAGCTAACACAATTGGAGAAAAGACATCAAAGACCTCTTTGAAGAGACGAGAGGGAATAATATCAGAAGGGCAGCAAGAAGGCTTAAGATGAGAAACTATCTCAGACAACTCTGGGGAAGACAGAGGAGTGAAATGCTGGAGAAAGCTGGTAGGACTGCAAGATGTAACTGAGATGCAACCCTGGGTTGTGATGCTAGATCTGATAAGGTCAATTTTTCGGATAAAATAATCAGAAAACTCATCACAAGTTAATGATGTATCAACTGTATTAGCCGGATTTAAGAATGTATCGATAGCTTTAAAAAGAACTTTGGGTCTATTAGCCTGTGAGTTAATAAGTTAACTGAAATAATTAGCTTTTGCCTTTTTAACAGTGACTTGATATGCTTTCAGATGTTGCAGAAATATGTCGTAAGAGACCTGAAGCTTATCTTTTTTCCATTTCCGTTCAGCCTGTCTACAGGCTTGACGGAAAACTTGTATGGAACTATCCACCCAAGGTGTTAAAGTGATTGACTTTACTCGTTTTAATTTTACAGGGGCTATCTGATCCAATGTATTAGGACAGGTTTAAACTTGAGACAAGCTCATCAATATTAGTGCAAGATGGCAAGTCAACAGAGAGGGAGGGAGGGAGAGCAAACTTAAAAGAATTTGAGAAAAGTGAAGCTGTAGCTGAGTTAAATGAACGAGCTAAAACGTAAGAAGGGGGAGGGACAGAGGGAGGACTGTAGCTAAAAAATTCAAATTCAATCAGAAAGTGATCGGAGATAGCAACATTAGTGATATCAAGTTTGTCGACTGATATCTCTGATGACAGAACAAGGTCCCATGTGTGTCCCTTGATATGAGTAGAGAAATTGATTGAGTGAGGTTAAAAGAGTCAAGTAACGCTAAAAGTTCATTCACCATCGGCTTAGTTGGGCAACAGACATGAATATTAAAATCACCAAGAATCAGCATCTTGTTAGACAGAATGGCCAAGGCAGACAGAAGGTCAGAGAAATCATGTATGAAGCAGCCAGTAGCTTTATGTGATCTGTAGACCAGTGCACATAACAGGGGTGTTTGCAGACAATTTGCAAGTATAAACAGTTGAACTTCAAAAGAGGAGTAGTTTTTTACAGGAAGGATTTTGCATTTGAATATATTTTAAAAAACTGTATCTAGGCCACCACCACGGCCAGAGATCCTTGGGGAATTTAGGAAACCCCACTGAGGAGGACATAATTCTGTGAACGGGGATAAATCACCAGTACGAAGCCAAGTTTCAGTCACAAATAAAATGACCAACTCATGCGATAAGATAATGTCATTTAGAATGAATGTCTTATTAGCTACAGAACAGGCGTTTATGAGAGCAAATTTAACTGGCAAAGATCGAGTTGTTAAACTAGTAGAGACATGTCCATTAAAACAAAGTGAACGGAGACACGCCAAATCCACTCCACCACGGGAAAGGACGGTCTTGGCCGAGATGGAACGAGAAGCCAAGCGCATAGGAATCTGAGTCACTGGAAGTTCGCAAACAGGCGACGAAAGCAGGATAAGATTCCGATAGTCGATACTTCCAGCAGAGGGATGCCTAGGCGAGGAGCCAGCGGGCCGCATAGAGACAACTGTGGGGATGGTACCATCTGAGTTCCCGGGATTTGTAAGGAAAATGTGATGGCTTCCTCGATGCACATAACGGGGTCCCAGGCGAGAAATGCCCAGGGCGGTGCACAGCTTGTACACCTTAGTAGGCAGACGAAGAGATGGTGACATAAAGTCATCGAGTTCCTTTATAGAGTATGTTGGAGACATATTCTGCTGCGACATATTAAAAAGTCACAGGTGGAAGTAACAATCCACAGTATCCATAGAATGGTGAGAGTCGGAAATGGACGCATTTTTACTCCACATAAACCTCGGGCACCCTGGAACTCACAGTCAGATTGAAAACATCAGTAGCCAACTGCCCAAACAGAAAAACCACAGCGTACAGCAGTGAGGAAGGGGAAACTTACACACGCACATGCCTAGCGATGATCTGCTCATCGGGACAGTCGATGGCTCGAGTTAGGCTTGGTGAAAAAAATACGTCCGGGCTGTCCAAGATTGTAGGTGAGTGAGAACAGTATCTTCAGGAGATTAATTATTCAGTCGGGAGCAACGTCCATACACATTATAATCCAATAGGACGAGCAGTGAAAAACATAATCAGCTTCAGTTAAACTTCAACTTCAGGTAGAGCAAACAAACAACAGGCCAGGTGAGCACAGCAGCCAAACGCGCCAGCGTACGCTACCTCTGCATGGGACTTCAATCCCAGGGTCAATGGAGGCAGAGATTCACAGTAACTGCCTCCTTTAGAGGGAGGACCTTGCCATCCATAACCCTTTTCTTCAGTGTGAAGGAATGAACACATGCCGAGCAGGGGTACGCCACATCCAGATGAGACCATGTCCAGAAAGAACCTCCAGTCTGTCCCGGTGAGCGCAGCTTCAGTGTGAGCACTGCCCAGGCAAGCGACACGTTCACTGTGCCTGTCCGAGTCATGCATGGGTTCCTGTCATGAAATATATCTTCAAAATAGTCCATCTGCCATCAGTGGTTCAATCTGAATTTTATGAAGTGACAGATACATTTCTACATTCATTGACACTTTGATTTGAATGAAAACAACGCATCCGTGTGGAGCGGCTGACACAGAACTGCGTATGCTGTTTGCGTTCAGGGGATATTCTCCAGAATGGCTGAGACGAATTGTTGAAGTTGTTATTTTTGTTTTCTTTGCGTTCAAAATGTATTCTTGTCACTTCACTCAGTCTAAAGCGATACTAAACTGCAGTGGAAACGCAAGCCAAGCTATGCAGTGCCATACTGAGCCGTGCCGAGCTGAGACGTACAATGCAGTGGAAAAGTGCCATAAGTGGTGGGACTAGTGTCAAAGTGGCTGTGTGCCTTTCATGCTCTGAGTGGCATCTAGATTTTAACCACTTTAGTGTTTTAAGCCAGCCCCTGATGGGACATTTTCAAGAAAGTTATTTATTTATTTTATTATTATTAATTTTGCTTGAAATTTGGCTATGGTTTGATGGGGAAAGTCTTTAATTGTATTTTTCTTCAGTCTGAGCACCTGCTGTTGTTTGCAGGATTATTATTAATTATTCATTATTTTTGCATATTATTAATGCTGTCTTCACAGATATTTTTTTCCTTCCCCATCCACAACAAAAGAAAGATTGGGAGCCACAAAAAAGCATTCTGGCAAATCAAATCCAGGGGGACAGGGAACAGAATTGGCATAAAATTAGGTCATTCTGACTTAAATGTCAATGTGTTTGTGGCACACAAGCGTACCACCATCTGCTTTCATGTTTGTCACCCCCACATAGTTTATTCATCATTATTGTGCCCTACTGATGAGCCTCAAGGTTGTAGGGTGTTTTGTTGTTGTTTTTCTTGGTCCCTAGTGTTTTTTTTTTTGGGGTCAGATTAATCTATGTCCAGAAAACCATAATCCCCAGAGTGGATTTATTCAATAGCTCTTCTTCTCTGGAGTGCTGGGGGTATTAATGCTTCATGCTGATTCTGCATGTACTATAGAAGCTACAGACTTTTTATTATAAATAAAATGATAACATGCAAAGATATACAGAAATTACAGATGTAAGGATACACTGAGCTTTTAAATATGTCTAAAAGCTCAGTGTATCCTTACATCTGCCACTTGAATGTTCTGCAGTTCAGGTCATAATTTGCCAGCCTCTGTGACTCCATGTTTGAAAGAGTTTTTCCTTGTTAGAACCTTGCTAATGGTTTTCATTGTTCCCCCAAGATACATTTATAATTACCATAATTATGGCACAATTTAATTTACTTCTTGTCTATTAGGCACTGTATTCTGATACACAAGGCCAGGACTGATTTTTGCTGCTTATAATATGTCTGGCACTTGTTTACTAGCTTTGCTAACTGAATAAGCCATTGCTATATATAAAGAGCTTAACTGGAGTGTTTCAAGGACAGTCTAAATAAAATGTTCTTGCTGAAAGTTAGTTCAAATGAACTTCTAAGTTATAGTTTTTACAAAAAGAAGTATACTGAGGCCTATACACTGCTATTTTTATTTATATTTATCTATATTTACCAGTTAAAAAATAATATTTTTTATGGGAGAGACAGATTTGGAACATGTTTTTCACAGCCACATCATTTTATGCTGTAGCCATGTCATATTATATCCTTGGGAATACTACTATATTAAATTGAGAAGACAATCTTAATTTGTCAAAAGCATATTTACATGCTGAATGAACAAATCTGTCTACTCTTGGACACATTTTAACTTTTTTTTCTCAAGTCTCACTTGCTACCAGGTACTTCTGGTCATTAGGGTCCACCATTTCACTACACAATGGATGCTTTTTTGTCCAGGTCCACATACAGTATAGCTTATGCTAAACAATGGAACCAAATTATTTGCAGAATGGCTGACTAACCACTGACAACTCCTCTAATGGTGATGAATAATAGTTTTATAGTGTTATTGCCACTGTTATTTATATAAAAGAAAATAAAATTATTTTAAAAATGTGACTTTAAGATCCTGTAAAGAGAAAATTATACCTCACTCTCCCCTTTTTACAGAAACAATGAGAGGCCATAAAAACTTTTGCCTCTTCATTCAAGTGCTTGGTTCACGCATGTGCATATCAGCGGCTCCTTGTTCTTCAGAGTTGGAACTGAGTTGGATCTGTTCCGGGAAGTCATGGCCTAGTGGTTAGAGAGTTTGACTCCTAACCCTAGGGGTGTGGTTTTGAGTCTCGGGCTGACAATACCATGACTTAGGTGCCCTTGAGCAAGTCACTGAACCCCCAACTGCTCCCCAGACGCTGCAGCATAAATGGCTGCCCGCTGCTCTGGGTGTGTGTTCACGGTGTGTGTGTGTGTGTGTGTGTGTTCACTGCTGTGTGTGTGCACTTTGGATGGGTTAAATGCAAAGCACGAATTCTGAGTATGGGTCACCATACTTGGCTGAATGTCACGTCACTTCACTTACCTCAGTTCAGTAAATACCAGGATCATATACGACAGAATTTTGGCTCATTTCGAGTCATAGTAACTACCAGGGACATACAAAAGTGAATTTTGACTGAGTAACTAGTAGATTTGTGCTGGTCGAGCTGTTGACTGTTTCAGATGGTTAAGTCCAATTTGGTAAAATAGTTAAAAAAGAACAGGTTCAAAAGAATGATTCATTTGCAAACCAAACATCACTCTAGAACATTTGCCTGAGGCTCTGGATTACAGGTAATAATGTTGCAAATAATGTTCAGTTTCTTGCACAGACCGATTGTTTCACTTTATAAGACCTCAATATATTTTCAGGGGTATTCAGTTTGTGTTCTTTGATACGTTTTTTTATTCTCAAAAATTACGGTTCAACCATCACATGGACTACTTTAATGATTTCCTTACTACTTTTCTTGGTTTTGAACTTTGTAGTTGCAATGCTGTCTATGTAGGGTCAGAAAGCTCCCAGACTTCATCAAAAATATCTCAATTTGTGTTCCAAAGATAAACGAAGGTCTTATGGGTTTGGAATGACATGAGGGTGAGTAATTAATGACATTATTTTAATTTTTGGGTGAACTATTTCTTTAAGCACACTTCTTTTTCACAAGTTGATTTAATCTATGAATCCTGTAAAATTCATTCACCGGCTCTGACCTTATAGGGACCCTAACACTTAACCCAGGCTCATCGGAAATATGTGCCTGTGGCAATGTTTCTGCAGCTCTAATATTACATACCTAACTGCAGTTTTGTGGCAGTTTCAGAAGTGCCGTGCCATACCGAACAAACCTACTGCATTAAAAAACCATACACATAAAGCTGTATATGTGACACAAACATTTAAAAGTATCAGTTTTCCAATCTCACAGCATGTAAAAATAGTTTTTAAATCATAACATAATAGTGTGCATTATTGGACTTTCTTAAACAAAACTTTGACCCTGTAAATCATACTTTGTGTGAAAGTGAATAAAAATTGTCAAGAGTTTTACAAACTCTACTGTTCATTATAACTGGAAACTGGAAACTTCATACTTATGGGTAAGTTTTTTGAGTTATGCAGAAATGTAGGTAGAGGCACGTGTTTCCAATTATGAGTCTCTATGGTGGATGATCCGAACAATGCATTTATTTCCCATTTAATAGAAAACAATCAAATGGCTTTCTTGCAACTGCCTTCTGTATTTTTTTTCTTGTATTTTTTTTCTGCATGGGTACAACATCTGAACTTTTTCTCAGCACATAAAGAAGACTTAAGCAAGAAGATGTCAATTTCCCTCACTGTCAGAACAGTTTATTAAAAATAGAATTCTCATTTCTCAATTGTCATTTTTTCTTTTTTTTTTCTTTTTTGCAATTAATATAAAAGGAATCTGTCTTAGAATCCCTGTGCTTTCATTCTGGAGTACTGTAATTCAATGAGTCTCCCTTGTTTCTGGCATTGTCCTGCTTCCTCTGCAACTGCAACAATCGCCTACAAACACAGCCAGACCACTTTCCACTCCATATGTGTGAGCAGCTCATCCGTCATAATTTCCTCAGGGGTTCTAAGATTCTCAGTTTCATCTACTCTTGCCGCATAACAACGGTTTCCTCAAAGCAGTGTGATACCAGTCAATAAGTAAATCAATGCATCCCTGAGCTTCAGATGGCGGAAGACTCATTTTCCCAGAGTAACTCTGTTATGAGATGTGTGCCAAGGCTAACCACAGAGCATTAAAGAAGATATCCAGCGTTTATATTTATTAGATATACATTACCCATTCCTCCCACTTGTATTTTTGAGCATCTAAGATTAACAGAGGAAAAGTGCACAGACATTTTAAGAAAAAATAAATAAATAAAAAACAGTTGTGGGATTTGTAACTTAAGCTTAATCTGTTTCTAAGCATTTGCTATAGACACACAGCTGTGAAATAGGGTGAGGAGAGGCTGGGGAAAATCACAGTGATGCATTAGGCAACAAGGGAACAAAAAAGACTAGGGAGTTTATTCAGTATTTGTTAAAGGCAGGGTAGGTAATAAATGTATAAACAACTTTCTTCCAAATTTGTTTAAACTTTCTATATATATCAATGCATAATTAAAATGTAAGTACTCTGATAAAAAGAGTATAAAAATCGAGTGACTCTAGACCGTTAAATCTGTATTAAACACAGCTCATTATTTCCATTTCGGGATGAAACATAGGATTTGCTTAGGCGACTGTCACTCTCTCGCAACCATGGCAACCACCCTTTTGCCACACATGACCTGCCCACTTGCGCGCGCACGTTTGATTTGAGGAATTCAACAGGCACGGATCCTAGGAATACCAAAACAATGGCAGAGAAACAGCAAGCAAAATTCACAGTACTAGCCTATGCAGTTAGTGAAGGCAAACCAGGCAAAAAAAGGAAGACAGTAACAGTACAAGAAAAGGCAATGAACAAAAAGTCTTTGGATAAACAAAGAAATAAAACGCGAGTTAATATCGTCGTGGCTTTCCAGCGATGGCGAGAACTGAGGGAACTCAAGGGGCTGAAAAGTGACTCCTTGATGGCTTTATTTCTGCTGGACAGGTAAATCTCTCTTTTTGTATTTTGATCATACATATTTTTTTGTTTATTTTTTCATGAAGCATGTGTCATTAGCACACGTAGCTGCGTAATATAGCTAACATAACATTACTTAGCGAGCTGTAGTAGAGACGATAAATAATCTATAGGAGCCCAGAAGGGAGGGGGTGGAGTGAATGGAAATAATGAGCTGTCTTTAAAACAGTCGTGAGAGGTCTACAGACACTCGATTTTTATACTTTCTTTTTCAGAGTACTTACATTTTAATTATGTTTTGATATATAAATAAAGTTTAAACAAATTTGGAAAAAAAGTTTTTTATACATTTTTTTACCTACCCTGCCTTTAAAGGGGTCATATGATGCAATTTAAATTTTTCCTTTCTCTTAGTCTGTAAGTACGTTTTCATATTTAAAGAATTTGCCACTGATGATTCAAACGTGAGTTTTCAGCAGTGTAGAGTAGCGCTTACTGTTTGTCATTTCTCCGATCACAAATGCAGACATGGTTTTATGTTTACGCAGCGCGATACGAAATGCAACATGTAAAAAGACAGTATAAGTCATTACAATCAGTAATTATGTCCCCACTGGATGCAACAAATGCCTTGTTTGTAATGGGTTTTATTGTTTCTGTCTCATCGCGCGGGTACACAGTATGGCAAGGGGTGTAACATTTCCGGCCAATCAGTGTACACCTCACTTTTCAGAATGATGAACTTTGTAAAAATCGATCCGTTTCAGAAAGGTGGGGCATAGAGGAGCAACAATAATGTACATTATGTGGAAAATAATGTTTTTTTTTTTTACCTTAAACTGCAAATAAACACATTGCATTACAACAAATAATGTTCTTTTTAGCAACATCATATGACCCCTTTTTAATATAATTATGGCCTAATTACCATATTCAGTATTACATATTCATAACAACTGTTTGTGAATAAGCCATAACAATCTCTACAACTATTAACACAGAAACACTGTTTTGTAGTGTGGCTCTCTACACAGCTAGACATCCCTTTCCATTTCATAAAATGAGAAGTGACACAAATGAAAGAATTCTCCTCAGGGGTAGGACAGAAATGTCATGTTCAACTCCAATTACTGTATCTTAATATGAGCCAATTAGGCTGGGACTCTGTGAAGATACTCAAATTGAAGGGGACAAAAGAACAATTTAAAAGACAACCCCTATTTATCGGAGAATCCTTCAGAATGTTTAAGGCAAAAGAAAAGAGAGCTTCTGAGAAAGAAAAAAAATCCCTTTTATCTTGGAATTCTAAAGACAGGTTTTTTTTTGTTTGTTTTTTTCTGCAACAGAGGAAACAGCTCTAAGAAATATTAAAACCTGAGAATCTCACAGTATTTGGTCTTTCAGGGTATCAGCTGAGCATTGATTTTCATTTTGGTTGTGCCAGTGTTTGAACACTTGATACTCCTAACAGGAGAAGAAGGGAATTTTTTTAAGCATTTTTATAAAATAATTTTAATGTGAAGCACAGTATGAAAAAAAAATGTAATTAGGTATTTGAAAATTAACTCTGATCAAATTTAGAGAACACTTACAGATACCTCCAGGTTTTTGGTGTTAATCTGGCACCTGGTGCAAATTTACTTAATTATATAATTAACCCTATTTAACTAGCAGCATTCCTCTAATTTTCACGGAGACTGTAAGATGGCGGGCTGTTCTAAGGTAACTGAAACCCTGTGACAGGAGGTTGTCCAGATGAAGGCCAAAGGGATGACTTTTTCAGCCATTGCAACAGAAGTTGGTCATTCCAAATCTGTGATTTCTCTTCAGCTTCAGCTCAAAATAGAACTAAAGTAGTTCCTTGAAGCTAAGAACACTGAAATAATGAAATGGCCAGCCCAGAGTCCTGATCTAAACATGACTGAAAATCTCTGGAAATTCTTGGTTTTTTTTTTGTTTGTTTTTTAAACAGGGAAGTTGTATCTGTCATTCATACTGCAGTGCTAATTTAACTTCCTCTGAAGTGTAGTCTTATTGCGATGTGCTAACTACTTCTCTGATCTAATGTAGAGCTAGAAGGCTTCTGTAAGGGGTAATCAACAATCTGGCAGAATAACAAGACTGCCTCTCAAGGGCCATGTCTCTCACACCAGTGAGCCTGTGGGCATTTTGGCCATTAGCCCTGCTAACAGTGAGAGCTGAAAGACAGAGAAAGACAGAAAGGAATTGTGCAGCAGGGAGAGCTGCTCCACGATACTAATTGCTCCCCAAGCAACCTATAGGTGCATAGGTAAAAAGGCTTTTTGCTCAAGAGAGGCAACAGTGTCATAGAATAATGTGAACTCATTTTGCTGTGTAGTCAGATACGGTGAAATGTGTGTTTTTGGCACAAAAAGAAATGACCAGCATTGGCACATTTTTTGAGCATGTCCTGTAAAGCTGTAGCATAACGAAAATAAATGAAGGCCGTCAAAATGTATGATGTCATATGGTATCACACAATATAATGTATTTTTAATCAAAACTTTCTTTTGATTTTAGAGTGAAATAGGTTTCGTTGTGATTCATTCTCTCATCTATTACCAGTGCAGGTTTATAAGTAATAATGTCTGGTATTCATATACATAATTTATCTGGGTATTGCCTGAATTCCATTAGGATAGCCCATACAGGAAGTTTGTGACTCAAGAAAGTAATTTGCATTTTGTATTTGATCACACTATAATATGGAAACAATCCAGATTCATTAGTCATAGCTCTATGCGAGCTCACAATGTGTTAACATTATGCTGAACTTGCTGATCTGGTGAGTAAAACTCTGTTGCTGAAGTGTAAGTTTTTTGTTTGTTTGTTTTTAAATAAAATAAAAAATGAAAAGCAGGCTGGATTTGAACACATTTTATTGATATCTCAGATGATATCAGATAAGAGAGATATCATCACTCTTTAAATTGTACTAAACAATTAATCCTTGGAGATATATTAAATATATACCTGTTGTCTTGTTTTGAAGGACTTTCATAAAATTGTGAAAACAAAATCATCCATTGCAAAAAGTTGTGGTGTATTTAATTATCTCCATGTCTAGAACAATAAATTATATATTAAGACAAAGCAGTTGTCACTTTAATTAATAAGTAATTTTAAAAAATATATATCTATTTCATGTATTATGTTGGTAGGAATGTAGACACTGAAGCAGCTTATATTTAATGGAAAAAAAGTAAATGCTTTAATTTAAAAGGCACCTATTGTGCCCCTTTTTACAAGATATAATATTGGTCTTGGGTGTCCCCAGAATGTGTCTGTGAAGTTTCAGCCCAAAATACCGAACAGATAAATTATTTATTATAACAGCTGGAAAATGTCATTTTTGAGGTGTGTCTATAAAAAAAAAAAAGCTGTTTTGGAGTGTATTGCTTTTAATGCAAATGAGCTGCATATTCCCGACCCATCTCCAGAAGAGGGAGTCGCGTATACAGTACGTCTCTCTGCATTGCATATCTACAGCAATAAACAGCCAGTAGAAGCAACATAACTGTGAGCGAGAGAGTGAGAGAGTGTTCAGCCGTGCATATGGGAAGCCAAATGCACTAAAAGTTGGACAAAACCCAATGTTACAGTGCTTGCGCCGCACTGACCTGTCATCTGCACAGATCAATTAACCGAGCCGTGCGACCGCGCTGGCTAAAAAGTCTTGCGCTATGAACGACACAAACTAATCTCACAAGCACAATGCTGATCAATTAAAAACTCACAAGCACCATCACACTGAACACTGGGGCCCCCCATGGATGTGTGCTGAGCCCCTTCCTCTTTACTCTGCTAACCCACAACTGCACACTGTCACATAACTTAAACCTCTTTATTAAGTTTGCAGGTGACATGACTGTGGTGGGTTTCATTAGCAACAGAGATGAGACCAACTACAGGAGCGATGTAAGCCCCCTGGCCAGGTGGTGCAGTGACAACAATCTCTCTATGAACGTGGAGAAGACGAAGGAGATTGTTGTTGACTTCAGAAGAGTTCACACTCAGCATGCTCCTGTGGAGAGAGTGAGCAGCACCAAGTTCTTGGGTGTGCACATAACAGAGGACCACTCCTGGACTGACAACACCACAGCACTGGCCAAGAAAGCACAGCAGCATCTATAATTCCTCCGCAAACTGAGAAGAGCCAGAGTCCGGGCCCCCATCATGTGCACCTTCTACAGAGGCACCATCGAGAGCATCCTGACTAGCTGCATCACTGTGCGGGATGGCGCCTGCAACACGTCCTGCCAGAAGACTCTTCCACGCATAGTGAGAGCCCCCCATGTTGTTCCAAACCCGTAAGACCTCCATTTATCTTTGGAACACAGTTTAAGGTATTTTAGATTTAGTCCGAGAGCTCTCAGTCCCTTCATTGAAGCTGTGTGAACGGTATACTGTCCATGTCCAGAAAGGTAAGAAAAACATCATCGAAGTAGTCCATTTGACATCAGAGGGTCAGTTAGAATTTTTTGAAGCATCGAAAATACTTTTGGGTCCAAAAATAGCAAAAACTACAACTTTATTCAGCATTGTCTTCTCTTCCGTGTCTGTTGTGAGAGAGAGTTCAAAACAAAGCAGTTTGTGATATCTGGTTAGCGAACGAATCATTCGATGTAACCAGATCTTTTTGAACCAGCTTCACCAAATCGAACTGAATCGTTTTAAACGGTTCGCGTCTCCAATATGCATTAATCCACACATGACTTTAGCTGTTAATTTTATTAATTTCGATTTGGTCAACTGGTTCAAAAAGATCTGGTTACATCAAATAATTTGTCCGCATCGGGATAGAGTGCGAGACATTGTTGACGTTACAGCTACTCGAACGCGGAGAAAATAGTGGACGGCAAACAACGACAGAGGGCGGAATCTATAACAATGCAGGGCTTTCGATTAACCCCCATGACCCTGCCCTTTACAATGTGACATCACACTGCATGAGAATCAAAATGGCAGGCCTAGTGAGACTGACTTAGTCTACATTTATACAACAACGAAAACATTGTATTATGTATGCCAGGCCAGTAGTTGGCACTGTCACCTTGTTAGTAAACAGTACCTGTAGAGAAGTGATGATTATATGTTATTTATGATGCATCTCAGTTGTTGGTTGTAATATTGATGAAGTAAATCTAACACATACTACGCATATGCATGACATCACCGTTTTCAAATATTCCCATTTTGGGTGTTTACATGGAAACAATAATTGAAACCCATAAAACTTGCACTTTAAAACCTGTTTTTCAAAAATATGGGTTTTCAGTCGCCAAAACGCTGTTGTGGTGTAAACAAACAGTCAAAACACATAAAAACTTTACAGTTTTTGGCTGAAAAATTTGTTGTGTAAACGACCCCTTAGTTTAAAGGGGATTAAAAAAAGTGGAGTGGGTGGATTTTTATCATTGTAGGGTGGTTGTATTTACACACTGCCAACACACATTTATGTCCAAACACCATATAAAAGAGGACAAAAAATCTAGGTGTGCCTAGTTTTTGGTGTAGATATTTAAAAGTTCATAGTATATTACAAGAAAACTGTTTAAGGCATAAATGAACTTACACAATGCTGAGTAACTAAGTCGAGTATGTAAACGTGTAACCAGTCTATGTCAATAATTGGGTGATATTTCTATCTGCAAAGATGCAGACAAAAGATATGAATGTGATTCTCCAGCAGTACTGGAAGGTGAGATTAATCAGGGTTCAAACTGAGGAAAAACCATCTGGTGTCATAAATCATCTCTGTCGTTGTGAACAGAGAACAGCGTGTCCCACAGGAGTTCAAATACACTGTCAAGTTTTAACGTGACAAATGACTCCAGTAAATTGCCAAAGCTTTTCATTCAATTCTAATGGTGTCTCTAACTTCATAGAATATGTCAACTGCAGATACAAGATATATGTGTGATGTAATATTGACTATTTTATGACACACTGGTTGATACAGAGAATTCTTGACTAGTGTCCATAATCAATATGGGTTTTTTTCAAGGATAGAATCTTAAATGGATAGTTCACCCAAAAATGAAAATTCTGTTACCATTACTCACCCTCATGTCAGAAAAAAAAAAAAAAAATGAAGAACCTTCAGGAGTACTTTTACACTAGTCTCACCATCTCATGTCCTTTTTGCTTGAGACTTTTGTACTCAATTAACTATTGTTGCAAGAAAAAGAGAAACAGCTTTCTTTTGTGTTTTGCAGAAGAAGAAATACAATGAAAAACATGATGGTGAGTAAATTATGACAGGATTTTAATTTTTGTAATTACATTTTTGGTAACATTCTACATATTTTTGGTTGGCACTGTAGTGGAGAAAATTTAAAAACTGGGGGCTGAGTGTTTTCAACTTGCCTTTGAAGACTATAAACACCATCACTCACTACGATCAATCACTCTGACAGTGACTGGCCCCTGCATTACCCGGGGTCACTGCTTGACAACATATGGTTTTGCCCAAGCAAACGATTTGTCAAATTCAATGAATGGCCACATCATCTGTAGGGGGATGCTATGAGCAATTTAGCTTAACTGCAGCATAGCATGGTCTCCTGACTTCAGGGTGGGTGACAATCGTCTCTGTTTCCTGGCACTCCCACATGATTGGGTACTTTATTTTGTCATCGAGCGAACGGCCAGTGACAATTTACTGTGTGACTAGAGAGAATGGATTGGCAGCGTTAAACAAAAGTGGATTGTGTCCCTTCAAATGCATCTCTCTGCATGACGTTCTCTTTTCTGTCAATGACAGGATGAGCTACGTTGCACCAACAAAGGCATTTCAGCTTTAATGCTTGCAGGCTTTCACATAAAAAGTATTTTAAAGGGACAGAAGACATTTGCAATTTTTTTTTTTTTTTTTAGAAAGCACTGACTTGAAAACATTGAAATAAATGTAAATTTTTTAGCACATGTACTACCATTACATTATTGGCTTACCATGGTACATAAATATGCTAATCCACTGACTTTACACCAACCAAAAGGTAACAAAAAGTACCATGGTATTACCATTGAATTGTAATATTGTAACAGCAGTATTATTTGAATTATTTTAAGTACCATGCAGAAATCATGGATATGAAAATAGCAAGCAATTCTCTTCATGCAAGGCAAAGAAAATTGCCATGATATTACCATGTTTTTTGAACATTGCATCATGACATTACCATGTAAATTCACTGGAACATGAATCTGATCACTGAAAGGTATGGATATGGTAAAACTTAATTACCATGGTAAATATCAAAGCAAATGAAGAATATAAGTCCATAAGATAAAAAAATTAAAAATTAAAATACAAATAATGAAAATATAATACAATAAAGTTTTAAAAAGTTCATATGATGTGATTAAAAATTTTTCTTTCTCTTTGGAGTGTTACAAACTCTTGGTGCATAAAAAAGATCAGTAAAGTTGCAAAGAATAAAGTCTCAAATCCAAAGAGATATTCTATATCAAAGTTAAGACTCTGCCACGCCCCCCTAAAACGACCCCACATGTCTACGTCACTATGTGAAAAATTTGTGTAGTGGCACCCAAATGTTCACGCAAAGAAATAAGGCATGGTTTCAGTAACCGCAGTTAGTGTTAAAGCAGCCATGTCAGGGAGATACTGTGTGTATCTAGGAGAACGCAGTAGATGCATTTAGGAATCTTTAAGATTACTTACAACAGAAGAGCAACACATTTTATGGACAACCGTTTTGTGAACCTAGGAGAGGAGGTCATTCTGACTTTGCTACGACAATCTGGTGTTTCTGAATCAGCTGCTGTAAGTATGTTTTGTTATTAGTTTAAGCACTTGCTATTGAATGTTCAAATGCGGATTTCTGTCACGTGTGTGAGAGAGAGAGAGAGAGAGAGAAAGAGAGAGAGAGCGAGAGAGAGAGAAAGAGAGAGAGAGAGTCACACAGTGGACTTAACTGTCCGTGGCTTGTGTATTGCAAACACATACAAGCCTCATCACTGTGTTTGTCACACAACTCTGTTCCCCTTTCGAGCTTGAACTGGTGGTAAAACTAAGGACATTATTAACTGTATTTACATTTATTTTGAAAGATGAAGCTCGCGATTATGGAAAGGGGCATTTCATTTCCGATGAATGTTTGTGGTGTTCGGCCAGTCACAATGCACTGGGTCAGTTGGCCAATCAGAGCAGACTGCACTTATCAGAAGTAGGGACTTTGTAGAAAATGACGCATTTGAGAGAGGCGGGCCATAGAGGACCTACAATAATGTACAGTATATAAAAAATAATATGTGTTTCTTGAACATTAAAGCATGTAGACATATTCTGTTCACCAAAGACACGAAATAATGATCTTTAAAAAAGCATAATTTGACCACTTTAAAAGTATAATGCAGAATATACAGGTGCATCTCAATAAATTAGAATGTCATGGAAAAGTTCATTTATTTCAGTAATTCAACTCAATTTGTGAAACTCATATATTAAATAAATTCAGTGCACACAGACTAAAGTAGTTTAAGTCTTTAGTTTTTTTAATTGTGATGATTTTGGCTCACATTTAACAAAAACCCACCAATTCACTCATCAATTCCTCTCAACAAATTAGAATATGGTGACATGCCAATCAGCTAATCAACTCAAAACATCTGCAAAAGTTTCCTGAGCCTTCAAAATGGTCTCTCAGTTTGGTTCACTAGGCTACACAATCATGGGGAAGACTGCTGATCTGACAGTTGTCCACAAGACAATCATTGACACCCTTCACAAGGAGGGTAAGCCACAAACATTCTTTGCCAAAGAAGCTGGCTGTTCACCGAGTGCTGTATCCAAGCATGTTAACAGAAAGTTGAGTGGAAGGAAAAAGAGTGGAAGAAAAAGATGCACAACCAACTGAGATAACCACAGCCTTATGAGGATTGTCAAGCAAAATTGATTCAAGAGTTTGAACTTCATAAGGAATGGACTGAAGCTGGGGTCAAGGCATCAAGAGCCACCACACACAGACGTGTCAAGGAATTTGGCTATAGTTGTCGTATTCTTCTTGTTAAACCACTCCTGAACTACAGACAATGTCAGTGGCATCTTACCTGGGCTAAGGAGAAGAAGAACACGCCAAATTGAGGCAGTAATTAAAGCAAAAGGAGCCCCTACCAAGTTTTGAATACATGTACACTAAATGAACTTACTTTCCAGAAGGCCAACAATTCACTAAAAATGTTTTTTTTATTGGTCTTATGAAGTATTCTAATTTGTTGAGATAGTGAATTGGTGGGTTTTTGTTAAATGTGAGCCAAAATCATCACAATTAAAAGAACCAAAGACTTAAACTACTTCAGCCTGTGTGCATTGGATTTATTTAATACACAAGTTTCACAATTTGAGTTGAATTACTGAAATAAATTCACTTTTCCATGACATTCTAATTTATTGAGATGCACCTGTAAATGCAAAAAAAATTTCAAGAACTGTTTTTAAAATTGTAAAAAGATGCAAGGTGTACAGCTTTATTTGAAATTTAAAATATGCCCACTCTATTTCTGGTCTTGTAAAAGCTTAACTGTGTATTAAGTGCTTTTTCTCTCTGTCTGTCTGACTAGCTGTCTCCGGTGTAGCAGTATTTTTCTCCCTCCTTTTTATTTCTTATTTCCTCCCATTTTCTCTCTGGTGATGTTAAAATGGTAGGCTTAACAAGAGCCAAAGGGTCTAGGCAGTGTAGCGTGGGTGTGCCAGGATGCGAGTGGTCCTTCAAGCGAGCACATCTGCTGCTCACCCAACCCCTCTCCTTCATTCTTATTCTGCTGCGCTCCCAGAGATGCCGAGACTGACGGGGCAGCATTTCAGCTCTACGTCCTTTATTTTTCTACCTCTCTCTTCCCATTCCTCATGTCTGCTGTCGGCTTGACATCCATTCAGCTATGGAATGTGTGTCTGAACTGAGAATTGTGCAGCTACGACTGAGGATTAGCTGGGTATCGGTTTTGCACTGCTTATGAGAATTTGTGTGTGCAAACACTCTCCATTAAGAAGCTTTATTATTTTCAGATAGATTATTAATTGGTTAGCAGCACTGCCTGAAGGTTCTGCAGAGGTGTATTCCTGGAGTTTGACAAGTAATTTCTTCTAAGAATGTGTGTGTGGGCTTGCCTGTTATTTCAGTATTTTACATTTACATTTATGCATTTAGCAGACACTTTTATCCAAAGCGACTTACAGTGCATTCAGGCTAAACATTTTATTTTTATTTTTTTACTAGTCTGTGTGTTCCCTGGGAATTAAACCCACAACATTTTGCACTGCTAACGCAATGATCTACCACTGAGCCACAGGAATTATTTTAAAACCTTATTGAGCACAATTCATCAGCAAACATTCTAAAGAAAGAAAAGCACAATTTTGAACCTGATCTAAATACATTTCTGAAACAATGTTTCTAAATTTCCCACCAATGCTACACATGTGTGGAACAAAGAATATTAACCAGCAAGATTTTTGTTGTTGCAATTCAGTTGTTAGGAGGTGGTTGCCTATTGCTCCAAGCCAAAAGCGCCCAGCAAAGTCAATAAAAAATGCTTGGTTCTCTCTTTGAATGTAATAGATCTATGATATTTTTGGCAGCTTTGCTGTGTTAAAATGTTAAAATATGTAAGTATTCTTACTTGCTTCTAAGTAATTCTTGGAAAAATTAAATACCTAGAATTAAGTCACCTGACAAACGGCAAGCAACCGACCAGAAGTTACCAATTTCCAATGGAAAGTAGTTCAGGAGCTATGTAGAGTTCCGATCATATGCGTATGTGGACATTTTTGATCCGATTCCAACATCGGGCATGTTAAAATAATTAATTCAACTTCTGTGGCTAGACTGTATCTGACCGCCCGACCAGATGTGATGCATTCTTATCATAAAAACGAGTAAGAAATTAGAAATACTTTTTTTTTTTTCACTTTAACATTATTATGTAAACAATATTTTGTAAAATAACAGTTATGAATATTTATGACAGAAATAATTATTTAAAAAATATTCAATCATTATTTATGTTGATTTTAAATTATTCAATCATTATTTATGTTGATTATGTTTTTTTATTAGGGGAGCTTTATTAGGAGAGTAAAAATTAACCGTGTGGCAAATCTAAGATTAGTATTAATGTAATTATTTTTGAACAACGATAATAGTTTTGTGTTTAGTAAATATTTGTGGCACTTAGTATAGTTAGTATAGTTTTCAAATCATTCCCCATATTTTCTCCTTCCAGCCAACTGTACTAATAACATACAGAAATCATATAACCTCCCTGCTTAATTAAGTTGTCATAATACATTTATTTTTACATGATATGTTAATATGTTCCACTTGGCTGCATAAGACACCAAGAGACCCCAACTCTCTTTTGTTTTGAACATTTAATGAGGGGGAACATTCCTTCTTTACTTGCTGGAGGAGTACAGCAGGGAATAGGATAAAAATCCAACTGGGAGGCTTCACACATCAGAGATAACCCTGCAGTTAGCTTTCTGTACTCTGAATGACTCATTCTAGACAACAACCTCGAAAAGAGTTTGCTACAACAAGCTCATACAAGATTGCTCCGGTATGTCTCAGTACTTCAAAAAATAACACGCAGAAAGTTGAGAGATGATCTCAGACTAGAACATCTAGATTTTTCATAGTGCACTGTGGTTTCAAGACAGCTGACAGTTTCATTCAGTGTCATTTAAGAAGGAAGTCAATCTTTTACCAATGTTTGCTGTCTTCTTCACCTGTCTCTCCAATGACCTTCACTGCTACTGTTCACTGGTAAAACATCCCTCCAGACTCTCCAACTCTGCATTGATGAAAACAGTTCCGACTGCCAACAACTCTCTATCACCCAACTGCCTCTAGAACTGCTTCCAGGATTCAATCCAGATAGTTGAAGCAAAGAGTATTGAAACAAAGTCTGAGTGTCTACATTTTTTGTGACAGCATTAATGACACTTAAAAAAGAAGCGATCTTTAGAACGTCTTTCTAAATCACCAAGAAAAAAATATACATGCTGTTACAGACTGGTCTTTGAACTGGTGTGGTCTTGCTGGTGAATCTGGTTTTTCCCATAAGATCTGTTGACCAGCCATGATGTTCTTTTAGCAAGTGAGTGTAAAGCAAAGCCACCAAAGCCAATTCATAAGAACTGACAGAACTGATTGCAAACATATCATTGTAAACTACCGTATTTTCGGACTATAAGTCACACCTGAGTATAAGTCGCATCAGTCCAAAAATACGCCATGATGAGGAAAAAAACATATATAAGTCGCACTGGACTATAAGTCGCATTTATTTAGAACCAAGAACCAAGAGAAAACATTACCGTCTACAGCCACGAGAGGGCGCTCTATGTCTTCAGTGTAGACTACAGGAGCACTGAGCAGCATAGAGCGCCCTCTCGCGGCTGTAGACAGTAATGTTTTCTCTTGGTTAATTTCTTTCGGTTCATGTCAAATTAATTTTGATAAATAAGTCGCACCTGACTATAAGTAGCAGGACCAGCCAAACTATGAAAAAAGTGCGACTTATAGTCCGGAAAATACGGTAATTGTTCAATGTTCATTTTCTTTCTATGAATTCCAGCCAAAGGAAGTCCAGCCATACCTTCAGTCTTTCAGAAACTCCATCAGTCACACTGATGGTGAACTCCTCCACCTTGGGAACCTTCAGCTTGGCCTTATTCTTCTGTTCCGTCTGATACTCGGTTCGTGTCTTCACCACCACCTGCGAAGAGAGTGTTTATCCATCAAAACGACAGTTTGACTTAATGTAAACAGTAAATTCCCTGAGCGTTTGATATCTGTAAATCATAAAGCAAGTAACTTCCGATCAATACCATAATAACCATAATCATGTTAGGCCTTCCTCATGATAAAATGTCATGCTAATTTTTTAATTGCTCAGAATCACTGATCCCACAGACATGCTGAGGTAAGCAGGACTTCCAGTAACGTTATCATAATTGGCCTTACCAAAATCAAAGCCTATTCCCACAACAGCACTCAGTCATGGCAAATCAGACAGGGAATATCACATTGCATCCCAGATTATGAAAAAACCTACTTGAAATACAAACTGATTATCAAAAATCTAATTTCAATCTTGTTTCCAAACCACATGATGTGTATGTGCTTTAGGTAGGGTTTATAAAAATTGGATTTCAAGTGTTCAAATTTCAAGCGGATTTGAGTTGGATATGCAAAAAAACCATTTCTTGAATTGCATTTTAGTGAATTCCTCATCCTGTCATTCAGTATAAACTCCAACTAATGAACTGAGAGGGTGCAGATTTTCAACTTTGCCCAATTTCGAATTTTGCCCAACCCTCGCTGAAGATGAGATGTGTGGTAACAGATGGAGGAGTGACACCTCAAGATGATTATGTCTCAGTATTGACCTCGGTTCCTGCCACCTTGCTTTCTAGAAACCCTGAGGTTGATCAAGTCTAATGCCCTGTAGACCACTGAATGAAGCTCAACCACTTGTCATGAACTCTGCAATTGCTGCTTATCTGTCTCCTTCCCAAACCCTCTGACATTTAATTTCCCCCCTGAATAACCATCTTGTCTGCTTCCATTTCTCTCTCCTTCTCCTGAGCTACTTTATATGAGGCACTCTGTTATCGCTGGGATTGTTATTCTGTGTTTCCACTCCCCTAGAATGCAACCTCTGCCTCCAGGCAAGGTTGCGCATTGACTTTTTTGCTGCTGATTCAAGCCATAGATAGTGTCAACACCAGGGACTACTCTGGATCGGACTAGTTTTATCCTCTCCAGTATGTGTTGTACTGATAGAAAACATATTTTATTGAAAAATGTTGTTCTTAAGTTATGGTGTCAAATAACTGATAAAAACTCATTACTGTATTCATTTAATGAATCTGCACACCTCATTACAGCAAATAAACCTAATTCTTCAAAGATTGTGTTCTTAACTTGGCTCATGTAAAATGAATAATGTTAAGACAGCTTTCAAATAATTTGCAGTCACTACTGGCTGATTGCTATCTGCAGACCTCTAGAGAGACAATGATTTCCCGCAGGGCTGATCCTTGTCCTGCTTAAACACTTTAATGTCAGCATGAAAAATTAATGGTTATTACACTGTCCAAGTTTAGGTGACAGAATTGTATTAAGTGCATAGATTACAGCAACTTCAGATTCTATGATTCTCTGCTTTGCTTTGGACCATGCAAACAAATTATTCATTTATTTATTTTGATTCTTACAGACACAGAAGAATGAAGTTGGTCATTTAAGTGCCGCACTGGATTCAGCATTATTGATTAGTTATATATTACATTTTTTATTGTGCTTATCATTAGACTTATGAATATACAGTCTTTGAATATACTCTTGAACTGACTGACTTTATACATGAAGCTATAATTAGTGATCTTCTTTACAAAATAGAATTGGGCATATTTGAACAAAATGCTTTCAAATAATTTGTACTAGACAAATTCAGTCATCTTTCAGACTGAGGCTCAAGGCCATTCTGTTAAATTACTATACTCTTTCATCTTACAAAAAAATGTCATAATTACAATCTAATTTTTCTTATTTAAATAAGAAATATATTGAAGTATTATGTAATGTGAGTAGGGCAGGATCATTGTCCTGCAAGGCACACAGCATTTAGGCTTGCGTGGAGGGCTGCGCTCTCCTTAAAATATAATAGCGTTCCCTTTTGTGACTGGCTTGTGCACAGGTTTTGGCAGAGTGACAGGCCACTTCAGTTAGCAGGTGCAAAGAATGATTGAGCCTTCCTCAGCAAGATCCCAAATGAGGGCTGAAGCACCACTCACAGAAAGTGTCACAGCTCGCACCCTAAGGCACACTGGTTGGCTACTCAACCTTAAAAGCAGAAGATTGTACCGACATGTTTGGGGAAAACAGTGAAATCATATTAAATAAAAAACAAAAACAAAATCCAAAGATAAAATGAAAAGATACTGTAATAAAAAAAAATTCCCTGACCATTTAAGTTAACACATAGGGTCATTACAACATTATGCTTTCTAGGAATCAGTTCCATTTGACATTTTGCCTAATGTTATTTCATGTGACAATAGGTGAAGGTTATATTTTTCTGACCTGACAACAGGGATGTTATGTTCTATTATATAAGACCTGAAGAACATTGTTCCTTACCTTGTCTGGGGCTTGGTACTGAAGATTAGTAACATCCAAGGGTGTGATGAGGGGGACGTTCTGAAAGCCGTCCTCAACACTAACAGCTTTTGCTCCTTTCTCTTGTAGATTACTCCCCAATTTAACCATCTTTAAAAGATTATTTCACTTTTCACAAGCCTATAAATGTAGAGGATTAAAAAAAAAAACACTTATAAAATAGCATTTTAAAATATTCCAGCCTGGCTCCAAGTCAAATATCGACCACCTTTAATAATAATTAAAAAAAATCTATACACCTCTGGCACATCAATAAACAATGCAGAGTCACATCACACCTTTTAAATTAAAGCATTAGGTAAACACCTCACGCGTGTCTGTCTGATGTCAACCCGAATGCTTTAAAATACACAAACGTTGCGCTTGTAAATGAAAGTAAAGGATTGTGCATTGATCTTGAAGATGAAAGAGAAAAAAGCACAGCACAGCTGAACTATATTGTGTAAAATCCAGGTGCCGAAACATCAGCCACAGAGCAAATAAAGCATCCGCGCCCCTTATGGCTGGTTTACCAGACACAACAATTTATCTCCCACCCAAACACAACACGCCAAAGATGAAAAGATGTTTTTAAACACGTACTCACCAAACGCGGTCAACTCTCACGCTTTAAACGGGCTCAAATACAGTTTAAATTCGGCTTGTTGATGAAGGCAGGTGGAGCGTCGAGATGGAGATGCTGTATGTGTGTGCGTGTGTGTGTGTGTGTGTCTGAGTGTGTGTGCGTGGCGCTGAATCGAGAGATGCAGATACTGACGGCCTCACGCAGCATCCAGACCCTCACTTACACTCAAGCCACTAGGGGGGATCTAAAAGAAACCCTACATTTGTTTTGCCCGACCCTTACAAAGCCTGAAGCTATGCCTACCCACACCAGCTGACTTGTTTGCCATCTAGTGAAAAACTGAGAGAAGTGCAGTAGCATTTTAATGTAGGGTAGCCTACACATCACCATTTTAAGTCAAATAACGCAACATGAAAAGAAAAGGCCATAGTTCTGGTTATAGCCTGTAGTTCCGATTCTGAATGTTGATCGGACAAGTAAAAAATACTGTAGACAGACACCTAAGAACGTCTATTTTATATTAGCCTAATTCGTCAAGTTGCTGCTTGCTTGGCAGCCACAAACAGCTCGTGGGATAAAACATGATGCACCGGAATTGTCTATTGCGATACTTAAAAATAACTAATGGTAATGTTAAAAATCTGTTAAATTAGGCCTAAATAAAACATTTTATCATTGTGCAGTTTAGTTTTAGGCTTATATAAACAATAAACCACTAGGGTCTGAGCATGAATACAATGATTTTAACACAGGTAAGGGGGTTTTAGACAGCTTTTTGTGGCTTATTTTCTTTAAATAAAACACCACCACCAATAACAACAATTATTATTTATGTGGCAACATCATTATGATAAATACGCCAATGCTAATTACACAATTGCATGTAATTGTTAGTTCTTAATATCATAATAAACTAATTGGTCTATGTTCGAACGAGAAGATCTTTAGTTGCCAAGCAAAATATAAAAATAGAACTGATTTGTCATGAAATCAAATTTTAGAAACACACTATCAGAATATTATTTGTTCACAATATGTTGATCAAGACCACCAATTTAAACCAGTTAAAACGTATTCATAGCTTAATTAATTATATATTTATAGTTATATATAGCCTAACAGTATAAATAGTAGCCTAAATGAGAATAAAGAATAGAATTCTTATATTTCTGTGTTTAATTTGTTTCATGGCTAGGCTTCTAGGCTTCATGCATCAATAGCAACTGCTACCAACGGATTTGCATACATAGGGCCCACTCAATTTCATCTCCAGCCACGAGGGGGCGTGAAACATTACATATTTATAATGCCTGCCATTGCACTAATAATTTTACACTCGGTCATGTGTAGCACTTAAGGCACCGATCCCAATTTAAAAAACGATTGAAGGTGGATGGGGTGTAACACCAACAGTGATTTTACACACAAATGTATTATATATTGTAGCTACATGAAATACACACACACACTATCCTTTGAAAAAAAAAAAAAGTGCACTTAACTGTATTGGATGTCTTTTTTGTAGTGTACTTCAAATCTTTCAAGTTCCACTATTTCCATTTAATATAAATTTAAATTAAAATACATTTTTATTTAAATGCAAATAACATGCAGTTAAGTTTCTGATATTCAGCTTAAATTTAAGCAGTTATATTCATCAAAGTATTTTAACTTTTCTGTTCCCTGCTTCTTTGGGATGCCAGCAAAAATATGCAGGCATACTCATCATGTAACTTCTGCTTAAGGGTGTGGCAATGATGTCTCACGTCATGCACTGCTTCAACTGATAATCAATCTGTTTATCATCCAAATAATTCCAAACGAGTTCTGTGATTGAAACCTCTCACCAGTGAACCACCATGATCTACATTTCCTGTCCCACAGTCTCATGGGAAATAAATAATTAGACTGTGACCTGACTACACACAGTACAAAACCTTTGTTTCCAGAGTCTGAGATGAGGATGATCTCATCTCACTCTTCTATTATTCTACAGATCCTGTAGCTGGACAGATATACGGGAACAACTGAGGCATGTTCACTGTTTTATTAGGGTGGATCATCTTCATTACCTCATTATGATGGCATCAACCACTGTGAAATCTAGACAAAATAAGTTTCACTGAAACAGAGCCACACTGATCTATTACAGTTGATGAAAACGTCACCTGTAAAATTATAAAGCACAGAAATTGCTGATCTCCTGTGGAGTATCGAGTGAAAGGCGGCAATAATTGAATTGGTTAATGATAAAATCAGATTTGTGTTAGCCGAATTGAAAAATTATGCTATCAAGCATATATATTTCCCCAATCTGACATCTGTTTTTGATTTCTCTCTAAACACGTTAAATCATTTTTGTTCCTTTGTCTGTTTTGAGAATACTGTAGAATTGAAGACATTAATAAACAAGACACTGCAAAATGGGAAATCTACATGGGTGTCAAATACAGTTAATGTGAATATGAACAGAAGTGTTAAGAAAATGTAAGAAATGTAATCCAAAGAACAAATAAAGCGCTTACAAGATCAAGTAACAAAGAACTGAATTTCTAATAGAACCATTCAGAGACAGCAGATGGTGCCACTGAGAACACAATAACTTGGAACATAAAAGCTCGATATAAAAACAAAAGAAATACACCCAGCTTTCCAAAGCAATGCAAATGGATAAAAATGTTAAGTTTTTTTCCCTGCAATGTGGTTATAACATAAGTTCAGTGTAAAACTGGCAGAAAATCCAGAGGTTGGATTCCACTGCAGAATTCCTACTGGTCATTATGATTCATTTGAGCTGTGAGCTACAGCAAAAAAAAAAATCAAAAGAATTCAGAGTAGCATCTGCCAGAATCTACAAGTGAGATGCATACAGAGAATATATAGAGAACGAGACTATTTCAGGCATCAATAACACATTTCTAAAACATAATGCAAGAAATACAGGAGAGTCAACATCTTGTCACAGTTAAGTTTTATTCATTCAACATTTCACATTACAAATATTTAAAAATTATGCATATTGTTATAAATAGTTGGCTGCAAACAATTAAATAACATTAGATTTTTCTTTTGTTTCACTAGCACTTACAGACCAACTCCTAGAATATGGACATTTCGTATAACATAACTTAATTAGAAAGAAAAATACAAAAATAGGAACTTATAAAGTGAAATGACAATAAAAATTAAGGTGATATCTTAAGTAAAAAAATGCTATTAATAAATACAACAACCTTCCCATACACAGTTAAAAACTATTGAAATTTTGCCATTAAGTAACATCGTTAACAGACAGATATTTAAATATTTATTTTCCTTCAGAAAATGTGAACCATATTTTGTGGAGCACAATATAGCAATTAGTAAAAACTAGACACTTTAACATATTAAAAGCTTCACCTCAAAAATATAACAAAAATCTGATCAAAATTATAAAAATTAATTATACATTCCAATTAAAAATATACCAATAAACAGCTAAATACATTGTTGACCTAATAATTACAATGCAATCAATCACAGTAGCTTGAAATAAACAAAATAAGCAAATGAGCACAAAACCTTTAATGTTTTAAAAATAACTTCAATTATTTATATTAGTACAAATAGTTTGATTTCTTTTCTTTTTTACAAACACCAGCATGAAAAGGATTACAATAACAGTAGAAAATGACTGTGAAAAACATATTAACATCTTCTTTAAATGTCGGCAATTAAAAATGGCATTAAAGAATTACATTGCAAAGAGTCTTTATCTGGAAAAAGTTCAAAAAAAGTATTGCACATAACAACTCCGAGTTAACTTGCAACATTTACCACATTCAAGTCTTAAGTTCCCCTTCCTCCAAACGGGTTTTGATTTACTTCAAACAGACAGTGGGGATGAAGTTCTCAAGTCTTTTCAACAGCGTACTAAAGAAGATGCTTTCGTCCTGCACTGCAAATTCATCCAATGACATTTAGAGTACTCTTTTCACGTGTGTGTGTGTGTGTGTGTGTGTGTGTGTGTGTGTGTGTGTGTGTGTGTGTAAGCGCGCATCCTATCGATACTGGATTATGGGGAAGGCATAGAGAATAACATGGGTGTGGGGTGGCCTTAAACGAAAGGTTTAGAAACATCTGGTGCACAACCACAACAATTAATTTCAATAGCTAATTCATGTACGTCTTTTTTTTTTCTCATCATGCATGCTAAGGATTACAATAGGAACTAGTTGGCAGTTCAAGAATATATATTTTCAAATGTTAAAATATCTAAACATCAAACATCCATTCTTGTGATACGAGGATCAGCCTAAACATGAACCAGATTTAGCATTCTCCTTATATTATAAGTTTATATTCCAGCTATGGAGAGGTTCTCTTTTAGCCATTTTGCGTAATATTAACATGAACGACAACGTGTTCTTACCATGCTGCTGTCAGATCATTTCCGAATCTAGGGTTGCCATTAAAATCTAGTGTACAAGAGCCAAGAACTTAAGAGATATACACTCTGATCTCTCCTCTGCAGATTTGTCGCGTCAACACAAGTGCGTGCTTAGTTGTAAAGATTCCTCAGCACTGAAATGTATAAAAAGCATAATTGAAAATAATATATATTAAATTCACTCAACTTTTTTTTCTCTTAAACTGAAAATTTCCATATATGCAGATCTCTCAGTAACAAAAGTACAAAAGCTACCTTTCACAATGTGAAAAATTGAGGTATTGCAAAAAGGAGGGTTTTTTTCCATTTTGTGAAAAATGTGCCTAAAATGACTGTTGAAAAAAAAAAAAAAGTATTTAGAAAAGTAGTGCATAATAAATGTTTATATGTGCATGACAAAATAATTTAGCTAGAAAACACTGTACCAAAAATCAGCAGGCCATGTATAAAATAATCATCTTTAACAGCAAATTCTTCAAAAAGTGTTTAACTTCGAAAATGTTCAACCACCAGTTCAAGTGAGGGCGGGAACGCCGCCAAGCCGACACGAGGATAAATTTCTCACTAGTGCATCAAGTCTTAATTGATCACTTACTCCCTGACGTTTTTGCGCTAGTCGATTTAAATGCCGTAAATCTACCGAATTGGAAATCCTGATGCCTGGCATAAACTCCTGACCGTGTGACTCTTTCGGTTGACCTTTGGAAAGTGTGTAGACTTGCGAAAAAGGTTCAGTGGTTTTCACTAGTGTTACTAGGATTTTAACTGCATGCTGATCGATTCGAGGCCAATCTTTGGTTTGCTGGAGCCCATCTGGTCTTTATATTGAACGGGATGGGGACTGGGTCGGGTCGGGGGCAGAAATAATCAGCCAAAATGAAATCTGCAGGGCAAAAGAAAGGAAAGGTTCATGGATTCGCTAGCTATTACACAGCCATCTTTGGTTCCCTAATGTCTGAAAGTAAAACCTCTTATGTTTCAGGTGAGCGTCGGGGAAAGGGGCCAAGTGAGCGGAGAGATGCATGGACTACCTTCAGTTATATTTCACACTCAGGCTGCTGCAGGACAGGAGGTACATTGTTTGATCATTCGTCCTCCCTTCTAAGTAGCTTTGACTTCTGTTCTGCTTGTACGTACACCTCTTTTCAGGGTTTTAGGCTTCTGGGGGCTGGGGAAAGGCTTAGGAGACACATTTTGCGAGTTAAAAATGAAAATGAAGGCTTGTCGCTAAAAGCCTGAGAGAACAATGGCTGCTTCTTGCTAAGCTGGGCCAGAAACAAAATCAAGTTCCTTGCATTTGAACCAGCTTGCAGGCAGACTACTGCAACTTTACCAACATGCTGTACATTCCCCACTAGGACGCTGAATCGAGAATTCAAATCAGGAAGTGACAGAGCAGATTTTCTCAATGTGCCTTTTGCTGATGTCATTTCCTTTTTCTGTGGTCCTGGGGGAAAGGGTGAGACCAGCTTGATATTTTTTTGTTTTGTTTTTGTTTTTTTAAATATATATATTCGACTTAAACTAGCAGCTAAGCTTGAGGTATTAGTTTTCTTGCATGTCACAATGGAGATCAAATCCAGACAGCTGTTGTGGAATCAGTTGTTGTCATCAAGAAACATTAAAGATTAGCATGGTCTTAAATTACAAAGTATACAAAAAAATAAGAAAAGAAAAAGAAACAGCGTCGAGAGAATTCACTAACCAAGCTTTGGTTAACAACTGAGATCTTAGACCACACATCTGCACTCTGGGTAGCAAAGAAATAAGTGCACTCTTCCCGCACCTCTTCTTTTCATGTTTGCTCCTTCACCTTTCCAATTCAATTAAAATAGGACATAATACTTCCAATCGCAATGTTAACAAAAAGCCAATTCTAAAGTCATGCAGATACTTACTGACAAATTATACTAATACTCAATATATTCATATCTCTGTGCACGTGAAAATGAAATATAATGGAGTTATAAAAAAATAGAGAGATGGATTAGACATTTTCTTTTTCTTCCTGAATCTTTTTTTTTTTTTTTTTGGATGCACATCCATATTTTTTTAAATATATTAAATGACAAATTAAAATCATATTTTTTGTCTGTCTTTTTTAAATTAAACTAAAAAGGAACCAGCAACAAAAAAGTGCATTTATTTAGATGATGATTTTGCGACTCCTCCTAGCCTTCTCTTTCTCTCTTTCTTCTCCTGGCCTACCAGCTTTAGTTCCAGCGGAAGGAGATGTGGCGAGGTCTGTCGCCTCCTTCCTTGACCAGAGGCTTGTGGAACTCCCGGCCGGCGCGTGAGTGGATGGCCGCCCAGCAGTATTCACAGTAATACTGGAGACAGGTCACATTGGCGCAGAAGAAAGGAGCGAACTTCCCTCCGCAGCGAGTCCCCTGACATTCATCGCACAGCTGGTCATCCAGGACGTATGGCTTCACTTCAACCTGGACCGAGAAAGATCAGACTGTTACACGTGTGTTTTTGGACAGTTGTCAGTAATTCCTATTATTCACAATATGAATTGTCATGACAGAAAAAAAGTAAAACTGCAAATATCAGAATATCTTTATATATTAAAGGCAAATTTTTATTAATTAAAGGCAAATTAAATGTCAGCTTTTCCACCCAATTGGTCTCTTTTTGTATGTACTTTGTTCTGTTTTGTTTTGTTTGGTTAAATCTTTTATTCATTTTAGAGCTGCAACTAACGATTATTTTTTCTGTCGACTAATCTAACGATTATTTATTCCAATTAGTCGACTACTCTAACGATTATTTTTATTACAATAAATAATTAATCTAATGTTCTTTTTTTAATTAGCTAATGAATCCTTTGGATAACTTTACAAAAAAAATATATAAGTACAACTTCTAATATAATATTTCAACCTTTATTCATTTTCAACCAATGTGGTTGAAGTTTTTACAGTTTACAGAAATAAAGAGGAAAATAAAATTATTTTACTACGGTAAATATGAGTTTATGATAGCGTTTATAATTAAACCACAGTAGCCATAAATTTACAGTTGTCTGAGACGTCATGAAATGTTAGCATCACAAACCATAAAATGTAGTCAGGGTTCTGCTATGGTTTAGCATGGTTTCCAGAGATCTGGGGCTGATTCTGGATAGCTTGGTGGTCTGTGACTGTTGTCTTGCGGCGCGCTGTCTTTTAAGGGGCCGTTCACATATCATGTCTTTTGCGCGCTCAAGTTCGTTATTTCCAAAGTAGGCGCTATATGCGCGCTCATAATGGAAGCGATGCGGTCGCGACGCGCACATGGTGCGACGCGCTCGTTTTTTCCAGGCGCGTCCGCACCACATCGAGCTTCATCCTTTCCCGTAACAACGTTGAAAGCTCAGCTAAGATGAGGGAACAGTTGATCATAGCCGTATATGGATTGCCATTTTGAAATACATTTAGTAGCCGAGCTACTGCAAGCGAATTTAGTGCTGCAAATCCATTTATCCGTTGCATCTTCATGGAGAGAGCACGTCATGGTTGCTTAGCAACGACAGATGCCCCAGGGGTGCAACTGCCCGAGCGCTTTGGAAAGAAGGAGAAAGCGGCGCGACTAGCGTTTTCCACGCGTTTTAGGCGCGATATGTGAACGGCCCTAATGCGTGTTCGAAACCGGTGCCAACACAGACTTACTTTATTTTATTTTTTTTTATCCTTACTTCAGCCGCTACAAGTGATCATACCAATAACTTGTAATCTTTACAAGAATATCAGCAGAGACCTGAACCAGGAAGTTGGTCACCAGATCACATGGTAACCAGTTAAACCATAACACCGGAGAGCGCCAGAATGTTTTCCTCGGAGGTGCTCGTGCATCGCATTTGTGCTGCCGTGGTACACCATATCGGTTTTGCAAAGGGAACAAAGGGCCATTTTATTTGGCCTCTGTTTAAAGTATTCCCATACTTTTGATAACAGTGGTCTCTGTTTTTTTGATAGAATGCAACTTTCTGCATTCCGAGTATGCCATTACGCGAGATGTAAACAGTGTGACGCGGCGACGCATTTCACGCACGTCTAGGGATGGGACGGTATGAAAATTTAATATCACGATTATAGTGACTAAAATTATCACGATTATCAATATTATCACGGTTTTGTTGAAACGAGATGAAAGTGTTCAAAAATAGTTGATGCTCACACTGAAAACATTTCAGCAAGTTTTATATTTAATAATCAACAAACAACTAATAAAACAAGCAACTCTATGCACTTAATTTAAAGAAAGGTTAAATTCTGTGGCATTTCCTTCCTTACAATGAAAAGTGTAGAAGCATAGAAAAGCATAGAAAAGTCACTGACTTTCGCCATTCCTTCTCGAAAAAAAACAAAAAAAACATTGTGCGCTGCGCTTGCGTCAGACTGTTGCTGGCTGGACATGATTTAATAGTGAGTTATTAAAACCGCGATAATCAAACACGGTTTTAATGATAATTCATTTTTAAACGATATTACTAACCTTCAGCACATTTTATCACGGTTATCAATAAAACCGGTTATCGTCCCATCCCTACGCACGTCAATGTATTTTTGTAGATATATATATATATATATATTGTGATAACTGGTACTGGAACGATACTGCAGCAGAACAAATACTAACACAATGTGTAAATACTTCACAATCAATCAATCAATAAATAGTAATGAGAATTGGGGAAAAACATTCATACCAAAACTTTAAATATAGTTTATTTTTGACATCATGTATTTGGCAGGTTTCATGGGATTTTACTATTGAGAACCATAACCTGACTATTTTGACCTTCCAAACCCCATCTTTCTTATTTTTTAAGAAGTCCTGAATTGAAGAAACTCATTTAAATTGTAACTGAAACTATGCAAAACATGCTTATGTTGATTAGCCAAAAACATGTTGCAATGTCACAACTAGGGTTAGAGCATAGTCCAAAACTCTGCTGGATCAATGCCATTTCATTGCATGTGTATTTTTTGTGGAAGTCAGCACTGACCCGTTTATCGATTTCTCCATGCTGCAGTTGTACAAAACGAGCACTGATAGCAGCAATGTAGCTCTGCTGATTAGAGAAGGCGACCCGCCCTGCTCCCTTGGGGTACTTCAGCTCTGGGTCTGTGTCAATGCCTGCGTAGCACACGCCTCCATACAGCCTGTCCATGATCATCGCCAGCTCCACTGTCAGAAAGACAATACATTTAATGCTTAATGTTTAGAAACACACACACCACACTGCAGAATTCTTTCTACCTGTTTCATGATCTAATAAAATGGCATTTTTTTGCTAGCAAAGAAGATGGTTGGGGAAGCACTAAAATAGTTGCTGAATGCAATTCCAGTGTTGCTAGACTGACTTGTTCTGGCACAATATAACCCTGGCTACTTTAAAATCTCACCCAGTCACTAAAAGAAACGCCATACCTGCACGAAGCGGACGTGGCACCCCACCCACAAATATGGTCTTCCTCGGGTCCAGGGGCTGTGATCCATCCATCACAAAGTCACTATCATTAAGATTCCACGGGCGAATCTGGACCTGTTACAAAACCGCACGTCAACAAAATAAATGAAGAAATAATCCACAACAGTTCAAATCTGCTGACAAATAAAAAAATAGCATGTCTTCACAGAAGAAATAAGGACAAATAATGCTTGATTTGAAAATGCAGCTGTTCAAGATAAAAAAAAAAAAACTGAAGTGCAGTAGTGTAATTCATCCTTACAGGTTTGTCTTTAATGGTGGGGCTGGAAACGCACAAGTAGAGTTTTCCATCCTCCTCGATGCAGGCATCGATAAGGGCTTGAACAGAGCTCTCATCTTGAAACAAGAGGAAAGCGTATCCTTTGGAAAAATGAATTTCAGAGTTAGTAAGCAGTAGAAATTGTATTAAAAAAAATTTTAATAGACACTATACCAAAACAACTCCTGTCTTTAAACATAATCGGTATCACCAACGTTAATGGATAGTTCACCCAAAAAAATATTTCATGAAACTTCAGAGATTTCTGTCCTATTGAAAGTCCATTCCACCGAAAATTTCAAGCTTCAAAAAGTTCATAAAGACACCACAAAAGTAATCCATATGAAATGAGCAGTTCAATCGATGTGAAGAGATAAAGATTGTTTTATATGGCAAACAAATGAAATTTCGGGTTTTATTCGCATATATAATTGATTTACCGGTCGAGCATAACAGATATGATATGATGGAGTCTCTTCAAAAGACTTCAGCACTCGATTCATATGGATTACTTTTTAAAGTAGAACGGACTTCCAATGGAGAGAAAAATCTCTGAGGTCTCCTTCACTTGAATTTTGAAGATGGGTATGGAACGACTGAGTACATGATGATAGAACTGTCATTTTTGGATAAACTATCTCTTTAATTCAGGTACTCAAGCACTCTCGTGGTGATCAAGCCAGCCACAACTATAATATTGGAATGTGCAAATTATGACAATTATGGTTTAAAAATGCCCTTTAAATTGCTCAACTAATCCTCTTAGCTCACCTTTCGGGGGGAAGTATGACTTGCTCTCTGCTTTGTGAGGCCAATCCACAAACAGGTGCCCAAAACGGCGAAAACTAGCGGTTATCTCATCTAGGAAAGATGATATTGCAGATAAGAGCTAGTGGCTATCGTGCACACGGTTCCAAAGCCAAGAATGAACCTTGAAACCTGTTTTTGTTTTTATAAGCAGTAGCGTAGAGGTCATTCTAAACAAGTACAATACCTTCGTCTATATCAGGGGGGAGGCCACCCACAAAGACTTTGCGAGAATAGCGCTCCACCCTCTCTCCGTTCTGGTGAGGGAAGCAGTGGGGGGAACCCAGGCCAGGCAGGCTTTGATCGCCTCTCTCCTCGTCTGGGAAGCCATCTTCCATCGGGAACAGGGATGAGTGTCCTGAGGAAAAGGGAGAAGGCAGGAATTATTATCTGTGTCTTTCTCAGTGTTTAAACTATATTTTCCTGCACCACAGAGTAAAATCAATTAGACTGATGGATTATTCTGAGCCCAAGAAATACTAAGACAGACAATTGCATCATCTCAGTTGTGCAATTTCGAAAGCATAGGGATTTCTGAATTATGGCTACTGTGGTCCAGTAATCAAACAAATTATAGCCCACAGATTTGGCCCAGGTTATTTTCATACTCTGCACAGAGAGTTTTGTTAAAGCATGGATAATTACTCTACTGTTCCAATGTTTAAGCTTGGTAAAAAAATAAATAAATGCATGCATTTGATCAAAAATACAGTAAAAAAGTAATAATGTAAAATATGACTGCAATTTAAGGTAACTCTTCTTTTTATATACATTTACTGTAATGTCTGTTGCGGCAAAGCTGAGATTTCAGCAACAACTACCTCCAATCTACAGTGTCATATGATCTTTCAGAACTCACTTTAATGTGATGATTTTGTGCTCAAAATTACTATGCAATGCTACTTAATGTATTTGTGAAGAATGTGATTTTGTTTAGGATTCTGTGAATTGAATGATCAAATGTACAGCATTAGTTTGATTCAGAAACATTATAAATGTCTTTACTGTCACTTTTGATCAATTTAACACATCCTTGCTAAATAAAAGTATTAACTTCTTAAGGAATCTTATCGACCCCAAACCTCTGATCAGTAGTTCATATTTAACTCCTTGTTAAATACACAAAACTACATTAGAAATTTCAGGCTAAATTTACATATTATATTAGTTAATGTTGAACATCTAGCTAAACTAAAATCTATTTTACATTCTTTAAAATGTCTGTGAATGTAGAATGGGATGTTCGTTGGTCAAATGTATAATTAAGCAGTAAGGGCTTTAGGCCCTTTGCTTTGCATTGTGCCTATAAAACTAATTTGTACAATTAGGTTATATAAGAGAATATTTTGTAAAATACCTCCTAGTGTAAGTGTTAACGTCCAGCATATGATCAAGTAGCTCTGCACTAAAGCTGCAGTAATAACATAGGGTGAGGACTGGAGGATGTAGTATTAGTCCTCTGGCTCAAGCCACTCCAGCAAATTTCCTCCTGACGTGACAGAACACAGGCCTGAGCTGCTTTACAAGACTTTATGTAAGGGAGTTAGTCACAACTGTGGCCTTGATGTTTATGTGTGTATGTGTGTGTGTGTGTGGATGCCCTGACCACAGAAAAGCCCCAATCAAATTTACTCTTCACCAAAAGAAAAAATTAAATCTCTGAAGTACAGAATGAAAGAGGCACACAATCGATAAACAAATGGAAATGAAGGCTGCACGTGTACATGCAAACAATGTCCCAAAACATGTCATGCAGATGCTGGATTTTTTTCCACCCATAATTATATGAACTTATAAGACTTTTTCATTTTTCTCATCTGGATTTGTTAAAAGTTGTCTTTACCTCGTCGCCTCCCATAATTCCTTGCTGCATGTAAAATAAGATGATCACAAGTAAAGTAACATCCCCAATGAAAACGTGAATTCTCTGACTAAAGTAATTTTACACTTTATAAATGTGTTAAAAAGTATGCCCTTTCAGAGCTGTATGACTATAAATCAAAATCTTGCAAAAAGTACAGTTAGCACATCAATTACCTGGGTTTGTTGGCCAATTGCTTAAACACTGTTAATAAGACTCATACCAAACTGTGCAACTAAATGGACTAGATTTTCTTGGCTCAGCGAAGATTGGTGGAATGTATATCTAAGGACACTCAAGATTCAACCTACCGGTCCAAACGTGTCTTAATTCTGAACCAATTATCAACTGGATTAAGATTGCATTAAGATAAATGCCTTGACTTTTTATTTACATGTTACTTTGGGCATTAAACAATTTGTGGCTTTCTAGCTACAATTTCATCTCATTTAGAAAATATTTTAAGATATATTTCTAGCTAGCCCTGTACGAGTAAGGAAAATGATTTGAAACAAGCTATGAAAACAGGGCCAGTTTTAATTTCATCACAATATGACTGTGGGATTTGTACATATCCTCACGAACCATTTTTATTCCATTTGCACAACAGTACAAGATCATGCACACCTATATTATGACATCTAGCTATACATTACCTACATTTAACTACATCCTATATTTGTCTTTTTTTATACATTTATAAATATTTGCATTACCCCATGTTTCAAATGCATTTAAAGAGAATATTACAGCTAAAAGGAACCACTGAGACAAATCGCCGCCTAAAGTATTTTCAACACACAGCTTGGGCCTGTCAAGCCACCAGAACAGTAAATCAATTAAATGCATATGCGTACCATTTATGGGCAAGGGGCTGTCTCCTCCTGTATGGGTGAATCCAAGGCGACCTTTGAGAGAGGAGGGTATAAATCAGCTAGAAGGCTGGAATGACATACAGCACAACTGAATCCACATGTGGCAAGATTAAGCAGCCACTTGAATGTACACTGAAGGTTTAGTTTTCCAGTTGACAAATTACAGAATCACTCAATAAAATGGTTGTTAAGAAGCCAAAAAAGTATTAATTACATCACTCATATTTTTTGGATGACCACCCACTACACGTTAGAATCACAATACTCTCCTGGATGCAGATCACTTTCATTCTCATGCTCAACTCATTCTGCTTGTAGTAGAAGAATGAGAGGAAACATCAAGTTCAACCAGCACGGCTGGTATGGATGGTTTCTCTATGTGGTCTTAACATGGCTCTAGCAGACCCCTCCTTCTACGGTTCACTCTGAGAGCAGTCTGGTGGTCAGGGCCAGCACACCATTTTGTTGCTTTAGCGAGAACAGAGAGCTCTTTTACAGGCAAAGGACAATGCTGGAAGCTATTCAAAGCAACTTGTACAGTGGACTACTTCTCTTCCCCGTCTCTTGTTTGGTCATCTCTGCCACACTGGGGTGGTGTCTGCAGGGTCAGCCTTCTGGTTCTAGTTGTCAAATTATTCTAATTTGGTTATTATGTATATGGGGTGAGCAGCTTTGATGCAAGAAACCATACAACCATTTTGGGGTTGCATTAATCACGTTCCAAATGAGTAGAAAACTATAACATGACAGCGATGTAGTCCAAAATATAAAAGTTTTCCATTGCATTTTTAAAAAGATTCAGAAATACATGACAACATTTTCAAAACAATTAGCATTTACACATATCCGCGAAAGCAGCAAAAAGGCTGTATTGCATACGCCAGGCCAGTAGTTAGCACTGTCACTTTGTTAGTAAACCGTTACTGTAGGAAAGTGATGAATATATGTTGTATATGATGCATCTCTGCTGTTAACTGTAATATTGGTGTAGTAAATCCATAGTTTGCTGAAGAAGCGTTAGCAAACTCTTGAGCAGCAACAACAGTACCATGTACTCCGCCATTGTTGTGTATGTTTGTTCGCACTTGTCTTTAAAATCGACATGTAATGCGCATGTCTACACACCTAACACACACTACGCACGTGCATGACGTCACCGTTTTCAAAGATTCCCGTATTGAGTGTTTACACAGAAATGATAATGGTGGCATTTTCAGAAACTTGCATGTTTTCAAAAATATGCTTTTTCAGTCCCCAAAACGCTGTTGACGTGTAAACAAACAGACAGAATGCATAAAAGGGCTTCCCATTTTGGCTGAAAACATTGTCTTGTAAACGGCCCCTTAGACCAGGAATGTTAATTAAAAAATATTGCATGCTTGATTGCACCTTATTGCAGGTGTTCTTATTACCATTTGACAAAAAAATAAATAAAACAAATTTGAAGAGATATTGATTTTGAGCCACAAATTTGAGAGCGCTCGCATAACGAAAGTCACAAGTCTCACAAAACCAAGCTTATGTGTTTGTAAAGACTGGTGTAGCTTCAGAGTTAGAGCTGCGGAAGGAGCTCTGGTTAAGCTCTGCTGCACAGACACAGCTATTTGTAGGTCAACAAAGAGCTTTATCTCTCTTCTTGCTCTGTTTGTGTGTGTGTGTGTATGTGGGTGTGCAATGATTCAGCGCTAATAGGCAGCTTTTTACAGCTGCTCACTCTCACACCAAAAATTTAACACCACATCTGATGTTAAAAAAAATCTACAAAAGTATGCCAGAAAACGAAAGGTGTAAAATGCCACTGGAGAGTGCAAAGTAAAAATAATGCAAAGAAAAAAAGAAAATGTTTTAATGTCGGTTTACTTTTCTTTTCTTTTTTTTCAATATAATTCTGCTCTGCTCAATTGGGAAATAACAGGCAGCCATAGCCAGCAGCAGTGACCATAAAAAAAGATTAAATCTAATGTCTGCTCCAGAACATGCTCTAATAAACGCTTGGAATAACGTCATGGGTTCACTGTCGTTTGTATGCATTCACAACTGTTATCAAAGGTCAGGCCTCCAGGACCGTGCCTTGCTATCAGTTGTCAGCTGCCTCAAAAGAGGAATATAAAAGTGATGCAATAACCAACCAACTTTCAAGAAAATGGGACACAAGGTAACAGAACAGGAGCTGTATCAAATCAGCAAACTCATGATGGTACTATTAGGAGCCATTTCCACAGAACATATTACTGCATTCAAAAATTTGAAATGCAGGGCAGTGGAATTAAAAAAGTCTTTAGCCTTTACTTTTTTTTTTTTTTCGTTTAACTATAGCACTACAAACGCGAAACCAGACACAAATGCAGCGGTCATAGGTGATTGTTTAGCACGTTTACATAAAACACCAACTGAAAAGCAGTGCATTAGAATGAAAAAGCATGTTCTGTGTGAATGACCCTTTACTGGAGTACAAGTCAGCTACAGCTTTCATTTGATTACAGAATGAGCAACGTGAGCGCCCGCATGAAACTAACTGCTGACGGGACAAAGGTTTTTGGGCCATCAGTATGGTACTTTAACACACAATCTCCTTTGGTGGACTTTTATCTTACCTTTGAGAGTGTCTTGCTCAGCCCTCATGATGTCAATCAAAGAGTTCTCCAGAGAATGCATGTTGAAGCCATCGAATGAACGGGGACGATCCTGTGAGGGGAGAAAAGGAGGATGGGTATAAGGAAAAAACAACTATGATGGCATTTCTCATATCCCTCAGCTCTGCAGGAGTATCCCTTTCATCTACAACGGAGTTCAAGCTGTTGTGCTTTTGTTCCTCTCAAAAACTATATCCTGTTGAAAAGAAGTCACGAATGAAAGCCTCAACAGAGGCTCTAGAGCAAAATATCAATCCAATTTGGTGCACGCTACTGAATTGACCTCTGGATCATGAGGCTAATGTCTAATGTGACAAGTCTAATGTTTGACATGATTTATAAACACAAAGGTTGAAAAACTGACGGAGGAAACACAACGGCTTACACTTGCAGATTTAACTTGACAATGACATAACCCAACAAATACAAACCCAATGACCAACAAATAAAATGAACTCAAACCACAATTAATCAACGATGTCGTTACTGAGAACATTTTTACCCAGATAAAAAATAATTAAATAGTTTGCATATATGCATTTGCCATTAGCCAAAGGGACTTTAAGTGTGTGTGTGTGTGTGTGTGTGTGATCCCTGGAAAACAAATTCATGGTTTTGGCAATACTAACATCATGCTGTACCAGATAATCTACTTGATTATTTGGAAAAAAAATAAAATGTATTAAAGACTGCAAACAGAAGCTGTTGGACGAGCAAGGCCAATACTTTAAATGGATTAGGTAGGTTATTCCCCTTTAATCGAGTGTCTGAACAGGCTCAAGACTCTTCATTCTATTGTCCACCAAAAGCAAACAATAACAGAATCTAGGTTTTCCTGTTTTTTGAAGGTCAGAAAGACAGGCTATGCAAGTACGTCATTACAGACGTTAATGTTTGGCCAAAACATTACAAGAGCACAATCCTACTGTGCATACTTGATGCGCACTCTCGCATTACCATGACGGTAACAAACATCAGCTCTTAAAAAGGCACAATATGTACATTTTCGCCACTAGAGCTTGCATTTTCAAAACATTAACAAAGGCAAAGCTTGATGACGCTATAAAGGAGGATGTTCAAAGATGAGGTAATTATTATTATTATTTTTTTTTTACCTGTACCTTTCACATTTATTCAAACCATGAATTATACAGAGAATGCAAGCAAGTAACATTTTCATTTTTCAACATTATGACTGACTTAATTCTAGGGCGAGTTTAAGCACTCTCAAAATACTCCCCTTATAATCAGTAAAGCTGTCTATACATGGTTTTATGAATTAATCTCTGACAACATACATCTGCACTTTGTTGTTTACGATGAATTTGCGTGAGATAAAATTGGTTCATGTGTGCGTGCACTGAACAAAAACTCATCTGAACGCCTCTGATTGGACATTGCATTCATAAGCTCTGCAGACTCGAGTGTGATTGGTTATAATGCGCAACGCTCTAAAAATTCGTAAAATAACCATGGTCGCAACATAGAAGAGATCTAAATGTAATGCTGCGTTTAACTCTTTTCATTTTATTCGTGACAACCGTAATTGATGTAGTTTAAATGTACAGCACCATTTGTGTCTGTGTGTTGCCATAGTTTTTACCAGAGATTGTCTAACTATAAGGTGCTTAGAGGGTCTGTATTACTTACTATTGGAGTAACATCTAACTTGGATCACATGTCCCTTAATAACCAATCACATCACAGCCTTGACGTCAATAAATTTCAGTCAGAGTTGTATGACACTCAATTGTTGTTTACGGATACCATAGGAATGAATGCGAAATGCCATAAGCTGAATTCCACCTGTCGGAAAAAGTCAGTGACTTCTCTTATAAAACAGCTTTTTATTGTTTAGTGTAAAACATGTTAAAGATTAGCAGATAGGCTGTTGATTCATTAAATGAGAAGCAGTTTCCTCTAAAAAGCTCTTTATTCAGCGTAGTGAAGCCTCTCCTCCATTGACATCCATAAAAATAAAAAAAAAGAGCCTCTGGTCTCCTTTCCCACCTACTGCCAGACTGAAAAAGTTAGCTTTAGCCGTTATGCTTTTTCGGCTAATGGTTGCAGGCTACAAGCGGAAACTGAGGATATGCAGATATTACATTATTTTTAGGTGACAATGACCAGGAACAAGTCCTTATTTAAAATTGGAATTTCTCTGGAATTAATTTTTTGGCAAAATAAATACACAACTGCATGAAATCTATCACATTGAGCAAGTAGTTTTTGGATATTTTATCACGGAAACCGTACATATCGTGCCTATAAGGGGACGATAGAGTTACCTTTAAAACTCTGCATCAATACAAGGATAGTTCACTAAAAAGATCCTCCTCCTTGTGTAGTTCTAAATCTGTGACTTGCGTTTTTTTGTGAAATTTAAAAGCAATCTGGAAGAACTTTTTCAGAAATGTTTCTTGAAGAACATATTTTGTTCTTTCAATCAATGTCAGTGGGGTTCATTTGGGTCCAGTTGTTTATTTATTTATTTATTTGTTATTTTAAACATCTGTGTCATACAGGTTTTGAATGACTTAAAGGGATAGTTCACCCCAAAATGAAAATTCTGTCTTTAATTACTCACCCTTCATGTCATTTTAATCCTGTAAGAACTCCTTTTATCTTTGGAACACAAATTAAGACATTTTTGATGAAATCAGAGAGCTCTCTGACCCTGCATTGACAGTGACACAACTGACATGTTCCCAGACCCAGAAACATAGTAAGGACAACTTCAATTTTGCAAAGCTACAAGACTATTTCTTATTTGAAAAGGCAAAAATAAAGGCTTTATTCAACAAATCATCTCTCCTGCATCACCGTCTTCCGTCATTTTGGGGAGTACAATGATGCATGCATGCACTTTCCAATGAACATAAACAGCACATATTCTGCTGATGACATTCTGGGGAAAGCACACGCATGCTTTGTTGTACTCTCCAAAATGGCAGAAGATGGTAACTGGGGAAGAAGAATTCTTTAATAAATTAGGTTATTTTTGTTTTCTTTGCACATCATCACCCAGGACCTCAAGTGGGAGTTCATCAGCTCTCTAATTTAAAAAAGCACAGCAGAGGATGTACTTCTTGAGGCAGCTGAAGAAGTTTAACCTGCCAAAGACAATGATGGTTCATTTCTACACTTCCATCATTGAGTCCATTCTCACCACCTCCATCACCATCTAGTATGCTGCTGCCACTGCCAAGGACAAAAGCCGACTGCAAGGCGTCATCTGCTCTGCTGAGAAGGTAATCTGATGCAACCTTCCATCTCTTCAGTACCTGTACACTTCCAGGACCCTGAAGTGGGCCGTTAAGATTGTAGCTGACACTGGCAGAAGACTGCGGTCCATTAGGACCAGGACCTCACACCACAAAAACAGTTTCTTTTCATCCGCAACTGTCCTTATTAACAAAATATCCATGACCCATCAGAGCTTCTTACTCACGCCCATGGACATTACTTTTCATATTCAAAAATAAATAAAATAAAAAAATTCTGCTCTTATTATATAGCCTTTACTTATATTTTAAAATTGTTTATTTCATTGTTCTATTATTTATTCTTGTTTACCAATTTACCAAGACAAATTCCTCATACATGTATACATACAGTACTTGGCAATAAACATGATTCTGATTCATAAAAAGCATTCTCGTAGTTTCACAAAATTGAAGTTGAGCCACTGATGTCACATGGACTGTTTTACCGATGTCCTTACTACTTTTCTGGGCCTGGGAACATGTCAGTTGTGTCACAGTCTATGCAAGGTCAGAGAGCTCTCCGATTTCATCCAAAATATCTTAATTTTTGTTCTAAAGATGAATAAAGGTCTTAAGGGTTTGGAACGACATTAGGGTGAGTAATTAATGACAGAATTTTAATTTTGGGTTGAGCTATCCCTTTAAGTGAAAGTAAATGATAACAGAAATATAATTTCTGGGTGAACTATCACTTTAATTGAGAAGTCTTCACACAGAATGTGAGATGCAGGGCAGTGTAATTGAAAAATGTCACGGTCTAAACATTTATTTTTTATTATTATTTTTATTTTATTTTTTTTCTTGAGTTTTCAGAATGCTTTTAGAGCACAACAGTAAAACACATCCATCTAGTAACTGTTTAAGTAGAAAAACAATTAATGTCCAGTACAGCAGCTCTAAAACACTGCTGAGAACGTGATCTGCATTGCATTAGTATGCATTTCATGCCAGAATTGTGTGTGAATTTCATTACCATTCAATTAGCCCGCTTAAGCTTAACTCTTTATTCAAAACTACTGTTACTGGAATTAACACCAAATATGCCACCTTTTTGACTTATTTTAATACAAGGCCTCCCAAGGAATAATACAGCCACACAGTTAGAGAAGTAACTTGCTCTCTGCTAGATACATGATGCAGTCGGGTCCGTACCTGAGGCTCCAACATAACACATCTTCCATTTGAACTGGATGGTGCTGTTATTAACAGTACAATCTGCTTGTGCTCAGTCACGATCTGGCATCTGCTGGGATCTTCAGAGCAACACTCATCCCCCTCAGGTTAGAGAGGCTTTGTGCTCACGCAGGGCACTTATGCCACAGCACAGGGCTGGCTCGCTTATTCAGAACACGAGTGCGGGCCAAAGGCCGTCTTCAGAATTACTGCACAGTACACTCCGCTGAGAGCCCTTTGATGAAGAACCAACTCCATGAGGAACTGAAGCCATCATTGACAAAATACGAACGAGCTGCATTCTATTCACCACATCTTATTAAAAAGGTGATAATGAGCATTTTCCACTTCCTTAACACGAGAGCTATTTCGGGTTTAACTATAATTAGACTGCGTGCATAGCTTGCTGACTTAAAGGCCTTTACCCACCAGGGGCATGTTTTCAGGTCATCATAGTTCAAGCGATATAGAAAAAGTCTGATGTGAGCTTTTCAGAACAGGACCTTGTTGGAACACCCTGATGTGAGTGATTAAGTGTGGCATGTTACGGGTGTTTCAGGAATTACATTAATCTGAAATGTCATGGCTAAACTAATGAAAAGCAGGACGGGGGGAGAATGGGAGGCAGAGGCTTGACATTGTGTTTTTTGTCGCAGCACAAGGTATTTCAAAGCCTTCCACATCAAATCACTCTAAAGCCTATTAATCCAGCCTTTCCACACAGTTGGGGAGGCAGGGGGTATGGAAACCTTCCACAGGGGAGTGCAACTGACTCTGCTGATAAAGTAATTAAAGTGTAGAAAGAGCTATCGTTCAGATAGATGGCATAAAATAACCATGGCCGTCATGTTCATGCCTCTATCATAGACCCTTTCTCATTGGAGAACGATCAATATGACAAAATAACATTGAAAAGGTATGTGGTTTCCAAATGACATTTGAAGGACATTGAAGGGTCTATCTATCTCCAGACAGCACTGAATCAAGACACCGGAGATAAGCATATCTATTTGAAACTGAGTCCACAACAAAAGGCAATAAGAAAATGAAGGGAAAGCAGCTAGTGTGAATTTCTTTTCGGATTACTGTGGTAATATTACAGCACTGTGCCATTACAAAGGAAATTGTAGGTTAATACAAACAGAAACCTAAACAAAGGACTTAACACAAGCATAACTACTTGTACCGAAAAATTGGGCTTTAATATACATCATGTAACCTTTTTCAACAGAAACATATGCATTACTACTATTTAACTGATAAAATTTTCCAACAATGTATGTCAATGGCATATTTCAATTTATGCTTACCGTATTTTCCGGACTATAAGTCAAACTTTTTTTCATAGTATGGCTGGTCCTGCGACTTATAGTCAGGTGCGACTTATTTATCAAAATTAATTTGACATGAACCAAGAGAAAAGAACCAAGAGAAAACATTACCGTCTCCAGCCGCCAGAGGGCGCTCTATGCTGCTCATTGCTCCTGTAGTCTACACTGTAAATATAGAGCGCCCTCTCGTGGCTGGAGACGGTAATGTTTTCTCTTGGTTCTTGGTTCTAAATAAATGCGACTTATAGTCCAGTGCGACTTATGTGTTTTTTCCCTCGTCATGACGTATTTTTGGACTGATACGACTTTCATTTAGGTGCGACTTATAGTCCGAAAAATACGGTATATGTTTCAAAACCAATATGACTGCAAAAATAAATGTCATGCTGGTCACATTCAGCGACCAAGGGAATATAACACAATGTACACTTATTGACTTTGAGTTACAGTTCTTAGATTTATAGTGTCCATTACTACTCATATTGTATGGAAAAGAGCATCTTGCTCATACTGCAAAACATCTCTATTGTTAAATCATACTTCTGCAAAAGATGCCACACTCGAACCCAATGGTCAAAGGCATGCATGTTTCGCAAGTTTACATTGAAAAACAAAGGAAAAGCAAGGCAGTGAAAGGCAAAAACACATTCTGGATGAACAACCTTTAAATAATGACAGAATTATCATTTTCATATTCTAAAACAAAAACCAATTTCCTTTGTATCAAACCACAAAGATCCCCAAGATTAGAGGTGGTTTAATGCACTGTGGGGTGAATGTCTGTGCTGGTGCAGCCTGAAGCCCACGCAATCATACGAGAATTTAAAGAAGATTATAAAGGGTTAAGATGACGGCTAGAATTTACAAAGCAAAAGTCCTGGCTGACCGAGAGCATGGTGTACTAAAAACACATTAAGGTAACAGAAGAGTTTAATATTACAGAATGAATCTAGAAAGGTATCAACGAGAACAAAAAAAAAAAGATTGAGAATGATTTGCATGCGGTGCAAATCGGATTGGTTGAATCACACAGGATTTCCGGAGACGAGTGTTTTGCGTTCTTTAACGTTATGCCTGGAAACAAACATGCCGTGACACCCAACGCTTATCAGGATCAACTAAATGCTGGATTCTCAAAAGTATGTGAAATATTTAAAGTCCGCGGCATAGATTTTTTAAAATACGTCTGAGAGTTTTATTGTGTTACTGTTATTGTGGCAACATTTCCATGCCCCGAAACATGATACTGAACGAAACGAACTGTGATTGGTTGTTTGACATGTCTGTTAAACGGCCTCATTGGTGGGCCTTGGCCAATGAAAGCTGCCATGGATTCCAGACCTTCAGCCGTCAGTCTGAAGGTCTGGCTATGCAAGACTAAGCAACAGATGAATATTTGCCATGGGCACCTGCGCCCGTGACAAAAGACAAACAAAAGCTGGCCTTGAAAATGAAACAAACAGCTTTAAGTTGTCTCCATGTCATCTTGATCACTAATTGAACCAGTGTCTTCAATCATTTAACCTTGTCATCAGAACCATCTTCACCATCATGAATTGCGTGTCCCATTTTTCATTTTCTCTCTGAGCACTGCTTAATTACACATCTCGGCAGCGCCTTTTCATGTGTGAGTCTGTCAATGTGTGTGTGTGTATATGTGTGTCCTGCCCCACTCCGGAGACAGCCTTTGCTTTCACACCAAACATCAGATATTCTTGGCTGAGAGTACACAGAGCCTGTGGAAACTTCCAGCGACATGAGGCAGTGCTGGGAATCACATCACGTTTTCAACCAGCTGGAGCAAATAGCTGCAAATAAGAGCTGCCTGTTCTCATTGGTGGAAGCCACAGGTTCCAAGCACTATCAAATATCTTTAGTTTGTTGGTTTTACAAAGAACAGAACACATCTAGATCACAAAAATGCAGGCTGACCCAAGTTCCTATACCAGATGATGACCTCTCTGCGCAAACGACTTCATAAGAGGATCTGGGAAGCACCTGTTCACTGGAATCAAGCTGAGGGGGAGATACTCTGACACAAATGAGGGCTGATGGCCCACAGAACTCACACTGCTTACTATAACGCTATCTAGGGATGCAACAATACCATTTTTTCAGAACCGAACCGATCCCAAAGATTCTGAGTATCTACCGATACCGATCCAGTCCGATACCAACGCAGTTTTGTTTTTATTCAATTTCTATACTTCTCTGTGTTGACCTGATCATCACTCTTTTGTGTATTAAACACTATCTACTGCATATAGTAGGGCTGGACGATTAATCGAAAAGTAATCAAAACCGAAATTCATAACCTCTAACCGACGTAATTTTGGTTATTTGTTGGTTACCCATGTTGGTTATTTCGGTTTTTTAATCCTGTTAACACTTCCCCCTTAAAAGCATACTAGCGCGTCTGTAGCCACATGACTCTGCCCCGTCCAGTTAGTGGCATAAAAGCAAAACATGGAGGTGTTTTGCTTTTATCACATAATTATAGTATGTTTGTTTAGTATGTTTTTTGTTAGTATGTTTTACATAATTATAGTATAGTATATATCACTTATTATAGTATGTTTGGTTCAACACATAGTGATGGCGCGTGATCGGTGAGCCTTCACTAAACTTTGTCAGTTGTATTTGTTTTATGGTTTGGACATTCAAGCGATTAGATGATCGGATGTGTATTATTATATCAACCATGTTCGCGCAGCTGCATTGTGGCACGATCACTCATATAAACAGTAGCTGTGAAGATCGCGCACACAGAGGAACACAGAAACTAGTTGTCAGCGCTTTCCTGTGATTTATCACTAAAGTAGCTTAGAATCTCAAAACTTATTATAGTATGTTTGTGTGCAGCGCACATGAAGCACAAGCGCTTGCATAGAGAGCAGTGGTCGCGCTGCGGGTTCCCGATTTGTGTCCGTTCTCGGACTGTTCTGTGTATTTCAACTGTAGAAATGGTTGTTCCGAGTCGAAACTATGATACAGAAAACTACATCAGTATATCATCATAAACGCAGCCGTTTTTGTCTTACGTGAACATATACAGAGGAGAAAGAAAACACACATGTGCAGTATTTTTGCTTAAAGAGACAACAACCTAATAAACGCGCTGCCTGTCATTAATGTTAATCAAAGAACAAAAGAAAATCATTCACTGATCTTGACTGAATATATTTAATATCTTTACTTGATTAATCTTTATTTTATTTATAAAATGAAAACTATGTAGTGTTTTTAAACTTTTAATTACAGTTTCTGTACCTGAAATTGTTTAGTTGTATTTATTTATGATATTGCTAATGGATTTTTTGTTCCTATCTTATTACTGAGTGTTTACTTGTCTTTAACACTTTAATATTTGAAATTTATACTAATTTAGTTGTTTTTGCTATGGTATTTTTTTTAATCACAGGCAAAATTCCTCTTGCAGTGTTTTGTAGGCTGCTGATTTTTGCTCATGTTATTCAGCTGCAACAGAATGCTTTGTAAAAATGTTTGACATCTAAATGTTTGACTTCATTTTTTTTTATATTGGATTTTTTATCTTATTGGAATCGAAACTACAAATCGATAAGAATCAGAATCGATAAAATTCAAACGATACCCAACCCTAGTAAGAAATGTTACGAACATAGATAAAATAACTGCTGATAGTCAATCATATTTACAGTACAAACCTTGTCAGTGAACTATGAGGGCAAAAAAAAAATAAAATAAAATAATAATCGTTCATTATTCGTAATCGAGGTGAAATGTTCAATTAATCGAGGTTTTGATTTTAGGCCATAATCGTCCAGCCCTAACATATAGACAACTTAATCTGAATGAAAAATAACAAATGGAAAAATATACAATCACAATCTATGACAAAAATACTATTATAAACCAGGTTAGTGGATAGTTCAGCAGCAAAAGACACTCTAGAAAAATCAAGGGTGCACAACAATTGTATAAAATCTAGTGAAATATTTTATTTACAAATAGAAAAGAATATGTCCAAAATCTGGTAAAATGTTACACATTGCTCTTTGTATTGTTGTAAAATACATTAATGAAAAACAAGTATATACATTTATATAAAAATCTAAAAGAAGTTTCTTTTAAATGTATAGCAAGGTAATAGGATACAATAAGAAAGTCTATTAATAATCTCTGATTGCGCAGAAAAGTCTTATAATACTAAAGGCGTCAATATAGAGTGGTACAGAGCGCTTATGCGCATCCCGTGCACAGAATGACGAACTTGAAACAAAACGCAGTCACAAGTGCTCAGGCAGCGCAGCCCTCCGAGTCCACATATGCATGTCTGCATTTGTGACCGAAGAATCGACAAACAAGTGCTTTACACTGTTCAAAACTTGTGTTTGAATAATCAGTGGCAAATTGCCGACAAACAGGCACCAGATTGTGCTTGCAAAAATGGGATTGCCCCACTTTATAGAAAAAGCCTTTGTGCACAGAAGCATTTTAGGCTACTGGTTCAGGAAACAGTCCTCATCCTTCGTAAAATGCACTGCACATATCTGAATATTTGGGCTGAATATCTGAAACACTGTTTTAAAAACAACTTAACCACTGATTTCTAGTTGTGTCCTCTTTTGGAAGACCAAGCAAAGTATTTTCACTTTCACAACGAAACACACAGCGTCTCCACAACATGGCGGTGGCGGCAACAGTGAGAATAAAGGTTACACTTCTGCATGAACATTTGGGTGGTGTTATGTGGTGGCATGTTAGAACGAGCCAATTTAGGAAGGCGTGGTTGACTTAACTTTTATAAAGAATATCTCTTTGGATTTGAGACTTTAGTCTTTGCAACTTTAAAGATCTTCTTTATGCACCAAGAGCTTGTAACACTCCAAAGAGAAAGGAAAAATTTAAGGTGCACACAAATCCAAAAAAAAACATCATGGTAACACGTGTCACTTAGATGCATTAAATAATTAAAGAACATAAGATGTAACATAAAACTCAAATGTACATAATTGATAAAAACTAATAAGAAACAATTGTTTAAACAATATATCACAAAGAAAATTGAGAATGAGAATATCAGTGTACATTTGTTTACTGTAAATTATAAGACTAAGATTATAATTATAAGATTATTATAAGATGACTCTTCATTTTTACTTCCAAAGTCTGTACATTTAACAGTAGGTTACTAAAAATGTCTTGTAAGATTGAGTTTTTTTTTTTTTACCGTATATGGGAAGGGAATCAATAATTAAACAATTACCAGCATATTATTATCACTATAGTGCTATACTGGGGTGGGGTGGTGTTAGCGCAGTGGATAAGACGCATGCCTGTGGTGTGGGAGACCCGGGTTCGAATCCACTGTGAACCGCCAGTGTGTCCCTGAGCAAGACCCTTAACCCCTAGTTGCTCCAGAGGCGTGCGACCTCTGACATATATAGCAATTGTAAGTCGCTTTGGATAAAAGCGTCAGCTAAATGAATAAATGTAAATAAATGTAAATGTAAATACTGTACAATTTTTTTTATTTATTTTTTTTACAGTGACTGAAGTATCCATAGCACCCTTTTGGAAAGCTATTTTTTTATTTATTTCTAATTAATAAATTTGGCTTTAATGGACAGGAAAGTCTAAAGACAAGAGTGACAAGAAGGGAGGTGAACAGGACCTCTTACAGGGTCTTCTTTTTTTCTATATTACACTCAATTTGCTTAATAAAATAATGTTTTTGAAAAAAAAGAAAAAAAAATATTATCACTACACCGAGTCCTTAATTTAATTATGTTGTTAGAAAATAATGCACTCTACTAGTGGTCGATATATTGGCATTTTTCGAATATCGACATTGGCCGATAAGTTTTTCTTCTTGGCCGAAATGTTCGAGGCGAGACTTTTATTTTGACTGTGCTGAGAGCGGCAGCGCCTGAGCACAAAGTGCTCACATTCTCCCCATAGACTGTATAAAAACATGGACGTAGTGTCCGTGAGGTCACACGTAGACTCATGAAGTCTGTTTTTGAAGCTTAAAGTGTGCAGAGCGAGCCGTCGCCATCTTGGCAGTACGTCACTGAGCGACTCTCCTGGGCGACCGAAAATGGGCAAAAAGGCGGGAGCTGGTTGCTGAAGCCACGCCCACCTAGTGTGATGGCAGTGTCAGCAGCGGCAAACCACCTGTCACTCACATGGCCACGCCCTTAATTATGCAGAACTTTAAGTCTTAATATAATTTAAATGGATGAGCTACAAAAAAAATTCACCCCCCTAACAGTTGTCATGAAGGGCAAAATCATTTTTTGCACCAGGCTGTAAACATGTTTTTTTCTGCTGTAAAGTTGGGCATTTTAACATGGGGAGTCTATGGGACTGACTTCCCTTTTGAAGCAAGCCTCAAGCGGCCTGTCGATGAATTGCAGTTTTAGTCACTTCCTTATTGGCCTCACGAGAGACAGCGGGAGGTTGGCGCTCGATTCTTCCTCGTTTACTGTTGTTGTTAACAGTTCTAATACGGATAGAAGCCGGTCTAATAATCCGATAGAACAGTTAAACAAAGGAATTAATGTATACAGAAAGTATTATAACGTATGTGTGAAATGTATGTGTATCCAGCATGATCGCGTGTTCTCTGTGTGACGGTCGGTCTGTGCGAATTGAATACTTTAAAGGAACACTCCACTATTTTTGAAAGCAGGCTAATTTTCCAACTCCCCTAGAGTTAAACAGTTGTGTTTACCATTTTGGAATACATTCAGCCGATCTCTGTGTCTGGCGGTAGCACTTTAGCTGTAGCTAAGCATAGATCATTGAAACTGATTAGACAGCATCAGCATCTTGCTCAAAAATGACCAAAGAGTTTATATATTTATCCTACTTAGACTCTTCTGTAGTTATCGTGTACTAAAACTGATGGAATATTTAAAGTTGTGATTATTTTTTTAGGCAAATATGCCTAGGAGCATTACTCTCATTCCGGCTTAATAACCAAGGAACTTTGCTGCTGTACCATGGGTGCAGGCGCACTGATATTAAGCAGCACCTGAAAATAGTCCCCAGCTAACTTCCAACTGTAGCCTATTTTTAGGCGCTGCATAATATCATTGCGCCTGCTGCACCCGTGATACAGCAGCAAAGTTCCTTAGGTCTTAGTACACAATGTAACTACAGAAGAGTCAAGTTTTAAATAGGAATAATATAGAAACTCTTTGGTCATTTTTGAGAGAGATGCTAACGGTCTAATCAGATTCAATGATCTATGCTAAGCTACAGTTAAAGTGCTACCGCCAGAAATCGGCTGAATGGAATAGAAAACGGTAAAACCCAACTGTTTAACTCTAGGGGAGTTGGAAAATGAGCTTATTTTCAAAAATAGTGGAGTGCTCCTTTAAACTCGTTATTTCAAATTATGCAGTGCTTTTTGCATTTGCCCACTATCATGTTCATGTCGTTTTCACTGTGTGCTGTATGTAAAATGAGTGTTACCCCTGTTTTTTTTGAAAAATAGTATTCCCTGTGCACACAAACCTCCCAGAATACTGAGTGCCCTGTTGGTTACAGTGTTTACTTCCTTGTCATGCCTAACAACACCCTTTAGCAGTGATTACATTCACAATATAGTATGTACCTTATACCTTACAGGGAAGTAAAAAACATTGTTTAATCTATCTATCTATCTATCTATATATCTATATATATATATATATATATATATACTGCCAAAGTATCTAGGACTCTATGCCCTATCTTTTGACCATCATCACTCCACCCCTCAATCACATGTACACAGACACACACTCTAAACAAACAGGAGCAGTTCTAGTACAGCTTATAAACCCTTACGAGTATGTCATGCTGCTGTAGTGTAAAATAATTGAATGGTTTTTATATTCATGCACTGTATACCACTTTAACAAACCTAAAGAATCCACTGATCTATCTAATCTAGCTCCAGTTAAGTATGACAAGGCCAAAAATATACTACCAGAAATAAAAACAGGTCGGCCGACATTTTAAAACGTACTACTATGATTAATTTAATGGCTTACGTAAATGTAATCAAATGGGTCAAGAAGACAATGTCTACATTACAATTATTCGCTTTGTAAGATTAGCATCAAACCATCCCAGACAGCGTCATGGTAGGCAACTGTCAGCTTCTAAAATCCAACAGAGCTGTTTGGAAAACAAAACAGGCAGGGCAAAGTTAGTCATCCAAGCGTCTGGCACATGTTGCTTTGGGCCCAACTCAAGCAGAATTTGTCACAATGTGCCATAAGAGAGCAGAAGCAGGCAAATTAAAGTGATGCAAATGTACAAAACAATGATCCACATGTTACAGGGTACACACTGACAGCAATTGCAGCATCAAAGCAACCGGGAATCATTCATTTCAATTAAAACTGCCAGTTTCTGATGACAAAAGCCAAAAGATACTGCTGACGACGTGAGAAAGTTGAGTTGAGCTTAAAAGCAAATGAGCAGTAACACGTTGGGGTGACTACCAACGGGAGTGCACAGAGACATACAACACCTTTTAATATAAAGTGTGGGGGGTGGTGGATTAGATCTATGCATTATAAGCTGTAATTAAACTGATAGGTTTAAAGACTTTAAAAGTTTATTTAGATTAAACTATTATTCTCAACGTTTTATTAACCATATAATTACTACTCTTTAAGAAAGATAAAAAATAGCATTTGGTAAAACTTTGAGTAGACCTAAAGCCTGTTCACACCAAGAACAATAACTATAAACATAACAAAAATAATTATATCAAATCAACGGTCTGTTTATTATATACACTGCAGTTTAATCGCCTGCTGCTTTAAATGCTCAAGCTCTTTAAAGTTGGGTGGTTTCTGATTGGCTGTCAATTATTTTTTTTCTATCGCATATATGGCCAAGTTTTATTAAAAGCTCAAAACCTTTACTTTATAGTTCTATCGTCTTCTTTATAGTTCTATTATCATCCTTGGTGTAAACAGGCCTCTTTAGGCCTGGCCAACATTGGTCATTCACTGCTTTTTGTTAGCTATTTTTGAGGCAGATCATTGTGCCAATATAATCTACACACCTGGAAAGGGAAGATGTTCTCGCTCCTGCTGTCATCCATCCAGGACTTCGGGTTGAATCCGGGGCTGGTGCGGGAGTACTTCTGCTGGGGCATGTGGTTGTTGGGGAAGGTCTTCTTCAGAGGTGAGATGGAGTTGAGAGGTGTCATGCCGCCATTCAAGCCACGGCGGTACTCACGGCCTTGGGAGCCACCCCAACTGCCGTAACCCCCACCTGGGCTCCACGAAGTGGAAGAAGGAGAGGGCGAGGGGCTCTGGTAGCTGCCCCACGGTGAGGGAGGCTTGCTCAGGTTGTTGGAGAGATGCGGCAGCTGGCCGAAGGGGGCGCTGCGGTGGGGGAATGGCGGCGGATGGGGACTGGCTGGAGAACGACGATGCTGCTGGTGCTGGCTGTGAGGGTGCTGGAAGTGGGGGTGAGGTGGGTGGTGCTGGGAGATGGGACCGATCTGAGGGGAGAAGTTCCCCCCGAAGCTCGGGCTGACGTGGTGGGAGAAATTCTGGAACAGCAGAGGGCCGTTGTTGGCCGAGGCAGCCGGGTTGAAGAAGCTGATGTCCTCGTTGATGATGGTGGAGGGGGTGGCGGGGATAGCAGCCGACCAGTTGTTGAAACTGGTCAGGGAGGAGGAGGAGGTGCTGGACTGGGCAGCTGTGCCTAGTCCCGAGGGCTCCTGATAGTCAAAGGGCGTCAGCACAGGGGACTCTAAACGCAGCTTCTCCTTGCCGTTGGTCCCGTCGGATGACCCGCTCTCCACTTTACTCTCTTCAGCACGAGCCTTTTCCAGCTCGGAGATGATGGCGCTCTCCTGGTGTCCGGGTGAGAGCTGCTGCTGCTGCTGCTGCTGCTTCTCTTGGGTCTCTTGCAGCTCCTGCTGCTGGGCTTTGGGCTTCTCTGAGCCTAGAATGTCATCTTGCATGTTGCTGTGAGCGCCGGCCGCCGGGAACAGCCAGGTCGAACCGCTGCTGCTGCTACCATTTCCAGCAGGGGTGCTGTTTATGAAAGCGGCGGGGCTGGCGGTCGCATTCTGGTGGTGGTGTGGCGCTTGCAGGTGAGGGTGGATTCGTACTGGGAAAGCAGACTTGTTGCCAGTGTTGTTCTGCACTAAGACTCCAAACCCGTAATCCCCCATTTATGTTCTCCAGTTCAACCTGGCTCCGACACAGTTGTTCTTGCTTCCTAAGCCCTGAAATAAGAACGCATATCCATGGTTAAAATACTCCATGACGCAGTTGCTCAACATAATTCTTGACATACTGGAAACGCTGAGGACACCCTTTGGTGAGAGACTATGTCTGACCAGACGTCATAAATACTGACAGGACAGATAAATGTGATCAACATCGCCAGGATATTTATGGTATGACAGGTTTATGTTGTCAAGTATTATACCATACTGGCTATATCACAAGTTATAAAGGTCTTTCAGGCTCTAATTATAGATTCGTGACGACTCTTCAGCTAGCAGCTAGCTACCGGCTTATTCAACAGGAACTGCTAAAAGGCTTCATATCCACCGAAAGGCCGACTCGACCGTGTTTTTCTGACGCAGGAAAAAATACAGAAAGATAGCTTCCTCGATAAAGTACCGCTGTTGATATAATTTAAATATCTAAAGGGGGAAAAAATCCTTGGTATTCGCTTTCCTTTTCAACTAACGAATGCTCGAACTGAAAAATGATGACGTCTTCTGCTCTCACGCTACAATACTCACAATATTGCACGATCTAACACATATAAAAGCACAAATACACATCTAATATTAGGGAGTTATGATAAAAACGTTCACAAAAAATAAAAATACATTTACTTATCACCTTAGTGGCTGATCCCAGCGATGACTGAGGACAGACACTCGATCCAGATATATCACAACGCAAACTAACAACGCAGAAGCTCGAATAAACTTGGTGATCGGTTACGTTACTTTAATCTGACAGGAGTGTCTATTTTTTCTCCGTTCCTCGTCTTGACGTGTCCTGCCTTCTCAATGACACAGCCCTGTCTCGCTTTAGCCAGCTGCTAACCTTTAAATCACTTGCTTAGACGATTCTATGTCATTGACTTCAATATAAAGAGACTAGTTTAGTTACTGGTGAACTGCAATGCGTTCATGCGTCCTTTTCATTGTTAAATTTTCGGTTGTGTTTTGTTTTTTTTCACCAGCGCTCTGCTGCTCCCTTCGCTAAGCTGCCGCTGCTGTCCTTTTCCTCTCCACGGCACAATCTACTGAAGCCAAATGACAAGGAGACCCAGTCCACACACACTTCCGGCTAAAGCTCCGCCTCCGCCGCGTAAGACCACGCCCACTGGAACCTCACAGGCGTATGTTCCGCCCACGCTGGTGGAAGACACGGGCTTTAATTGGTCAGAGCGCACGGTATTCCCGCCCACTGTTTCCTAATTTGGAAGCGATTCATAAATATGTGTCTCTCCTTTAAGGTCATTTGAGTAACGAGGTTCCGCCTTTACCATTTACGTCTTGTAATCTCCTCCTAATCTCTATCTATCTATCTATCTATCTATCTATCTATCTATCTATCTATCTATCTATCTATCTATCTATCTACGATCATTATAGCCATTTTTCATTATTTTATAGTTTTATGTTGAAAATAGTGTAAGCACGATTAATGTAGAAAGTGGGTGTCCCAGTGGTATATACAGTATATGCAGCACCACAAAATGTTATGCAACATGTTTAAATGTATATACCCTCCTGCAATTTGCCTGAGATTTTTCCTGTCCCCTGGTCATGTGCAAATGCGTGTCCTTTCTTAAGACGCTGGAAGGAACTTGAATCAGCAGGGGCTGGCTTTTCTCAGTTGCGACACCTGCTTGCACCCTTCTTCCCTGTTTTAAGCGACCCGGATCAATCTCATTACCAGTGTTCCTGCAAACGAATGGGTCGGAGAGCAGGGAGGAGATTGGCTCTGAATATGACGGCTGTGCCCTTAGACAGAGGTCTCATTAAGGCCTGCTGCTGACATTGCTGCTGTTTTCACTCCATAATGGAGCTCCTCCACCATCCTCATTTGGACTTCTCATAGCACTGGGTCTACTAACAATGAAGCCCGATTGTAGAAATCAGCTTCTGTGGGTGACATCTTAGGTACAAGACAACCTGCTTTATATATTATTATAATATAACATGACTACAAATACATAAATGAAAGGCATAAAATATTGCTGTACGGACTGAAATTGTTTTATTATGTTCCAAGAAAAAGACAATGGAGTCAACGATAAAGGAAATTAGTCATTATACTAAAATATTTGACCAATCAGACTGAATCATCCAGAGAATATAGTAATAGTGGTGGATTGCCAGTAAATGAACAAGTAAGTACCGGTAACTGATATATTATAGCCCCGCCCACACAAAATCGAATTGTTTAAAAATCAAGCTGCACAATATGGCTGCATACGAAATTGCATACTTCCCAACTACCCACAAAGTATGTCCGAATTAACAGTACTCATAAAAGAGTGGGCAAAAAGTATCCAGATGACCTTACGGCATGATTCAGAAGTATGCATATTATTGATGCTTTACTATCGCAACTGACGCTTGGTTGGCCATGTGATAATGACAAGATGGCAAATATAGTACATCCAGATCATATTCATACTGCAAACATCCATAAAGAACTCTTGTGCAATCGTGAAATAATTACTTACTCATACTTAAGAGTATTTTATACTTTAAGTATTTTCTGACTCTGTAAATATTTTTCCCTTTCATTTTTCCGATAGGGATTAAAAATTAAAAAAAGTTTTAAGCCACCAAACCAACCAGATGTGAATCACAACATCAAAAAGACAAAAGTACAAGACTACTTAAGAGTGTAGTGAGGGAAAAAACTACAATCCCATGAAACAATGCAAATGATGCATTAAAAATGACATGCAAATGCATTAAAAACAAAACCTGGAGACAGCTCTTAGTTCTGCAGTCAGTATTAAAGAAAAAAAATTATTAACTTCTTGAAATAAGGTCTGGCTTAAGATATTTTTCACATTTTATTCTACAATATAAAACAGATCAGTAATACCCTAGAAACGCTTACTTCTCTTGAAAATGGCAATCACTAACATGTGGCTAAAAGGATAACAGCCTGATCTCACGGCAAATCGTACATATTTTACGAGTTGCACAATTCATATGAATTTGTACGAATGACCTACACCTAACCCCACACATAAACATACCCGTTACTGGGGTCTAGACAAATCATACAAAATTCGTATGAATTAACCACCTCGTAAAATAAGTATGAATTGGTCGTGAGATAGTGTTGGAACTAACAGAGGTTGTCAGGGACAATAAAAGTAATCTGCTTCATTTCTATTCATCTAGTTCATTTATAGTCCTTTTACGTCGTGTCCAATTGTGAAGACTGTTGTGATAAACAAAACCTGCATCATAAACTTTTGTTAGTTACAGAACATATTTTCTGCAATAATCCAATACCCAATGGAAATATCTTGTTGGGAACCAGGGTGATGCTAACTTTAGGGTTGGCCTACAAAATGACATCAGTCACTGCAACACTGTAGACTCTAAATCTATTTATAGCATTTGCTTTTTCTAACAGTCTGATTTTATAAATAAAAAACACAGACACATTTCTTCCAGAGACCTCATATTAACCTGGGTCAATCAGCAACCAAAGAACTCTGATTGGCATCTAATTAAATGCCAGTTGACGATTCTCTTCATTAAACTCCTTTAAGCACTCATCTAACATTAATTAGAAAAGTTTAATAGTTATCCCAGTGAAATTGGCTATTTACACTGTCGCTGTGTACCTAACCCCTCACTCTCAGATTTCCTCTTCAGCACATTCTCAGATGTTCAGTGTAGTTTATTCAGACACCTGGGCAGTCTGTTTGACATCTACACTTAATGTGGAATGATGATGCCATGTTGGTAAACGGTTTAAAAAGCAGAGACAAAACCTGTCAGACTGGCTTGAATGGAAACACACCTTTGCAGCAGAGCCCAAATAACCTCCATGCAAAATTATTCAGTCAGTCAAGCATATTTACATGCATTAAGGCATTTTGAATGAGGTTGGTTCATTTGAACAAGCAGATGTGCATTTGTGTCTCGCTGTAAAGATTGAGCCACTGCAGACGCGACCCTGGTTCAGTCTCCGGTTTCATTCGCCAAAGAGCCAGAAAGAGTATGAATAAAACATAGAGTCCATTAAAAAATTAATCACCCCTACCTGAGGCATAATTATGGCACAATACTCTCCTCAAGAGAAGAGAGTGACGTTGTAACGAAGATGCATTGTGTTGTGTAATACTGCTTATTTTGTGTGCCATGAAATATTTAGCTAGTGTACACAGGCCTAAACAAAGCGATGTAAACTGAACACGCAACAGGGATCGTATTCTCAGTCGCAGCAGCAAGCAACTCGTTCTGGGTTCACAGGATATTTTCATAGTCCCAACATATGTTTTAATATATGGATAGAATATTAAACTCACAAGATGGACCTTATTTCATATACAATGTTTTTTTACAAATATCTCAATTTAGTGAACATTGACGTGAATTTTTAATAATTAAAATAATAATAATAATAATAATTTGGCTTAACCTATACAGTACTATAAGTGGAAAAAAAAATTATTTCTTAAAAATAATTAATTTTTTTCTTTTTTTGTTAATATTTAAAAGAAAAAAAAATATTTTAAATTAATTATCAATTTATATTTTTTTGCTCTCACTATCAAAATCAAATAAGCCTTTAATTAAGGGATTAATTAATCAATTCCTAGAAGTGACATATTTTGGTGGGAAAGTATTAGCGATATGGTTGGCGATTCAAATGATGTTTTATGGATTGTCTCACTTTAAAACAAAAAAATGTAATTAAAATAGTTAATGAAAATGTTACAGAAAATTTAAAATTTGTACACTTAGTTTTCAATAAATGATCTTTTATTTATGTATCTTTTTATTTATTCATTTCAATCAAACAATCATTTATAGCTATAATTTATGTTTTAAATGCTTGAGCATGTTTTTCTGTAAAAGACTGTTACACAAATGTACAGAAATACTCTCTTTACAACACAAGTATGTCCAGGTTTTTGAACATTAAATAGCTCAAAAGACACTCCATAACTGGAATAATCTGACTGCATTTAAACCGACAGGAAGGTTGAGCCAAAATGGCTGCACTGCAGAGAACGCTTGACAGTCACATACTCGAGCAATTTGTACAGTCATCTTGTATAGTCAGTTCATTCAATCACCCACACCTGGATGTAGTTTAGATGTTATATATTCTCTTGATACCCTATTATAAGAACTCAGCATGCAAATGTTACACAATTGATTATTCTGCTGTGTCTGCTGCGTTCTTTGCATTGGGCCAAAGCTTGTGCATATTGCTCACCGTCTATTTGTTCTTGCTGGGATCCCTGAGGGATAAAATCCTAATTAAGCTGAAGGTACCAAGCATTCACAAGCACATCAGCTCTGCTTTTGGGAAGGAATGCGGATAGGCGGCCATTCACGTTAGTGAGGCATTTGCAATTTCATTAGTCCTCGGAGTCCAGAGAGGAATAAATTATAGACAATCAGCTCAGCATATGCATGCCTATGGGTGTGTGCATATGTATGAGAAAGAAACAGAAAGTCTGCATTGAGTGGCAGTTTGCATTTAGGCATTGTCATGTGATTGTGACGTCCCAGCTTGCCATTCAAACCCGTATGACTTATAGAACACCAAAGGGAAAACTCTAAATTGTCACAATTTTCCGTGCAATTACAATGAATTGTACTGAGGCTTTTATGACTCAAAAAGGGTGAAAAGCACAATAAATGAATCACAAAAGAAGTCCATTTAAACTTGATCAATATTTTCCAGGTCTTCTGAAGTCATGAAATACCTTTGTCTGAGAAAAGGACAGAAAAGTAATTGTTATCCTCAAATAATATTCTATGGTGAACAGTTCACTGAGTTGAACTGAATCACACTTTTGTGATTTGGATCAACCTTCATTTGAAAGTGAAAAGAAAATGAGAATTGTTGCCAATGCAGGTAGCTAAACGAAAATTAGTTTATTTTATTTCAGTTAATGTTTATATTGTTACAAGTAATATTTTTTGTTATCATGAAAAAAAAACTATTTCAGACTGTTCCTCGGACTGTTCATAATATGGCTTCATGCATACTTACTAGATATTTTCATAGTGCTTTTGAATCATTTCTGAAGCTTAAAAACCTCATTCTCTATCTGCTTTAATAAGGAAAAGAGTAACCAGTACAATATTCAAAATTTTTCCTTTTATGTTCCACTTGAAGTAAGAAAGAAAGAAAGAAAGAAAGAAAGAAAGAAAGAAAGAAAGAAAGAAAGAAAGATGAAAAGAAATGGTTTAGAAAAATGCGAGTGTGAGTGAATAATGGCAGAAATTTCATTTCCGTGTGATCTAATTCGTCAATTTGAACTTTTGACGTCAAAGTCATACCAACACGCTTATGTCTGCATGTCAAAACACAATAGCAATTATAGGGGCTGGCCTCGAAACTGAAATAACTCTTTCTCTCCCTCAAAACGCTCCTAACCCTGTGAAACGCTGACACGGCTGATCAGTCTGAGTGGTAGATGAAAAAGTGCTGAGTCAGCCTGGGCTGCACGTCCTCCTCCACAGCAGCGATGCTCAGAATGTGGCCTCATCAATAATGAACCGTTCCACCGGCCTGCCGAGAGCCATAGCCAGAGCTCAGGTCTCGGCTTCTCATCACCCACTGCAGTGGCTTCAGTGTCATTATCTACAGTATAACCATTCTAGACAGACGTTTTACCTAGCGTTCCGATTAATTTATTTTGCCAACAAATAAATCATTGTATCCACTCCCCTACCTGTATATACCATGATATATTTTTGTGTGTTTTATATATATGTGTGTGTGTGTGTGTGTGTGTGTGTGGTTGTCTGTGTGTGTGTGTGTGTGTGTGTGTGTGTGTGTGGTTGTCTGTGTGTGTGTGTGTGTGTGTGTGTGTGTGTGTGTGTGTGTGTGTGTGTGTGTGTGTGTGTGTGTGTGTGTGTGTATGTGTGTGTGTGTGTGTGTGTGCTCTTGTTTTTGTGACATATCAGGACACAACTCTGTATAATGACATGGGTATGACACAGGTATTACAAGGAGAGGGTGACTTATGAGGACATAACCCATGTCCCCATTTTTCAAAACGATTAGAAACCACACAGAATGAGTTTTTTGGAGAAAGTAAAAATGTAAAAAAGTTTCCTATGAGGGTTAGGGTTAGGTGTAGGGTTGGTGTAGTGCCATAGAATATACAGTTTGTACAGTATATAAACCATTAAGCCTATGGGATGAACCCACTTTTCACAAAAACAAACGTGTGTGTGTATGCACATAGTAATTTTTAGCAACAACAACAAAAAAAATAATAAAAAATATGTATTATTTATTTATAGGTTAGTGACATAGGAAAAGTCATTGCTGGCACTTTTGATCAGTTTAATGCATCGTTGCTGAATAAATAATTCATTTCTTTCTCAGAAGTAAAAGAATCTAACTCACCCCAAACTTTTGAATGGTAGTACATATATGGTCCATGTTACTATAACATAATAATTCTATATGATGTATTTTTCATATCCCTATTTCAATTTATTGATTACAGAGCATGACCTTTTCATTGTTATCAGGGTTTGGGTAAAGAAATTGATTTTCCACCCGGCTATGTTCATAGTTCACAGAGTTCTCTATGAGGGTGGCCGATGGTTAGCTGGATTGGCTAAGATATGGGACATGGGTCATGAATCAGTTTTAGTAGTACTTCAGTGCTATAATATGTCTGTAAGACTAGCCTGCTCAAAAAACTCTTCCAATCCTTCTCAAAAAGGCTTATATTTGGAGGATTTTCCAAGAAAACAGATTTTTTGCAATGCTGCCTTGTAGGAAATGTTCTGTATGTTTACATGAAGAATAAAAAGCTTTATTTCTTCAAAATAAATTATGCTATTGCCCATAGCTCATGAATCATACCGCTATGGGATTCAAGTGATTTTTATGCTCTAGTTTTTGCTTTTTCTCGCTCTACTTTTTGTAGGGACTTTTTTTTTGCCAAAGAAAGTAGCACTAAAGTCAGCTGAGACCATTTGGTGAAAACTATTAATGTTTTGTACTCAATATATGCCTATATAAAAAAAAGTGCTGTGACTTTTGTATAGCGATGGGAGGATAAGAAACCATGGTATTACCATTACCTGTTCAAAAGCATGATACTGCCATGCATAGTTTTTTATTTTTTTATGTAAATGTATTCCATTTCAGATAGAGGCACAATTATCAAAAAAGGTTTGGGAGAACAGGTATTAGTGCATCACTTAAAAACTTGAAAACTAAAATATTCTGTGCTTTAATACATTTTCACACAGTGAAATAAGTGAGGTGTTCAATGCTATTCTCCTTCCACCTTACACACCATTTTTCTCTGTATAATTTGTAGGCCCAGGCTAGAGACAGATGGTGTGACGCTATATATCAGAGCAGCAATCTGCACTCCCATCAAACATTTACACATTTTCACCTCCCTTTCTGGAGCACACACACACACACACACACACACACACACACACACAATACTAGTAAAGTGCACGGTCTATCCCAGTCCTCTTCTCACTTAGCTCTGGATTTCGGTGGATTTTCCCTTCCCCCAGCTTTCATGCCCACTCCCTGCTCCTGAAAAAGCTCCCGGGAAGCTCAGTGGTGCAGTGTTTCAAGACTCCCCCATGTGGGAGCTGTCCTGAATGGGTCATTCAGAGGCCATCTAGCAACAGACCAACACATGGTCCAATCAAATTATACATATAGCCACATGTCAATAGATTGGCTGATCTATACTGTTGGGCTAACGCTAAGAGAGATGACTAAGCTTCATTTGGTGTCATTTATGAAATCTGTCAGCTGACCCTGTTAATCCAAATGTGCTGATAGTTGAATAGACTTAATGTTCTTGCACTATATATGTCATAATAATTTGTATTTAGGTATTTGAGAACAGGTTTTCCCTTCTTTATACCATTCTTATATTTCTATATTTCCAGTAACTTCCATGTCAAATTCTCCATAAGAGCAATCTTGGAAATAAATAAATAGTTTTGGCATTATAAATTACATACTAATAATATATATTTGTAATATATTAATATATTAAATTTGGTATAACAAGACTAGATACTAAAAATTTGGATGATTTTTGGATGATTGTGTTGATATGTAATTCAGATGTTCAGATTTTGCTGGAATTAACATTCAAAATGTTTTTTTATTTCAAAACCTTACTTTTTGGTTTCCTGTATCTTTTGTTTTTCACGGAAGAAGTAAATGAAGGTTTGTATTATCCATTTATTTGTCCAGTTATCATTGTTATTTTAGTGTTATTTATTTACTATTACTATACATCACAATTTATATAATAATCATATTTATAATAGTAATACGTTTCAGTTTATATTTTTTATATGTTTTACTTTTAGTAACTTTAGAATTAAATTTTTCCCTTTTTTTTATTAATTTGCCAAGGCATCTAATATTTACAATTATTTTTTAAAAAACTATAGTTTTAGGAACCAATGATAACACTGCCAGTCAGTTGCCAATAATTTCTAAATTACCAAATAACAGTCTGTGATGAGTGGGGCGGGGCCGAGGGACGTGGGAACGAGGAGCGAGGCCAGTGGAGTGATTGGAGATGAGCTACACCTGTTCGACCCGCTGGTCTCGAGTCCCACGGAGGAGATGGAAGGATATAAAACTGGAGCGACGACAGTGAAGGACGAGAGAGGACCAGGCCTGGGCTTTATTTTATGTTTTGGTTTTTATTTGTGCGCATCAGTCGTCCGTGAGGGGCTGATGCGCTGTTTTGTGTATATTTTGTTATTAAAGTCTTTGTTTGATTGTCCGCCAGTTCCCGCCTCCTTCTTCCCGATGATTATGGAGTTTTTATTATTACACAGTCGATATATAAAGATCCACTACTTTGTTTTCAGGGTAGTAAAACCATTTCTGTACCCTGCCTTCTTGTTTTCAACATTAATAAAGAGATCACATTACTACCTACAGTAGAGCACCAGTGTAATGCAGTGACATTTCCACATTACAATGGCCATACATTGCCTTATAAAGAATCCTTTCATTGGTATGCCTAAAATGTAGCTTCTTATTTTAATATGCAAGTGCATTCCATTCAAAATAAAAGGACGACTATCTAGTGACAAATTGCTGCGTTGGTTAAGCGTGCTCTCTCCTTGGCTGCAGTGGGAGTGAGGCGTGGGATGCAGTGATGCTCGGTGTGAAGGTCCGCTGTCCTTGTGTGGGGTGGCATGCGGCGGCTGCTGGGGCTACGTGGGCAGCGTTCACTCGGCTGTGTGCAGAACAGAGCGAGAGCGTCACAGTTAGAGGCATCGATGCATTCAGCGGGGCGGACACACAGAGCCACAGCATGAACACACAGCCTCGTCCCGTGGGCCACCTGCAGACAGACACGACGCTGGTCCAAAATAAGGGCAGTTGGAGTGGTTGTAGATGAATGATTCAGTGACTCAGTTTAATCTAGATAATTATGGTATATGTGGCATAGAAAAGAGTATTTTTTTTTACATAGACTACCATAGAGTTAGTTACCCTTTTCCCAGTGCCAGAACTGCAAGTTGTATTCACATCCACTCATTAATGTCTATATTTTGGGTAAATAAAGAAATAATTTATGACCATCCATTGAATTATTAGGAAATAATGCACACCTGCTTTGTGTCGTGGCCTCATCACCACCTCGGGTGTGCATTTTTAAAAATAATTTAACAGCCTGGAGTCAGTTATTCTGCTTATACTATGGTTATAGCCTCAAGACATTTGTAAGGTGTTGTAGATAAAATGCTCTCATGTGTAGGACTAATTTCTTACGCATCTCATGTCAAGCCTCAGTTGCTGCATTCGAAAGCAAGGCACAATCCAAATCCAATGTCAGCTTCACTTACTGTCTCCTGAGATGCCTTCATCTGATCGATTTTTGAAGGCAGCATAGAAATATCCTTTGCTGCCTTTGACATCCCACAATTCCGTGTGTTCCATTCCTTGACGGTTGAGCTACAAAAAATAAAGATGGTGTCTAGAATGCTAAAGATGCTTTTGGTGGTCAGTTTATATTTCTCTGATGTTGTTTGGTTTGTCTAACTCAAACATTCATTTTGATAAATTTACATCAATCAATGTAATATCAAAATTTCAACAAATTTAGATTGACAACCTAAACAAATGCTAACATAGCTTTTAATATCAGAATTGAAGTACTAGAAGTTGACAAGAGCATATTTCTGAAAGTCTGGTGCATATATAGAAAATGCTTATTTAAATGACAACAAGCATATTAAAGGGATATTTCACCAAAAAATAATAATAATTCTGTCATTAATTATTTACCCTCATGCCGTTCCAAACTGTAAGACATTCATTCAACTTCAGAACACAAATTAAGATATTTTTATTATTAAATCCAAGAGCTCTCTGACCCTGAATAAATAGCAATGCAAATTAACATTTTCCCAGTCTCAGAAACGTAGTAAGAACATCAGTAAAACCACACTCTATAATGGTGCCCTATGGTGAGGCGAAGGAGAAGAATTGTTTAAAAATATATATATATATATATATTGGGGGGGTTTTTGCTTATGAAAAAGTATTCTCACTGCTTTGTAAAATTACAGTTAAATGTCACATGGACTGTTTTACCGATGTCCTTGCTACATTTCTGGGTCTGCGAACCTTTCAGTAGAATTGCTGTCTATTCAGGATCAGAAAGCTCTCGGATTTCATAAAAAATATCTTAAGTTGTGTTCCAAAGATGAACAAAGCTCTTACGGGTTTCGAACAACATGAGGGTGAGTAATTAATGATAGAATTTTCAGTTTTGGGTGAACTAACACTTTAAGTTATAAAAGTTAAAGCAAAACGAGAATGATCCAGTTGTGTTCTGTAAATGAAATCATTATGAATCACCAAACACCTGATTAACATGAATTGACAAAAGGCAGGATGTGCAGAACTGAATCATTTTCAGGTACATCCTGAAATGTGTTATTTTAAACATAATCTATATCCTATGATCTTTTATATATTATATAACTATCCTCACTGACATCACACAGAAGAAAATGGATGAGGAGAAATGTGAGATACAGGGATCCATTTCTATGACAAAAGGCTTGCGTTACCAAGGGTTACTGGCTTTTTCCAAGTACGGCTCTTATCACGTCAAACGGATGCCCAGCAAATGCACCGTAATCAAATTCCTGACAGAGGGTAATTAGTTCAGCTCCTGTGCTCAAAGCACCGTAGCCAGTCCGGCTATGGTGAAATAAGGCCTCCACATTGTTCTTATATGTTATGCTAACATGGCTAATTCTGCTTAAAGCCACATCCACAAAAATGTGTTTTGTTCAGCTATGTACTAGAGCACAGTTTAATGTTCATGATATCTAAATCCAATTCACTTCATGATAAAGAGACCAAATATGGTCAAACAAATTTTCTGTTAAGTGTCATTGTTGTTAAAATGTTTGGCTCGAGGACTTGCAGAAGTAATTTATGCTCTTAGCAGATGCAATTACCAGAACAGGTAGCTAAAAATACAAGTGAAGCACTAATGTGGTGCTTCAGCACCAAGAAAAACTCCAAGAACACAATGGCAAAGAGTGCCAAAACTGAGCAAATGCTATAAGTTTCTAAAGGGTCGACTAGTGTTCTAATCACAGTGCAAATGTGATTGCAGAGGCAGTTAGCAGGGAATAGGAGTGTTAGATATGCTATATACGACTGATTTTAAGAAGAGTATCTTCTCTGCTAAAAAAAAAAAAAAACATTAAATGATGTTTGGTGGTCTGCTGTCCGTTTCCCAGCCTGACCAGCTGAAATGTTCTCATTAAATCATATCATTAAAAATCATATTAAAATGTACGTTCTGCTCTTCTCCATGAATGTTGTCATTATTAAAATCAAGCCATTTGAAAAGCATGCTAAAAAAATGCTTATACCAACCAAAGATGGTTTGTACTGACTTGGCTCATCTCCCAGCATGGCCAATCTGGTGTTCAATGCCCAAACCCCAAATGAAACCCTCAGAACAGACCAGTGTTATCCACTTGGAAAAGCAAAATAAGCAAACCACTTTAAAATGGTTTAAGATGTATTTTTAAAAGAAAATATCAGTATACTGAGCATGTCAACTCAAAGCATTACTTACTTACTTAGCTTACTTAGCATAGCATGCTTAATGTAAGCCCATGCTAGTATGTTATGGAGTATTTTGTGGAATTGTGTGGGTTTTTCTTACCACTACTGTGATGTTTGCCAGGTTGAGGACTGTAAATTGTTCAATACTTGTGGAATATTGCTCCAGCACTCTATTACAGTCAATACATTTGAAATCACTGGCATCTCAGACAAGAATTGTGAATGTATGTTCTTTGAAAATGGACTGCTTCTACCACACCAGGGGAAAGTCATCACCCAAGATGCACCATGGGGGCCTGCCCTAAATAGCCATCCAACAGGAACAGTGTTGAGGCCCTATAGCCACTTCCTGCAAAAGTAATCATCCTTAAAGCCCTGTCCCCAATTCTGTCCTAGAAACCCTGAGAACTCTTCACATCTTAGAAATTCATAGCATCTCTTTCCTGAATGCTATGTTTCAAAGTTTTAGATCCCAACAGACCCTGAACACTTGTCCTAATATAACAGAACTAAAAAATTCAGACACCTATAACACTCAACACTTTCGAGTAAACCCAGTTTGTAAACAGTTGTTCTCAACACCAGAACAATTTTGTGTCTGGAAACCATTGCTGGAATAATTTGTCAAGAATATGGGAAAATTACAGTATCAGCTGACAGTCCAGTCGACACAATATGGCTTCTGGTTTCTATTCTTCAAAAAGGTCTTTATACCTAAGCTTTAGCAACCCAACTTGTTGGCTAAAAAAAACTATATCTACTGCATGACAAGGCAAGGTTATTTCAGGTTATAAAATGTCAATGTGGTGCAACTTCCAGAAAAATGTATAATATACAATTATTACATATATACCTTGAGAAATATATTAACAATGTTTAAATAATAACTATAATAGTGATAATAATAGTAAATATTTAGGTTTATTGGTTATACCACATGACATTTTTACAGCCTTTTTTAAAAAAAAAAATTCTTGGCACATGAAACCAACATGAACACATTTCTAAGAATGTACCACTTGTGCTTTAAACTAGATGTTAATATATATACATACATACATACATACACACACACACACACGCACACATATATATATTGAGTGATTATGAGTGATTCATCATCCAATGGCGTTACATTCAGAAACACTGTTCTACAGCTGGATGCTCGCTCGCAAGGTCAGATCATTTAAAGCGTCCCCATTTGCTTGCCATGGCAACAGTGAATGGTGGCATGGCAGCCAGCATACAAGCTTCAGGGGTAAGCAAGAAACCAGAAAGACAAAACATCAATACGCTTCTTATGTGACATTACATTTCAAATTGAGGGCTGATATTTCTTCTGTTGAGATTTTTGTAATTGTGGATGACATTTTTTATTTCATGCAATTGAAAATGACCTGTGATAGGTTCAGCCAACACGTAATGCAAATAAAAAGTAGTTCTCAATTGGAGAATGTATTTTTAATGTTCTGTCGGCTGCACCAAGTTCCCTGCAGATCAAATAGCAAAGCTTGGCGCTAACAACAGATCACAGGTTCAGTTCCCAGAATGTTTAGCTTGAATGATGATAATAATAATAATAATAATAATAATAATAAGGTAATTTAAGGTGTAAGTCATTTAAACACATCTGCCAAAGTGTAAATCTAGGTACTCATTGTGCCATTGAAAATATGACGACAAATCTAACTAAAAAGTTTGGAACCCTTAATGGTTTGATCCATGATGATATTAATGACCACATTAATAACTACAGCACCAAATGTATTTATACTGTAGCTAATACAAGAACATTTGTATAAAGCTATTCAATCATAGGGCCCTATTTTAACGATCTAAGCGCATGGTCTAAAGTGCATGGCACAGGTGCACTCAGGGCTTGTCCAGATCCACTTTTGCTAGATAAACCATGGGAAAATGGTCGGTGCGCCCGTGCGCCGGGTTGTCCCTATTCTCTTAATGAGTAATGGGTGTTTTTTGGGCATAACGTGCAATAAACCAATCAGAGTCTCATCCCCCATTCCCTTTAAAAGCCAGTTGCACTCGCGCCATGGCGGGTTTGCTATTTAAGGCAGAATTACATTTTTCATTTTTAAAAATGTTTGTATGCTGCTGCATGTCCCAGTGTGTGTGTAATAACCAAAGTGCATGCGTGTTGTGGACCAACCTATAGGTGCATATTACTAACATGCTCTTTACAGTACACCTACCTGTATATCATGCTTATAGTATTTAAAATCTGTAAATTATGTCCATAACACTTATCTGTATAGTTATTGTACATATTATAGACCTTGTGTACTTACTGCTTATTGAACTTCTGGTTAGATGCTAACTGCATTTCGTTGCCTTGTACCTTACATGTGCAGTGACAATAAAGTTGAATCTAATCTAATCTAATCTAAATAACAAAGAAAAAATATTGCGCCAGACTTTAGACCAGGTTTTAGTTGGTCTATGGCGCAGTCTATTTTCAGTTCCTCAAAATAGCAATGCACCAACAATGCGTCTCTACACCTCTATTTTAGACCAGCATGCCCATGGACGCACAAATGGACACAAATGCATTTGCTATTTAAACAACGCGGCACAGGATGGGGAAATGAGTACTGCATCATGCTGAAACTAGCAAAAACACTTGCACTGCGCCTTGCGCCAGGTGTATAATAGGGCCCATAATGTCAATTTGTAGGTGAACCTGGAAGGCTAATTCACAGTGCATTACCTCAGGAATGTACAAAGGGTTTTTAGATAGCGTTATATTTGATTTATGAGTAAAATAAGGCTTGTGGTTTACATTACAATAGTTGACTATAGTACTGTAGTTGTCTGATTTCTCAAGCATGTAAACTTACATCCTGGTGGTAGCTATAGTTCTGAAAGTGCCCCTATTATGGGTTTTCGAAAATTATCTTTCATCCAGTGTCTAACACAGCTTTAAGTGAATGAAAACATCCTGCAAAGTTTTAAAATCTCTAAGTGCACCGTGTATAAAGTTATTGTCTCTTACAATAAGTTGACTCTGTATCATTGAAACGAGTAGTTTTTAAAATGAATCCCAAACCAATCAACATGAAACACTAGCATGTTGCCTGCCCACTTGTTGGTCTTCTCGCGTTGATCTGAATGAAAATCAAATTCATTCTTTACCACTAGGTGCTGCTTTTCGGTTTTCCCAGTAACGCTGTACACAAAGCAGCACTGCACTCACAAACGCTGCTTTTTTAGGCATTATAGGCATGATGAAATGAAAATGAGGCCAATTAGATCAATCACTGCACATTTTGCATCACACAAAGGAGGGTTTTTTTTTTTACCTTGCATGCATGTCAGCATGTTGTTGGAGACTACCAAAACCAAAATATGAACCTTTCATTACCAATAATAGGAGCACTTTAAGTGACACCACTTTAAGTACTTAACAAACACACACACACACACACACACACACACACACACAAGCACAACTACTTACCTTACTTGTGAATTTCCATTTCCACAGCATGTCGTTATTTAAAGTGAGCAATTAAATAGTCAAACTTCAAAAACTTAATTGAGCATACACATGCATGTCAAACTAACAGAGCGCAAAAGTAAAGGAGCCCAGTCATTTTGATCAAAACAACATTTGCTGTTAAAGACAAAAGAAAATTTGCTTTTTGAATTATTTCATAGAAAAAATATTTTTTAGGAACAGTAACTTTAAATGCATTAATGAAAAATAAAGAGTGGCCCCATATCATTACAGGAAGAGTAATATGCTCACAGTTATTCTGCAGAAATGTAACAGTTCGTGATTTGTTAAATTGGGTTTTAAACTGTTCTGTTTCAAATAACTTTATATTATTATCTTCTTCATAGTATTTTTGTGCAAAATGTATATTGTGAATATGTATATGCATAATGTTTGGGTACACTGTGGAATATCCCTTTCCTGATTAATAGAAAAATCTAATAAATAAGTCCTAAAATAGATACATTTTAATCCAAAGAGGTCTCTTAAACATATGCAGATCAGACTCTGCTTTGGTGGGCGTGTGTGTCTGAATTCTCTGAAGTGTGTGTCTTCAGAGAGCAGTATCCTGGATTATGTTGTAGAGATGGCAGCAATGATGCAGATTTTCTGAGCAGATGGGGCATGTGATAGGTCACATCTGGCAGTGGGGGAGGATGAAGGAAAAGAGACAGAGCCTTTCTGGTGACCTGTGCTGAGTCGAATGTGAGAAGGTTCAGTGCAGGCAATTGTTTTCTGTCGTAATACCATAACATTATTATACTGCATAATGTTCCTCTAATGAACATGAAAAAAAAATCTGCAAAGAATGTTAGGCATGCCTATACATGCAAAAGCCATTGACACGGAGCTTGAGAATTGTAGGTGCATTTTTAAAATTGAGTAGCAGGGTTGTACTAAAAAAAGGTAGAATATTCCTGATGATATTTATACAATCAAGTCGTGTGACCAGTATCTCTTTCAGATGCCTTGAATAAGAACCATTAGTGATTTGCCAGTTAATCACTATTTAAACAGGTTCTGTACAGGTTGAATTATTTTCACACAGTGTGAATTATTTAAATACACTACATTGCTATTGACCTAAATCATTTGGAGCTGTTTCTCTGTACAACAGTAACATTATACTATAGACCTCAGAGACCATAAAGAGTCGAGGATAACACAGAATGTTTAAAAACATTACAATGAATCTTCAATGAAGCAATCTATACGCTTGCTGTTTAGCTTGTAGCATAACTAGCCATGTACTGTAGCTATTTATTCTTCTGAGTAATTCATAATTTAACAAGCTACATTTTTGAATAGCTTTGCCCAGTGTTGGTGGTATATTGTTAATACTAATACATAATTTTTAATCAGATTCTAAAACATGTATAGATGTGATATGATAATGTTTTGGGATTGTACCCTGAAAAGACTAAAAAGTATTTTTCTGAACTGATGGTGTACCAGACAGTCTGGAAACACTGTTTAGTGGTGTATGTGCGTGATGGTGCCTGTGAGAGAATCCTGCTGCTACATGTGATCCGCCGGCTCTCATGATCGGATTACAGACAATGAGCTCCATACAGAGGCCGCAATTGCTCGACCCTGAGGTACATGTTTCAGCATCAAGGCCACACAGGGCGTTCCTCAGGGTTCTGTTTCGGGCCCGTCTTGCTTTTCATACTTTCATTATTTTGTCCTTGAAAGTATATATCTCAGGTACTGTAACTATAATCACCATTTCATTTAAGGTTTTCACCTTTTTTTATTTTATTTTTATTTTTGTACCTTTTTTGTGTTTATTAGAATTTTATGCCGACCCAGCTGTCTAGATTCAAATTAAACCAAGGTTTGTTGATTACAATCTGAGCCCCTTGGCTCACTTTCAGTGTGGATGAGTGTAATAGGAGGACAGACTATTTAATATGATGCACATTTTGTGGATCCTCTGGCACTTATATGACCTCATTGAGATGAAGGGTACTTGACTTGGGATTACTTCTGAGTGGATTCCTTCACTTAAGGTTTCACTTACAAGCACTCCCACACACACACACACACACATAAATTGATATTCATCCTAATAAAGGTTCCAAAAGTGGGTTTTTACATCGATGCCATAGAAGTATCATTTTGGTTTTCCCAAAGAACCGTTCAATGAACAGCTCAAAAACTTTTTTATTTTTATTTTAAAGAACATTTTAATAATCTAAAGAACCTTTTTGCACTATATAGAACCATTTGTGCAATAAAAAGGTTCATTGTTAGTTGTTCATGGTATTACAGATGTCGATAAAGAACCTTTATTTTTAAGAGTGTACATGTATGGTTCAAGGAAATTATGCAATTTATTAGAGAGAGATTTCAACTATCCAAATTTCTAAATGACTTTTAGCTGTAACAGTGTAATGCATACACATACAGGAAGAAACGTGAAAACATAAACACTTGCAACAGGATCTGGATTTTAGAGTGAATGAAAGTATATCCGTGTGACGAGTGGGGCGGGGCCGAGGGACATGGGAGCGAGGCCGGTGGAGTGATTGGAGATGAGCTACACCTGTTCGACCCACCGGTCTCGAGGCCCACGGAGGAGATGGAAGGATATAAAACTGGAGCGACGACAGTGAAGGACGAGAGAGGACCAGGCCTGGGCTTTTAGTTGTGTTTTGGTTTTTATTTTGCGCGCATCAGTCGTCCGTGAGGGGCTGATGCGCTGCTTTGTGTTTATTTTGATCATTAAAGTTTTCTGTTGATTGTGCGCCGGTTCCCGCCTCCTTCTTCCGGATGAATACAAAGGTTATTCATTACAGTGGTGCCGAAGCCCGGGAGAAGGAGGGACGCGCTGCTGAAGATCCCTCGCCGCTGTGGTGAATCCGCGGTGCCAACGAGCAGGCGAGGAGTGTGCCGCCATGGACGCTCGAGGCGGTGGGCTGGAGCGAGTTGCCGGGGACGGGCGAGCTCGCTACCGGCCGCCCACGATGTGGAGAGACGGCTGCCGTCCGTGAGGGAGCGGAGGAGTCGGCGCCGTTCGCCAGGTGGCCGGAGCCTGTTGCCATCCGCCGGAACGGGGAGGAGCACCGGGCGGCGGAGGAGTGTCGTGCCGTCCGCCGAGGGCCGTCCAGTGCCACCTCCAGGCACCGCGGAGGAGATCGCCCAGCTGGTGGAGGGCCGAGCAGCGGTGCGTCTGGGAACCGGAATTCTTTTTTTTTTTTTCTCTCTCCCCTCTCTCGTCTCTGTCGCTCCTCCTTCCATCTCCTTTTCTCTCGCCTCGCCTGTCCTACCCCCAGGTTCCCGCAGGTCCCCGTGAGCGGTCCCCCCCGGAGGGGGGGGGGGGGGGAGTAGAGCGCAGTCTCGGGAGTACCCCCCGGCCTGCGAGGGGCGATGGGGGTATGTGACGAGTGGGGCGGGGCCGAGGGACATGGGAGCGAGGCCGGTGGAGTGATTGGAGATGAGCTACACCTGTTCGACCCACCGGTCTCGAGGCCCACAGAGGAGATGGAAGGATATAAAACTGGAGCGACGACAATGAAGGACGAGAGAGGACCAGGCCTGGGCGTTATTTTAGGTTTTGGTTTCATTTTGTGCGCACCAGTCGTCCGTGAGGGGCTGGTGCGCTGTTTTGTGTTTATTTTTGAATTATTAAATGTTATTTGATTGTCCGCCGGTTCCCGCCTCCTTCTTCCCGACGATTAGGAAGTTTAATTCATTACAATCCGTATGACTGATCAATACAGGTTTTGTAAGTTAGAGGACACACCTCCTTAAGAAAGACGGCATCACAGCATCCAGCTCTCAGTGCTTAGAGAAATGCCCTTTGACAGATGCTGTTTACAGTCACCTATGTTGTTTATTTTCCCTTCCACAGTATCCGCCTTGCATTTATTTGTACAAAAACACACATACACACAGAGGTGACAGAGGTAACATAGAAGGCCAGCACCTTCTGATTTCCTCTAAGAGCATGTCATTCCTTAAGCCCTGGCACTGAACCTATTTGTTTCCCCTTTTTACTCAGTGTTTTACTTCAGTATTTGTATTATGATATAATAACATTAAGCTATTATTATTCTAACATTTAATTATTAATCTTAAACTTTTGGTGGTGTAAAGCATAATTCGCCCCACACTGTTTTGGAGCGGACATGAACAATGCCTCAAAGTCACGTGGCTTGTCAAAATGAATCTGAGCCATAATTGGAATAAAATAGAATCTTGGAGAGTAAACAGCAACCAAAACACAGTAGCGGTGGCCTAGTAACCACTCAGGACACACTGTGTTTGCTCAGCAACATTTATTTTGGAAAATGTAAAAATCATACGATGCAGAGTACCATTAATATTAGCAATCTGTTTCATTGAATATGCATAAACGACATATTTCTGTCATCAGTGTTTCACCTACAGTAGTTATTTACCTTCTGACTGCCATAATACAGATGGTTTTTAATGTGTAAGGTAAGGAGGCTCAGCTTAACACACATACTCAGCTGCACATGGTAAACCCATGTGACCATATTCTCAGGCCATGTGAGTCTTTCTCAACCTCTGTCTGCATCATGACATGCATAAGAGATCAGTAACACACGTGCACTCACACAGAAATGACATTTTCAACACTTTCATGGCAATTCGTAACTATTTTACATTTTAGCAAACTGGTGGTTAATTGATATGAATTTATACAATCTCATTTGCACATTTTTGTACAATCAGTTTACGCCCCACTGATGGTTAAATTTAGGGATGGGGTTAAAATAGTTCACCTTGTAAAATAGTTAAAGGTGCAGAATGTAATATTGACAGCTAGTGTTTGAATTGGGTACTGCGGTGTGAATTCAAAATATTGGAGTGTGTTGTTTCTCCTACACCCTCATTCATCAGACTTGATGCTCACGTGGGTTGCCGGATTGTGGACAGGTAACAGGAATGAGATGAGTTAATGGATGAGTTGATTTAGCCACATTTAATATGCCTCTGTTCATAGGACATTTTAGATGTTTTAAATGTGTTAGACGTTGGCTGGAATGTGCAATCTCTGATCCAGTTTGTTTGCTGGCTACATGGCTGCAATACATTGTGTTTTCTGCTGGCAGCCTGGTGTGTCACACAGACCAAAACAAAAACAGACATTCTGACACAGAACACACATTTCAAAGTAAATCTGGCTGTAGCATTGTTTTTCAAAGAAACAATATGTGAAAAAGTATGTGAACTTGCATGTTTCATCTGCAAACATATTATGGTATCATTACGGTTTAGTACTGTCAAAAAAAAACATACAGCAACTTAAGCAGTTTCTGCACAACTAGTATCATTTAGCTGAACTACAAAAATAAAGCATGTTTCAAACAACCTTTGCAAATGCCGTTTTCATGCTACACAGCTCAAACATCACAAACACAGCTCTTACAGGTCTGTTAAAGTGAGGGCATTTTAAGGTAAAAAAAACTATAAAGTTAAAAGTAGATTACTTTCAATTAAAGGTCCTTTTACTGTATACTTTAACTTGAAGTTTAGCTCACATCAAAAAGAAACTTTCCAATTTCACTGTATAGACTAAAACCTAAAAATTCCTTCAAATTCCTCCATCTTGCTAAAGACTAATGATGTTTACCCTATTTTACCTTGTTCCTGTTGTCTTTCTCTGTATATTTTGACAAATTTTAAAATTTTGGCTCACAATTCTGTAAAGGAATCTGAATTTCTTTTCCCACACAGACAAAACACCCTCTGGCTCAGCCTGATATGCTCCAAACTTTCGCTATTGGCTGCAACGAGGTATGCTAATACATTCAGTGCAATGATTGGACAAACATTTTACAGTCCTGAGCCTTCCAAAAAATATATATTTTTACATTATATAGTTAGACTACTACGGAGCCCCTGAAAGACCATGGTGATGGAAAAAAATCGGGGTGATTTTTGTTCCCTCACACAACTTTTGTGTTCACTTTTGCGTTCTCTTGGAAAACCAATTGAGTCTGACAAACACATCCTGTTTACTTTAAAACTTGCAGTAGTTCATACAGAGAGAGATTTATTTTGAACTTGGACTCAAATCAAGAAAGGTATCAAGGTATCATAGGTATCAAGAAATACAGTCAGTGCTTAGTTTAAGGCATTATAAAATGCTTAAAGGAGGGGTACAATGGTGTTTCGTGTATTCAGAGTTGTTCACAGTGTTAAAGAGATGGATTCTCATGCTAAACATAGCCAAAGTTGTAAAAAATAATTTAGAAGAATGACTGAGAATTTCTGCGCCAAAAATCTTACTTCCAGGTTGGTACAAGATTCGGCTGGGGGGTTTTTTTGATCGTGGCTCTAATGACGTAGACAAGAGCGGAACTCTTTATATGAGCATTTCTGTCGGAAAAGCACGCCCGCTCACACGTTGGCCAGAGAAGAGCGAGACATCAATCCGCTTCAAAATTGTCGGCAGCGCTGCACAGGATTGGTTCGAGAATGCCTCCAAATAAGTGCGTTTTTGGATGTGAGGGAAAGTTTAACGTGTTCAGCTTCCCCAAGAACCCAGCGCCACATGAACAGTGGATGCAGTTTAGGAGTGTATCAAGTGCATTTGTGTGTTCTGGTCATTTGAGTGACTAATGTTTTATAAACAAGTCCCAAGTCGACGCTGGATTTGCACATCGTTTGCTATTAAAACATGGAGCCGTCCCTGTGATAAAAGACCCCATTCATGTAAGTACAATTGCATCAGATTTCTGTATTTTTTTTTAAATCAGCACATAAGTGAATATATGTTAATGGAAACAACACGAAACATCAGTATTATAGCTCTGCTCACGGCACATCTCCAGGAGCTTGGCTTTTTCCAGAAAGAATCGAAAAGCTGTATTTTTCTTTTACAAATATGATAAAACTAAAGACTTTTTGGATATATGAAGGATGCAGTACTACTCTATAGGTACTCAAGATTAACATGAGATTAGGTGAAACGGTGTATGTTATGTACCCTTTAATGTGGTTTTACATTATGCACAGAAGAGCAGATGAGCCCAGAACAGAATGCGCAGTTTTATGAGTTTTCACCCCTGTAGAAAAAACGTTAATAAAAAACTCTAGGCACATTACTTTTCTGTACATAGTGTATATTTGTATTAAAATATAACAATTGGGCATTTTATCACTGTACTATATTAAAGGAAAACTCCACTACTTTTGAAAATAGAGTTAAACAGTTGTGTTTTACTGTTTTTGAATCTATTCAGCCAATCTCCAGGTCTGGCGGTAGCATTTTTAGCATCGGTGCAAGATGCGCAATGATATTATGCAGCACTTAAAAACAATCCATGGCACTCTGTAATATCACTTCGCCTGCTGAACCCATGGTACGGCAGCAAAGTTCCTTGATTATTACACTGGAATGAGAGTAAAGTTCATAGCCATATCAGCCTAGAAAATCTCACTTTTTTTTCGTCGGTTTTAGTATATGATTTTACTACAGAAGATTCAAGTTTAAAATAGGAAAAATATTGAAACTCTTTGGTTATTTTTCAGTGAGATGATAACGGTCTAATCAGATTCAGTGATCTATTCTAAGCTAAGCTACTCAGTAAACACGCTTCACATCACTGTGTCTTCCCTTCCTGTGCCAGAGTTGGACAACACAAACCACAGTTAGTTGCTAATATGCTTGTTCATCCATGCCAGACAGAGGAAAGGATTACATGAGGGCAGCACTAGCCTGTTCTATCACAGCAGCTGACCTCTACAAGGGAACACAGTGTTCCCGGCTGCCTGTTTTAATAAATAGGAAAATTTGGGTGGTGTGGAAACGGTAGTGGTTGAGTTATATAAGACACCTTAAAATATTAAGTTATTGTGAGCATTTGGGAAAGTGATGTGGCATTTTGTAAATGCTCAGCAAGCACCAGTGCGAATAAAAATTGTGCGAGTTTGATAAAGGTTTGTCTTTGATGAGTTTCTAACCAGTTGGTTGGTATTGGAAACTGCAAATTAATACATGGTTAAACTGAAGCGTAAGAATAATAATCTGATCTTTCAAGTCAAAGACTGCATTCCAGTTGACAGGGTCCCTACGTAGTGTTCACTGTGTATTCTAATATATTCTAGCTAGTTTTCACACTATGTGGCTTCACTAATATCTTTCCACTAATAAATTATAAGGCTGTTTACTGTATCTGCCGCTATCCTTGTAAATACAGTACAGACCAAAAGTTTGGAAACATGACTCTTTTTAATGTTTTTGAAAGAAGTTTCTTCTGCTCATCAAGCCTGCATTTATTTGATCAAAAATACAGAAAAATAATTTAATATTGTGATATATTATTACAATTTAAAATAATTGTTTTTAAATGTATAATACTTTAAATTATCATTTATTTCTGTGATGCAAGGCTGAATTTTTAGGATCATTATCACATGATCCTTTAGAAATCATTCTAATATGATGATTCATTATCAAAGTTGGAAAGAGTTCTGCTGCTTAATATTTTTTCAGAACATGTGATACTTTTTTAGGATACTTTGATGAATAAAAAGTACAAAAAAAAGAAGCTATGTTTTTAAAATATAAATATTTTGTAATAACAATATACACTACTGGTCAGTTATTTGGGGTCAGTAATTTTTTTCCTTCTTTTTTTTAATAAAATCAATACTTTTATTCAGCAAGGATGTGTTAAATTGATAAAAAGTGATAGTAAAGAAAATATATTATTAGAATATATATTATTAGAAATAATATTTTATTATAAAATAATTTAAATATAAATGCAGTTCTTTTTAACCTTTTATTCATCAAATATATTAGACAGCAGAACTGTTTCCAACACTCATAATAAATCAGAATATTAGAATGATTTCTAGATGATCATGTGATAGACTGGATGTTACATGTGACACTGAAGGCTGGAGTAATGATGCTGAAAATTCAGCTTTGCATCACAGGAATAAAATTTTTTTTTAAGTATATTCAAATAGAAAACTATTATTTTAAATTGTAATAATATTTCACTATATTACTGTTTTTTCTGTATGTTTGATCAAATAAATGCAGGCTTGATGAGCAGAAGAAACTTCTTTCAAAAACATTAAAAATAGTAATGTTTCCAAACTTTTGGTCTGTACTGTATATAATTACAATGATATGCATGCAGTGCGCACACAGTATTCATATATTTCTTATGCAAAAAGTAAATATTTAATTGACTGAATAGTTTTTTGTTATTAAATTAAATTCATCCACCACCTTGAACAGATGTCACAATATATTGTGCCTTCTCCGTTAAAAATGCACTCAACTCTAACTTAGATTATGGCCTGAAGACCATCATAATTATGCTGCTTACCTTGTGATGTTGCCTACATAGGCAGCTCATCAGGTTTAGAAACAACATACATCTTGCTAATGAGCAAAAAAACTCAACTAGCACCAATATTGGAAAGAGTAAACACATACAGTACAAACTATTTCATCAACTACCAAAACAATTTCAAGCTAAAATGAGCTGAATTTAATAATGAAGTTCATCCAACACTCATCATTGCTCTCTATTGCATCACTTCATAATGTTACCAGCTCTTGGCTTCACATGCAGCCTGCTTTTCTACAATACAACTTAAAATCCTTTCTTATTTAATTCAGTTTGCAGTTGGAATGTCTCACAATCAGTCACACCCGGGTGTTAAACTGTGATGATGGACTTCAGCACCTCTGTCAGACCTGTTCACACACCATCATAGAATCCCACACCCATGAAGTCACTAACCAGGACCTGCTTAAAGATGTATTTCCCTTTATACAAACACATGGGGGTGGCTAGTGGACTGCACATGTCATCAGGGTTAGGTTTCAGAGGATTGAGGACAGTGATTGGATAAGAGCACAGCAGAGGAAGTACAAGTTAATTTGGAGTGCAAAGGTAAATTTAAGAGCTTGCTTATATATAGCCATCACATGTACAGGAAGCTGATACCTTATAACACATTTATGGGATCATTTCTCAGTTAAGTTAATGTTTGTTTTAGTATTTTAGATGGTCTAAATGAGTAAAGAAAACCAAAAGATTAATATATGCCTGTGTATGTTTTGCAGTATGATTTGTAATGGAATTAGAAAATAATTCAAATTTTTGTTAGGCTTGTTAGGTTATCGGGTTTAGTGATTTAAATGAAATTGTGTGTAACGTCTGTTTATATGAGAGAAGTGGGTCATATGTGTTTCTCTGTGTGTGTGTGTACTCACACTGAGTGTAATCATACTGGCTTTCGTCACATGATCAATGTGCATGTGATACTCAGGGCTGTGTTTTCACTCTCTCACATGGCCGTGGAATTATGAATAAGTATCACACCCCACAGCTATATGTTTGAGTGAATGTAAAGACATATCCCACTTAGCTGTCCTCTGCCAGTACAATATAAAACCAAACATCTGGGAAAATGGTAATTTTTTACATAGCATGGAGTTCTGAAGTTTTAAAAGGAGCATGTTTGTGTTATCCAGCCAATCATAGCTCTAGAAAAAAAATAGCTTACCTCAATCCTGTAGTAATTCTTCTGCCATTTCTTGACCAGTAATGTAGAGATTAATTGAAATGAGAATCTTCATCACAGTTTTGACCTTTCAGTTTGAATTGCAAACCAATCTTGTTTATCTTCCATCACTCTCAAATTACCAAGAACGTTTTTTACTCACTGTTTTGATCTTGTGAACCTGTATGACTTCCTGTGTTTTGTGGAAAACAAAGGAGTCGTTTAAGAAATGTCCAGTCAGCCCATTTCTATACAATGCCCAAAAATTATAAACAGCATCATGTGCAATTAAATATATTGATGAACACTGGAAATAAAAATATTAAAGCCCATTGACTTCTATTGTATGGGAGGAGACGCTTCTTAAAATATGACATGAGGATGAGTAAAGTATGATATTAATGCTGAACTATGCCTTCAAATCACATCTGAGAGCAAATTCAACATGTAAATCAGTCACAATGCACATTTAACCCAATGCCATTGATTTCGAACCTGGTGCAGCATGTCTTGAAGCACAAGAATGAATGAATATGCATCAATGTGGATAGGAAGTTTTTCAGACAGTCATAAATTTTGCATGCTTTTTTATGAGAAAGTATTTTGTTATTTGTGTTATTATTTTCAGTACTTTATTCTACCTTTGGCGGCATAACTCTATTACATTATATAATAATTCTATTATTTTGAATGCACATGAGCAAACAGCATTCTTTGAATATCAGTGAGGCAAAGTCTAACCAAGTGTGCAATACTTCCACAAAAGTAGGTGTTATCAGCACTGAGCTGGTATGTGATGGGTTTTTAGTTGTGTGAGGACAAATTTTCCTTCAAACATGCACATACGCACAGCAAAAACAGTGAATACAAAAACTGTTTATACTAACAAAGCCCAATAGTTCAGAGGACTGTGAATATCCAGGCTTCCTGTTTGGCAACTATGGTTGGCTGAAACCTCTGTGTGTGCTCCAGGGGGAGGGTATGTGTGTGATCTTGTGTGTTTGGAAGAAGTGGAAGGGCTGGTGGTTAACAGAAGCCTCCCTGTATGCTCAAATTGATTGAGACAGATCACTTGCAATCATTCAAATAATTTTTAAACCACCTTTCCCAGAGCTGGCAACAAGTAAATAATGTACTGGGGCGAGGCTGTGCTCTGATTGGTCAGTTTTAGATGGTAACAATTTTCTGATTGGTTCATCAGAGATAGCAACAGTGCTCTGATAGCTCAGTTTAAGTGTTTAACGGTGCTCTAATTTGTCAGTCATAGATGGTAATAACACTCTGATTGATCAGTTCTAAACCATAACAGTGTTTTGATCGGTCTCGGCCCGACGCAATTCTCATTTTCCCATCCTGTGGTGCTTTGTTTAAATAGCAAATGCATTTGCAACCATTTGTGAACTGAAATGAAAAAAAACTGCCCCATAGAGCAAGTCAAACCTGGTCTAAAGTCAATGGCGTAATATTTTTTTATTTATTTTTTGTTATTTAAAGAGTGTGTTAGTAGAAAATGCACCTCTGGGCACACATAAATGTTAAATATTACAAATTAAAGGTCTACAGTGTAAAAAAAATAGTATTGTGTAGGCTATATAAATATAAAAAGTCATACATTTCATAATGGATAGTCATTGCATGTATCAGAATTAGGATACCTATTTGCTCGTGCATGAGCAGATCTGTTTGCTCTCTGGAGACCCATTCAGTCTGTGCGCCTTAAAATTCTGCTGCTTAAATTGCGAATCCGCCATGGCGTGAGTGCAACTCACCCTTAAAGGGAATGGCAGATGAGACTCTGATTGGTTAATTTGCACATTATTCCCCAAAACAAACCCATTACTCATTAAGAGAATAGGGACAACCCTTTTAGACGACACCCTGGGAGTGCCGAACGTTTTCTCCATCTTTATACTAGCAAAAGTGGATTCAGTGCACCTGCGCCATGTGTTTTAGACCATGCGCTTAGATCTTTAAAAAATAGGGCCCATAAAGAGTGGGCCTGTTGGTCCATTATATGATAATAGTGCTCTGATTGGTTGGTTATAGACTGTAACAGTGTTCTATTTAATAATATACAGGTGCAGTGTATCGATTGGTCAGTTAAAGACATGGAGAGTGTCCTGGTCTAGCATTGATTCTCATTGATTGAGCTACAACTATTACTTGTTCATTCCATCTAAACATTCTTCATCTTTAACTTAAGAAAATTATTCTGATATTGTGTTGTTCTCATATAGGTGGAGATCTGTTATCATTTATACTTCAGTACAGGGACCAGTTCACACTATTTATAGTGCTTATTAGCAGGCTTATTATTAATATATTGGCTGTTTATTAATACTGTTACATATCATGCATGACCATATTATATATCCCTTATCCTAATACCTAAACTAACTCTTAATAAGTAGCAAATGAGGAGTTAACTGAGGCAAAAGTCGTAGTTAATGGTTTGTTGATAGTGAGAATTGGACCTTAAAGTGTGACCGTTTAATAGTTAGTTCCCGTTTTTAGAGGATTTAAATAAAACAAGTTAACATTACTCATAAATTGTTTATTTATTTATATTTAATATTGGCCTACTCAAATATTTGAGTTAGCTTGACTTGTTGAGTTTATTCCATTTAATGTCATGGTGTCAAACAAAGACTTTAGGAATAACAAGAAAATGCACACATTTTATTGTAAATAAGAGAAAGTTCAGTGTGCACTGTAGGCAGAATAACCCCTGTCTTATAAATAAAAGAGTCAATCGAGCCAACCAACTTACATTTACTCATGTATATTGTATATTTAATTCATTCCATAGCTTTAAATTTACTAAATATCTATGTTCTGATTGATCGGTTAAAGACACATAGAGTTCTCTGATTGATCCATTATAGATGTTAACAATGCTCTGATTGGTTATTTATAGACAGTAACAGTGCTCCAGTTGGCTTTCAGTAGACCAGCATAGAGTTCTGATTGGTTAATTCTAGATAGCCTCAGGGAGATGTACACTATTTGGCCATTTTCACCCCTTGCTCCCACCCATCTCTCTCTTTCTATCCTAAAAATGCTGATTCTTCTTTCACCACACATTCCAACGCAAATCTCTCTGCCTGACTGGTTCAGTAAAAGCATGCTTCTGGAATCCACCCCCACCTTCCTGTTTAAAATCCATACTGACGTGTAACAATATAAACACTCTGAATGTTACTGATACGTTTTTTATACATTTGATTCTTTCACTGAAGTCGAATTAGCCTTTTAAGTGCTTCCCTCCAGCCACAGCTTCTAATGTAAAGCTCTTAAAACAAAACACACTTAGATCTATTATACAAAGGTCTTTCGAAGCTCTCAGCACAGAGCCAAAGGCCCGTTTTATTTAGGTATTTCCTATTAAAACGGGAAGTTGTGCAGGTTCATATCGAAAGGCTTATACTTTTTTTTAATTGGCTAAAAGCTAGGACATGCAATTATTATTATTTATTTTTTTTTTTTTTTTTTTTTTTTGGCACGTTTTAGTACTACGCTACCTAATATATTGACTAAATGAATAGTATTTCTGTATTTTGTATAATTAGTATCAACTTGATTCTACCATGATATTTTAATAGACATGTCCTCTACTCAAAGAATTATAGCTCAAAGAAAATTTCACAGCTGGTAATGCGACACTGCGGTGGCTTTCATGTGCAGACATCTTGTAAATACAATCCTTCCAACATGACTTGAAGGCAGCATAACATATATGGACTAAAAGCCATAAAACTCTGATTTTGTTTATATGAAGTCTTTCAAATATTCTTTAATCATGCTCCAGACTGCAGTGAAGTTTCCTGAAGCAGTTGTGAATATACAGCTGGGCTGGTACTGTGGCGAATGCTACCCAAGTTTATGGCCTGATGAGTACATGTGGCTGCCATAAATAGCAGCATGCCTATAACAACAGCAGAGACGACACCTGCAAGAATCTTTTAATGTGCATGTGATCATTTGTAAAGACCGGCTGGTCCATAGAGAGCTTTGTAAACGGCATGTGTGGGTGATTGTGTGCTGCAACACTCAAGGTTAGGCACTGAAGTCTGGTAGTTTATGAGAATTTAAAGTAGAAATAATGCTTTTAATCTTCACTCTCCAACACACGCACATAAATACAAACCTGAATATAAGAACCATATAGAGCTATGAATTCATAACCTATAACGCCAGCGTGTATGCCTGTGGAGTTTGCACATAGTGAATGCCATTATACTAAACCGTTTGCTTTCAACAGAAAAAGCAATGTTCATGTGAAGCAACTGAATGAGAGGTGTGATAGGAAAAGTGTGTGTGTGAATGAGATTGTGATGTGTAGCAAGAGGAAAGTTACAGATATTGCTCTAATCACCATCCCTGTGTAAGACAGAGCGAGGGTGTGTGAGAGAGAGATAGAGAGTGAAAGAGAGAAGCATGTTTCTGTGAAGATAAAAAGTGCCAACTCTCACATACAGCTTATGACAATAATAGGAGCATCAGAAATTAGCCAGTGGGAGAAAAGGTGTGATAAGAGCTTACCAAAGTCTGAATGTTTATAGGGGTCAGTGAATGCAAAACTCACTTTTACATGTTATTTGAACATAAATGTGTTTTGTGTTTGTACACAACTACCCTATATTGATAAAAAATGCACCCAGTGCTATTTTTTTCAGCTCTATTGATGATATCCCCTTTTTCAAATTAAGCCATTCTCAGTTTCTTTTCTGTGTGAGGTCACACGGACCCAGGCCCCTCCCACGATTGTTGATGGCGTACTTTCGTTTTTTTAAAGAAATGCACCCTACAATCTACCTAAATGCGTCTATGTTCGTGCAAATCATTTGTGATCCAGCTTCACCCACAGATTTTATTATAAATCTTTGCAAATCAGCTTTCCTAATAATGTGCTAGTTAGCAAGTTTCATGGCTAAATGCAGCTAAATGTGGCTTATGTAAACAGGACAGCTCCTCACCCACTGAAGAGTGGGGTGGGGTCAGCAGAGCTTATTAGCATTTAAAGGGAAATGCATCAAAACGGGTTGCTGCGAATAAAGCTGATTTTAACAAGGTAAAAACGGTGTTTTTTACACTAACTTTTTTAAACCAAAATTCTAACCAAAGTATGTTATAAACTTTTCATTAAGAACCTAAAGAATCATATGAACTTTGGCATGCAATGACCCCTTTAAAAAACAGTTGTCTTTGAATATTTACTGCAAAATCTTTAGAATAGAAAAAAACATTATATCATAAAATGTCTATTTCTTTAACTCAAATATTTTACTGAAAATAATTATAATTATTCATAAAATATAAAAATGGATTAAAGTAGAATAGAATAGAATAGAATAGAATAGAATACTATGAGAACAAACTTTAAGATTTAAATATTTACATATGACTGGGAAACTATTTATGAAAAAAAACATTACATTTAATTTAATTTAATTTAAATTCTATAAAAAATAAAAAAGATATTTAGCTAGACAAAAAAAGAATATAATTTTAATAAATCTATAACTGCAATATATATATATATATATATATATATATATATATATATATATATATATATATATATATATATATATATAAAAGAAATACTTTTTTGTTGATGCACAAATTTCTGTGCTATTCTATTTAAGATTAATTTATTCAATTAATATTAAAGAATTTGTCCCTTATATATATATATATATATATATATAAGGGACAAATTATATATATATAATATAAAGATTAATTTATTATATATATATAAAGATTAATTTATTCAATTAATATTAAAGAATTTGTCCCTTATATATATATATATATATATATAAGGGACAAATTCTTTAATATTAATTGAATAAATTAATCTTAAATAGAATAGCACAGAAATTTGTGCATCAACAAAAAAGTATTTCTTTTTTACAATAGAATAGAATACGTCTGATAACAAGGTTATGGTACAATAAAATGATAAAATTATTTACTTCCAGGGTATGCATTATTGGAATACATTACCATTTTATACCATAACTCTTACCATATTGCCACCGGCACATTACATCTTCTGTACGTCATCTGTGTCTGCTAGCACAGCATGCAGTTCAAAAACAGAACACTGCTAACAGGCTGTCTATAAAATTACACACACACTAGCAGCCTTGCACCATATTAAATATAACAGAAACACCCCAAAAACATGGCCATGCCAAGATTCACACACAAGCCTAATATATCCAGACCTCCCTTCAGGGACACAGCAAGGGCTACCACTGTGAGCAGCAGTTTAGATCTTAATTAGTCTTCGATTCATTTATTAAGTGTGGGAGAGTGTAATGAAAGAGTGAACTCATTCTGCTCTGCTGGGATGTGTGTGTGCTTGTTTCGCTATACCTGCGAGGGACACATTTATAAAAATGTTCTCACAAATAAAACCTTTTAAATAGGGCAGTTTATAAAACAGGCCAAATGAGGATTTTACAAAATCATATTTAAAAATGGGGGGAAAGGTGTCAGTAGGTTTAAAGTATCTTATAATTAGCTAATTTTGAGTATAATAAAAGTCAAGTATATTTTTGGCATTTCCGTTTTGGTCTGTTGGTTTAGGTGGTTGCCAGGCCATGCTACACAGTTGCTAAGGTATTGCATTATTGTGGGTGGTTACTAGGGTATTGGTGTTGTGTGTGGTTGCTAAGTGGATGTCAGCTGTCTGTCAAACAAATGGTTCATAGTAAGACAGAGCATAGTATTATATATAGAATGAAACTACTTCGGTTCAAATTCAATAGAAGAAAATCAATGCAAACTGTTTTTAGACGATACATGTTATTATTTATTCATTTAGTGCAATTTAACTCTCAAACTGAATGTAATTTAGAGTAGAATGACAGAATATATGACATACTGTAGTTCATCACAGAACTACATGCGTCAAAATAAACAAAACCAAATTTGAATTGGAAACAATGGAAACTAATGATATTGACTGCTGAAATAAAAAATATCCTGCTGTCAATTTCTGACATCTTGTCAACTTAATCTAGGCACACTTAAAGATGAATGAATGCCAGCTGTTTTTTTACAGCTCTTTTACTGTGTTAAGACAGTGTGTTTTTTCTTCTATATTTATTTCTATGAAAGATTTTTAAGAGATAAAGTTGATTTCTTATTTTGATATCCACACACAATTTAATCTGCATTTCATTTGACACTATTCTCAAATTTTGATGCTCACTTCATAATAATTTAACTCTCCTCTCTGAAATTAATAAAACATTTAAATGCATTGAACCATTTTTAGTTCTCAACATTATTGAACACATACACCTAAAAAAAGTGCAAAGTTACTTATAGTCAGTAAAATGTCTCTTGAGCGACCATCAAAATAAAATGTTACCAGACATTAAGCAGAGAGTCTACTTTTAGTTGACATGTAGTTGCAAAGTTAAAATGACTGTAGGTAGTAGAGTGGCTAAAGTAGACTGTCAAAATAAAGTGTTACCTCTGTTTCTACCTCTCTCTCTCTCTCTGTCTGTCTCAGTCACTTACAGCCACTATCGATTCCCTCTCCAGCTGTGACTCATTCCATACACACACGTATAATACGTCACATCATACACAGACTATTCACAGATTGTATACTAGCCCACAAGCACACACACACAAACACATTACTCACAAACAACCCCTTCTCATTGATTTCTTCAGGCTGAGAGCTGCCAGCATACACTTCTGCTCTGCTATTAGCTGACAGTGACACAGAAATATATAAAAGTCAAGAGGGAAAGAAAAATGGAAAAACAGTAGGGCAGCAGGCAGGAATAGACAGGAATAGGGAAAATCTGAATATATGATTCAATGGACATGAGTAATGGAGAGCAGAATGCACATGTATTTATTTTTTCCAGGCAGCAATTTTCCATCAAATGGAGAATGTGCATTTAAACACACAGGCTTTGTCACATACCAGAAAGTATCCTACCTTGACTATGTTTGCAATGTCATACTACCATCCTCAACCTCATGGGAAAATATCATCTGACCTTTTTACAAAAACTCCCAAAACTTACAATGTATGTAGGTTCCAGCTAAAATGAACACTAGTGGCAGTAAAACACCAACAGTTTTTTTGTTTTTTGTTTTTTTTTCACACAAATTAGGATTGCAGGGATAATTATCACTTAACAGACACTTATTTTCTCACAGCTCCTTTCACAATGTTATGACCTCAGAACAGTTTACCATTGTGCATGAGTTATTAACTAATATTAATACTTATTGAACATTGTTTGTATCACAATAACCAGTTTCATATGTAAGGCTTTTCTGATGTGGTAAACTTGCTCAGTAGCTCACCTGGTACAGCACTGCAGAGCGCTCAGGCACGAGTCCAGTCAAACAGGAGTCATGATAAAAGAGCTTGAAGACTTGTAGGAAAAAGCTAAAGTTGGCATGTTTGACACGACAGCATGCAATGTGATAAAGCATTGCAGGATTCACATTCACCCTTTTTGAATAAACTTCAACTCGGTTTTCATGCCACTTACTGGAAATTTTACTTTGAAAGTGTCGCAAAACATGCAAGAAGCAATTTTTGCAGAAATGTCGCCCCAGATACTTTTTTCCCGATAAATCTGGGTTGACCATATATCCTGCTATATATGCAGCATGCAGGATGAATAATGTGTGCAGCATGTACATTTTCTGTTTGCATAACAGATGACCTTCTACATGTGCTAAAGTATACACTGTCCGTATCCCACAATGCATTGTGCTCCTGACTTTCCATTTCTCATGTGACAAATGAACTGATTTTTTCCTGACTTATTTTATATTTTATGCACACATTTCGAAGAAAAAATGTAAAATTATTTATATTTGGGCAGTGCAATTAAGTCATGTGATAATGTATCACAGTCATTCCATATGGCATACTGCTTCGCATCTATTAGGCAATAAATACTGTGTACTACATATTCAGAACCGTTTGGAATCAAGTATGATGGTTTTATACAACACCATACTTGATTCCAAATGGTTCTGAATTCATTCATTGTTTCTTTCAAATTCAGATGAAAATGGAAATAGAATGGCATTCTCCATGGCTGTTTGCAGAGTTTATTCAACTATAGGCTGTTTTGTATAAATTATACTTTATTATTATGACATTGTGGCCACAAATTAAGAATTCATTCTCACAACTTGAGAACTGGTAATGTTTTTTTGTGGCTGTTGTGTACTAATTTGTTTTATTTAGTTTAATCATGGCCTCAATTTAACTAAAACAAGAGAATGAATCAGTACAATTTGACATTAAAAAATATTACTTTTTATTATTATTATGATAGGATAGGATAGCGTAGAGCAGACAGGAAGTGAAGTGAAAGAGAAAAGGGGATTGGGAAAAGTTCTTGAGCTGAGATTTGATCTAGGGACACTCGTAACGCAACAAAACTGTATGTCGGCGCTGCCCACAAGGCTACTGGTGCTGACTAAAAATGAATTCTTAAGCAAATTGCCACCGTAACTTGGTAAATTAATTATTTCCCTCGTTGTAGTTTAATCATGGCCATGTTGTACTAATTTCTTTAATTTAGTCAAACAGTGGCCACAAATTCTTAATTCATGGCATGTATGAAGCTCCATACACTATGCAATGGTAAACGATTCAGATAATATAAATGTATACATGTTATTTACACTCTTAAAAATAAAGATGCTTAAAAGGTTATTTACAGCGATGCCACAGAAGAACCATTTTTGGTTCCACAAATAACCATTCAATCTTTCAGTTCTTTAAAGAACTGTTGTTCTGTCAGCTTTTGCTACCTCCCATTAAAACAGTGGGTAGTACAATTCGACAATGAAAAATGCTACGTGTAAAGTTATGGTTTACTAACGTCTACACCTACCACAACCCTTAACCCACCCTTAGAGTAATGTAAATACAGTAATTATGTGTTATATCATGTGTTATGTGTTATATAGCTACAGCAAACCAACAATAAATATTTTTTTTCTACCTATTAGATTGTGTTTTATTAAAGTCTACACCTACCCCAACCTTAAACCTACCCTTACGGTAATGCAGATACATTAAATATTTTTGTTCAGAATGAGAAAAAGGAAGCAATATTGATGTGCACATGTAAAGGAAAAGTGAAACAGAAAGGTTCTTCAGATGTTAAAGATTTTTTGTGGAAACAATTTGAGAAAAAAATGTCTTTTATGGCATCGTGAAGCTCCTTTATTTTTAAGAGTGTATACACTGTCTACATAGTGCACTGCAGAAATATTAGACAAGATGCTATTATCTTTCTCTTTTTTTCTTCTAGGGATTTATGTCTCTTTCAATCTGTTTTCGTCATCTCTCACACGCATCTTTACTTTCCTCAAGGGTCCTGAGCTGAACATTTTGCCAATCTCTGCCACCTTCTTTCTCGCTCTCTGTTTTTCTCTTACTCTCTCACTCTCCTACTATAATAATATTTGGTTTAGCAGCTTTTTTTTGTGTGGTTGATACATGAGAAAGGAAAGTGAGGGGCAACTAGATTGCAGAAGAGTAGGAGGAGGAAAAGAAGAGAGGCAGGCGCTCACACCTCCCGCTCCCGAGAGTGAATAATTGCTCTGATGGTGTTTGTGGAGGGAGGGAGAGAGGGAGCATGACGTAGCGCGGGAGGCATGAGGAGTCAGGGAATACCCTCATGAAGACGGTGAGTGGGTGTAAGTTGAAGAAACGCTGTCAAATGTAAATCCTCTCTCTCTCTCTCTCTCTCTCTCTTTCATTTCTCCTTCAGTGGTGTGTGGCGTGAGAAAGCTGAGCCTCCAGCCCATGTTTAAAGATTCATGATGCAGAGTTCTGCGTCTCAGCAGAGAGCTCCACTTACACACACACATACACATACACTCCATATGCTTCTATACCAGAAGAAGAACACTGTTCAGTCTCACATAAGATGTGTGTAAACTAAATGAATGAAATGCACTGAAAAAAACTGTAGAATACAGTTTTGACTCAAATAATTACAAAGACACGTAAAACCTGCATTAAACATGTTGAAGTAGAAAGACTAAAATATGTTTTCCTGTAAAACATACTCCAGATAATTCTCCATATAATTCTCCAAACATACTCCAAATAATAATAATAATTGAAGACATTTTTTGATCAAGAACTGATTTAAAACTAAGAATTAAAACTATTTTTTTTCCTACCCCATTGACGATTTTTTTGTTTCAAGTAAAACCTTTTTTTAAGAAACAAAACTATCTTGCTTGTTAAAGGGTTAGTTCAGCCAAAAAAATGAAAATTAGGTGTATATGACTTTCTTCTTTGAGACGAATTCAGTTGGATTTATTTTAAAAATTGTCTTCAATCTTTCAAGCTGTTGTTGCGCTCCATTGGTCATTGAGAAGTTTAATAAAAAGCTCATCCATTAAAAAAAGTGTCTCACATGGCTCCGGGGGGTGAACAAAGGCCTACTGTAGCGAAACGATGTATTTTTGTAAGAAAAATATCCATATTCAAAACATAATAATCACATTAATCTAGCTTAAGCTGTTCTAAGAGAATGACGTTTGAGGTCAGCGGTCAACTTCTCATGGACCAATGGGAGCGCAACACCCGCTGTGTTGTATCCAACAGCTTGAAAGATCAAATAACTCTGACTGGATTCGTCTGAAAGAAGAAAGTCATATACACCTAGGATCACTTCAAGGTGAGTAATTTACGGGCTATTTTCATTTTTGGGTGAACTAACCCTTTAAGTAAATGTATGTTGATTAAAGTAGATATTTAAACTTGAAAACAAGACAAAAATACAATGCAAATACAATGATCTTATTCAACATACCGTAATTGGCAGCTCAGTATCATCATAAAGAAATGTTTAACCACGGAATGCCGCGACTGACAAATCAGAATCAGAGTTGTGTTATGCAGTATACATACATGTAAAAATAATAATGCAAAATAGGACAAAAGAGCGCAATAAATGTTTCAATCACTTATCCATCTTTATTCCCTGCATTGCAGCAGAAAAATTTTGCTAATTTCATGTTAGAATTGGCTGAATGACACATTATGCTTCATAATGCAGCACTCTTCTTGCTTATCACCGCATGCCGCTATTTATAGTGCTTCCCAAGAGCAGAAAAAGACTCCCATCTGAAAGAGCGTGCACACACACACACACACACACACACACACTCGTGCTGAGGGAAGAGAGTAGCTGCAGTGGGAGAGGCAGAAAAAAGATTTCTGAAACTCTCAGAGTGAGAACTTGAGAACGAAGTTAGACAGAGAAGGTGAGAAATATATGGATATGATTGATGGGCACAACACCACATGAAAACAGATGAAGGCAGAACATAAAGGAGGTGAGACAGGAAAAGGAGAGAGATTAACAGCATGAGGAATATTTCCAAAATCATCCATCGGAAAGATTGTGCATTTTGCTTTTACAGTGAATAAGGAACAAAGTAAAGCCTTAACCACCTACTAAATTAAGAAATTATATATAAAAAAAAAAAAATATATATATATATATATATATATATATATATATATGGTTGCAATTATTTATTTATTTTTGCAATAAAGGTCTAAATACAGTTTGACTTATCATATCCCTGATAAGTGTGATTTTGCTATTATCTAATAAACATTGTTAAATACAGTTGAGTATATCAAAACCTGTGGAAGACTAAATGCTTTTTTAAATGGAGGAGATTTTTAAAAAATTAACTACTTTTCATTGGTAATTTTATGCTAGTTTAATGTTTATCTAACATATCTATAGTTATTGCATTAAAACGATTGAATTTATGCCTCTTAATACTTACAAAAAAAAAAAACACATTTGTGGAATCTGTTTGGACAGTGATACAGACTGAACTTCACATATTTCTTTTAGGATTATCAATATACTTTAATTTGAAAATGAACACTTCATACAGCTAAGAGTTACTGCCAAGAGTCGAAAATAAGAACAGAGCCATGTTGTACCTTTTTCTGCTATGCACCCAAAACAGAATTATCTGATGCTTAGCACACTCGTTGTCTTCTATAGCACAATCTACACAACTTTATCCCTTTACCTTAACCTAATCATGCCTCTGAATAAGGGAAGAATGATTCTGATCAGGTGACCCAAAGGATAATTGACATGAGAGCCCTCTAGTGGTTGGGCTCATGACTCCAGCCAAAGGTGTTTTGGTACAGCTGTTACCAAAAGGTGTTGTAACCACACTACCGTTATTATTGGGTTGAGGAAACAATATTTAGTATAATTAATATTAAATTAAACCTGTAACATCACAAGTGTGTTGTAAGCCTAGCCTTAATGGCCTCAGTAAACAAAAGCATAATCTCTTTCCTCACTTTTAGAAGGAAGTTGATTTGAAGATTATGCTGACATGTGACTTCAGAAGGAAGTTCCTCCGTGTCATGTTATTATTATTATTATGGCAACTGATATAGCTACACCAGATATCGATGACGCTGTCTGAACAAAGGGTTCAGATTTCATCTTTTACAATATGACAGTTTGGACAATAAATCCTAAAGAAAGCTGGAATTGTGTGCTGTGTGAACAAAAACCTAATCAGTTTCCACATACCAAAGAAGATCAGAAAGGAAACACAACAGATATTTTGGAGCATATTTTGCTTATCAGATTTGTTAAGATCTCAACCACACTTGATTTTATCTTTTGCTTGTCTTACGTTTCCCAAATCAGAATTCCAGAATCGACTTTTTCCATATCACGCTTACATATCTGACTTTATTCCTGCTGTGCGATTCCTATCTAAAATAAAACTCAAGCATCTTGACTTTGTCAAAGAAGTAGAGCTGAGCCAGGCTTTGAGATGCTGAAGAGTGATTATCTATCACCACTCTCATGTCTACATCTCATGCGGAGCGGTGTGGCGTCTTTGTAAGAAAACAAATGGAAAACATCCTCAAGAAATGCGGACAGAGCACCGTCGGAATTCAATCTGGCATGTCAAAGTCATGCAGAGAATGTAAATCGCAAATAAAAGGACTCCAGGTCTGGTTGGTTTGAACATCGTCCACAGTGTATTCCAAAAAACAGGCACTCCTGGACAGATTGGTTGTTTTATGCCACAGCAGTGAATGATGAGATGGCGGGATTCTGTGAAAATTGCAACATACTATTAAAAATCCCATCAAAACTGGGGTTTTGTGGCTTCTACTGTACTCAGTAGTTATTAATAACCCACCATGCATTCATGGTCATAAATAGTTGTTTGATAAATGGCCTTCTAAAATGACCACCTGACACCAAAGTCATCATAGATGGGGAAATTCTGTAATGATGAATGGGAGACTGCAGAAAATTAGATTTTTGCTTTCCCATTTGCTCCGAAAGCAAAAGAAAAAATGTACTATAGCATTCATAGCATTTGCATGACCTTTCAAAAGAGAAAAAATATTAGAGAGACTGAAACCAATTTTTATAATAAGGTTTTGTTTCATTTTTATTTTTAGTTAACTAGAAATTAATAGAAAAATCACTCTTTAGTGCTCATTAATATATATATATATATATATATATATATATATATATATATATATATATATATATATATATATACTCGCACACACACACAAACATACATATATACAGTACAGACCAAAAGTTTGGAAACATTACTATTTTTAATGTTTTTGAAAGAAGTTTCTTCTGCTCATCAAGCCTGCATTTATTTGTTCAAAAATACAGAAAAAACAGTAATATAGTGAAATATTATTACAATTTAAAATAATAGTTTTCTATTTGAATATACTTTAAAAAAATAATTTATTCCTGTGATGCAAAGCTGAATTTTCAGCATCATTACTCCAGCCTTCAGTGTCACATGTAACATCCAGTCTATCACATGATCATCTAGAAATCATTCTAATATTCTGATTTATTATGAGTGTTGGAAACAGTTCTGCTGTCTAATATATTTGATGAATAAAAGGTTAAAAAGAACTGCATTTATTCAAAATAAAAACATTTTTCTAACAATATATATTCTAATAATATATTTTCTTTACTATCACTTTTTATCAATTTAACACATCCTTGCTGAATAAAGTATTGATTTTATTTAAAAAGAAGAAAAAATAAATTACTGACCCCAAATTACTGACCAGTAGTGTATATTGTTATTACAAAATATTTATATTTTAAAAACATAGCTTCTTTTTTTTTTTGTAGTACTTTTTATTCATCAAAGTATCCTAAAAAAATATCACATGTTCTGAAAAAATATTAAGCAGCAGAACTGTTTCCAACTTTGATAATGAATCGTCATATTAGAATGATTTATAAAAATTGATGATAATGATCCTAAAAATTCAGCTTTGCATCAGAAATAAATGATAATTTAAAGTATAATAAATTTAAAAACAATTATTTTAAATTGTAATAATATATCACAATATAAAATTTTATATATATGTATTAGTGCTGGTAATTTAACACGTTAATTAGATTAGTTAATTACGGAGAAAAAAAAACACATTAAAATTATTAACGCATTTGACGCACTTGCCCCGCCCCAGACCTATGTGGATCATCTGCCATTTCATACACTCGATTGATGACTAATATGAGGCAGGGAACAACTTCGTGATGGAACAACAACTGCGTGATGGAGACTAGAGAATATCCCTAAAATTCAAGATATGGGGCAAAACGCCCGTTTGAGATTGTGTCTCATATTTACATCACATTAATTAGATTAAACATTTTAATCACTTACCAGCCCTAATATATATATATATAAATGCCATCTGAAAGTTTCATCTAAAATTAGGATTTTTATCAGTCTCCAATATTTATGTTCAGTAATTGCACTTTAATAGCCTGGAAAAGGATCTGCACATTGCAATTAAAGTAAAATGACTCAACCTAAACATAGAAGCTTGATAAAAATCAAAATTTTTGATAAAAATTTAAAATGGTACTTAGAGGCTTTTGCATCTGAACTCTTCACATATTAATGCGCACAAAAAAAATAATTTACATATTAACTTCTGATATATATATATATATATATATTGTGAAGCTGGTTGGTCACCAACCAGGATCCCACTACATCCCTATCACCGTTCACTTGGTTTATTGACGGACGTTTTTTTCCCGGGCTTGTTTTCTGACGTCCCCTTCCTGTTTCCCCAGGTGGCGCTCCTCCCCCAACGATGGAGGATCTGTTAAAGCACCTCAGTTCTGTGAACATCCGCCAGCAACAGATTATGGAGCACATGGCCTCCCGACAAGGGGAAACGGAACGAGAGCTCGCCGCCCTCCGCATGGTACCCCAGGCGTCCACCGGGTTTACGCCTTTCGAGCTCCTCTTCCCCACGGCCTGCTTGACGTCGCCAGAGAAGCCTGGGAACAGCAGCCGGCCGTCCACCACCCACCATAACCATCGAGCACATCCGGGAGATGCGGGAGAGGATTGACAGGGTCATACCCATTGTCCGGGAGCAGCTTGCCAAAGCCCAGCAGGCCCAGCAACGACATTACAACAGGGTGGCCCAGCCACAGGAGTTTCAAGCTGGAGACCATGTCATGGTCCTAGTCCCCACTGCCGCCTGTAAATTCTTGGCCAGCGGGCAAGGACCCTATACCGTTACGGAAAGGATCGGCCCTGTCATCTAGCGGGTCCGGCAGCCTGGACGACGCAGAGAGGACCATCTGTACCATGTGAACCTTCTGAAGCGGTGGGTCGGGACCGGGCCCCAGCTTGCAGCCCACGCTCAGCGACCTCCCGTGGCTGTGGACATGGACCCCCACCTCTAGGCCGCCCAAAAGTCGGAGCTGCAACACCTGGTCAGTCAGTTCACTGATGTGTTCTCTCCCCAGCCAGGGCGGAACCACGTACTCAAGCACGATATCCGCACAGCACCCGGAGTGATCGTCCGGCAGCGGCCCTATCGTGTTCCGGAGGCTCGGCGCCACGCCATTGAGGAGGAGGTACAGGAGATGTTGAGGTTAGGAACCATCGAACCATCACGCAGCCCTTGGTCCAGCCCCGTCGTCATGGTTCCAAAGCCCGACGGCACCTTCCGCTTTTGCAACGACTTCCGCCGCCTGAATGAAGTGTCGGAGTTTGACGGCTACCTAATGCCCGGGTGGATGAACTCTTGGATCGCCTAGGAAGGGCCCAGTATATCTCAACTCTTGACCTCACCAAGGGCTACTGGCAGGTCCCCCTAACGGAGCAGGCCAAGCTGAAGACGGCATTCTCGACCCCTAGTGGCCACTGGCAATACCGGGTCCTAACCTTCGGCCTGCATGGAGCTCCCGCCACCTTCCAGCGGCTTATGGACATCCTCCTGTGGCCCCACCAGGCCTATGCCGCCGCCTACCTAGATGATGTGGTCATACAATCCAAAACTTGGGAGGACCACCTGGAGCGGCTGCAGAAGGTGCTGTCGGAACTCCGCCGGGCTGGGCTGACTGCCAACCCCCCCACTCAGGGCCCCCCACTTCAATCACCCCTTCCTGTTGCAAACGGATGCATCTGATTCCGGGTTGGGAGCCGTCCTCTCCCAGGTCCTCGACGGTGAGGAACACCCGGTCATCTATTTCAGCCGGAAGCTGACCTCAGCGGAGCGACGGTATGCGACCGTTGAGAAGGAGGCACTGGCCGTCAAGTGGGCAGTCCTGGAGCTTTGCTACTACCTCCTCGGCCACCAGTTCACCCTGATTACATTCCACGCCCCTCTACAGTGGATGGCCCGAGCGAAGGACAGCAACGCTAGGGTGACTCAGTGGTTCCTCGTGCTCCAGGACTTCCACTTCACCGTACAACACCGAGTGGGGACGGCCAACGCAAACGCAGACGGTCTCTCAAGGATATGGTCAGCTTTCGCAGGTCTGTCAGGTTCCACTCCCCACTCTCCCCCAGTTTCCCCACTTCTCCACAGGGACAGGACGACCCTTGGTGGGGGGGGGGGGATGCGACGCGTGGCCCGAGCTCTCATCAGCGTCGCCCTGGAAACAGATCAGGCACACCTGCACCTGCTCATTACAGGCTGAGCGGTCACAGCTGCAGCCCATCAGGAGCGGGCTTTATAAGCAGCGTCAACGAACACAGAGGTGAGAGATGTCTCCAAAAGACTCAGCTAACAATTCTCTGTGTTTCCCCTCCAGACAGCAGCGTGTGACTGCCAGCTCGCTAAGGACACGGACCTCACGGACCCACACAGCACTGCGCACCAAAGGAGGAAGAGAAGGCTGAGCACTGAGCACCGGAAACCCCTCACGTTGGCTATTTTTCCCTATTTTTCCCTTGGCTATTTTTTCCCTTAATAAAATCCACCCTTCGGGGAACTTACCTTGATCCTCGTGTCGTGTGCTTCTTCACCCCGTTACAATATATATATTAACAACTTATACAAAGGAATCATGCATAAAAAATGATATGGTACATTCATAATACTGAGCTAACAACAGTTTAAACAGCCACCAAAAGGAAGTCATCCAAAACTTCAAAAGTGTATTTTGGCTGATCTGGATGTTCTGGAATGTTCCAGAAAGCTAGAATATTAGAAATAGAATATAACAGAAACAGAAGTATTATGTTGGTTGTTGTAGGTATAGACGGTTTCATCGGGCGCACGCGCCTGGCCCCTAAGTTAACTTCCGGTCTGTGTTGTGTATATCGGTCTGGCTGCATTGCCTTCTACAAACGCAGTTAAAGTCAAGGTGATGAGTAGACTGAAGTTGGGCTCAGGTGGTTGTGCTGCGGGATGTGTTTCCCATACATTTATTTATTTTTGGAGACTCGCCACAATTTTAAATCTGATCGATTTTCAAAAAGGCTTCGTTGAATAAACATGAGTAACGTTACGTACTGCACGTTTAATAATAATAATTCCTTACATTTATATGTTTAAATATCAAAGCAAGGCACAGGTGTTTTTATATCGCTGTATTTCTGAAGGAAGACTTGCATGTTATATGCCTGATAAAACCGCGTGTGAGCGTACCAGCTCTGCTTTGTTTACAGCTGTTACTGGGGAAACCTCTATTTCTCGTGTGACGGTCCTCTATGTTTCAGTCTCGTTGTGTATGTGGAACATCTGCACAAGGGGGAAACTACACGAATCAGGAATGGAATGACATCGCAGACAGAGAATAAAACAGCCCACAGCAGTTATCAAATGTTCTGCTCTTTTTATTAAACTGGTTCAAATGTGATCGTATAGTGGAATGATTCTTCCTTTTTTTTTAACAAAAGTACAAATGTACATGTTTCACAATTCTTTGTCTTTTCCACAGTAAAATGTAAAATAAAATAAATAAAATCTCCAGCTTCTAAAGCATTTCTGCTATATGAAAACACAGTATATAAAACAGCAAATTGTTTTCAGCAGGAATATTGCTGCTATATAACATACATTTTTCACACAACAAAAATAAACATCAAATTCAATATATTACCTGCACAAGGGGGAAACTACACGAATCAGGAATGGAATGACATCGCAGACAGAGAATAAAACAGCCCTACACGACACACAGTAAATCAGGAGGAGGAATAGCATTAGCAGCAGCCATGCAACATATACCACATTTAACATTATCCTCTAAAACTAATGACTCACTCGACGTCAAACAAACAGCATTCATCTCTTAGTTGCATCAAAATAAAAATACAGTGAAATAAAACATTGTGTAGTGATATTTAAAGCACTTAGGCTATTATTGTCTCTGCAGCGTTTTACATGCGACTTACCACAGCAGTTATCAAATGTTCTGCTGTGGATTACCCAGAATTCGCTGCTTTTAGCGCCGTGGCGCAATACCAAATGACGCCAGCAGATGGCTCTGTCCCCATTTATGCAGGAATTTAACAACTATATACAACCCGTTACATACACCCCCCTAAATTTCTGCTAAATCAGGGAAGCGCAACCAAAACAGAGAAAACAGAAGAAAGAAGGGAATGAGAGAAAAAAAAAAAAAAAAAAAAAAAAAAAAGAATTACATTGAGCGTGACTGTCTTATAGTCAGTTACAAAACTCCTCCTACAGAGATATGCAAGGATAGGGTGGTACCAAAACCTAAACCTCAACATAGACACAAGAGATGCCGTGTACACCTCTCCTAATTGACACAGCTCAAAAACTCCAGAGAAAAATGGAGTATCTGTCCACACTCAGGAACAGAATTACTCAAAAGGCACATTATAAAGTCTAAGGCTACACTGCAAAAACATGTCTCATAAGAGTAACAAAAGAACTCACTGAAGATCTTGAATCTTCCACAACCTGGTCATTCATCTCACAAATTAATCTCTTTGGAGGTTTAATGGTCCTACCAGTCCTAGTCATAGTCATGCCCGGGAATGCTCGCCTTGGCTGGGTGCAAATTACAGGCTCAACTGATTCTGAGTCTACACTACTGGGAACACGTGTGTGTGCATCAGCTGGCGAGTCTGTGGGGAGCTGTATGGGGTGACTGTGGGCAGACTGATCGTCCAAGAATGATGACTGGCTCACATCACTGTCACGGCCAGTACATACGTGACTGTTGTCAACAACATCATCCACGAGAGCAGGATTCTCTACAGCATCGGATGAACCGGGTAAGTCGACAACAACCTCATTAAGTCCAGCGTTCTTTCCAGATTGCAAAATCCACTGCAATGTTTTTTCATCGCTGTCAAGTTGGTCTTGAGGCAAAGCATCACCATGATCACTTCCAGCTCCAACTGACAGGGAATCAGACAACAGGTCAACTACATCATCTCTCAACAAGAAACTGACAGGAAGGATCAAGTTCCGATGAACTGTTTTTTCTTTGCCAGTGACTGTGTCCTTCACACGGTAGACATTGATTACCGATCTCACTGACAACACTTCGTAAGGAATTGACTCCCATTTGTCTGCAACTTTCCGTTTTCCTCTCTCACCTCTGTTTGCCAACAAAACCCTGTCACCAACAGTCAATGGAGAGCCTTTTACCTTGCGGTCATAGAGCTTAGCATGACGAGCCTGTTCGGCTGAACTGTGCCTCTGAGCAACCTCTGCTGCCTCACTCAGGTCTCTTTTGAGATGGGACACAAACTCTGAATGGGTAATGACAAGATCGTTCTTTAGAACATGTTGAAACATCACATCAATCGGAAGTCTGGGAATCCTCCCAAACATGAGGTAAAATGGAGCAAAGCCGGTTGTTTCGTGGACAGTGCAGTTATAACAGAAAGTCAGCGCTCTTAATGACTGGGGCCACTTCGCTTTGGACTTGGGGGGTAAGGCTCTGATCATGCTCCCCAAGGTCCTGTTGAAACGCTCTGTGATCCCGTTACCCATCGGGTGGTAAGGGGTAGTGCGCGATTTCTTTATCTCAGCCATATCCAACAGTTCCTTGATGAGCTTACTCTCGAAATTAGCCCCCTGATCAGAATGCACACGCTTCGGGAAGCCATATATGCAGAAAATATCATCCCATAAACGGCGGGCCACTTGTTTTGCTGACTGGTTCTTACAAGGAAAAGCAAAGGCCATCTTGGTGAAATGATCCGTCGCTACGAGAACGTCAACAGACTTATCTCCCTGCTCTGCTGACCAGAAATCAATGCAAATCAATTCCATGGGCTCTGTGGTGTGAATGTTCTCCAAAGGAGCACGAGCATTAGGCTCCGGCGTCTTACCAACAATGCAACGTTTGCAGTTTCTGACATAATGCACAATATCATGCGCCATACCTGTCCAAAAAAAACGGTGTCTGGCCAATGAGAGTGTACGTGAGCGTCCTTGGTGACCTGCGGCATCATGTATGCCATGAAGAACTTGTTGTTTTAAGCAATCTGGTACAATGAATTGATAGAGCTGCTTATTCATGTTGTGATCTCTTTTCACTTTAAATAGCATTCCATCTTTCAGTGTGAGTTTGTTCCAGTGCTTGAGCAGCTTGATCACACTACGAGGCTCCTTTGTACGCTCACGTTTGTCAGGTCTCTTGTGTCTCTGGACATAGTAAACCACTCTACTCACGGTGCTGTCCTGCTCCTGCATAGTCAGAAGAGCGCTTTTAGGCAGAGCAGTGGTGCAATCCTCTTTCTCCAAATGAGGGATGACCCCCGTCCCAATTATACGACTTGTCCCACCAGAGCAATGTGCATCTAAGAGGGCGGAGATTTCCTGAGATGTTAACTTGCCCTGAGAAAGAGGGTGGGAGAGATCAGAGCCTGGTTCAACATCCATACTCACAAGTTGGCAGTTGTTTGTGCATCTGAAAGCATCTTGAACTGTTTCATCCATCACACCATTCATTTGATTCAACAAAGCATGATATGGCTCTGTCACAAGGCGATGGCTGACACTGGACTTGACAAAAGGCTCCCTGCTGAGTGCATCTGCCACTATGTTCTTAGCTCCTGGCACATACTTCAAATCGAAACTATAGGATGCCAGCTTCGCTACCCATCGCTGCTCACATGCATCGAGTCTTGGTTTGGTGAGTATGTATGTGAGCGGGTTGTTGTCAGTCCAAGCTGTAAAATGACGACCTTTCAACCAGTAATGGAATTTGTCACATACTGCCCATTTTAGGGCCAAAAACTCAAGCCTGTGTGCAGGGTAGTTCATCTGGGAGCGTGAAAGTGTCTTGCTCGCAAAAGCCACTGGCCTCGCCATGTCACTGCCTCTGGGGATCTGTGAGAGTACTGCTCCCAACCCATCGAAAGATGCGTCTACGGCCAATATGAAATGGTCATCAAAATCAGGGTGAGCTAACGTTACACTTGTAAGCAAGTCATGCTTTAAAGTCTCAAATGCACATTTGCATTCCTCAGTCCAGTCTGATTGTGTGAGTTTAACATTTACAACTTTCTTTTTAGGATGTCGCCCTCTCTTTTTGAGGCACTGCGTGTCTGGCTGGGAGATGAGCTTGAAGAGGGGCTTCGCCTTGGCCGAACATCTCTCAATAAAATGTTGATAATACAACACCATACCCAAAAATGATCGGATTTTCTTAGGACAAGGAGTGACGCCATCGGAGTCCATTAAATCAGACACCTGCACATCAGTGATGGCCTGAACCTTCGCAGGGTCAGTACAGACTCCATCTTCACCTACGATATGGCCCAGGAATTTCACAGATCTTCTCAGAAAATGACATTTCTTTGGTGAGAGCTTCAAATTGTGAGTCTTCAACCTGGAAAACACCATCTCCAGTCGGTCGAGTGCAAGCTGCTCTGTTGGAGCAAAGACCAAAAGATCGTCAAGGTAACACAACAGACTGGTGAAGTTCTTGTCACCAAAAATCGACATCATCATCCGCATAAATGTAGCGGGACTGTTTGTGAGGCCTTGTGGCATGCGATTGTATTCATGGAGTCCGAATGGTGATGAGAATGCTGTATACTTTCTGTCCTCCTCATGTAGTGGCACATTGTAGAAACCGGATGTCAGATCCATAGTGGAGAAGAAGGCATTTCCACCTAGAGCAGCGAGTGCGTCTGACTGGTGTGGGAGAGGATGAGCATCTTTTACTGTCCTGGCATTGAGCCATCTGAAATCATTACAGATCCTGGGGTCACCATTTTTCTTCCACACAATTACCAAAGGTGATGCGTACTCACTGTTAGACTTTCTTATTATGCCACTCTCCTCCATGTCATTCAGAGCTGTCCGGAGCTTCTCGTAGTGACTTGGTGGTATCCTACGATAAGGTAGACGAAACGGCTTGTCATCAACCAGACGGATCCTATGCACGAAATCTTTGGCCAAGCCACAATCCATCTTATTCCTTGAGAATATAGACTCATGAGCTGTGATTATGCGGAGGAGTTTGTTCTTCCACTCGAGAGAGACTTCACATGCACTTAGGTCTAAATCGTTCAATCCCAAGTCCCTCAAAATGTTGGTCAACTCCTCTTCCGACAGTAGTGGTTGGTCAGAGATGTGACAGGACTGGGCACTTGACTGGATGTTACACTGGACACTTTCAACCTCTGTGAAATCCTCTACTGCAATACATGGGGATACATCAGCGATTTTTGCATTCCTTCTCAGTGTAACAGGGCGATTAGTGGGGTTAACTAGTTTAACTGGTACTAAGCCATCACCAAATAGTGGTGTGATAACTCTGCCGACCAAGATCTGTTTAGACCTGGAATTAGATTGAGTGGGCTCTATGACTACAGTACTACCCACAGATACCATGGCCTTGCTAGGGAGTTTACCCCAAACTAGGTATTCACTCTGTGGCTGTAATGTTACACTGCCTTTAAGTTTGGCTGTACCCACTTTGTCTGGCACAATAGTTCCTTTCCACCTCTCTGTGTTGGAAAGTAAAGACAAAAACTGAAAGGATTCATCCATTCCATCTCCACTTGGCATGTTCATCAACTTCCAGTAGCCGACGGTGGTCCTCAGTAAAGTCAACAGCGGTTTGATAGCATTGCTGCCAAGAATCAGTTCCTCCGTCTGACCTGTCACAACCAGAACAGAGATCATCATTTTACATCCATAAACGGAGACTGTGACATCATATATCCCTTTGGGGTTAACTCTATGACCTCCACATCCAACAACGACGACATTATCAGCTGGGGTCTTTATCAGGGTAGGATTGGCTTTCAACAAATTAGCTTCTGCTGCTTCGCTTATGGTGCACGCCATAGAGCCGCTGTCAATCAGTGCTTTCAGTGTTGGACCATTTTCGACAGACACAGGGGTATAGAACAGACTATCAGTCATGGGAACGTGCTGTAAGCATTGAAAAATAACAGTCTTGTCAGAAGGGGCAATACTTTTTTGTACCTCATAGACAGACTCACAATCCTCAGTATTACAAATGGGAGGCTGACTAATTAGATCTACACTGCCCTCCCCCTCGCGCAGATCTGTTAGTTTCCCTGATTGGACGGAGGCAGAGTAACCCGTGGCACAGGACAGTTGCGTCGGGCATGGCCGGGTGACAGGCATTGAAAACACAAGCGATGCTCACGGCAGTGGACTAGGGCAGAGTGAGCTCCATCGTTACAGATAGCACAAGGTAAGGCGTCTAAACCATCAATCCTTGGGAGTCTGACATAGCGTCGACCTGAGCTAGGCTGTCGTATGCAGGAATTGCGCATTAAAACTTTCTCCAGCATGTCGATCACTCTCTCTAGATTAGCCTGCTCTGTAGATCCACACTGCTGTGATCCAGAGTCCTTGCAAGCGACAGAAGCTGCATTAACATCAACTTTGCAAACATTAGTTTTATCAGTCCTTCCATAACATGTCATGCTAGCAGGTTTGAAGCTGGACTCTGATTTATGGGCATTTAACACAGCTTGCACTTCATGGGCGGACCACTTGTCAATAGACTTGGATCGAAAGGTCAGAGCCAAATCTTTACTGGGACAATGGCGGATAAACATGTGAGCAATCTCTGTTCCTGGATTATCAAACGATTTGCCCTGCTCCATCAGGCATTCAGAGGCTACATCTGCTGCTTTGTTTAGCCTCAACCAGTAATCGTAAGGCTCTTCATTCTCATTAGGCAAAGTGGTATAAAAGTCAGAGAGGGGAACTGGTGAGTACTGACTGCAACTGAAATGCTTACGGAGGAGACTGTAAATGGCATTGGGGCTGGTTTGGGTGTCAGATTCGCTGTTCCTAATCCAAAATTTTACTACGTCCTTTGCTCTGCCCCGCAGATGAACAAGTATCTCCTCAACATGCTCGGCAGTATTCATATTTCCCTTCTTAACAAAAGCTCTCATTAGATCTTCCCACTCCTCTATGTCAACTGAGTCAGATCCATCCCCTCTGAAGGAAGGCGGCTCTTTGACGTTCCTGTGTGTGACTAAGTGAGCCTGGGATAGATCTACATTGTTGGAAGGTCGAGTCAGAGTGGTACTGCCAGTATGTGGGTTGCTCTGTGTGTCTGACCCCAAGCTCGGTGGGTTAAGACGAGATATAATACTGTCGGCTATCTGTTCTCCAATCATTAGAGCAATTGAGCCTACTTGATCTAACAAATCAGGGGCAACATGTTCAGTGTGCGGTGTTGAACTAGTGACTGGTTGCCTATGTGGGTTACGCATATCTGTGATGTCAGGGGGGCCAATGGAAAAGTCAACCCTATTCACTCCTAATGCAACATCACTGCCAACAACAGGACTACCAAGAAAGGAAGCAGGTATCTGCAGTACACCTCTCCCCCTACCAACAGAAGCTGGAGTACGAGCTGGCGAATTAAGTCCTGTTTCGCTCATTATGACTACGCTTCAAAACAATAAGACCAGGGAAAGAGAAAAAAAAATAAATAAATAGATCAACAAGAGAAAACTGACCCAAAATAATCAAAATTATTAAAAAAAATATCAGAGCATTTAGAGTCCTTTTCTAATGTGCAAAGGATAACATACAAATGTCCTCTTCAGGAAACGGCAGTCCACGATGTCCGAACGAAGCCACAGCTACAGCGGTCCGTCAATGGCAGGCAGACGTCCACTCACTCACAGTCACGGCACCAATGTGACGGTCCTCTATGTTTCAGTCTCGTTGTGTATGTGGAACATCTGCACAAGGGGGAAACTACACGAATCAGGAATGGAATGACATCGCAGACAGAGAATAAAACAGCCCACAGCAGTTATCAAATGTTCTGCTCTTTTTATTAAACTGGTTCAAATGTGATCGTATAGTGGAATGATTCTTCCTTTTTTTTTAACAAAAGTACAAATGTACATGTTTCACAATTCTTTGTCTTTTCCACAGTAAAATGTAAAATAAAATAAATAAAATCTCCAGCTTCTAAAGCATTTCTGCTATATGAAAACACAGTATATAAAACAGCAAATTGTTTTCAGCAGGAATATTGCTGCTATATAACATACATTTTTCACACAACAAAAATAAACATCAAATTCAATATATTACCTGCACAAGGGGGAAACTACACGAATCAGGAATGGAATGACATCGCAGACAGAGAATAAAACAGCCCTACACGACACACAGTAAATCAGGAGGAGGAATAGCATTAGCAGCAGCCATGCAACATATACCACATTTAACATTATCCTCTAAAACTAATGACTCACTCGACGTCAAACAAACAGCATTCATCTCTTAGTTGCATCAAAATAAAAATACAGTGAAATAAAACATTGTGTAGTGATATTTAAAGCACTTAGGCTATTATTGTCTCTGCAGCGTTTTACATGCGACTTACCACAGCAGTTATCAAATGTTCTGCTGTGGATTACCCAGAATTCGCTGCTTTTAGCGCCGTGGCGCAATACCAAATGACGCCAGCAGATGGCTCTGTCCCCATTTATGCAGGAATTTAACAACTATATACAACCCGTTACACTCGCGCTTTATGTCTATGCTTTAAAACATCTCCAAAGAATGAATTTGCATTTTCATTAAGTCCGCCTGATCCACGCAACAAACATATTTTGTTTGTTATCAAAAAATATCTACTCTAGAGGGACTTGGCTGTTGTTATTGATTCTATTTGGAAGTCTACCAGAAGTTAAGTTAGGTCCACAAAAGCGTGCATGCGCAGTAACGTTTGTTTATGTTGTTGCCGTTGAAACCGTCTATACTGCCGCACTTCAGAAATGTCTGCCGAGTAGTTCTAAAAGTGAATTGCTTTATAGTGTTTGAAAATAACACTACAGCCAACCTTAAACCTAACTGATCATGTGAATCCCAGAAGCCTCAAGTCAGTCCATCACATCAGCATCTACAACAACAGAGACAGTCCTACCTATTGAATCCATTACTACACTAACCACTGGTAAAGTACTGACTGATGTATTTTCATTACACATAGTCACATGCCATTTTAGCTTGCTTCTACAAGACTTAAGCTCTATTATCATGACTTCTCATAGGACTCATACCTGAGCGTTTAGTATCATATGTGCAATGTTGTACCAGGTGAGCTACCAAGCAAGTTTACTATGTCAGTAAAGTCCGGATTTGGAGCAGGTTATGTCATGCAAATGTCAAAATGCATTTGCTTACATATTACCTTTAGCCCTAAAAAAGGCCTATGCACATTGACACATTGATAATCTGAACCTCTAATCGTAATTTATGAGAAAAGGAGTACAGGTTGTTGGTGTTTGTCACTAGTGGTCATTTCAGATGGAAACATACATTTTTGGAGTTTTGAATTGTAAGTAGAGTCACTGCTGCTTTTGGTGATAGTCACTAATGAAGGTCTGACTCAATCAAGTGTTGTCATGATATTGTTTTCCTGAGTCACTGGCTCTGCTGTTGACCTTCAGTGATTCTCATACCTCAGAAGCCATTAGAATCAAGAAAGATATGCCCATCTTTATACACAAAGAGATCATTTCATCCATTCAGTATACTGTTCTAGAGCTTTAAGCATCTGACCTTTCATCATGCATATTAGAAGTCCCTGTTGTCACATCGCCCATGTTTGCTTATTTTGTCCTGCTCTAGGTAAGATGAGCGGATTCAGCTGTCTTTACTGCTGTCTGCGTATACTGATCACTGCGAATTACAAGCAGCTGCGCAGCCATTATATACACTAGCCACAGAGCAGCAGCTGTGCACACCGTGATACATCCTCAATAAATAACATGTAAAGCTGGCTTTGTAAAACCTCAAACTCAATGAAAGCAGTGCAGATCATAGAGTGAAAGAGAACAGCAAAAAGGTTGGTTTGCAAAGAAAACACACTTGTTTCCTGTGCTGAAAAGATCCCTACTTATTTGCAGGCTAAATTAGATTCAAATGGGCTGGAAGCTTTATTGTTTTTCCACATGCATGGTGACTTTGGCTGCTCATTTGGTTGGGTGACGCTGACAGTGGTCAGTCCTTATTTTCTTATTTACAATTTTTATAAAAAATAAAAATAAAAATGAATTTGTGTCCATACTATCATTCGAATACACCTCTTCTATGATAACCACAATTTTATTTCTGAACTCAAATTCATACAGAGGAATAAAGTTAAACATATTAACTGTCCTGAAATAAAAATGTATTCTTTATTTAACTGAAATAATTAATACTTAAAATAAAAGGAGTTTGTCACAATCTTTAAAAACATTGTTTTAAATAAACATCCTTAAGTAAAAATCATTTAAATAAAAAAATATTCCTTGTATTTTTAAAACAATTTACTGTTATTTTTTACAATTTATTTTAATTGTAATGATTTTTTTATATTATTTTAATATTATATATTTAATATCATAATGATATTGTCAAAAATTTCACTACTTATTATCATGTGGTACAACCAACATGCGTGTGCCTAAGTCAACAATGACAATGTTATTTACGAATTAATAATTCATTATGTTTCTTTAAAAAAAAAAAGATTTTACTTTTGAAAAGATTCTTTTTTTTTTTTTTTAGTTAGTGATTAAGAAGTGTATGTTCACATATATTCAAAGTGTAAGTAAAATACGTTATATTTTATTTTTGATGGTTACACTATGAGTCATTAAACTGAAGAAATAAAAAATTAATTCAAAAGTGTATCTGAAACTTGCTATATACATTTTCAACTAATTTTCTTTTTCTTTATTATGGGCCTTTCTATTTCACTGACCCATTTATCATAAGCAAGTAGTCTTCATAAACCAGCTCTGGCTTTGACCATAAGTGGAGATCTATCTGAGAGTTGTAAAATGAAATGTTGTAATATTATTACAGTAGATTGGATTAACTGCTGACTGAGTGTGTCTTCTTAACCTAAATTTACTTATCCTACTGACATGCAACACTCTTTACTTATTCATGCAGACAGTGTAAGTATAGAGGGGGTATATATCCAGATCTACATTTTTAATGTATGTATGATTGAGATGTGATGTGCAAACATAAATCCCTGTAGATATAAATAGTTCCACATGTGTTTACTGTGAATCAGTACAAAACCAGACGAATTGCTACTCAAATCTAGCCCAGTCACAACCAAAACTAGCCCAGTTACATTCTGGGGCAACTTAGCTATCAAGATCGTTCCAACATTAATACATGCATATACATTTGTATGTGTATATGTATCTATGTTTAATATATGTATTGTATGTAATTTATGTTATTGTGCATGTTACCTAATTACATAGGTTGTATCTATCTATCTATCTATCTATCTATCTATCTATCTATCTATATATATATATATATATACAATTCTTATTATTTATTATTTTTTATTAACAATTATTTTATTGTTTTTATTATTAGTTATTATTTTATAATCTTTTGTTTATGTATTTTTTAAAACGATTGTAACTTTTTAAATAATTTCTTATAAGGCAGTTTGTTCTTGGTCTTAAAAAAAATATACACACACATATATATATATATATATATATATCCATCTCACCCCTTTCATGTCACTAAAACACATTCCATACACAAATGAAGTATGATGAAAGAATGTTGGAACCAAACCGTTTTGGTGACTATTGACTTCTACTGCATGGACATGGACATTTCTCAAAATCGCTTCTTTTATGTTCCACAGAAGAAACGAAGCCATACACATTTAAAATGTCAAGTAACTGATCATTTTCTTGTTTGAATGAACTATTAGGACGGCTAAATTAGTCAGACACAAACCCTTCGAACACAGGAGCATCGTCACACCTAAAGGATGCATTTCCTGCTGCTGTGCCACTCTGGTAACCATGCCGACCACACAGATGGCCAATCCAATCTATTCCAATCAGAGCAGTGGCCTCCGCCACTCTTGCAAGGAATTATTAATAGCTGACAACCCCAGAGCCACATCAATCTCTCAGCAAAGCCATCATCAGCTGAGCTCATAATCATCCTGCTTGATGAAGCTCCAGTCCGCGAGGCTCTGATTGGACGACCGGGCGACTCTCCAAAGTGAAACATGACCTCACAGCATCTGGAGGTCATGCCTGAAAAGGCCCCTAGATCTTGCAAACAACCTCTCTCATCTCTCTGATAGTTTTGTGTACGTCTGAATGATGACCTCTAGGAAAACTGCATGCCAGTTCATGTCACACTGCAATCTGCCGTCATAATGAGAATTTCAGTGTTGCTGCTAGCTTCATATTTAATCTACATTTTATTTCTGGAGTGTTTTGTTTTTTTCTGCTTCCTTTGAACATAGCCAATGGATGAATGGATGGATATATGAATGGATTCCTGATCGATCATCTAGTATTGTTATAGTCAATGTTGTTTCAAGCTGAAATGTATTAATAGTCAGATTAGTTCATACATTTTAATGCAAAAGAAATTCTACAATTTCAATCGCTCGAAATTGATCTTATAAATTCTGGCTCTGTGCAGACTGTGATCACATAATTTGGGGTAATATTTAAAAACCAGCCTTTGAAAACCCCATATTGGATGACCACGTGATGAATTGTGGACTCCCTCAGTCTATGGTGATTATAACCCTGATACCTTTGGTTTAAAGTGGGAAAATGTTATTTATTCAGATCGCCTTTTCAAGTGGCTATAGAAATACAAATGTTCTTCATTTTTCTGGGACAAAATTATACTGTTTCCTGAGAATGATATGGGGAATACATTTTCATTCCAGGGCCATGGCAAGAAATTCTCAGACCTTTTTTGTGGTTATTAAATTATAGTATTGGCACACTAGATCTGCTTTGCACACTTCTCCTGCAGAGCAAGTATGGACTCACTACTGCAGAGATACACAGACACACTGCTGTAAGCATGTAAGATATGATGCTGCTGTATGAATAGGTATATGTAGATCTCGTTGTAGCTCTAGACAGGTGGAGCTGGTGGAGGTGGAGGTTTTCTCATTCAGATCTCATCTTTATCTATCTACACACACACACACACAAGTTGTGACAAAAATACACATCATCCAATTAGGATTCATTACACTTGTCATGTGGGTTTACAATAAGCAATGTCACCTGCATCAACTTATTTCATTTGTCTGTCTACAGGCAGTTGCTCTTTCCACTAGCTTGTCTTCATGCTAGGTGGCAGAGTGGATATTTTCCTGTGCAAATACAGTGCTGCAAACATTTTGAATAGTAATTATCTCAGTCTGTGAAATCAAGTATGAACGTGATATAAAGATCTGTTGCCGTCTTACTGCATGCTTGGGGAGAGAGTGAACAAGGAGCAAGTTGCCTTGGCAACCGAAAAGACTTGTATGCTCATTCAAAGCGGCAAATTAGATTTTTGTGGCCAACTGGGTTCGTTTGTACAGACTTCACCAGCTGATGAGCTTCTATTACTGATTGTTCAATATCTTTTGAGATGTCAAAAGGAAATCCAATACAGACGCCCCGTGACTTTGTGTGGACTGAATGGAGAAAGACAGGGAATGTTATATTTGTCAAGCTTGATTATCTTGTATCCACTTCTGTTCACAGGCTCCGATGGATTGAACAATAAGAGGAGAAGACACGAAGAAGCGTGCAATAATTCACATGATCAGAGGGAATCCTGTTAATGCCTTGCTATACAAATGAAGCCTGCTCTGTTTTAGGTTATATAAGAATGCCGTTTGTCTAGATGCTTTAAACTCATGCTAAATTGCTTAATTGTGTTGATTTGTGCTAAAGGGAGCCACTTGACATCATGTGTCTTAAGTCTGATTTTATGGAAGCTTAAAATCGCTGAATGCTTTCAAAGGTCATAGTCTGATTAATCACCTTCAGAATTTGATTGACACTTTAATATTAATATTCATATTATTGAGGTTGTAAAACATGTTTCTGAAAATTTAATCTGACACATTTCATTTGGATAGGTCCTCAAGACCACATTTGCCATGCAATTATGCTTTTTATGAATGGCTCATTGCCTTTCTTTAATTTTATATCCTTTTAGATATACTATCATTCAACAGAAATGGGGGAAAGGGGAATTAAATAATACCTGTATATTATAAATTGTGAATATCTTTTTCTTTTGGATTTATTTATTTATTCATTCATTCATTCAGTTATTTTTACTCAACATGTATACATTTATTTTGACAGTGGAGCATACTAGTAATAAATAATTAATTAATAATAAATATTTTTTTAATAACAATTAAAGGGAATAATGACCAGTTGTTGTCTCAAATTAGTTATTTTTATATTGATATTAATAATAATTAATATTATTATTTCATTTTGTATTTTTTATATTTTATATTTTTTTATATTATCATTCTGTTATATAATTTTTGTGTGTTCAAAAGACAAAGACAAGTAAAAATAAATAGTATTGTATTAACATTATTTTTTAATTATTATTATTATTTTCCTTTCCAAAGATCATTTTTTGTTTGCATACATGTCCTTGCATTCTAGTTTGTTTTTTCATTTTGTTTGTGCTTTTTTGCTTTGTTTTGTTTTGTTGTTTTGTGTTTTGGTTTGGTTGTTTTGTTTGTTTGTTTTGCGCCAGCATAAATATGGGGGTGCAAAAACATCTGGAAATTAATATTTCTTATAAAGAGACAGACCAAGCCGGGAAATTATCAAGTGTAGACAGCAGTTTCACTTTGCTTTAGCATATTCAAACAAATAAATAACATAACATAACATAACCTTGTCACACAATAGCAAAGTAAAAAATTATAATAATAGTGACTTAATGCAATAATCTTAGACACTGCAGAAACTGATCTTGTGATGGCACTGATTAATATTATGTCGCCATCTTGTGGCACAATATATTTTGGTAACTCTCAGGTCAGATCACAAGCTTAATAAAGGGAAAAATATAGGCAAAAAGGCAGCTAGATTAAAACTAGATAATTTGAGAGAAGTAGCTTTAATTTGTTTACCCCCCAAGGACTCAGAATGCAACACTTTATATATTCTGAAATGAAACATGAATGTGTGGATGTGCTTCAAGTGTTACAGATCTGTTGCTATTAATATTATTAACACTGTTAATATCATGAGTGATATAGACACATGGTCATTCACTAATGAGTTGCCACAGGGGACATATTTGTTACATTTCCCCTCATCAGTGTCACCATGGTTCCTCTCTGTTGTTGCTTGGCAACCGTTTCATCCTGCAATTGTAGCAAACATCAAAGACTCCATGATTCAAAATCCTCCAATTACACAATGGGATAATTTGAGATAAAATATTATGCGATAACCTTTCATTATTCCATTTCGTTATCACAAATAAGCCATCGTAATCAGGAATAATCACACTCAGGCAATCTTTCAACTAGCCAGGACATCTCGTCCTTTCAAAAACGTTTCACGGTCACCATAGTTGCCTACAATACCGAGGAGTCTGAGATGAGCTGTAACAATGACACTTTAACCACTCAGAAATGTCAAAAGTACACTAAAAGTAATCCAAAAGTAGTCTGAATATATTACCAAAAATTACTACTAACTGCAATTTTCAAACATGTAATTTGAAACTATTAACAGATTCCAATGTGTCAGTAATCTACCCAGCACTGACAATATAACACAAGCTTTTAAAAAAACTATAATAAATCAAATAAAATATCTTCACTGATCAGATAGGGAAGCTTCTAAAATCTTTGAATGTACTGCTGAACAAATTAAACAAATTGTTTAGGCCTGTAATTAATTGTAATTAACCCAGCTGTGAGAGTTTAACACACACACACACACACACATTTTCTGATAGCTGAAAGTTAAAAGCCCATGTTTTATGTACATCTTTTATGTATTTTTATATTTGTTTCTAATTTTATTTCATTTTATTTAAATGTCATTAAAATGCTGTTAATAGAAATGGCTTTGGTTTTACAATAGTTTTTTATATTATTGATTTATATTATAGGGACTGAGATATAGTACATGCGAGATCTGACAGAGAAGATTTATTAACGGAAGTGTATTCATCTTTATACAGAATGAAAGAGGCTGGAATAATGCTGTATTTTTGTTGGGGTATCTGGTAATGAAGTTGCTGAAAAACAAGACGAGAGGGAGGTGGATGTTAAAGTACTTGTGGGGGAAAAGGAGGCAAAATCGATTCTAAAGAAAAATTTAATGAATAAAAGGTAAATTAGATGGGATAATATATACCAGCACAATGTTTAAGCATGGGGATGAGAGAATGAAGCATGAAGATAATCTAGGAAAAGGTTTAATGGATAGAGCACTAATTAAACGTCCGTCATCACCTGTTTAAGTTTAATTTGACACCCAGTACAGTAGATGGCGACAAGTTCTCCTGGAGGCGCTGTTCCTCTCGTGTCCGGTGGGTGGCGGTATGTCTGCTGGAACGCATTTACATACAGCAACACAGAAGAAGACGACGAAGCGATTTATTTACTTGTTGTCATGATCTAAGCACTTCGTTGTTGTTGTTGTTTTTTTTTAAGCATTAAATTTTTTACTTCAATCGCGACAGAATCAGTTGTAGGGCTGAGAGAGAGGTTTGTTGCAGCTCTGTTTCTGAGAGCAGCGGGTAGCGGGTAGCGGATCATTATTGATGGCAGAGGGCAGCAGTAATCTGAGCAGTGCTCCTCCAGGAGACCCGCAGCTCATCGAGCTCATAGTGCAGCACCTGAAGAACAGAGGCCTGTTTGATGAGTTCAGACGAGACTGTCTGGCAGACGTGGACACGAAGGTGAGATCTAGCTGTACATATAAACAACCGAGTCTGCACAGCATTTCTGGGCATCTCAGGCATTTGTCTATTTGGGCAAATCAGTCGGTTTTAAAAACACACAAAAACACTGTCTGTCTGTCTGTCTGTCTATGCTTTTGTCTCTGTCATCTGTCTGTCAAATCTTGTTTATCTCTTTATTTCTGTTTGAATGTCATGTCTTATTTATTTCTGTCTTCTGTTAGTTATCATCCGTTTTTCTATCAGTTCTGTTGTAAACCTATCTATCTATCTGTCTATCTATCTATCTATCTATCTATCTATCTATCTATCTATCTATCTATCTATCTCTGTCTGTCTGTCTGTCTGTCATTTTTGTCATTTATATATTCTTTTGTCTGTCATCTGTCTGTCAAATGTTGTTTATCTCTTTATTTCTGTTTGAATGTCATGTCTTCTTTTTTGTCTGTCAAATGTTATTTGTTATCCGTTTTTCTATCAGTTCTGTTGTATATCTGTCTATCTATCTATCCGTCTATCTATCTGTCTGTCTGTCTGTCACTGACATGAATTCATCTCTGTCTCTAGCCAGCTTATCAAAATCTGCGACAGAAGGTGGACAACTTTGTGTCCAATCATCTCAGTACTCAAGAATGGAGTCCGTCCATCAACAAGAACCAAGTGAGGAATGTCTTGAGACGAAGCGTAGTTCAGTATGTATCAACTCAGTGGACACTTATCGTTTTATGTATACTTTATTGTGTTGTGCAGTGCTATACTGTCAGTCTGAACTGTAAGTTTTGTTTTAAAGAAGTCATATGATGTTGTTAAAAAGAACATTATTTGGGGTAATGAAATGTGTTTATGCGGTTTAAGTTTCAAACAACATTATTTTCCACTTAATGAACATTATTGCTTCTCCTCTATGCCCCGCCTTTCTGAATCACATACTTTTTTTTTACAAAGCTCATCGTTCTGAAAAGCGGGGTGTGCTCTGATTGGCCAGCTATCCAGTGCGTTGTGGTTGGCTGAATACCTCAAGGGTGTGATGGAAATGTTACGTCCCTCAACATACTGATGCAGTGTGTCCCTGAGCACCGATACTAAAACATAAAACCCATTACAAACGAGGCATTTGTTGCATCCAGTGAGCACATAATTACTGATTATAATGACTTATACTGTGTTTTTACACATTGCGTTGTATCGCGCCACATAAACATAAAACCATGTCTGCATTTGTGATCGGAGAAATGACAAACAACAAGCGCTACTCTACATTGCTCAAAAGTCACGTTTGAATAATCAGTGGCAAATCCTTTAAATATAAAAAGTATGCTTACAGACTGCGAGTCAGAACATTCTGCATTGTAGTCTACTCTTCCAGGATCAGGAAACAGTCCTCCGTAAGATGCACTGCACACATCTGAATATTTGCGTTCAACTGTTCTGGAAAAGTGTTGTCAATACAGCTTAAGTCCAAACAAAGTAGTTTCGCTTTCACAACAAAACACAATGACAAACGGCGGGCTCAAGTGAGCGGCAGCGGGTTAGAGAACGGCACGGCCAGCAGATTCGACGAAGGAGCGGTCAGGGCTTGCAGCAACCACATGTGATGACCCCAGGCTGGACTCCGCATCATCCACGGTGAAAGCCGATCCGGCGATCGTATGTATTGTAATTAGTTGATGTATTTCCTCTGAGACCAGCACAGATCAGCTCTAGGCATGACGAAGCAGATATCGTCCTCTACTGGAAGGCCAAACAAAGAAGTTTAGCTTTCACAGTGAAACACACAGCTTCTCCACAACATAAACGTTATGCCTTCCTTTTTTTACGTGAACATTTGGGCGCTGTTATGCAAATCTTCCCACATTGTGACTTAGACATGTGGGGGTGTGTTAGAACGAGCCGTTTTAGGAGGGCATGGCTGATTCTTAACTTTTATAAAAAATATCTCTTTGGATTTGAGACTTTAGTCTTTGCAACTTTACAGATCTTCTTTATGAACCAAGAGCTTGTAACAATCCAGAGGGAACGGAAAACTTGTAATCGCATCCTATGGCCCCTTTAAATGTTTTGAATTATATACACTTGGCCATTTTGGCGCAGTGTGAAATTTGTGATGTTTTAGAGAGCTCATAGTAAAAAGAAAGCTATCTAATGCATTGCACGAGTGTATTTAATACAATTCTGGTTTAGTTTCTGTTGTTATTGAAAACATTTGTTTATTCTCACAGGTCAGGGATGTTGGAATCAGGGGTGGACCGTATCATTACTCAGGTGGTGGACCCTAAATTAAACCATATCTTCAGGCCACACATCGAGGACGCCATTCATGATTTCCTAGCCGCAGAGAAGAAAGAAGAGGGTGCATCAAATTCAGCCCCTGATGCTGAGCAACAGGAAATGACTAGCCACACTGCAGCCAAAACACAATGAGGTACAATAAATGTGTGCTAAGAAATTTTGAAACAAGATGTTTATATCATCTCATATAGTATTGGAATCAAACAAAAAATAATACTTTGTGCACCACTAATATTGAACTTGTGGTTGAGGTCAAAACGTAAAAACATGACACAATCAATGTTTTTCCTGCATGTAATACTACGTCATTTTCCAGGTACAAGGAATCACCAAAAGTGGTCTTTCCGTGCCTGGCTACAGTGGATGAACAGATGCTGAGCACTAGAATATTGGAAGTTTGCACTAATTTAAGTTGGATTGATTTTTTTTAAGCATGTTAAATGAAAGCAGGTTGTACAGTTCATGCTTTTGAAATCCGGTTTAGTTCTTTCAGCACAAAAGGACAACTGAAGCTGATTTGTCCCAATTAAAATAAATCCATCTCAAAATAACACTGATATGAAATACAGAGTTTTTATTTGGACTGAAGTCAGACAGAAATTATCCTTTTTATACAGCTGGATTTGTGAAATGCTTCTCATTTATTTCTTGCAATATCTAATGGGACTCAAAAGCAGCATTTCTACAATAAATGTAACCTTTTTTAAGAAAAAACAAGTTTGTTGCATCATTTCTGGTATTGTAAAACCTCTGAATTACTGCAAGAGGTTACGATTTGTCGTGGGAAACTTGCTACATAAAGACATACTCCTGGACTCCTTTTAGCAATGGCATTTTTAACAGGAGGTCTTCACTAGCATTTTTATGATTCCATCTGCTCCAGCGAGGACCCTCAAGAGTTCACCATGTTCCGTACCATGCAGACACAGTGATTACATGATTGAAACCATTTGGGGCTAAAAGCTTGTCGACCCCGAGGCCACATTTGAAATCTCCAGTGTCCTCGTGGCCTTTTTGGTAATAGAAGAGCCTCTGGAGAGGTGTCATGTCCCACCTTGGGACAAAGGTCGACTGCTCCAGCTTGTTTCTGTCTTTCAGCACTTCCGCTCTGAGAATGTGCTGTACAGTCAGATGCTCGGTCAGATTGCTAAAGAGCTTTGGTCACATGTCTTTTGACATTCACTGCTCTTTGCAGCAGGCGCCGGATCCAAATTCCTGAGGCACTGTTTTAAAATTGTGCAGCTGCAGATATTCTGTTGTAAATATGGTTGGTAATGGGATGCACAACACATTGTTGGTAATGTCCCATCCACAGACTCTGGATTCTGATTCGCTGTGCTTGATAGCAAAATGTTCTCCATAATAGCCCAGGTGCAAGCTCATACTGTATTTCCAGCGCTGGTCTTGGCAGTGACTCTGTCCTGAACCCAGCGTCCACTCATGCCTATTAAGATGCTTTGCTGTAGTTCCTCCCCATCTGATGAAACCTGATCCTGCTCTCATTTGAAAGCCACAATGGGAATTGAGGGATGGTGCCGAGCTGTCAACAAGCTCCTGGCGGAGCCTGCCAAACATCCAAAGCCAAGTGTTCTCCTTTACAATTGAGAAGTGTAAGATTAATGCCAGTAGGGGGTGTGGTTTTTCTGTGTTTGATGATGTTGTTTAAGCAGGTATTTTATTGAAAAATTAAAAATAAAAATCATTATTTATTCGCCTTTATTATAGATGAAAGGTGAATATTTGAAGTATATCTTTCTGTCCAATGAAAGTGAATGGAGTCTGGGGCTGTCAAGTTCCAAAATTAAAGAAAGCACCGTAAAAATGGCCCATGTACTTCATTTCATGTATTATGAAGTCACACAATAGTTTTATGTGGTAAACCAAATTAAATTTACTTTATTCACTGAAAATCATCCCATCAAAACATCTCGGATGCAAACACCATTTGTTTGTAATTGCTTCATTGTCATATTTGGTCTGAGAGCTGTGGCATAGGCTACCTAAATTTGATCCTCTCAAAAAACTATGGTATAGCAAACAAATCGTATGCTATGTACTTTAATGGTGCTTTATTTATTTATTTTAATGTATGGAAAGTGTCCAGAAAAACAATCAAAAATTGCACCTATGCAAATGGGTTTGGAACAACTTGAGAGTAAATGGGGGGAAAAAAAACTTTTTTTGTTAAGTATTTCTTTGAGTACTTAAAGACTAAACTGGTTTTAGAGTGATATCAGATATTATTTTATTAATATAATCCACCTGAAATGTGTAACTGTCGTACACCCAAATGTACAAGGGGTCATAAGGACGAATTTTGAAGATCCAGCTATGTTAGCAGCTCTTGTGTTATTCCAAGAATTATGTGTAGATTACTGTGCAGATGAATTATGGTCTCCAATTTCATCCCTCATCACCTCTCAAAGTATCGAAAGAAGTTGTCCAATGTTGAAAACTTTGTGAGGAAACAAGTGACACAGCACTCTTGGCCTCAGATATGCGGCAATTAAATCCCGCTGCCCTTGGAGAGGGTCGGTAATGTAGTGTGAAATTGTATGTTTAGGGCATTGGTTGGGGGGGGCATCTCAGCTGACATTGCATTTGTCTTCTGGACATTATAAATCACCAGAGTAATTACCGAGTGGGGATAGGAGGGAGAAAATCCAACCGCCCATCCACCCCCAGCCTGTCCCGAAACACAGCTGCTGGTCGCTCTCGAGCTGGCCTTTCCCCATTCCCCCAAAAGTCCTATTGCATCTGTTGAGTTTAATTGCACTTCAAATTTTCTCAGCCCATGGTGGAGGAGATTCATTACAGTGGCAAACTAGATTGGCCCTGTTCTAACTTTTTCTGCCCAGATGTTGAGGAAGCCCCAAGTGAATTGTCCCACTAAACAGGAAAGGTAATTTTCACTGCAGCTATTTGTTGGAACAGAGCAACACAGGAGTCAAATGTTACTGAAGGTTGTCACCGTGGCCTAAATAGTTTCCCAGGATGCTTCATTGTGTAACATGTAAGTGTCACTGTACTCTAATTACACAGGTCTCTGGAAATCCTGAGTCTGATGGGTCAACCAAAAAAACACGAGCAAGAAAGCTTGATATTCAGACCAACTACGCGATTAAGGATGTGTGCATTTCTGAAGAATGAAATTGTAGTAGAGCATGGCACTAGCAATGCCAAGATGATGGGTTTGATTCTCAAAATAAGTATTAACTAGAATGCAATTGGATTAAGTTATTTGTTGGGGTGAAACAGTTCCCTAAGCAGATTTCAGATAAAAGCATCTGCCAAATGCATAAATGTAAATGCAGCAGTTCGAGTTAATATTCAGTAACAAACATTTTAGCCACAGCATTGTGTGTTATTTGTGCTACCAATGAAAATAGTTGTAAACAAAGTCAAAAGCCCAATCAATCGTTGAGTGTCCTATCTAACAAACGCACAGATCACACTGTTCCCGAATGAATCAGTGTTTTGAACAAATGGATTGAGTGAATGATTCAGTGACTCACTCATAAAGAAATTTGTTTGTTTTGTTCCTGAATTGTCACCTTTGGCTTGCTTGGTTGGTATGTAAAAGACACTTAATATTCAGTAATATCATCAGCACTGAAACTATTGGGTGAGAAGAAAACTTGAACTGAATAAGCCTGAATAATGACACTATTTTCTTCTGTAGAGTTGCTTTACAGCTTAACTGAATTCATTCATAATTCCTGAATTTTGCAGCACTGAGATTGTTATTGAACTGAAATGAATCATCATTAACATTCTATTCGGTAGAGCTGCTTATAGCTGAATTTAACTTGTTTCATAATGAATGTAATTTACAGTTATTAAACTGAAACAACCAACCATTTACTTGCTACAGCTGCTTTACAGCAGAATTTTGGATTTGCATCAGTTTCTGTTACTTGCCTTTTTAATATTGTGAAGCTGCTTTGAAACTGATCTATATAAAGCACTTTAAAAATAAATGTGACTTGACTGGATTAATCTGTTTTTGAACTAAAGTTGAATGAATGATTCAAATGATTCACTTTCTCAGCTGTCATGCAACAATGTAGCCTATAGAATATGACACTGAAAACTCATACACAGACTGAGAAGAAAGAAAAGAAAACACAAACAGTAAGACATATGAACTAGTTCAAAGACTGATTCAGTTATACAGATGTGAACGCACAGTGACTGTTGAATTCTGACAAATGGTGAATTCTGCAGTTGCGTATCGACCTCTTTTAGGGTTTTTGCCTTTGGCTTACAATCTCGAGAGTCTCATGCATGAAACGTAACAAACTTTTTCAGTTTTATAAAACCCCATGTATTCCAGATCCAGGCCAAAGTTCTATTAGTAACCATGTCTATCCAGACATAACAGGCTTTTCCCAGGCACAGATTATCAATCATAGCTTTTTTATAATTGTTTAATTGTTAAACATTTTATTTTATAATAAATATCTAATACATTTTTATTATTAATTAAATAAAAAATGGCATGATCACTTCCATTGCTTTACTTATGCACCCAAATCTTTTTATCTGCTTCACTGTTAAAACCATTACACTACAACGACAATAATTCATGTTTAACCCTTTTTTTCACCCCTGGAATGTGTGAAACAAGAAAAGTTGAGAAAGTCTTGTGCTACTGGAGATTCTGTACAAACTGAAATATGTGTGTACGGTATGTATGCTGTACATACAACATATGCTAAATACACAAATGCCCACTCACAGCCTTGACCCGCTTCTTCCTGGAACATACTCCATCATGTTTATGTTCTTGATCATAACAATCATCGTACCTTACCATAATGTTTGTACAATATACAAGCTGTAGTCATGGCAGCGAAGTGACGTTTGGATAGCGTGACCAATAGAATACTTAGTGTCATCTCTAACTGTACATACACATGGTATTTTGCATTCCTACCTAACACCTGAAATTAATAAAGGCTTTTCCATACAGAAGAATTAAAAAATGGTAATAATTATATCCAGCTGAACCATATCTCATTCAGCAAAAGCCCTTAAAGTTCTTATCAAACTAAACATAATCATGCTGAAAAACAGTAGTTTACTTGAGGTCTTCAAGCCCGCTGTACATGATCTACGTGCTGCATGTTTGCCACAGCTGCTCTGGTCATAACATAGTAGAGTACAAGAGTTCATGGGTACATGTATTTGTAAGAATGTGTTTGTGTGACAGGGGTCATCTTGCGATCAACAGTGGGGTTGACCGAGGTTAACGCCAACAAGTTGTGTAAATCTTCTAAAAATGGTGTGTAGGCAAGAGATCAGACACTCAGCAGCACAAACAAAGAGCATAAACACGACTTTCCCCAGAAATGTCAACTGGCAGGGGAGCATAGACCAGGAACGTCCAATCCTGCTCCAGGTGGGCCATATCCTACAGAGTTTAGCCACAGCCAGCTCCAACACGCTTGCCTGGAAGTTACTAGTGAGTCTGAAGACCTTGATTACTTTGGTTGAGGTGTGTTTAATTGGTGTTGGTTCCTTTAGGGCCCTACAGGAACAGGGTTGGACACCCTTCTTGTCTAATGAGCCTAGAATGACCCTCATTATTTACTGACCCTCATGTCATTCCAAACCCATATGACCTTTTTCTCCATGGAACATGAAGACTTTTGGAATCATATACTCAATCAACATACACTCTTTTCCATGTAGTTGCAATGGATGAGGATGGATCCTTCAAGTTTAAAGGTGTAGTTCAACCAAAAAGTAGTTCAAACTTCCATTGAACTTCCATTTTGTGGCTGGAAGTTCAATGGAAGCAAACAAAGAACCCCATATGCTTTTTACCATTGTATTCACCTTAGTAATGCCTCAGTATAACACAATTTTTTGCTTTTGCAGAGACAAGAAGGAACAAGTTGAAATTATTTTGTGGTAATCACCATGATGTAACAGTTTCGGAAGTTTCCAGAGTCTGTGTTTGCCATGTTTGTGAAGATATAACAGAAAAGGTTGTTCCCCTTAGCAGATTTGGAGTCGTATGAGATGAGGACATGGCTATGACCTTTCTAAAAGCTATTGGTTTACTTATGCCCTTTTTGACTACTTGAGCTTAACTGAGACTTCATTGTTTGTAAATGTTTAAGAGGTTGCTGTGTCCGCCTTGATTGTTTTGCAGTTTTGAGGTGTTCCATTTTATTTTGATTTTAGTAAATTAACGTGATTGCTCTCCTCACAAATCATCTGTTTCTTGTTTTTCACTGGCCTTTCTCTTAGGTGTTAAGGACTAGCGGATCTGTGAGCCTACATTAAGCACAAATAAAATACTTAAGTACTGTTAAAATGTATTTTTACTCAAGTATAGTTCTCAGCCAGGTACTCTTCCTCTGAGAAAATGTTGTATTAGGGACCCAATAATGCATGAATGCAATTAATGCGTGTCTGCAAGTCCAAATACATAAGATTATCCAGGGGAAAATAATCCAAAGAAACTTCTCCATTTAAAGCATTGCAGATATTTTTAAGCTGTCATTATTTATTGTTCGGACCAGTGATGCACGGGTTGATCCAAAATGAGCGGGTGCCTGCGGTCACCCGCGGTTATGAGTCATCCAAAAATATTTTTAATGATATTCGGGTCGTGGTCGATCGGGTCCTTTGAAATAAAGATGCCAATTAAACCATTCTAATTTATATAGTACTAGACACAATTATGAAATACATTGGCCTACACTTTATTGGCTGAATAACTGGCGCGAATAGAGTGACAACCTGTCCCGCTTTACGTTGTACAGCAATTTTACCCTTTGTCCCGCCTCACGGAAATTGAGCATCTGTCCCGCTTTTTCATTCAACTCTGCCTAATAAATACACGGATATGTCCATAGGCATACTGTTAACTTATGTCCAATAGTTCAGAGGACAGCAATAAAAGCGTTAGTCGATAGGCTGAGTTGTACGTCAATCAAACTGTTGACGTGCGCGCTGTTCGGTCAGGTTAATGGCCACGAAAAAGAGAAGATGCACTTTTAATAGCGAATGGACCGCAACATACTCTTGGTCAATATGGGATTTAAATCCTGCCATGATTCAAAACTGAAAATAAAGTTATGAAAGGTTGAAACTAAGTGTTCGAAAACTCAAAATCTTACAAAAAAAAGTTTTGCAAGATCGAAAAAATAAGATTTGCAAGCTTGCAAAATGTAAAAAAATTAAAATATCTCTGCAAACATTATGTTGTTTTTGAGATTTCCTTCTTCAGAACTGCAACATTTTTTTTACGATGTTGCGCAAAGAATTTTTCGGAGTTTCAAATTTGTCAGTGTTCTCCCACTGTATTAGTTTGTTTTCCAGGTTTGAAACCTTGTAAATGGTGATCTGAAAACTGGTGTGCTAATGTGTGAAAAGAAATTTTGAAACTCTGAAAACAGAGCTTTGCTGGCTTGCAAAGTGGTAAAAAAATAATAATCTCTGCAAACATAATTTTGTTTATGAGTTTTCCTTCTTCAGAAGTGCAACACTCTTCTTAATGGTGTTGTGCATTCATTTGTTCAGAGTTTCGAATTTGTCACTGTTCTCCAGAGGTGGGACCAAAGTCATTGTTATGCAAGTCACAAGTAAGTCTCAAGTCTTGAGTCAAGTCGAGTCAAGTCGAGTCAAAGATGAGGCAAGTCTCAAGTCGAGTCCAAAGTCCTACCATTTTAGTTTCGAGCCATTTCAAGTCCTCTTACCACAGAAATAAAATTTATACAAATCATGTATGTCTGTAAGATTTGTATTCATTTAAACCTCTTTTTATACAATGAAATTAATCAAATACAGTAAAAAACAGAAAATTTAAATTTTCACAAAAAATGCTTGTATTTCAACAGCATATTGCACTAGAACAATTGGAGAGGTTGGAGAGACTGAGATATACATTTGTGTTTATCCGTCTAGCAGCAAGGTATGCGCGCTACAGTTGCACGCGCACTACATTCGGATTTCTTAAAGGGGAAGCGTCACGACAATACCATTATAGATGTTTGTGTTTCTATGAATTTTTAGTCACATGTAAGACATTTTAACTTATTCGGATATTATGAAATACCATATGAATTTCAGTTTTTATATTTGTGTATATTCATGTAGGCTGCATTTTTATTGGTTACAAGTACACACACACACACACACACACACACACACACACACACAGTGTTACTCTAAAAATTTAAAGTTACTCTTAAAAGTAATTAACATAATCAAATAAGATCCTACAAGACAAAGTGAATTTCCATTTAAAAAATCACAATGTCCAATATGATACAAATCAATAAAAGATCCTACATGAAAAATTTAAATCCCATTAAATAAAACACAATGTCCAATAGGATTCTAAGCAACAAATAAAATCCTACAGGACACAGTTAAATTCCATTAAAATCAATCGGAATGTCCAATAGGATTCTAAAAATAAAATAAAATCCAATTGGACTAAGTGAAAATCCATTAAAATCAATCAGAATGTCCAATAGGATTCTAAAATTCAAATAAAATCCAACAGGACAAAGTGAAATTCCATTAAAATCAATCCGAATGTCCAATAGGATTCTAAGAATCCAATAAGATCCAATAGGACAAAGTGAAATTCCATTAAAATCAATCAGAATGTCCAATAGGATTCTAAGAATCCAGTAAGATCCAATAGGACAAAGTGAAATTCCATTAAAATCAATCAGAATGTCCAATAGGATTCTAAGAATCCAGTAAGATCCAATAAGACAAAGTGAAATTCCAATAGGATTTTTTGACAAGGGTAAAGATGGGTACTTTATACTCTTACTTGAGTAAATTTTTTGGGGAAAATCTGTACTTTTACTTCGTTACTGTGGGCGACGCTCCTCTCGTTACTTTATCTTGAATAAATGTTATAAATGCTTCAGTTTATTCCAAACGCCCCGTCTACTTTTCTCTGGGTAATGAGCGATGCCCATTCGCGAATGATTCATTCTTTTGAGTCAATTCTGTTCAAAGGCTTGATCAAACCAATTGGCAAACGAGTGAATTGGTTCATGAATCGGTTTGAATGAGTCGTTCAGTTCACTGCCGCACGCGCTGACCGTCTGAAGTGGTTCACTCAGAGTTGTAACGTTTAACATCAGCAGCGTTGAAAATGTGGCTATGGAACTGCACTGAATTGAAAGCAAATCTGCAAAGGCCATTGCTTGCGATGGAGGTCCTTATTAGATGAACACCGCGTGTGCTGTCTACTGTTTAACAGGTAATAACTTGGGCTACATTCGATTACAGTACACGATACCACTGTGACATTAGTTTGTTGTACGTGTGTGGCTTATAACAGAGGGGAGTCAAGAGATAGATGTGTTTTTACAGCACTGCGCATTATAACAAATCACACATGATTCTTTTGAGCTTATTAATGCATTGGCCAATCAGAGGTGTTCCGATGAGTCATTGCTAAAATGCCGGTGCTTCCTTAACTCGCTCACTGACTGGAGACCTCTTTCTGGCGAATTCTCTCGTCAGAAACAACAAAGTGCAGATGTGTGTACAAATCTTTAATTAAGATATTGATTTCGCACCTCCGGCCTATCAGTGGTAAACTCAGTGGCTACTGGCAATTGTATGGTGAATTCCAGCGGCAAGTCGGTAACCTTTTTTAAATTTTAGGACTGTTTATTTTGCGTATCCTTTGCGCTTTTGTCATTGGCGGAGCAGTCGGTCAATCCCACCTTTCCAGTAAATACGACTTGTGATTGGACTGTACGTCAGCAGAGAGCAAAGCATTGGCCAAGAGCAGAAGGCCCTCCCTCCAGGCTTTTTTTTTTAGTTGCGAGGTTGCGAAGCTTCATTTTCGCTCAGTCTTAGTTTCAGAGTTTCAGAGCAGAGCTGCGTGACAACGCTGCCACAAATCACGTGAGTCGCAAGCTTGCAACTGTGTGGGCGTATCTCCGCAAAGTGGGTGTTGTAAACTCGGCTCTGAAAAAATTGTCTGCAATAGGAGTGCAAATGTAATGTAATGTAATACGTTTCGCCCCTTCGAACCTCAGTTTTCAGAGTTTCAAAACTTTTTTTCACCTATTCGCTCACCAGTTTTCAGATCACTATTTACAAGGTTTCAAATCTTGAAAACAAACTATACACTGGGAGAACAGTGACAAATTCGAAACTCTGAAAAAATTATTGCACAACACCATTAAGAAGAGTGTTGCACTTCCGTAGAAGGAAAACTCAAAAACAAAATTATGTTTGCAGAGATTTTTTTTTTTTACCACTTTGCAAGCCTGCAAAGCTCTGTTTTCAGAGTTTCAAAACTTTTTTTCACACATTCGCACACCAGTTTTCAGATCACCATTTACAAGGTTTCAAACCTGGAAAACAAACTAATACAGTGGGAGAACACTGACAAATTTGAAACTCAGAAAAATTCTTTGCGCAACATCGTAAAAAGAATGTTGCAGTTCTGAAGAAGGAAATCTCAAAAACAACATTGTTTGCAGAGATATTTTTATTTTTTTACATTTTGCAAGCTTGCAAATCTTATTTTTCGATCTTGCAAAACTTTTTTTTGTAAGATTTTGAGTTTTCGAACACTTAGTTTCAACCTTTCATAACTTTATTTTCAGTTTTGAATCATGGCAGGATTTAAATCCCATAGGTTAAGACCTGTAGATGGCGAAGCAAAGAGAGCTTTTTTCTGTGGGACATGGTGGAGAATACGATGTGAAGCGACATGGTGCATGTGAGTACTACAGAAAAAAAGCACATCATCAAGAAACATGCAAATCAGTGCAATCGTTTTTCAATAATCCAAATGACCCACAGGCTGACAAAGTTTGGGCAGCAGAAGTGACGAGCATTTATCATGCCGTACATCAGAACATTCATATCACTCAACTGCAGGAACAAGTTAGCCCCAGTCATTTTTCCAGATTCTGAAATGGCTAAGAAAAATGCTGTAGAAACTTTGGGTGATATTTTGGGACAGGTAGTGTCTTAATCTAAACATTTACATATTTTTAATAAATTAAACATGTGTGAGCAAGCTCAAAGAAGGGATCGGACTGTGAAAAATGCAGTATTCAACATCTGTGCTAAATTAGCTCATAAAATGTAGAACTGAGCCATCACCTTATGTTACGATAATGGTGCAACCAATGAAGTGAGCTTTGTTCTTGTTTTTACAAAATAGAGAGAACATCCATCACACAAATTGATTGGAGGAACAACTTCAAAGATGTTTTCCATGACCCTCTGCAATAACCTGTCACATATTAAGGGAAATTTGTAAACGCAGTAATATTATCTTAACTAAACACACAGGGACTGAGCAGAGCCTCTTTGCTATTGGACCGTAATAAATGACTGATGTTTTATTCTGGTTCTGAAAGAAAGCAAGCAAACATAGTTGCATACCACTATACATGAAAAAAATAAAAAAATAATAAAAAGATTTATGCTAATTTGTCTCTTTATGTGGATTCCATTTCAGCCTTATTGTAAAAATGTTAAGTATTATAACTAAACCTTTATTCTAGGTGATATAATGACTATGCATCACAAAAAAGTAAATGCGTGAACAAAAAGACAATATTTTAGTTCAAACCTGGGTCCTCTGTTATAATCATGTACTGAAATCGCCACAATTAAAACACCTTAAAGGGTTACTCCACCCCAAAATGAAAATGTCATCAATAATCACCAGTGGTGTAATGTAACAAAGTAAAAATACTTCATTACATTAGTTAAGTGTTTTTTGGGAGTATCTGTGCATGAAACTCCTTATCTGAGGGTTTCCCTGAGGGAGAGAAAATCCCTGAGGTAAGGGATTTCATTAAGAGCGTTGCAAGAAACCTCTTAACTGTCACCCTTACCTAAGTGTTTATACTAAGCGTTTCACAGTAGTTTCTGACAACATACGGCAAAGATCGCCGCGGTTGCTATAGTTACTACCTCTAACAGTAAACGGAACATAACGAACCACAGAGCCAAACCCTTGCTAATATCACACTTGTATTAATATATTTTTGCTATGGAGAGTACAAACATAACAGAAAACAAAAAAAAAACGTAAACCAAACTGGACAGAGGACGAAAAGGCAATTATTGTTTTCGTAAGTGGTTATAATAATAATAATAATAATACTTTTCAGCCTTTCATCAACCATTCATCGTCTCCAAGGGATTATTACGATCATTAAAAACACGCCTTGGTATTTCCTCCTCTTCAATTGACACTAAATCAGCCATCGTATTTTGAGTTTAAGTTGACTTAAGGGAGCTGTTTTGGTCCCTTAAATTTATTAAGTTGAAATGGTCACTAAGGACTTTGTAGCAACGCTTAAGGGAACACTTAGATAATTAAGGGGAAAAACTTAATAACAGCCTTAAGTTCCTTAAGGAAACCCTTAGGGTTTTTTCTTGCAACCCAAGTTTCACTAAGGGTACCCTTAACCTTATATCTAAGGGATTTCTTAGCTTAAGGAGTTTCATGCAACAGGGCACTGTACTTTACTTGAGTTTTTATATTTCAGGCAACTTTTACTCCACTACATTTCCTAATTAAAATGTATACTTTTACTCCGATAAATTTCCCGTAAGTATATTCATTACTTACTACAAAATAGTCATAAGAACACAGACTTCAGGAAAGCAGGTTTGACGAATCAGTGGTCTGGCATTAGAATCAAAAAAACACCTTCGCTATCATGTTCAAACAAGTGCGCGTCGCACACAACCGCGGATGATTTCAACTCGCATTCATGTCGTTGATTGTTCTTGATTTATTAGACAGTAAAAAATAAATGCATAACAAAGTCATCACAGTGACATTATACATTAATCAGAACTGTCGAGGATAACACAAGAAAGTTAAAAACTTATTTCCATTGTGGTCCTCGTTGTAGTCTGATAAAGATGGTCAGGCAAGCTACAGATGACTAAGGTACCTTGTACATTCAATCACATCCAAAAAATAAAAATAAAATAAACAAATACATACACTTCAATAATAAATATTCCTTAAGATCACATAAAAAATTAAATCTAATTAGCATTTAGCAACCATTCACCACATGCTCTATTAAAACAATGTCGGCAGCCATATCACCCTGGAGCCCAAGACCGGTTTCCCACTGAAGCTAAGCAGGGTTGAGCCTGGTCAGTACCTGGATGGGAGACCTCCTGAGAAAACTAGGTTGCTGCTGGAAGAGGTGCTAGTGAGGCCAGCAGGGGGTGCTCACCCTGTGGTCTGTGTGGGTCCTAGTGCCCCAGTGTAGTGAAGTGGACACTATACTGTCAAGAAGCACCGTCCTTCGGATAAGACGTTAAACCGAGGTCCTGACTCTCTGTGGTCAGTAAAAATCCCAGGATGTCTTTCGAAAAGAGTATAGGTGTGACCTCGGCATCCTGGCTAAATTCGCCCATTGACCTCGGACCATCATGGCCTCCTAACAATCCCCATATCCACTGATTGGCTTCATCACTCTGTCTCCTCTCCACCAGTAAGCGGGTGTGTGGTGGCCGTTCTGGCGCACTATGGCTGCCGTCGCATCATCCAGGTGGATGCTGCACACTGGTGGTGGATGAGGAGATACCCCCTGACAATGTAAGCGCTTTGAGTGCCTAGAAAAGCGCTATATAAATTTAATGAATTATTATTATTATTATTATTATTATTATTATTATTAATGAACTGACTGGCTTAACTTAATCTCAACTGGGAGTTTGTTCCATTCCATTGCTGCAGTGTACAAGAAGGTGTTTTGCCCAGAACAGCTCTTAAATCTACAAGGAACTATGTCTGTGGCACTACCTCTAGTTGAATAGCTATGAGAGTTCCTAATAAGCTTAAAATAATCTTTAAATACTTTATACTTTGGCTCATTCCTATACAAAATCTGTCAATCTCAGTTTCAACTGTCTCACCCTGTTTTCAACTGTCAACCATTTTAATTTCTTACGTTAGGGAGAGCCGACATGGTTCCTATTGTTGAGGTTTAAAATCAACCTGACTAATTTATTCTGTGCCGTTTGGAGTTGAACTTTTATCCTCTTTGGGGTGCTGCTGTATCATGTATCACAGGCATAATCGAAGTGTGGCTGAATTAAAGCATTTGCTAACATTTTTAAAGTTTCTTTATTTAGAAACTGAGCCTTACGTGCCAGGAATTTAATTCTTTGGTTCACTTTTATAATAACCCTTTGACCCATACTTTCTCCACTCAGAGAACTATCCAAATCACAGCCTAAATATTATACACAATTTTTAGGTTCAATCTGGGTGCCACCCACAGAAATTTTGAGCTCAGGAGTCCTACTCAACCTTATTTTTGAACCAGATAGAATAGATTCGGTTTTCCCCAGATGCAAAGACAATTTGTTCTCGATCAGCCATTCACTTATGTTCTTTAACTCCTCACTTAAATGGTTCCCAATAACTTCTTTGTCCTTATGGGAGAACACCAAGGCTGAATCATCCGCATAGAGAAAAAGATTACAATTGCAAACAGATTTCATATAATTTATATACAAGAGAAACAACAATGGGCCCAGGACACTACCCTGAGGCACCCCACACATTATATCTCTAGCTTCAGACAGAGTGCTGTTAATATCAACTCTTTGATACCTCTCAGTCAAGTATGATCGAATCCATTCACATGCCATACTGTTAAAACCTAGAGCTTTTAGTTTAATCAGCAAGATCTGATAGTCAACGGTTGTGGCAGGGGGGGCGTGGTTTAGCGAAGTCTGCAGCGGGAGAGAGAATCAGGAGACGAGCGGTAAGTGAGTGGTTTGGGCAAAAATTATCATCACCTGTTTCTTGTTCTAGTAATTGGCGTGGAGAGAGTATAAAACGCCAGGAGAGTCAGAAGCAAGCGAGAGAGAGACGGACTGCTGACCCAAGCCGGAAACGGAAACCGGAAAGAGTGAAACGAAAGTAGTGTTGACGTGTCAGAATAAGAGTCACCGTTTGGGTATTTGTAACTTTTTAGTTATTTTTGTTTATAATAACCCTGTCAGCAGTCCAGCCGACCCCTCTGTCCTCTTCCTTCCATCCAACGAACTTTGCTACACTGGTGCCGAAACCCGGGAGGAAGTAGGACCGTTGCCGCCGCCATGCAAAGTCCGGCCACCACGCCGCTTGCGGATATCATCGTCTCCCTCGCGGTCCTTCACCGCGAACAACACCAGGCCCTGCTGGACCTAAGGACGGATCAGGAGAGGCGTTTCCAGGCCATTGTCCAGGCCCAGCAGGAGGACCGCGAGAGGTTCCGGAGCTGGATTAATAGGGAGGTTCGCACCGAGGCCGCCCGCCGCACCCATGGAGGGGACAGTGCTTCCGTTTCTCCGCTCTCTCTGCGCCAATTCTCCAATCCACTCCCTGCCACTGGGGCGGCGGGTAGGTCTGGGCTGGCCTGTTGGCGTTGCGGGGACCCGGAGCATTTCGTGGACAGGTGTCCAGTGATGGAGGTGGGGACGATGATCCGGGTCCAAGACGTCCCACAGGTCACCCCCGGTCAGGCTGGCGAGTACCAAATACCAGTCAGAATCAAGGGGGGTACATATCCGGCCTTGGTGGATTCAGGATGTAACCAAACCTCAATCCATCAAAGCCTGATTCAACAGGGGGCATTGGATACAAGCCGCGTGGTTAAGGTGCGGTGCGTACACGGGGATGTGGGATGTGGAGTATCCGGTTGTCCCAATTATAATTCAATTCCAGGGACAAAAGCATAGTGTGGAGGTGGCGGTTAGTCCCCACTTCCGGCATCCGATAATCTTGGGAACGAATTGGCCCGCGTTTACGGTTTTATTGGGGTCGTTATGTGCAGATGCCTCTTGGGGAAATAAGGTGCGGAAGGAGACCGCGCGGGTACAGGTGGGGGAAACTGAGCCAGGACCGCTGGGTTCCGCTTCAGGGGAACCGAACGAAATCAGGAGACTGATTCTCTTGGAGCGTGATGACTTTCCTCTGGAGCAGTCTCAGGATGAGACCCTAAAACATAAGTTTCAACAGGTCCGCGCCATCGATGGCCAGTCTCTCCAACCTGCCCTCCCGCTTTCCTATTCGTATTTTGCCATTTTAAAAGACCGGTTGTATCGAGTGACCCAAGACGCTCGGACAAAATTGAATACAACCCAATTGTTAATTCCAAAGGGAAATTCTTTTCCATGCGGCTCATTCTAATCCTATGGCGGGCCATTAGGGACAGTCAGCAACACTAAATCGCCTCATGGCCCATTTCTTTTGGCCGGGCATTCATTTAATCCCACACTTAAATCCATGCTAGAGCCCTTGTTATTCGCTGTACGAGAGGTCCCGCAAGCCTCCACGGGGTTTTCCCCCTTCGAGCTTCTCTATGGACGCCAGCCCCGGGGGGGGTGCTCGACGTACTGAGAGAAACTTGGGAGGAGGGACCATCTCAGGGCAAAAACTAAATTCAGTATGTGCTGGACTTGAGAACAAAACTCCACACATTGGGGCGGCTATCAATGGAGAATTTGTTACAAGCCCAGGACCGCCAGAGCCAGCTGTACAACAGGGGAACTAGGTTACGCAAATTTGCACCGGGAGAGAAAGTACTTGTATTACTCCCAACGTCGAGCTCCAAATTAATGGCTAAGTGGCAGGGACCGTTTGAGGTCGCACGACAGGACGGATATCTCGATTATGAGGTAATACGGTCAGACAGGAACGGGTCCTGTCAGATCTACCACCTCAATCTCCTTAAAAAATGGAATGAGGCGGAATCAGTGATGTTGGCAACGATGATTGGCGGTATATATGGTTGATATCAAACCACAATCCCTCGCCCTGGCTTCCAGGTGGAGATCACCTCTCGCCGTCCCAACTCACTGATTTATCGAAATTGCAGGCAGAGTTTGCCGACGTCTTCTCGCCCCTACCGGGCTGTACTAACCTGATTCAGCACCATATCGAGACCGAGCCGGGCGTGGTAGTTCGCAGCCGGCCGTATCGTTTACCTGAGCACAAGAAAAAAGTAGTTCAGGTGGAATTAGGCGCTATGCTTGACATGGGGGTAATAGAAGAATCTAATAGTAACTGGGCGAGCCCGATAGTTTTAGTTCCGAAAACGGACGGCTCAGTCCGATTCTGTGTAGATTACCGCAAGGTGAATGCTGTGTCGAAATTCGACGCGTATCCAATGCCGGTTGACGAGTTGCTTGATCGGCTAGGCACGGCTCGCTTTTATTCGACATTGGACTTAACAAAGGGCTATTGGCAGATCCCCTTGTCTCCATTGTCCAGAGAAAAGACAGCTTTCACAACGCCGTTTGGATTACACCTATTTGTTACCCTTTCGTTTGGCTTGTTCGGGGCCCCAGCTACCTTTCAGCGCCTCATGGACAGGATTCTGCGGCCCCATGCTGCGTATGCGGCTGCCTACCTAGATGATATCATTATATTTAGTAATGATTGGCAGCGGCATATGCAGCATCTGAGGGCTGTCCTGAGGTCGCTGAGGGGAGCGGGGCTCACGGCCAACCCAAAGAAGTGTGTGATTGGGCGTGTGGAAGTAAGGTTTCTGGGCTTCCACTTGGGGCATGGGCAGGTGCGTCCCCAAATTGATAAGACAGCCGCTATTGCGACCTGCCCACGTCCCAAGACCAAAAAGGAGGTAAGGCAGTTCTTGGGGCTGGCGGGATATTATAGACGGTTTATTCCTAATTATTCGGACCTCACCAGCCCTGTGACTGACCTTACTAAAAAGGAGGTGCCAGATACGGTCCAGTGGACGGAGCCGTGTCAGCAGGCCTTTACTCAGGTCAAGGCTGCTCTGTGTGGCGGGCTGTTGTTACACTCTCCTGATTTTTCTCTCCCTTTTCTGTTACAGACAGACGCGTCGGACAGGGGGCTGGGGGCAGTCCTGTCCCAGGAGATAGAGGGGGAGGAACGGCCGGTGCTGTACATTAGCCGGAAGCTCTCGAAGAGAGAGGCTAAGTACAGCACCATCGAGAAAGAGTGCCTTGCCATCAGATGTGCCGTCCTCACCCGCCGCTATTATCTCCTGGGACAGGAGTTCACCCTCTGTTCGGACCACGCTCCGCTGCAGTGGCTCCACCGCATGAAGGATACCAACGCGCGGATCACTCGTTGGTATCTAGCTCTTCAGCCTTTTAAGTTCAAGGTGATCCACAGGCCGGATGTTCAGATGGCGGTGGCCGACTTCCTCTCCAGAAATGGGGGGGGGGGGTTGCTGCAGGCCGGATGGCTCCCCGGCCTGAGTCGGGCGGTGGGGGTATGTGGCAGAGGGGGCGTGGTTTAGCGAAGTCTGCAGCGGGAGAGAGAATCAGGAGACGAGCGGTAAGTGAGTGGTTTGGGCAAAAATTATCATCACCTGTTTCTTGTTCTAGTAATTGGCGTGGAGAGAGTATAAAACGCCAGGAGATTCGGAAGCAAGCGAGAGAGAGACGGACTGCTGACCCAAGCCAGAAACGGGAAAGAGTGAAACGAAAGTAGTGTTGACGTGTCAGAATAAGAGTCACCGTTTGGGTGTTTGTAACTTTTTAGTTCTTTTTGTTTATAATAAACCTGTCAGCAGTCCAGCCGACCCCTTTGTCCTCTTCCTTCCATCCAACGAACTTTACTACAACGGTATCAAATGCTTTCTGGAGGTCTAACAATACCATGCCACAAAGTTTACCCAAGTCGATCTCACTTCTTAAATAATCTGTCAAATAATAAACACGTATCCGTAGAATAAGATGTTCTAAAACCAGATTCCAATTCATAAAACAAATTAGAATTACTAATGTAATTATTTATTTGCTCTTGTACTATTCTCTCCAAAACTTTTGATACAACCCCCAAAATCGAAACTGGTCTATAATTACCCTCTTCTAATTTGCTCCCTTTTTTATAAAGCGGAACAACCCTAGCAAGCTGCAAATCTTTCGGAACTCTACCTGACATAACCGAAAGATTAAAAATATGAGTGAGATATGGAGAAATATATTTTCTTGGTAGCTTTTCAACTAAATGTCCAGCTACAGAAGTAAAAAAGGAGTTAAATTTATCCGCTACCTTTAAGTGATTAGAAGAGAGCTCCCCATTGATGTTAAGGCAAATATTTTTTGTCTGTCTTAAGCCTATTACTGTACCCAATTTGTTTCAATGACTTCCAAAGTTTCTTTGGGTTACCTTTATGCTCAGTTAATTTATCACGTAAAAAGTCATTTTTACACGTTTAAATCATCTTTTGCACTTGATTTCTTAACTTCTTATAATTATCCAAGTCATACTGCTCTTAACGCTTCCTAAATACAGAAAAGGCTTTATTTCTCTTACTTATTGCTTCTAAAATATCACCATTCATCCATGGTTCTGACCTCAGTTTTACTCTAATAGTTTTTATCGGAGCAACTTTATCTACTGCCTCTAAGAACATATTTTTAAACTGCCCCCATGCTTAATCAACATCCGAACATAACACTGAAGACCAATTCAGTGAATTCAAACACTCAATAAAAACCTCACGACTATATTTTTTCAATGACCTGATCTTAATTGTGTTTTGTTTCTTCAATACAACTTTGTACTTTTTCCTTGTACAATAAATTAACGCGTGGTCACTCATAGTACAATTTACAACCCCACTCTGAGAAATCATAGATACCAGATACCAGATGCTCAGATACCAAAATGAGATCAATGACCGTTTGACTCATTTTAGCCACACGTGTGGGCTCTTGAATTAATTGCTGTAAATCAAAAACCTGGCAAAACCTATTTAAGGCTTTGTACATCCCATGCTCCTTGTTAGAAACATCAGTATTAAAATCACCTATCATTATAACCTCATCCTTAAAATCACTACAAGGGACAAAAGATTCTTCCAACAACTGATAGAAATTATTCTGATCAGGAGGTCTATACAGAGCCCCAATTAATATAGGCCTACTTTTAATTAACTGTACATCAAACCACACAGCTTCAATAAGATCATGATTTAAATCCATTCTACGATTAAAACAAATATCAGCCCTATTATAAACACATTCTCCACCACCATTACAATTTCTATCTTTTCTTAAAACAACATAATTTTCGATTTCAATTTCTGTATCACTGATTGAGGTGTCCAGACAGGTCTCTGAAAAGCACACAATCCCAACTTTACTATTACACATCATCAATCTTATCTCATCTAAGTTGGAAAAAAGACTGCGAACAGTGAGGTGCATTGTGTGTAGACCTTTAGTGAAACTGAAGTCCAGGAATGGAGACTCTGCCTGCAGCCTTTCCAGCACGGAGGCGTCACACCCCACGAGGCTGGGGTGTGCGATATACAGTATATATTCTGTGATAATATGGTAAGTGTTGTTGTAATGATGTGCAATCTGACATTATCAAGTAGTCTATATCATCAAATCCCACACAGAGTACATGCACATTGATTTATTAGTCTAAATAATTAAAGTCACTACACCTGTCTAGAACAAAGAAGAGAAAAATTTTAAAGCATGGAATCAACAATGTGATACAACGTTTCATAGAACTTTAGCCTCATGCTAACTGTACCTAAATTGTACAACTCATGTTGCAAAACTGTTGTCATAGAGGTGGTCATGAAGGGATATAATTGGTTTTACTAGTCTATTAAACAGATGCGACATACTATTTGTCAAGACAATGTTCATAACCATTTGTCAAGCAAGGATATCACCTTTAGGTCAACAGGTGTTACTGTGCATATTTCATCAACTTGTTCCGCATCTTGCAGCGTGATAACACCAATTACTTTTATTTTTCAACCACATGTCTGCCTTATAGTATTGAATGCCCATTTTTTCACAATCCAATCAATTCCCAATAAAGTCCTTTTTTTTACCATCCTTGTGCACAATTGTTTTCCCTATGCTACTCCCATGTCATTTTTCTGGAAACATGCAATCTTGTTTTCCAGTTCTTATAAATTTATATTTATTCTCCGATCATTATAGGCTATTCATTGTGTTCATGACCTCAGGCAATGATGCATTATTCAACCAGAGTGCTAAATAATGTCTCTAAAATAATTGACATCCAGTAAATCATATGTGGTTACATTTAGAATTATTTCAGCCTGCAAGAAGTGCATTTCTATGCCAAATTTAGCCAATAATAAGCTTGCCATTCCTCCTCAGCTGGGGTCTCATTTCCAAAGCTGCTTCACTAACATATCATGGATGTAAGCCATTGACACTAATGTAAGGATGCCAAGGGGATATGTTTGGTTTGGCAAGAGGCCCCAGCGATAGCATTCAACTGCCTCTCACCTCGTGTTCCTCCACTGCTCCAGCAGAATGAATAAATAGATCATGGTAAACAGATCATTCGTTATACACCTCAAGCAAAAAAAGTGCGGTGACTCCCTTTGCATTGCCTTTGATAGGGTAAATAACTTTGATTCACTGTAGCAAGTTTTTTTGGACCCATGACTATTTTTCTATGACATTTATTGTAAAAGCATTTCAAAGGAACAACATTTTGGTAAATTTGTAAGTTATAGGTTGTTGCAATGACCGATAATTCCAGGGACAAATGACAATTAAATACTTATGACAGCAGATGTAAATATACTTAAATTGTAATAATTACGATTAATAATGGCCTAAAATGGTATTTTGTGTCTGCTTAACATGTTTACTCACCACATAACTTATATTAGCTTATAGCTGTATATTATATCCATATTACTTTGATACACACATCTCTGACCTATAAGATAACCCTGAAAAATACATTTATTATCAAGTTGCATTAAAACTATTTATATTGTTAAAAGCAAAATACAAATAAACATGAATTTAATTGCAGAACAAATTTTTATTAGGGGTTCAAGCGTGTAGCACTGACTCCCTGTTGTAATTGTAAGAATGGTCATGCATGAGCGATTTCCACACAAAACTGACCGTGCAGACCAAACCGTACCTTGTAGAGACTTGAAACTTGCAGGGATGGTAGTACTCACAACAACTATAAAGTGACTTAGGCTCACCCCAATCGGCCTGACGGGGGCTCTACAGCGATTGAAAGTACGCTCATAACTCCTAAACGAAAACAAAACGCATGCCTCAGATTCGACCATGAGCCTGGGATCACTTTTTTTTTTAACAAAACCTGCTTTTGCAAACTAGTCCTAGGTTTTCCACCCGATCAGAGCCAAACCATTGCAGAAAGATTCTCTGGAGAGTGAATATCAATAATTTCCAAAAAAAAGTTTAACTTTTGACTCACTGTGGCAAAGGGACGTCAAAACATTCGAAGGTGGCAGGGCCACTTTTAGTAAAATGCCTATAACTCCTGAATGGAATGAGATATCTTTGCCAAACTCTGAACATTTATGTAAGAGCTCAAACTGAGGTAACAGGGACAAAATCACAAAGATTGGCCACTTGGTATAAGAGGGAAAAAAAATGAAAAATTGTCCTATCAACATGAAAATCGTTGTGCAAGATCTTGGTCCTTCTGTTACGTTCGGGAACCCAGGGAAACGAGAGATCCAAACGCAGTGTGGGTTTTAATGGGTTCCCGAAAGTAACAGAAGGACTCCATGAAAACAAACAGAAACAGACCGGTTAATATAGGCAGGGTAATGACTATCAAGTGAAGACACCTGAGTGCAATTAACAGGAGTGCAAATACTATGATGAAGGGACAAGGCTTTGTGGGAATTGTAGTGCCTGTGGTGAGGTGCCTATGGGGAAGTGAGACCACTAGTGGAGACTCAGGGAAACCAGACAGCATGACATTATTTGATTTAATGTGATAAGATAATGCTACAGGGTATAAATGTACTAAGTTGTAGTTTTATATACAGCTATTAAGAATAATAAGTAAAAAAATAAAATAAACTATTAGTAATGTGTTTCTTTTAAACCTTATAATAAATAAAAAAACTCGAAAAGTAAATGGTGATTCCTTGTATTGGGTCTCAGAAGGTTATCTTGGTGCACTCCTGGGTTATATATCCGACTAATTGAGGTTGAATGTGAAAATCCCATTAGGTCCATCTAATAGATTTAACATGTGTACTCGCCACCTGATAGCTGGAGGCTGCATTACTGTGCGATCATATGACTATGGTGCGAATTACAGGATGGGGGGTGGGGGGTTATGACCCCCTCAAGGGTAAGTTAAGACAAAAGGTTGGGGCTAGGAGTACATAAATATTTTTTATTCTACATTGGTTAATTAAGTGTGCACAGCTCTGTCTGAAATCTGAATGAAACATATCAGTAATATATCATTTCATGCATCATTAAAAGTAGGTTATATTGGCTGAGTGTGCCAAACTAAGTGCATTTAAAGGTGCATGGACATAACACAACACAGAATGAAATGCGTGTATAACAAAATGTCCCATAACTAAATGTAATTTGAATGAAGTTTACTTTGTATGTTGTCAAATCTCACATTAGGTTACGAGAAGACGAGCTGGGCAGTAAGATGAACCATGTGTTTCATGTCATAGCTGTTATATCATGGATTTTCAGCTCGGCTTGAACATTGTGTTTGTCGAATCAGAAGCCAAGACGGGAACTATTCATTCTATAATTTTACATCTAAAGCTGCAACGCCAGTGGAGATCAGGGATAGTTGTCTCACTTTTTATTCCATGCATAAAAAATCTAATATTTAAAAAGGGAAATTTAAACAGGAAACACAAAACAATTACAGCTGCAAAGCATACAAAATAGAAATTTCAATGAATGAATTGTATAAAATTACAAAATATAGCCTATATCTCATGTGACAACTTGCCACAACATGGCATGAATGAAAGACTATGTCAAAAATATAATGTTTAAATCTTAGTTTTGGAGGTTGCAATTTAAAAAAAATGCATTTGGGTCTTTTGACTCGAACCTTATAGTTATAGAGATAGAACCACAACCAATGTGACAACTAGCCCCGGTCTCCGCTATACGTGCTGTGTGAACTTCGAATAGACGCACGGAGCTGTGGTCTCGCCGGTGACTGTGATTGGTCAGCACCTGCTCGCCTCCTTCATCCAAACTGACATGAGTTGGAGGAAATATAGGCAGCATCCAATCGCCCGACCCTCACTACGCGTCTGCGCTGCTCCCTCTGCCTCGTGTACTTCATTCTTCATTCAAAATATTCGCAGTTTTAGACAGCGCTATCATCATCGCACGAGACATGCGTGTGCAACTGACTATAGGAGTGTTTATTTTGATTTTGGCGGTGCGGCAAACACACGCGACTGATTCCAGCAGCGCTCATGACACCTCACAAGAGAGATCACTGAACATCCAGAAGCGAAGACTCTCTCTGCAGAACACAGGTAACGTTAGGTAGTAACAGGCGTTTTGCGCAGTGCATGAAAGAAAATCAACGACCGACCGTAAATGCGTGGAGCTGATTAAACTGTTTGTATTGAAGATGCATCAAACTTTTAACTTACATGTTCTATCAAACAACTTATCTCCAGATTAGTGTGTCATCCAGGTTAAGCACAACAATAAAAAGCGTTTCTATCCTGCGTAGCCTAGTACTTAATCAAACGTCAAGGGAGTTTCGTTGCAATAAATATAATAAATGCATTTTTACACCGTTAAAAAAACGTTATGATGACGTCCTGAGGGTTTCGTAACCTCATTACCACGTCCACGTTGGTACATCTATGTCATTAAATATATTTTACCACGTAGCCTATATCTTTAAAGCAAAAATAAGCGTAGACATAGTAAATGGTGAGACTTTAGTGTTGACAGATAGCCTGTTAGCTGTTCTGACGTAGCCTAAGTACTGAATAACCGTCATAATATTACTATCGCTCTACCTGTTTTTATTAATTCTTCCACTAACTAGTTAACCTACACAAATAATTGTTATAATGGCTTTGTTTTTTTGAAAATGTGTGTTAGCTACCTAACGAACCTTAGAAAATGTCCTCTTATCTGAATCCACGTGCGCGCACTGCTCTGGGGGTTAAGGCTTTTCGCGCCAGAAATGTTGTCAAGTAACTTAAGCTCATTCAAACGGTCTGTTCTGTTGACAAAGGTGAAATAATAAATTTCGAACGTTATTTATCAACTTTATCAAGTTTAATATAGCCTCCATTATTGCTGCTGAGTTTTGTTTTTTTAGTTTAAAAAGTAGACAAATAAGGTTCCAAATGTTTTAATGTGGCCTACCAAATTTTTCAGTGTTCTACTAAGTGATCTAACTGCAACTGTTAAAAGCCTAAGAATATTTACTGTCATAAAGCTGCAAATTACACATAGTGTATATAAATTTAGAACACTGCATTTCAAACCTTACCAAAGTCCAGTGAAGCAGTGTCACAAGCTCTATATGTCAAACATAACGGACATGGTACATTTAGATTATTTTGAAAGTTCTCATTCGCAATCTTTATCCATGTTACCCACTGACTTAGTTGTTTTTTTTTAAGTTTAAATCTTAAGTTTGTTATTCTCCAGTAAAAACCTCTTATAGTTAGCAGCATATATGTTGGAAAAACTGTAAAGGGATAAAAATCACATAATATGTAATTTTACTGTAGAATACTGTCAAATGTTTTTTGCAAACAAAAACTACACATATGGTTTTTATAAATAATTCAGTTTCTTTTTTATTTTGTAATCAATAATGTACATTAGGGTGTTTTTTGTACTTAAGGATTCTTTATGGCATTATTTTAGTGTTGTGTGTGTTCACCTGATGGTGTTTTGTCTTTGTGTGCATGACCCTGAATATTAGCCATGTTTTATGGCCAGGCCACTTAAAATTAACTTATCATGTGGCTTTCTGTTATGCCACCTATATTATTATAGTGCTTATCAGTAAAGCAAAATAGGAGATTTTGATAGTTAAATTATGAATATTGATATTTTAAGTTATAAAATATATAAAGCCCAATAGTTTTTTTAATGTAAATTTAACAGGGTATATTTAACAGTGTTAATATAGCAAAAAGCAGTATGTATTTACTGTAAAAGCTGTAATGTGATGATTCAAAGTTCTCTCTCCTTTGATCATTCTCCAGCGGAGATTCAGCAGTGTCTGGTGAACGCAGGTGATGTAGGCTGTGGGATGTTCGAGTGCTTCAACAACAACTCCTGCGAAATCCGTGGACTACACGACATCTGCATGACGTTCCTTCACAATGCTGGCAAATTTGACTCCCAGGTAGGGTCCTGCTCGCTTCCCTTAAGTACTTAAATCGCAATGTGCATAACATGTACACTGTAATGCTGTTTAATACTTAATTGGAGGTTGGATTGGCATTGTGCATGCTCGCCACTGAGATCTACAGCACCTCATCATTAAGAGCAGACAGTTTGCTCGCTATGTCCTTATCATTAGACATATTTGAGCTGAAATTAGCTTAGATGGCATTTTGTCATTAACTGCATGTGTTAACGACTCTGGCTTGATGAACGACTTCTGTACCACCACAGGGAAAATCGTTCATCAAAGATGCGCTGAAATGCATGGCCCATGGACTTCGCCACAAGTTCAGCTGCGTCAGCCGCAAGTGTCTGGCCGTGAAAGAGATGGTGTTCCAGCTGCAGCGCGAGTGTTACGTCAAACACAACCTTTGCTCTGCCGTGAGGGAGAACGTCAATGTCATGGTGGAGATGATCCACTTCAAGGACCTGTTTCCTAAAGGGTGAGTGCTTCAATATAGAGACAAAAATATTGACAAAAATGATATCTTGATATTTCCTTGGATTTTGTCATTAGCGATAATTAGATTTTGCTTTAGAGTGTATTTTTGTGCTAATACATTGATTGGTTCACTCAAAAATTGTGTCATTAATTACTTACTCTCATGTCGTTCCAAATCTGTGAGACCTTCATCCATCTTAGGAACACAAATTAAGATATTTTTGATTAAATCTGTATAGGGCTGCCCGCGACTAAAGATTTTTCTGGTTGACTAGTAGTCGTTAAAGAAAAGCAAGTATACTGCATTAACTTTTTTATAATTTGTTGATAAACTAGTGCTTTCTGTTTTTGGTTTAAGAGATGAAGCCGGAGACACTCGTCATCTCTGCAATAGTGGATGCACCTGTATGCATGTTTCATACGGATTACATAATCTAAGAATTTTAGTTTTCTATCTAAATTAGTTCATTTAAAAGTTTCACTCTCTATAGATATATTTTTCATGTCTGTAATAAGGCAAGAATACACAGTTTTTAAGTTGTAAGTTAACATTAGCTTGAGCTGCCAAGTAATGTTGCTACTACACACATATTTCAGATAATAAACCGTATTTGAGATCGATGAATGTTAGGTGAGCAAATGGATGGCCTGCCCGATGTACTATATGCCCAATTTACTCAATAGCATTTCGCCACACCGGGTTGCCAGTTGGTGGAAAAGGCAGTGTCTTGCAACCATGTAAGCCCACAAATGAACTGGGATAGAGACTGCAAATTCTACCCAACATAAAATGCCTCTGCATCCATCAAAAAAGCTCTATGACCAAAGGAATATTAAAACATGGATAAAACATCAAGAAGATGTTAATTGCCATGCTTCATGCTGCAAGTCCTCAATCTGGCGACCTATGTGAGCCTTGGGTCTGAGAAGGAGAGGGAGGGAGAAACTATGCTAATATTTGCATTTGGACTGCAGTACCCATTTAAACCACTAGCTGCCAATATCACATACTGCAACTTAAAAAAAATTTTTTTAAACTCTTTAAAGGGTTAGTTAACCAGTGCTTTAAGTGGCCCAAAAGAGGTGCCGGTACTCTATTATAGCCTATATATATATATATATATAGTTTTTTTTTTTTAAGGGGGCTGTCTGCGGTCTTGGGTGACGGGATGGGGGGCTTATGATATTAGACTTCGTAGCCTATAATAAAAGATAATGAATTTCAAACCTTAACTAAACACATTTTTATTCAAAGATCAACCGTCTGTCATTACTCTTTAGTCTGCCACAAGAAACAACAACATTAAAATCATGAACTCAAATGTCATTGTAAAAAGAAAAAAAAAAAAACAATGACTGTTGTAACAGTGCGTAAATCAGACCTTTCTATAACGCTAACACTAATAAGCTTAAACGCAAATAACGAAATAATTGTGTAGCAGAGTATTTTTTGTGCACAGTGCCGCGAACTGTCAATCACTCTTGTACGCGTGCATCACTGTCCTCCTCGCAGCTGCAGCAACTTGCGCTCTCTTCATCAAGCTTAAAAACAAAAAGGGGACAAAAAGGTCGTATTGTCTTTGTGGAAATAGATTAATTAGATAAATGATTATCTAAATTCGTGCCAAGCCGCCTATGGTATTTTTTTAGAACTTAGGAAAAAAAGATGCTGCAGCCAATGAGCAGCCGGGGGGGCTGGTTGCAGGACGACTCAACCTCCGCAGACAGTTTTTAATGTTTATCAGACAATAACTACTCAAGATTTTGCTTTAGTATAATTTTCGGAACAATTAGGGACAGATTCGGGATTCGGGACAACAGTTTAGATTTCGGGACTGTCGCGACGCATGCGCTTTTCACTTGTAAAACTCAAGGGTGTATGGGTAATGTAGTCTCTGCTCTCGATGGGATGAATTAGGAAGCTTGCATTGTGAAGGGCGCTCTGAAAAGCGGCAGCGCAGGCAAAAGATTAAAACCTTTATTAAAACAGATTTCCAAATGAGCATACCGGTACGCTAAAAGCACGTTCTGGGGCGCACGGAGAGGTGGCGGTACGCTCAAGAGCTATATTTGAAAGTGGCGGTACTGAGTACCGGTGTGTACCGGCTCACTTAAAGCACTGTAGTTAACCCAGTAGTCTAAATTAGCCAGTGATTTACTCACCCTTGAGGTATCCTAGGTGTATATGACTTTGTTCTTTCAGACAAATCCAATCGGAGTTATATTAAAACATTATCCTGGCTCTTTCAAGCTTTAAAATGGCAGTGGGTGGCTGTTTTTTTTTGTTAACAATCCAAAAAAATTCAAACAAAGCGCATCCATCCATAATAAAACATTCCTCACCCGGCTCTGGGGGGTAAATAAAGGCCTCTCCTGTAGCAAATCTATGCATTTTTGTAAGAAAATGTCTTTTCGTATGCGGAGGCTGTTCTGGGTGGATGGCGTAGGACGTAGGCGCAGCACACGCACCTGTGATTAGTGACGAACACAGAAGCGCGAAAGAGGCACGTTTTATTATGGATAGATGCACTTTTTTTTTTTTTGAGGGGGCGGGGGGGTTATGTTGACACTTGGCGTCTTTTTTGAAGCTGCCGGTGTCTGTTTTACATTATAATCCTATGGATTAAACTGTGTTTTCAAAAAAGTCCTGAGCGCATTTTAAAACTAAAAAAGAGCTCTTGTCAACTTTTTCTTATCAAAAAAGACACCAAGTGTGAACACGCCCTTGGAGTGTTGAAAGAAAAAAAATGCCCTGTGGCATTCTAAAGCTTAGAAGAGTGAGGATTTAAAAAAAAAAAAAAAGACTCTAAATAAATATAATTTGTGGATTTGTCTGAAAGAAGAAAGTCATATACACCTAGGATACCTTGAGGGTGAGTAAATCATGGGCTAATTTTCATTGGATGGATTCTAATTGGAAGTCAGAGTTTATAGTTACTTATGTTAAAAGGAATTCCAATGATAACCTTACTCTGTGCCATTATGATTATAGTTGCATTATGTATCGTTCTTGATGTGAACGGGCCTTAACTGTGGTTTTACTTTTCTAACGATCTCCTCTCCTTCACTGAAAGGCCCCATGTGGAGTTAGTAAACATCCTGCTGGAATGCGGCAAGGAGGTGCGCGTCGCAATCGCCCGCCGAATACGAACTCAGTGCGAGCAGAACTGGGGAGCTCTCTGCGGGAGTCTGAGTCTCTGTGCCCTCGGAAAGGTGGAGAACCAGGCCGGTTCCACCCTCGCCCCTGTCCCAGACATCACCACCCCTCCAGGAGCCAGCGGCAACTCCCTCCCTCCTGCGAGCCCGCGTCTCCCTGAGGCCAACGGGGAAACGGTCTGGACACTCACAGAAGATGAAAATCAGTCCTCAGGTCCTCAAGACAACGCCTCTGATGCCGAAAAAGAGCCAAAGAGGTCTCTAAATGCCACCAAAAGGAGGTGAAGGGAAGCGGGTTCTCAGTGCCTTTAGCCCACACGTCCAAAAAGGCTCATTCACCGCTCTCCTTCCTTGCCTCTCTCAAGTACAAATAAGCTGCAGTCTCCAGTGCTTCTATAAGAGCACCAGCGACGACAGGGTATTTCAATGTGACGTTACATTTAGAGCTGTCATCGGTCATTGTGTTTGTTTTGTAGGTCATTCTGTGAGAACGAGGACTGGTACAATATTTGAGAGGAGTCTCAACAATTTTGCAATATTTCAGTGACATTTCACCCTTTGTAGATATATTTGTAGATTGTGGAATAATTGCATTCCTCAGGCTGCAGACTCTTCAGAATGCGTAGAGGGAGTCTGTCAGGCTGCAATTCTGAATAGCATTATTACAAAAACTGGGCCTTGTGTTTTGTGATGACATCATTCCATCTGCTCAGTATTTGTCTGTTTTGAAGCAAGTCCATTTGGGTGAACATCACATAAACATGTCCAGGTCACATTTCACCCCAAAAGAAAGAAAGGAAATGTCTATTAATAAAAATAAAGAAAACTAATTTATACATTGGATTACACTACTGTTTAAAAGTATGAGGTCAGTTTTTTTTTCTTTTTTTAAGTAATTAATACTTTTATTTTGTAAGGTACTGATAGTAAAAATAGTTTTTGTTACAAAAAGTCCATTTCAAATAATAAATGCTGCTCTTTTGAAATTTCTAGTCATTGAAGAATATAAAAAATTGTGTCATGATTTAAAAATATGAATGATCAACATCGTGTTGAAAACTGCTTAATATATTGTTTTTCAGGATTCTTTGATGAACAGATTGTTCTAAATAACAGGTTTAGTTGAAATAGAATTTGAATTTTCTTTACTGTCACTGTTGATCTCTTTAGTTTCCTGAATGCATATGTTGATTTCTTTTGAATTGTGAACTTTTAAATGGAAGTGTGTCAGCATTGATAATAATAAGACAAATTTCTTGAGCAAGTATCTTGTGACACTGAAGACTTGAGTAATTCAGCTTTGCCATCACAGAAATGAAATATATTAAAATAGTAAATAGCTCTTTTAAACGTAAATAATATATCACAATATTATTAAAATTTTTACTCTATTTTTGAATATTCAAGACCATTAAATGTTTTGAATTGTGGCATTATTTCATATATTTTTTTTTTTTATGGTAAAGCTTTTTGCTGCATTTGAATTAAATTCAGGACATGAAATGCCATTTTTTAAATACCTTTAATAATATAGTGTTTTCTACTGTCTTCTAATCAGTTTCTCTTGTTTTGGGGTGAAATATGGATCCACATCTTTGGATTGTTTTGAGCACAGGTAGAGCCTCAGCAGCAGATATAAGCTCTTATATACCACGTGCTTCATGCAGTACACTCAGGTGTGTCCACTGCAGTGTTGCAACGTGACATATCTAATATGTAATATCAAATTTCATATTTTCTTGCTAAGAATTTTTCGTACGTGATTCAAAAAATAAAACTATACCTTTCTTAATAGATTGCAGTTATATACACAAACATTTTCAAGTATGACAGAATATGCAGATCATTAGTTTTGGACCTACCTCATCTCTGTAACATGCACCTGTACTGAAATACTGTATAATATATTGCATAAAACATTCTATATGTTAGAATGTGTCCCATAGTTTCACAAGGCAAACTGGTCAATGCCTAGACTCACTCTTCTATGTTTTAGTGTGTTTCTTGTAAATATTTGACATTATTGTTATTTTTAATTTAAATTAATTTCTTCAAATTTATGCATGAAGTGTATCTTTTTGATTTTCAGGTCAGGCTCATTTCAGCCACTATAGAGTGCTGGTTAGTCATTTTATATAAATGCTTGTACTATTTATTTTTTATTTTATTTTAGTTATTTTATTTTATTTTTTTGGATCTGTATCAAAGTAATCAAATGTATTCCACAATAAATTAACCTTGTATCGAATTTTTGGCCTTTGTGGATTCAAAACATGCATAAATCATCACAGCTTCTGAAAGGTTATAAAGAAACTGTAATGCAATAAAAGAAAATAGCACACCTGCCACTTGGGTAACTTTTCACCATCAGAAACAAAGTGCGCCAAGACCACAATGTTTGTTTTGTGCAACACACACACACACGATCATTTCCACATACTGCTGTATCATAGCAAAACTTAAGAGTAAAGAGCTGGACTGCAACAGAAGAAAAGCTCGGTGTAATTAATATCCCACAAGATACAGGGCCTAAAGAGATACATGTGACTGCATTTCTAAACCAAATTTGCATTTACATCATTTTTGGAACTGGAGCTGGATAATTAAAATGTTTTATATTTGAATATATTTTAAAATGTAGTCTGTTCCTATGCTGCAAAACTTAATTTTCAGCATCACTTTTCAAATAAATCCAGCCTTGGTGAGACTTTTTTTTTAAAATAAAAAATCATTAACTTTTAAATGGTTTTGTAAATGAATAAGGGACAAAAATGATCTGTTCTTCATAAAGTCGCCTACTTTTGAAGACCCAACCAGACATTTCTTACAGTAAAAGAGACAGTACACCCCCTAGTGGTTCCTGTAGTCAAGTCAAATCAGGTGTTTTCAGCTCAGGAAATGACTAGAATAGCAATCAATTAGAGAGACTGCAGCAAAAGTTTGGGAAAATCACAATTTAGAATTATTCCTAGTCTCTTAAACTCACCAATTAAGGTTGAACTTATCTGATCACAAATACAGTTTCGTTATAATGCATTTTAAAATGTAATTTATTCCTGTGATCAAAGCTGAATTTTCAGCATCACTACTGTAGTCTTCAGTGTCACATGATCCTCTTGTCATCATCTTTAGGGTGGTGAAATGATGACAAACCCCTCGTTTGGAAAGAACTATTGGCTCCGAGAACTGTGTCTCATTCAGGTTGTATCAGTATGATTTATGGAAAGCAGTGTTAAGTTGACACAGTTCTCTTTTCCACTAAATGAAGGGGAAGAGTCTCTTTTTCAGGATGTAGAGCACTGTAGCCAGAAACAGAGCAGGAGCTAAAAAGATCAGCAGTTTTCGGTCAGTTCACGCCGATTATATTTCAGGATTAGTTTTCGCCCCGAGTGAATGGTTCCCGTCATGGCCTTAAACTCTTCATTCGTCTCTTGCACAGTCCTTGAGGACGCACGCAGCTGGAATCAGAGCAAGTGAAGAACATAAACTTGCAATATTCATAACGAGATTGTAGAAATGTCATAGACATGAGGTTAGATGTTCAGAAGCCGTGTTCCATGTTCATGTTTCCAAGGTTGTTTCTTTAAATCAAATGTTAAGATCTTCAACCTGAATATATCGAAATAATCATTTATATTCAAACCAGACCAGATTTGCATCATAAAAATTCACAGATTCTTTTTCCTTCAACTGCAGGTTTAAGTACTTTCACAAGCTGTTTTTCCCCAAATTAGTTCATGAAAAAAATTAGATGTGACCCTGGAGGACGAAACCAGTCATGAAAGTGAAAGTGACGTGACATTCAGCCAAGTATGGTGACCCATACTCAGAATTCGTGCTCTGCATTTAACCCATCCGAAGTGCACACACACAGAGCAGTGAACACACACACACACTGTGAACACACACCCGGAGCAACAAACACAACAAGATGCATTTAGAAGTGAATAAAATCCATTTAAATACCACATAAATGTGGTCTCACTTATATTAGGTGGCCTTTACTACTATATACTTGTATCAATGTGTTCATATTGTATTGCAGTGAGGTTAGGGACAGATTTGGTGTTAAGGGTAGATTTAAAGATGGGTTAAGGTGTAAGGCAGGGGTGGGGAACGTTGATCCTGGGAGGGCCTGTGTTTTTTTTAAATAAAGTGGGAGCTTTTTTTGCCTTCAAAAATCATAGAAACGTTTGGATTTGATTGTGACTGGCTGATCAGATCAGCAGCTGTAAAGCAGCATGATTTACCTTTGTCTAACAGAGTCACAAGAAGCAGTTCGTCCTTCTCCAGGATGTCAATGACCTGCACGCCGTCTGCTTACTGAAACACAGGAGTATGGATAATACTGTAATTCAGCACACAAACAGAAAGATGATTAGACAGTAAAAACAGTTTTTCTGACCTTAACATCTGCTTCCGATGGCTGCCGTAGTGTGATATAAGAGAATATGAAACTCACAACTGTGGAGGAAAAAACAACTCAATTTTTCAAGTCCAAGTAGAGCAAAATACGCAGTTTGGTGCAGACGTTATGATTATTTATTTCTATGGCCAAATAGTAAGAAGAAATTCTGACAGCTTGCAATGTAAATCAATGAGATGACGGACTACTTACATAAAAGACAAATAAATAACTGTTGTCACTCTATATCTCAGAATAATGTTTTATTAAGATATATGCTTAGATTTATGATCAAAGCTCTTTAGTTTTAATTGTAGGGTAAACATATAATGCAATGAAATACAATGATGACTAATGTACAAATAAATATTCCTCCTCCGGAACGTGAATATAGAGACACCAGCCACCATAGTCAAATGTTTACCGGGAGCCAGAGCACCTTGACATCTTGGCAAATTTAAAAGTGCTGGCTAATGCTAAACGTAAATACAGTAAGATTGTTATTCATTCCGGCACTAATGATGTTCGACTTCGCCAGTCGGAGATCACTAAAAATATTAAACATTAAAGAGGTATGTGAACTTACAAGCACGATGTCAGACACTGTAATATGCTCTGGTCCCCTCCCTGCTTACCGTGGTGACGAGATGCATAGCAGATTGTCATCACTCAATGGCTGGATGTCTAAGTGGTGCCCACAGAATAACATAGGTTTCATAGACAATTGGACGAGCTTTTGGGGCAGACCTGACCTGTTGAAAAGAGATGGTATTCATCCCTCCTGGGGTGGCGCCACTCTTCTCTCTAGAAATATGGCAAATAATCTTAGAGTTTATACTTGACTAACTGGGGCCCAGGTCATGAAGCAGACAGACTGGCTAAACCGACCGTCTGCTAGCTGCCTCCCGTCTTAGAGGTCAGTTAATTCTCAGCACATAGAGACTCTTTCACCTAGATATCACACTATAGAGACTGTGTCTGTTCCCCGAACTAAAAAATACAAAAAAACGTCCAAACCAAGTTAAGATTAACAATTTAATTGAGGTTCAACAAATAAAAAACAGCTGCAATATGGATAAACAAATGATAAAGCTTGGCTTATTGAATATCAGATCCCTTTCTACGAAAACACTTTTTGTAAATAATATGATCACTGATCATAATATAGATGTACTCTGTTTGACAGAAACCTGGCTAAAACCTGATGATTACATTATTTTAAATGAGTCCACCCCCCAAGATTACTGTTATAAACATGAGCCGCGTCTAAAAGGCAAAGGGGGAGGTGTTGCTTCAATTTATAACAACGTTTTCAGGATTTCTCAGAGGGCAGGCTTCAAGTATAACTCATTTGAAGTAATGGTGCTTCATATAACATTATCCAGAGAAACAAATGTTAATGATAAATCCCCTGTTATGTTTGTACTGGCTACTGTATACAGGCCACCAGGGCACCATACAGACTTTATTAAAGAGTTTGGTGATTTTGCATCCAAGTTAGTTCTGGCTGCAGATAAAGTTTTAATAGTTGGTGATTTTAATATCCATGTTGATAATGAAAAAGATGCATTTGGGATCAGCATTTATAGACATTCTGAACTCTATTGGGGTTAGACAACACGTTTCAGGACCTACTCATTGTCAAAATCATACTCTAGATTTAATACTGTCACATGGAATTGATGTTGATAGTGTTGAAATTATGCAGCCAAGTGATGATATCTCAGATCATTATTTAGTTTTGTGCAAACTTCATATAGCCAAAATTGTAAATTTTACTTCTTGTTACAAGTATGGAAGAACCATCTCTTCTACCACAAAAGACTGCTTTTTAAGTTATCTTCCTGATGTATCCAAATTCCTTAGCATATCCAAAACCTCAGAACAACTTGATGATGTAACAGAAACTATGGACTCTCTCTTTTCTAGCACTTTAAATACAGTTGCTCCTTTACGCTTAAGGAAGGTTAAGGAAAACAGTTTGACACCATGGTATAATGAGCATACTCGCACCCTAAAGAGAGCAGCCGGAAAAATGGAGCGCAGCTGGAGGAAAACAAAACTAGAGGTATTTCGTATTGCTTGGTGGGAAAGTAACCTATCCTACAGAAAAGCATTAAAAACTGCTAGATCTGATTACTTTTTTTCTCTTTTAGAAGAAAACAAACAACACCCCAGGTATTTATTCAATACAGTGGCTAAATTAATGAAAAATAAAGCCTCAACAAGTGTTGACATTTCCCAACACCACAGCAGTAATGACTTTATGAACTATTTTACTTCTAAAATTGATACTATTAGAGATAAAATTGCAACCATTCAGCCGTCAGCTACAGTATCACATCAGACAGTGCACTATAGACCCCCTGAGGAACAGTTCCACTCATTCTCTACTACAGGAGAAGAAGAATTGTATAAACTTGTTAAATCATCTAAACCAACAACATGTATGTTAGACCCTATACCATCTAAGCTCCTAAAAGAGGTGCTTCCAGAAGTCATAGATCCTCTTCTGACTATTATTAATTCCTCATTGTCATTAGGATATGTCCCCAAAACCTTCAAACTGGCTGTTATTAAGCCTCTCATCAAAAAACCACAACTTGACCCCAAAGAACTAGTTAATTATAGACCAATCTCGAATCTCCCTTTTCTGTCCAAGATACTAGAAAAGGTGGTATCCTCACAATTATATTCCTTCTTAGAGAAAAATGGTATATGTAAGGTTTCCAGTCAGGATTTAGACCGTATCATAGTACTGAGACTGCTCTCCTTAGAGTTACAAATGATCTGCTCTTATCATCTGATCGTGGGTGTATCTTTCTATTAGTTTTATTGGATCTTAGTGCTGCGTTTGACACAATTGACCACAACATTCTTTTGCATAGACTTGAACACTTTGTTGGCATCAATGGAAGTGAATTAGCATGGTTTAAATCGTACTTATATGACCGCCATCAGTTCGTAGCAGTGAATGAAGATGTATCATATCGATCACAAGTGCAGTATGGAGTACCTCAAGGCTCAGAACTAGGGCCGCTACTCTTCACGCTTTATATGTTAGCCTTGGGAGATATCATCAGGAAACATGGTGTTAGCTTTCACTGTTATGCTGATGATACTCAGCTCTATATTTCTTCGCGGCCTGGTGAAACACACCAATTTGAAAAACTAATGGAATGCATAGTCGATATAAAAAACTGGATGACGAGTAATTTCTTACTGCTAAATTCTGAAAAAACAGAGGTGTTAATTATAGGACCTAAAAACTCTGCTTGTAATAACCTAGAACACTGTCTAAGACTTGATGGTTGCTCTGTCAATTCTTCGTCATCAGTTAGGAACCTAGGTGTGCTATTTGATCGCAATCTTTCCTTAGAAAGCCACGTTTTTAGCATTTGTAAAACTGCATTTTTCCATCTCAAAAATATATCTAAATTATGGCCTATGCTCTCAATGTCAAAGGCAGAAATATTAATCCATGCATTTATGACCCCAAGGTTAGATTATTGTAATGCTTTATTGGGTGGTTGTTCTGCACGCTTAGTAAACAAACTACAGCTAGTCCAAAATGCAGCAGCAAGAGTTCTTACTAGAACCAGGAAGTATGACCATATTAGCCCGGTCCTGTCAACACTGCACTGGCTCCCTATCAAATCATATAGATTTTAAAATATTGCTTATTACTTATAAAGCCCTGAATGGTTTTGCACCTCAGTATTTGAATGAGCTCCTTTTACATTATAATCCTCTCCGTCCGCTACGTTCTCAAAACTCAGGCAATTTGATAATACCTAGAATATCAAAATCAACTGCGGGTGGCAGATCCTTTTCCTATTTGGCGCCTAAACTCTGGAATAATCTACCTAACATTGTTCGGGAGGCAGACACACTCTTGCAGTTTAAATCTAGATTAAAGACCCATCTCTTTAACCTGGCTTACACATAACATACTAATATGCTTTTAATATCCAAATCCGTTAAAGGATTTTTAGGCTGCATTAATTAGGTTAACCGGAACCGGAAACACTTCCCATAACACACTATGTACTTGCTACATCCTTAGAAGAATGGCATCTACGCTAATATTTGTCTGTTTCTCTCTTATTCCGAGGTCACCTTAGCCACCAGATCCAGTCTGTATCCAGATCAGAGGGTCACTGCAGTCAGTACGTATCCAGACCAGATGGTGGATCAGCACCTAGAAAGGACCTCTACTGCCCTGAAAGACAGCCGAGACCAGGACAACTAGAGCCCCAGATACAGATCCCCTGTAAAGACCTTGTCTCAGAGGACCACCAGGACAAGACCACAGGAAACAGATGATTCTTCTGCACAATCTGACTTTGCTGCAGCCTGGAATTGAACTACTGGTTTTGTCTGGTCAGAGGAGAACTGGCCCCCCAACTAAACCTGGTTTCTCCCAAGGTTTTTTTTCTCCATTCTGTCACCGATGGAGTTTCGGTTCCTTGCCGCTGTCACCTCTGGCTTGCTTAGTTGGGGGTCACTTCATCTACAGCGATATCGTTGACTTAATTGCAAATAAATGCACAGACACTATTTAACTGAACAGAGATGACATCACTGAATTCAATGATGAACTGCCTTTAACTATCATTTTGCATTATTGACACACTGTTTTCCTAATGAATGTTGTTCAGTTGCTTTGACGCAATGTATTTTGTTTAAAGCGCTATATAAATAAAGGTGACTTGACTTGACTCCTATAAATAAGCATTTTGAATCATATCTGATACATTTTAATATTATTTATCTAAAAATATGCATGGATAATTAGTAAAACTAAGCTGCTTTAGTCCAGTAAAGTTTCACCATGACATATTGAAGACAACATAAAAGTTCTTTCTACCTTATAAGATTTATTTATTAATAGATTAAGATAAATGCCAATAAAATGTCAATAATCAGATTATAATTATTTAACCATTATGATAGATATTATTCAACTGTCCATCACAAAAAAAAATTACTAGTTTTTTTTACTAGTTTAACCATATTGAACAGCAAGAAAGTCATAGTAACTTTGCTTTACACACTTTCAAAAATCAATCAATCAATAAGAGCAAAATGCCATGCATTCTGGAAGCATCTTAGATGTTGAATTTGATTCCATACTATTATTATTATTATTATTATTATTATTATTATTATATGTTTACAGTACTGGCAGCCGTTTTGACAGAAAGTAGATTTTTAATCTATATGGTTACATGAAATGACGAATGTACCTGAATCCTAAGTCTTAACTGATTGAACTTTTCCTTCACTGTACAGTTCAGATCCAGAAGCACTGCCTGTGGCCCACAGCATTCTCTTATGTCCTGACACAAAAACAAAAGAAACAAGAAAGCATTTTTTCCAATTCATGCTGACTGACACAGACACGAAAGTCATGGCCACAGCTTTATATTACTATAACTACAAACCTAACAGAAAGCAGATACATTAATGTAAAGAATGAAGTCTACCTGAAAAAGAGCTTTGATTTCCAGATCATATTTGATAATCTCCACATATTGGGATAAGCACATCAGAGGAGGATGCCATGTTTGTTGTTATAAGATAGGTCAGAAGGTCCAAACTTCAGTGCATTTTCAGAACTTTTTGATGCGCCCTGCAAAAGTGTTCTGGGCAAAACAGTGTATTATACTGCTTTACAACTTTTCCTAAGAATGCGTAATGATATATGATTGATTCAATTAATCAAGAGTGACAGAAATACTTTTTTTTATTATTATGCAAAAGTTCCCATATAGTGTTCTTATATAACTTTTAAGAATCCTAAACAAAATGTATTATGGTTTCCACAAAACAAGTCGCTTCAGTCCAGTAAATGTTCACCACGAAATTTTGATAACAACATAAAAGTATTTTTTACATTTTAAAAATCATTAAATATTTATAGATTTACAAATAAATATCCACAAAAGGTGGGTAATCCAGTTATTAGTTAATTATACCATTATTATAATGGATATTATCCAAATGAAAAAAATAAATAGCCTAAATAAACGTTAACATGACAGACAGACAGATAGATAGATAGATAGATAGATAGATAGATAGATAGATAGATAGAAACAGTAGATAGATAGATAGATAGATAGATAGATAGATAGATAGATAGATAGATAGATAGATAGATAGATAGATAGATAGATAGATAGATAGATAGATAGATAGATAGATAGATAGATAGATAGATAGATAGATAATAAGAACATTTTCTTATAGCACCAAATCATATCATGTGACACTGATGACGGAAGAAATAGAATTCTATTCATATATGTATATATGGAATGAATTTGCACTAAAAATAAGTCAAACAACTTCTCGACATTTTAACAGTACTGTGAAGGAAAGAACATAACCTCACAACTATTGACAGAATAATAGTGGAAAGTTTGTGGTTTCATTTTGACTTAGAAATGCATGACTGTTGCCAGAAACGCTATAGGCATCCAAGAACCGAGAAGAGTGAGGAAGAGAGAAAGAATTGGAGGAAGAGAAGAGAGGAGGAACAGAATGAGGTAGCTGGGTCACTGAGCAAATGTCATTTGTGACGCATGCGAGCAAACCTACTGCCTGCACAATTTAAATGTATGTGACTCTGAGTTAAGAAGTAAATTGGGGTTCAATAGTCTAGTGAAAATGCTTCATTACATCTATCACTAGTCATTCAAGACTAAACCTCATGGTCCTGACAGAGACGTGGATCAAACCAGAGGACACTGTTACTCCTGCAGCACTCTCCAATAATTTCTCATTTCCCCAAACTCCCCATCTGGCTGGAAGAGGTGGAGGTACTGCTCTGCTTATCTCTAATGACTGGAAATGTATTCCTTTACCTTCTCTGAGTATTAGCGTATTTGTCTAACTCTTGCATGGTCTTTAAAACATTTTCCTCCCTCCTTTGTCCTCCTCCTCTCCTTCCTTCAGCAGCTATAAACGCTGAAAACCTTGCTATATTCTTCATTAATAAAATTAAAACCATCAGTTCAAAATTCTCCACACCACAATCTGTCAACCACATCTTACCAGCAAGCATACACTCGTTCACATTTTCAGACTCATCCTTTCTAATCATCCTACAACTTGTCCGCTTGATCCTATTCCATCTCATCTCATTCAAGCCATTTCTCCTGCAATTGTACCTGCACTCGCTCAAATCATTAACACATCCCTCCACACTGGTGTTTTCCCCTCAACATTTAGACAGGATCACATAACCCCACTACTTAAGAAAGCCACCTTTAACCCATCTCTTTCAGAGAACTACAGACTGGTTTACCTTCTTCCTTTCATTGCAAAAACAATTGAATGAGCTGTTTTCAACCAAGTCTCTGCCTTTCTCACACAGAACAACTTCCTTGACAGCAACTAGTCTGGTTTCAGAAGTGGAAATTCAACCGAGAAAGCCTTGCTCTGTTGTTGAAGCCCTAAGATGGGCAAGAGCGGATTCCAAATCTTCAATTCTGGTTAACCACCAGATCCTCCTGTCAACCCTATTGTCAAAGGGCATCTCAGGATCACACTCTAACATCTAACTACTTGGGTGCCTCAGGGCTCAGTTCTTGGACCACTTCTCTTCTCTGTCTACATGGCATCATTAGGTTCTGTCATTCAGAAACATGGCTTTTCATATCACTGCTATGCTGATGACACTCAACTCTACCTCTCATTCCATCCTGATGATACGACGGTAGCTGCTTGCATCTCAGCTTGTCTAATAGACCTTTGTTGCTGGATGAAGGACCATCGCAACTCAACCTTGCCAAGACAGAACTGCAACGTTTCATTACAATTTTAACTTCCATTTATGCACATCAACCATAACTCCTTCAAAAACCGCCAGAAACCTTTGAGTTATAATTGATGATCAGCTGACTTTCTCAGACCACCAGTCCTGCAGATTTTGCATTATTCAACATCAAGAAGACCAGGGCATTTCTTTCGGAACATGCTTCACAACTCCTTGTTCAAGCTCTTGTTCTGTCCAGGCTGGACTATTGCAATGCTCTCTGGCAGGTCTTCCATCCAGTTCTATTAAACCTTTACAGAAAATCCTAAACATGGCAGCAAGATACATTTTTTATGAACCAAAAAGAATGCACATCACACAAATCTGTTTATAAATCTGCACTGGCTACTAACAGCTGTTTGTATAAAATTCAAGGCATTGATGTTTGCCTACAAAACCACTAATGGCCTTGCTCTTGCGTTCTGCAAGTGAACGTCACTTTATCGTGCCATCTCAAAGAGGCTCAAAATCATTTTCACTGACTTTAAATTGAATGTTCCCTCCTTTTTAACACTGGCTTGCTCTATTCTTTTTCTTTTCTATCGGTTTTCTTTTTATTGTATGATTTAAAAAAACCTTGCTACATGTACTGCATTAAGCTAACTGAGACTTGTTATAGCACTTGCCTATCATTGCTCTTTTGATGATTTTTATTGCTTCCATTGTCCTCATTTGTAAGAAGCTTTGGATTAAAGTGTCTGCTAAATTTCTAAATGTAAATGTACATTTATTAAGGTAATCTAGTAAAAAAGCACAACAGATGAAGAGGTGCAGTTTCTAATGTTTATTTTGATAGTAAAATCAATAACAGAATTAGACTATCATGGTTACAAGCAGAATTGTGGTACCAACTCCTGGCTTATACAATACAGTGACATAATTAAGGATACTAGAAAGAAATCAAATCAAATCATAAGAGTCACAATAACACAAACAGACACATTTTGAAGATCAATCACAACTGCTTTTAAGCCTACTTCACATCTGTACACTAATAAGGCTCGATAAACCAAGCTGTTTTCCAACTAGTTGTGCCATAGGAAAAAAAGAAAAGAAATAAATAACAGTGAAAGAAAATGTCCTATGTATGTCAAAACCCAGCACAACACTGAAACATAAATAGAACAACTGTCAAGATATTGTTTTGAACAGGCATATATGTGAACTACAAATATAGACATTGCTAATAGGATCAAGTAACTGTTAGTTTCAGTAGGATACACTTCTGCAGAGTTTTGCTTAAGAATATCAACAAGAGATCTATGACAGAGCACTTAGCAATGAAATACAGCCTTCCTACTGTGACTAGAACCACAAAATAAAAATACAAAAAAAAAAAAATGAAAAGATTTTACACTTAAGAACTACTTAGGAATCCCATGCTAAATTATCAAGTAGAATACCATACAACATTAGAAGCACAAATTGACGTATTGTGATTTTTTTTTTTTTCAAATAATTGACAATCATTGTAAATTGAATGTTGTATGCATTTTCGAAACTAAAAAGAATCGAAACAAAAAGGTTTCCGTGGCCCTGGTTACATTTTCAAAAACCCAAAATGTTGAAGGTCAATTTAATCGCTCGATGGAAATTTGGCAAAAGGTCAGAAGGGAATGTAAATCACTGCAGTGTAGAAAAAGTGTTCCTCGACTACCTTTTTGATAATGTTGGATTCAGAATAGTGATTGGAGTGAGTCCGGTGCACTTCAGTGCAAGAGATCTGGGTCCAACAGTCCGAGTGACCCTACTAGCTCTCCATGTCTTCCTCAATAGAAAATGAAATAAACAAACAAGCAAACAGACAATCAAAATAATCTATCACCGCTACATTAGCACGGCCCTTTTCCCGCCTGACCACTGGTTCGGTCCAAGTCCAACATGAGCGCCCGGTGTGGGGTCAGGTCTTGGCACAGGTGTTGCAGTGGCTTGAGCAGATGTCGTAAGAGCAACTTTATTTCGGAACGGTTTCTAGCGTAAGATCGGGGAAGGAGAAGAGTTCATGGACCTGACAGCGCATGCCAAGTCACAGCTCTGAGAGTGTTCAAGTACGTATTTTGAAATTCAGCACCATGGGTGGTGAGACAGGACTCCTACCCAATGTCCAAGTTTTTTTGAACCCAATAAAACGAAGAGCTTCTTTCCCCACCACCATCGCTGTAAAAGGGAGCCATACAGCGGAAACCACCAAAAGAAGACTCAACTTTTCTCTGAGGGAGTGACTGAGTGCAAGGAATGCATCCCGACTGGGCGAACAGGGACGTCCGTTAGCGGTTCGCTGGTCCACCAAGACTTGCCGACCAAATTCCATCTCAGGACGATCTAGGCCGAGCAATGCGCACCTCTTTTTGTGTCATGGAAAAAACTTGATTCTGTTCATTGGAGAACAACTGCTGAAGGCCATTTCAGTTCGTTGGTGAGTGACTCTGCTCCAGGTCATAGCCGGCGATCTGAGGAACAGTAGAACCAGAAGAATCGGGAGGCACAATAATCTTAAGCGATTGTGAAAGGACACAATGTTGACAAGGTTTGACATTGTCTTTCCAAAGTTTTTTCTCCTTCATAACGGCTTCGGCAGAATCCACCACTGCGTATGTCCAACGTATATAAAAGTTACAATGTATCATGTACAAATGGATTTACCTGCTTCTACCAAGGTCAAAACAAAGGCAGAGTCACAATTCCAACCAAGAACATAAACATGGTTTATATGTGATATATGTGATATAAACATTTAAAAAATGAGTCTATGATTGCAGCACTCTTTGGATAGTCTCTCAACCAAAACATATTGGACACAGTCTACGTTTAATCATATTGAACTCCACTGAAGGAAGACTACATTCATCTTTCAATGAAAAAACTGTATGAGGGCAAAGCAGCAACAGTTTCTCATCTGAAGCAAGCTTACTGCTCGACACAGCAGAAAAACAAACAAAACCAAACAAAAAAAAAAGAATAAGAGAGAATTTCAGAGGAAACTTGTGATTTCATTCTTGGCATAAAGGGGAAAGTCTCATTTCTGTAGAAAATGTCAATAGATTAAGTTTGGGTTTTCATGTCTGAATAAGGCACCTGATTTTGCAGGCATCATTTCAAAAATAACATCAGAAATTCTGTAAAACCAAGTGCAATGTGGGTCTTTTCAGCTCCGAGCTGGAGTGCAATGGAGATGATTTACACCGAAGTATCAAAATTTATTTTCCCCACTTGTGCTCATTGGTTTGAATTAAGACAGTGAGACCATTCTTATGTCTGTTGCAAAAGCTCCATGAATATCAATTTAGCAAGGTTAGCATGCACGATAGTCATGTGTATATACAAACATATCCATGGTTTCAAATATCATATCTAAAGGGATCGAGTGTAGCATACAGCTGGTATGCATGATATGTTGGAAAGCATGTTCTGCAGCTAAACCCATCTAAAAAGCTTGAAGGTCTTTTCTACTTTTGAAGAACACACAAGTTGAAACGATTACCACAAGATACAGAGTAACAAAATGCACAGAATGGTAAAATTATTCATCATCAAGGTCCATTAAACAACAGCATAAAAGGAAATTGAACATACAAACAAAACAAAAAAAAAACAACCAAAAACATTCAATAGGTTAAATACATTGGAAAGAGCATGTTTATTTAGCAACAATAAGACAGGCCGCCTTCCGTGAAATGCTTATCAAATGCTTTGTCAGCTTATTCACCATGTTGTTTACCATCGATAACCACTTTTACAATTCCAGATTCAATTATTAAAAAAATACAAGTGCTGTAATCTAAAGCATCATCCTGTCTTTCTACAGAGTGAAACCTGCATAGTGCACCAATAAGAGTAATCTTTCTTTTATATAGCAAACACGTATCTACACAAACCATTAAAAAGGAAAGGTGTAAATGCTAGTTTGAATGCTCTTGAGTATATACTGTAGCCATTTTAGAAGGATTCAAAGTATCCATTGAGATCGAACTGTGTTTGATGAATCCGCGGTATAAATATAGTGGCATAAGATCCATCTCTCGATAAATAATCGTTTACAATATAAAAGTCATTGCTCATAGCTTGAATGTAACAGGGAATGATACAATGATACTCTATACTATTTTACAACATGATTTAGCAGCTTCGGTCCAAAATTATTGAATCATCAACAAAATGCAGACAATTAAAACAATCAATCAATCAAAGAATGGTTGTAATAGCTAGCCTAGTCTTTTTTTTCAGGATATTTTCAGCATCTCACGTTATAGGTGATAAAAAAAAAAAAAAAAAAAAACAAGCAAGCTAAAAAAAAAAACACCCAAATTGTTCAAAAACAGAGAGCTACAATATTTCCCTTTGAAAAAGTAATATGTTGCTAAATAACTGCAAAATATATCAAATGCGGCATAAACAATGAATTATATTTACTTTTTGTGAACTGGTATTTTTCGATGCATATATCATTGTTTTTGGTAATTATAATTAATTCTTATGTGACAGCCCATTGTGAATGTTAATATCGAATCACACTATGAAGCAAAACAAACACACTTATACTAATGTGTGCGTGTGAATATATGTATGTGTGCTTTAAATATCTTTCTTTATATAAAAACAGAATAAGCAAAAAGAAAAGGAAGAAAGATAAAATACTGGCTTTTTCTTTTCCTTAACTGTTTGAATGCCACAGAGTCCCCAGGTTAAAACACTAAACTGCATAGCTCACAACATCATGTTGAATGCGAGAGCTTGTGACAGCACACTATGATAACTACCAAACGCTCGCAAAACAGCAGATCGTCGACAGAAGGACAACATGCATTCCCATCTCCGTATGCTCATTGTCACTTGCCATCAAGCTTATTTTACAGCTTTGCCACTCTGCAAAGCTTTGAGCTGTAGATGGCACAAAAAAGGCCGGTCTTTGTCGCCATAACAAATGGCTTTGCTGTCTTTAAAGAATGGATGGGTTCTTAAAGACAAAAAAAAAAAATTAATCCAATTGATTCCCCATGGCAAATGGAACTGCCTTACAGTACAGCGATATTTCTGTTTCTAAATATATATATATATTTTTTTTTTTTTCTGCTGAGCTACTTTTTCATATAACTCAGATTTCCCCCAGCAAGTAAAAAATTACTTTAAAAAAATCCATGACAACAATACCTGTCTCTGGCCAGAGAGAATGTCAACACTGTACATCGACCTGAAGAAAAATCCAAAATAGAATTTGTATTTTCCATAGGAAATGTCTACCGAAGGCAAATGAAGATCTCACTACTCAAAGAGAAATACACGAATGTCTGTCTCCACTCGAGACCTCTCTGTCACACTGCCCTGGTCAAGATGGCAAAAGTCAAGTACACACCGCAGCATTCAAACGAGGTCGGTTTAGCAGCAAATGGGAGGGGGAAAGCTTTTTTTTTTTTTTTTTGAATAGACAAAGTGCTTTTGCATTCTTACATGTAATATACATTTATAGATATATACTGTATATATTTTCCACATCTAGAATACATTTGAATTCGTGTCTATGTACAAAAAAAGGAAGAAAAAAAGTTTCAACAAATGGACGGTATATAGAATCTTTACTATGCTACTAAAAGCAAAGAAACATAGCTTTACAAAACTCTTAGTTTAGATTTTAAAGGAAAAAATATTCTCCCTTCTTTGATCAAAACGATTTTTGAGAAACAACCTTCTCCACAAGTTTCAGCATCAAGAACAAAGTCACTTTTAAAAGGCCTTTAGCAAACTATTAACAATTCCACTTGGAAGAGATTTTACAGAACGAACAAACTCGCAGCAGCTTGAGATTTTGGTGGCAAGGAAATCTCACGAAAACACAGGTCACAACTCAAATAAGAACTTTTCTTTTTCATAATGAAAATGGAGCCGGACTATTTAAGTTTTTATGACATTATTTTCATCACAGTTAAGCACCTTTCCTCTTCAATTCTCATTGAAGTAATTCTCATTTTACTTAACGTAATCGTAAAGTACAATTGTAAGTATACATCACGGTAATGCGGTTTTGAATTGTTTGAACTATGGTATTGAGAATTTGAGTGTAAAGTGCATTTTTTTATAGGCTTCACTTTATGCAAAATATAATTGATGATTTTTTCTTCTTTTGATACTGGGGTTAAAAATTACCCTGGCTTTTATTGTGAGATTGTTACAGCCAATTAAGTACATATAAGGTATACATAAGATTGTGTTAAATGTAATTTTAAATTAAGATATTGACCAACAATCTATCGTTAAACGATTTGCAAAGGATCATCTGATTACCTTTAGCAAGATAAGTGCTTTCAAAAGAGAGATCTGTGGATAGCACAGAAAGGAAATATAAAGACAATCTCTACAAAAATATATACGGAATTAATTTTTTCTTTCAACAATAGTAAGAAGACAAGCATAGAAACTTTCATTAACATTAATGAGTAACATCGTATTTCAGAAGGTAGCATCTTAATGTATGCACAGATTAATGCGTATTCAAATTCTAAACAAGACAATGACATGTATCATTTTTGTATATGCACTCTCCTCTACAACTATGGAAAGAATAGTAAACCTTTTGGTTTTGTGATAATATCTTCTTTGGGCAAAATAGAAGCATCTCCATTAAATTTATAGCTCTCCTTTTAAATACGCGACAAAACTTCGGTCGGGGGAAACCAAATGGTGGTAGAGATATTTATGAGAACAAAAGGAACAGTACAAAATTTTACAAGGATGCAAATGAATGCTTCTTTCTGCAAAGAATTGGACCCAAGCAAATTTCACAGTTCATTAGAAATCCCTGACCCTACCATTTTTCCTACATTCAATACGGTGTCAGATAAGCTGTGCAAAACCTTACTTAGACTGGCTAGTTGCCATTTTTAAGTTGCATGTGTCTTTGGTACAAAAAACAGAACAATCAAAATATAGTGTGCAAATATCATATTTTTGTTTTTTTTAATATGTGAATATTTCTTATATTATGACATGGCCCACCCTCCGAAGTACCCCAAAAAATTGTCCAGAGCCATCTTATGATACAAAGCACAGACTCTGTGGCATATATCTATATTCTCCATGTTCCTATGTACATTCAGAGTATTTCTGCAAAATGGTCCATTTGCGCTCTCTATCGAGTTTTATTTTTCCTCAACTCCACGATTACAAGGCACAATGAATCTTACTTGTATAAAGTACAAATATAAACAAAACCCAGTCTGGGATTCAGCTTTTTAAGCCTCTTTCGCTGAGAATTTGCAAAACAACATCAAAGGCGTAGAAGGGAAAAGATTTCACCAGTGGATAATAATCAATCAATCTAAGTATTTACAATAAGGGATTTAACTGACCATATGCTCAAGTCAAAGAAAGAAGAAGGAAAAAAAACTCACACACTCTCTCTCTCTCTTACCAACCTGAGACGATCGCAGATCTGTGGGAAAGGGCGTTTGAGGCCTGCTTCCTCACATGCTACTCTCTTGAAACATCCCTGTTCTACATATATACACTAAACATCAGTAACTTTGCGTTTAATATCAGTATTTGCGTTTGCCTTGTTGTAGTTGGTGCATCTCAATTGATCATCACAACAATTGATTCAAACAGGAATTCCCCCGGACACTTAATAAGTGTATAAAGTAGGCCTAACAAGGGTCAAATCGTACACGCCATGTTCAAAAACTTGCAAAGTTTGCATTTACACCTTTTTGACGGCCAAATCAAAGGAACTAATGCCTTCGTAGTTTCTCTGCAGAGTGTGCCTCTGCTTCCCAAAACTCTCAATGGGCATCTGACAGATTTAGCTGGACGCAAGAGAAAAAATGGCTACAGCAAGAACTGGTGCTCATTGTTTAGCTATGTTCTCTCTCTTTTTCTCATTTGTTAGAGGTATCTCGTATATTGGCTTTTAATATTTGCAAAATGGCGGCCTGTTGATCAATACCAGCCACATGCACACATGGTAGGAAATGGACTACTGAGTGCAAAGGTTAACTACTAGTTGCATTTCCATTGGTGTGCACGAGGTGAATATACATATACGTATGCACAGACAGGCGGGTATCGTATGCATGTATTCACTTTAAATGTGAGGATGCGTCTCCAAGTGAAATGTGCATGCAGAGTGTCGGGCCGTTACAGTGTGGGACAAGAATGGTGTGGATGGCTTCGCCAGTCGGCGTGACTCTACACCTTCGACGTGGGCACACGCAGCCCCACCAGCCCTCCGGTGGGATCTCCTTTCCCAGTGTTCTCCAGGATCTGATTCACAAAGTCTGAAGTCTGGCCGGCCACTGGGGGTTGCACTGTATAAACAAAACAGAGCATTTTAAGAAAACCATATTAATGGTGTCAAATGATTAATCAGGATTAATCACTTCGAAAAGTAAAAGTTTTTGGTTACATAATATATGTTTGTGTACTGTGTATTTTTTAATGTAAATGCACATATATGCAGTATATATTTTAAAAATATTTACATGTATATATTTTAGTGCGGTCAAATAATTATAATCGCGATTAATCGCATCCTAAATACGTTTTTGTTTATATAAGTAATAATTAAATCAAATAATTTTTATTTTGGGGTGAACTAGCCCTTTAAATGGATATACAAGATTACTGGGCTGTTTACTTCCCAATCTTTTGGGGAAACCTTGCTGAGATCATGAGCTTCCAACATGTTGAAAAAAATATCAACTTATGTTCTTTTAAAGTTGTTTTCGTAGCTTATATAACAGTAGGATGAGGTCATGTCATGTGGTGATGTGCTGATTGTGATGTGGTAACAAAAATGTATTCAGAAAACAGTTTCAATACAACAGAGGTCACAGCACAGAGCAAAATGAAAAGGCTCTTTAAATTCTTGAAGACACAAGAACACAAGGATAGCTTGATCACGCTTGTAAAGCAAGCAGATTTCTTGCAACTCAGCTTTTTGAGGAGAAACTTGCTTGTACAAGATCACACATAATTAACATTTGCAGTGTTAATTCTAAAAGCACGTTTACAAGTGTTAATAATAATGCAATGTAGAAAATTTTCTTACCTATGGTATCCTCAATGAGTTTATCCAGCTTCTCTGTCATGCTTTTTCCTTTGTCATGTGAAATATCCTGTACTCTGCTGACAATCTCTTCTTTGATTGCATTGATCACAAACAGCAAACGATCTGAAAAAGAAGATATTCATATCTTTCTCTCATTCTCTGCATATTTGGCAAATCTGCTTGGTTACGAGTATGAGCAATAACTTAACTGATCTAAAAACTAGTCTTTCAAAAGTACACTCGGTCTGTTTAAGACAGAGACATTCTCCAATACACAATCTCAAGAACTTCTTTTCATATTTAATTTCCATATCTGAACAATGTACCATATTCAGTTCCAAGGCCCCATAACTTGACTTTGTTGGCTTCATACTGCGCTTTTTTTTTCAGCCTGCAGGCCCTAAGGAAGAAAAAACACAACGAAGAATCAAGAAGAGTATTTTGCTAAAAAAGACATTTTGGTGTGCTGTATTTCAGCATTTTAAATCCTTAACAGCACACAATGTAGCTTAACTAGGCTAACTATAAAGGTACTACTTTACAGGACTTTAAGGGAAAATGTTGGGATGGGAGCTTTAAGAAATGAAAGCAGTAGTAGTTCAAGTAATAAGCAATATGGCTTTACCTGGATGCAAGCTTGTTTTTCTCCTTACGAGACCGAGGCCGAGCGGTTAGGGGTAACTCACTAACCGGCGTCAGGTCACTAATGACTTTATTGAGTTTCCGGAGTTCATTGCCAATCTGAAGCAGCTTTCGAGGATTTGGAGTAAGATCTTCCACATCCGTCCGCCGCGACTTCTTCAGTGTGTATTTTCCTAAACAATTCAGACAAACATTCATGTTAAATACGAACCCGATTCAGAAAAGTTGGGGCACTGTACAAATTGTGAGTAAAAAAGGAATGGAATAATTTACAAATCTCATAAACTTATATTTTATTCACAAAAGAATATAGATAACATATCAAATGTTTTAATGGAATTAGTGAAATAAATCAACTTTTTGATGATATTCTAATTATATGACCAACACCTGTATTAGACTAGAATGAAACACCATTCCTATTCCTAAACTTGAGCAACTTGTCTCCTCATTCCCCAGACATTTGCAGACTGTTATAAAAAGGGGATGCCACACAGTGGTAAACATGGCCTTGTCCCAAATTTTTTGAGATGTGTTGATGCATTTAATTTAAAATCAACTTATTTTTCCCTTAAAATTATAAATTTTCTCAGTTTAAACATTTGATTTGTCATCCATGTTGTATTCTGAATATAATATTGAAATTTGAAACTTACACATCATTGCATTGTGTTTTTATTCACAATTTGTAGAGTGTCCCAACTTTTTTGGAATCGGGTTCTTATATCAGGCTTAAAGGAAGTTCCCTTTCGAGGGAACTTCGAACTGCGTCCTCTAGGGGTTGCTTTGGGGAACACCTCGTCGTGACCCGTGTCTGAAGCATACATTGAAAAAACACCAACTTGTTGGCCGGCGACAGCCTCCGTCGTCACTACCGGTGCGACTATAAATAAGCACCGGGAGAGCACGTCATTATCTTCATCTTCACTGACTGTTTTGTTTGAAGCGTGCATCTGAAAGAACCGGTAAGGGCGATCTTTCTCTGTTTATATAGAGATTAAGAAATGAAAGATGACGTTTTCTTCTCACATCCATCGGTTTCGGCATGAAAGTAATCTGCCGACATCGAGGTGATGCGCGAAAGCGGCTATGAGGGAATGCCCCCTGTAGAAAGAGCTAAAATTTTTATAAATAATTTATAAATTATTTTTATCTGTAGAAATTTTTTCATTCTGCAGGGGAAACATCCTCTCTTAATCTCCCTCCTTGCCATTTAAGCCCCTTCAGAAAATCATCTCGTTTAAATGGCAAGGCATACGCAGTAGCAGGTCAGGCTGTGGCTTTATTATACACAATGCTGGTGCTTCAAGCATATCAGACTGATCTGCTAAGAGACCTGGATAGAGGCAGGGGCCTTATTCTGATCAGGTAGCTGAACTGCACCACACCACCGATCTCTCTCCGTGCTACCAAGCAGGCCGCCTCCGCCATGGGCAAGACTATGGTGGCAGCAGAGAGATGTCTGTGGATGAACCTGGCAGACATCGGGAGGAAAGAAAAGGCTTTCTCAGGTTTCGCCTTCTGATGCTCAGGTTTCGCCTTCTGAACTTTTCGGTATTTCCGTTGAGACGGCGATTTGAGAACTTCAGGGAGACGAGGGCGCACTCTGCTGCTTTCAGATCCTTCATTCCACGAAGGTCCAGGTATGAGCCCGAACAACATAGGGGTCCTGGCCTGTCTCGATCTGATGATCAAAGACGAGCACAGAAGGCTAGTGTCGCAACTCGCGCTCCTCCCCCACCTGCGGGCAGGGGTTAGAGGAATCGTGGGTCACGGGGAGGTAAGCAGAACCTAAAGGGTATGATCTAGACGAGGCAGCGTTCTCATCCGAATCGGAGTGATACCGAGGTATCTACTCGTTCCCTTTGGGGATTTTTAACCCTCTGGAGTCTAAGAGGTTATCAGGAGAAAATAGCCTCATAACGCATATATGCATTAATCAACTTCAGAGGGTTAACTTCTGTTTTTATCCTCCCCTTCCTAATTCCCCTGTAACCACCAGGTCTCCACCTGATCGAGGTTAGGTGGAAACCTCTCGCATAACAGTCTCCTATGCTGGACCTATAATGTTCTTATGGTTCTATGTTCATAGCAACCACTTGACTGATGGTCCAGACTAAAAGGAGGTGCCCCTTTAGCGGGGCTCCAGCGCAGGAGGGTGAGTGAGTAAATGTAACCCTCTCTGTATATACTTATGTGTATTTATTTGCTGGTGGTTACGTGTCTACTAATAAACTCTGTGAGTTTCCTTTGCAGTGCTCAGTTACAGTGTTTAGTAAACACTCGCAAGCACCAGCCATCCGGCTTCATGTTCCGGTATTAGGCGGCTGAGATCACAGGTTTCTGAGGGAGCCTCCTTAATCATCAGGCCCGGCACAGCACTGCAGGGAATTTCATGGATGTCCGGCCAGGTCACCCCGAGGGGTCTCCTGGCCGCTTAGGGGTGCTGTCGCATCTAGCGGGAAGTGGAGGTGGCAGTTACAGAAGTCTTGTATATGCTGCCTCAGGTGATGCTCCCCTCGCCCGAGGTTTGTAAAATCGAGCTTGCCTCTCCCGTGAGATTCAGCGCCTCTGCGATGCTTAGGAACTTTTAAGTACACACGCTAAGCTTTGTGTACTTTCTCATAACCTCATGGTGGTCAGTGTGCACGTGAACACTTTGCGCACTTTCTAAAAATCCACAAGTGGTAAGTTTGCACGCAAGACTCTGCAAACTTTCTGAAATCTTGTACGAAAGGGGTTACGCGCTCCGCGCTTGGTACTTAGTGCTCGCCATGATTCTGGCCTGCACTCCCCTCAGCATGGCGGCATGGGTATACTGTTCCCCAAAGCGACCCCTAGAATACGCTGTTCGAAGTTCCCTCGAAAGGGAACTGTCTCAGGTTACGTATGTAACCATAGTTCCCTGAGTAGGGAACGAGACACTGCGTCCTCTAGCTCCCTGCCATGCTTCGGACGCAAGCTTCAGATGAAGAAGATAATGACGTGCTCTCCCGGTGCTTATTTATAGTCGCACCGGTAGTGACCAGAGGTGGGTAGTAACGAGTTACATTTACTTCGTTACATTTACTTGAGTAAGTTTTTGGGGTAACTAATACTCTTCGGAGTATATTTTGAAGATGGGTACTTTATACTCTTACTTGAGTAAATTTTTGGGGAAAAATCTGTACTTTTACTTCGTTTATGTGGGCGACGCTGCTCTCGTTACTTTATCTTAATGCAATAAATGTTATAAATGCGTCAGTTTATTCCAAACGCGCTGTCTTTTCTCTGGGCAATGAGTGATGCCCATTCGCGAATGATTCATTCTTTTGAGTCAATTCTGTTCAAAGGCTTCATCAAACCAATTGGCAAACGAGTGAATTGGTTCATGAATCAGTTTGAATGATTTGTTCAGTTCCCTGCCGCACGCGCTGAGCGTCTGAAGTTGTTCACTCGGAGTTGTAACGTTTAACATCAGCAGCGTTGAAAAACGTGGCTATGGAACTGCACTGAATTGAAAGCAAATCTGCAAAGGCTATTATTTGCTAGCGATGGAGATCCTTATTAGATGAACACCGCGTGTGCTGTCTACTGTTCAACAGGTAATAACTTGGGCTACATTCGATTACAGCACACGATACCACTGTGACATTACTTTGTTGTAACGTTACGTGTGTGGCTTATAACAGAGGGGAGTCAAGTTGAATGCAGCTTCCAAAAGACAAAAAATAGCCGATTAAGATTTTAATAATTTTAATACAATCACACCGTTGCGAGTACGTTCAGCAAGTCATATCATCAGCAGATCTGTGATTGCTTGCTGGCGCTGAGCCAGAGATAGATGTGTTTTTACAGCGCTGCGCATTATAACAAATCACACATGATTCTTTTGAGCTTATTAAAGCATTGGCCAATCAGAGGCGTTCAGATGAGTCATCGCTAAAATGCCGGTGCTTCCTTCACTCGTTCACTGACTGAATACCTCTTTCTGGCGAATTCTCTTGTCAGAAACAACAAAGTGCAGATGTGTGTACGAATCTGTAAATAAGATATTGATTTCACAGTGTTAACAGTTTCAGTGATTTAATGGGAGTTTCTGAGAGTGATTGAAATCTAGACTGTCAGTGAAAATGATCTTTAATAATGTAAATGTTATTTGCTCTCTTTCTGAACAACGAAAGATTAGTAGCAATATTTATATCACATTAACTTTCAATGTTAAATTCACATTTAATATAAAGTCAGTCGTATTAAAAATATGTTATGGCATGACACCTATATCTGTTACTTAAGTAAACAGACAGGGTTTTATAATAAATTACATAAATTGGAGTAAAGGCTGATGAAATATATACATTTATACACGCACACATACATTACATACATTTTATCTATATATCTAAATAAAAATAGGCTCAGTATATATGACCCAAAGTAACTAGTAACTAACTACTTGAGTAGATTTTTTATCCGATACTCTTTTACTCTTACTCAAGTAACTATTCAAGACTAGTACTTTTACTTTTACTTGAGTAAATATTTCTAGAAGTACTTTTACTTGAGTACAGTTTTTGGGTACTCTACCCACCTCTGATAGTGACGTCAGAGGCTGTCGCCGGCCAACAAGTTGGTGTTTTTTCAATGTATGCTTCAGACACGGGTCACGACGAGGTGTTCCCCAAAGCAACCCCTAGAGGACGCAGTGTCTCATTCCCTACTCAGGGAACTATGGTTACATACGTAACCTGAGACAGATTTTAAAAGATCTTTAATGTCTTTTATAAATAGTTAGGAAAACCTACTTCTCTCCCTATGAATATTCTAAATTTCATAAAAGCGATCTGCTGTAATTATCTGTAACATAAACTGAACAGCCCCTTCTTTGTTCACAGATTTTATTTAATGGACAGTGAATGTCTCACCATGGTGCAAGCCATTCTTTTGGTACATGTTGCTGGGAAGTGTGTCTCTGTCCCATTCGGATGGTTTCAGCATGCGCTCCTGTTTAGATGGGATGAGCTGCTCGCTGTACTCCCAGAAGTATCGACGCTTTCCCCTCTTTCTGGAAATTCCAGCCGTCAGGCCTTTGACATCATCAGCCATGTCAATGTCACATCCTGTTGAAAGATAGGATAGTAATGAGCGAAGAAAGAAATGGACAATGATCTTTTCCTACCCTGCATTTAAAAAAAAAAAAAAAACTAAACCATTATGATCTCATAAGTGCACAATCATGATTCTCAGTTCAACCATAACAAGTCTCAAGGGCTCATTCAAGATATTAGCAGCGTCACAGTTTCAAATTAGGGCAGTTTTCATTAGAGATGCAAACAATACTAAATATGAGTTCTGATACTTCTGTTTTGGTATTTATTGTTATGTATATTAGTATTTCAGTAACATTATCATTTTGAAGTACAGTGCAGTTAGACTGATGATTATTATTTTCATCAAATATTAACTTAAACAGCATATACAGCAGACTACAGCAGCATAACGCGATAAGTAAAATGTTGCATTGTTTACCAACAACTTTTGCAACACTTCCGTGTCCTTCAGATCAACATAAAAAAAAATTTTTTTTTTTCATTTCAGGCTTCATTTATGCTGACTAGCTAACAAAAAATTGCAAGAGAAAAAAAAATGTCCATTGAGTGGCATTTCCAATTCTTGTTTTTAACTGGTGGAAATTTGGGCCCCTCAGTTTCCAACAGGATGGGTGGAGGAGGACATGCTTACAGTTTGACACAAATTATCATACTTCAAAGATCCCTATCTAAATGTTTTCTGTCATCTTAACTGGCGTCACTAGGTCTGCACTATTTGACAAATTCAAACCTGAAATCGCAAACTGCTGCAATTTATCATATGTACTAGTCTTTTTTTACAAAAGTAAAATATTCATAATGCAATTTAATAAATAAATAACTATGTTTACTTCGCTATCTAAATGAGGACATTCCATAGACATCAAATATTGTAAACAGAAACACAAAAACCAAAGAGCAATTATGGTTAAAATTATCATTTTCAATGTGCTCTATGTATGCGAGTTGATCAGTGTTCATATGTAAAAAAAAAGCCTAAATTAAATCGGTTCATTTTATATAATGATCCTGTCTATTCAAAAGATTTGGATTAAATCACACAATCTGTATGCATTACTTTTGTAATGTCTTTTTAAAATGTAAATATATATTTTTTTAAATGGAGTGCAATGGATTTTTAATGGATTTGTTTTCATTTCTGGATGAACCATCCCTTTAAAGGAAAGAATGAAGGTAACCAAGTTTCTGGTCCCCATTGTCTAAAATGTCTAAAATTAGTAGCTCCATAATGCCACTCCAAATAAAATGTAAAAAAAAAAATATATATATATATATAAATAAATAAATATATATATATATATATATATATATATATATATATATATATATATATATATATATATATATATATATAGATATAGATATATATATAGATATAGATAATATATATATTTTTTTTGGCTGGCATCACAATCACACTGATTTATGTCTCATTTATGTCTTTTTTTATTTAACAAAGTATTGGATAAGATTGTCTGTTACTTTCACTTCCCCTTGATTATTTGCACACAACCTTACAATGCACTTTCCAAATGCCTAAGATGCCTAAAATGAACTGTATTTCCCAATGCTACTGCAGAGCAATGACATTCTAGAAAAATTAATGCTACATATTCTCTCTTCCTGCTCACTCAGTAGAAGGCCTATTTGTGCTAAATGTACTGTGCACTCACTTGGTGGCAATGAATTTTGGACCTCCGAAAGTCTGAATATACAGCACAGCATGTATCGATATAAGTATCATTATCAATGCATCTGGCTAAAACAGAATCAACTAAAACATAATTTCGCACCTGGCTCTGAGAATGCATCACTAACGTAGTCGTCTTTGTCACCCTCATAGTCCTCATCGTCGTCCTCCTCCTCCTCCTCTTCCTCTTCATTCTCCGAGAGCTCATGTTCACTGCCAAACCCTTCATCATGGTCTTCATCGTCTAGATCCAATCCCTCCTCCTCTTCTTCCTCTTCTTCGCCTTCTTCCTCCTCTTCTTCCTCCTCTTCCATGTCAACAGTCGCCTTCCCTGCCAGCCTGACCCTGGTTAAAAATAAAGAGTAGTTGTGCTCTTCCTCCTTTTTGTCAGCGGCAGACGCGTCGGATCCAAGGGCATTCGCGGTGAGCAAGGTTTCACTTTCGACAGCTGCAGGGAAGTGCAGTGTGTGTGGCACGGTCCTTAGGGTCCCTATTTCTGGACCAGGACAAGTCAGTACCTCACGTTTAGGTGTCTCCACTCTCTTTTCGCAGCTAATGGAGGATGCCGTGTTAGCAACAACGACGGCTGGATCCTCGCTGATCTGCGAAGCTGAGGACTCATGCTCCTGGATAAGGGGAGAGGCAGAAATGCTAATCTGGGTGGAGCTCCCTACTATAGGCTTTCGTGGTAAGCTGATGCGTACCCTGGCTTTGCGCACATAATCCATGTTGTCCAGAAGTGCGGGAGAGGCTTTGCTATGGCCCTGAAGCTGGGCCTTGGCCATTGTGTCAGTGCTGGAGGGAACGGGCCAGGTAGCTTTCTGGGATCCCTCAGGAAAGTCCGGCAGAAGGTTGCGACTAGATGAGGCGCTGTTTGCAGAGCTGCTGAGTTTGTTGCTCTTTTTGGCCATGGTGGGAGGTGGAAACAAAAGCTGCTTTTGACCCACCAGCAAATCCGGATGGTAAAGAGTGTCACAAACTGGCTGCGAGTCCTCACTGTTGAGCTGGGCCAGGGTCGGCGTCCGGCTTATCACCTCCTCATCCTGGTAAGGGCTGGAAAAGTCATCAAGGCCCAAGAAATCAACTTCCTTGGTGCCCCAGATATCACAACTGGTGAGGCGAGTGTATTTTGTCAAGTCCTCCCAGTATGTGTCCCACTGCTCAAAGTTTGAGCTATAAGCAGGGTCGTTGTCTACTAGCTCAGGTAGATGATCCATGCTGTCTAAGTCTTTGCAGTCTCCGGCTGTGAAAATATCTCCTCTAGGGCTCTGGCGACAAGTCATGTCCCGATCCTGCAAACATTCAAAAATATAACTTAACTTTGTACCAATTGTCATTAACATAACCATGCGTAATCACATTCCAACTTTTACATGGTCTAAACTTTACCTTGAGTTTGTAATTAAAGGGTTAGTTCACCCAAAAATTTAAATTAACCCATGATTTACATACCTTCAAGGCATCCTAGGTATATATGACTTTCTTCTTTCAGACGAATCCAGTCAAGAGTTATATAACAAAATGTCTTTGATCTTCCAATCCTTAGAATGGCACTCAGCGGGTGTTACAGTTCTTCAGTCCAAAAGAAGTGAAATCAAGTGCATCCATCCATAGTAAAACACGAATAAAGACCACCTGTGGCAAATCGATGCGTTCTTGTAAGAACATATCCATATTTAAAATGTTATAACCACTTTTCTGTAGCTTGCTCTAACTGTCGTACATGGAAGCTGTTCTGGGCAGATGACGTAGGACATATGCGTAGCGCATGTGCCGGTGAAAATACGCTAGACTCACGAAAACCAACATTTGTTTACAAGAACAAAGAAAAACCAGTCTTCTTTTGGCTTATATCAAAATCATCTGACATTTTTCTCTACAAATCCTCATTTTGTACTTCTAATTTGAGACAAGTGTTTTGTTTCGTTCTCTCCTCTCTGCTTCTGCATTTGTCACTTCTCACCTGCGCAAGTGCCCATATGCCCTACGTCATCTGCCCGGAATGAACGCACGTACGACAGTTACAGGAAAGGACAGAAAAGTGTTTATAACTTTGTAAATATGTTAATTTTTATTTAAAGGCACAATATGTAATTTTTCTGCTTTAAAAATAGCAGAAATCACTATATCTATGTTATATATTTTTTTTAGTTGTGTACTTACATTATCCCAACAGTTTCCACAAACTTTCAAATTCGGAGAAAATTATAGCTTAATTAGAAGACACGGCACGTTTCTTTATTTCCGTTTTGTCGCCCGTCTATGGCGTCATATAACCTTTGACCCCTCTAGTTTATCTAACTTCCTGCGGAACTCCAAATATTGGAGCTGCATTTCCAAGATGGAGAGAGCTTCGTGACAAGCTGAAACTACAGAGAGATGCCGAGCTCGCTTGCATTCTAATAAACAGGTATGCATCCATTCAGCTAACTGTATCTATCCGTATATTTTGTGAAACGATGATGTCTAGTGTAAAATGCAGACGGACTAGCTCTCATGTATAGTATAATGTAAATCCACATTTGTTCTATATCTAGCTGGATAAAGTAGCTTCAAATGCAGTTCACTATCTTGTTCGATATCACAGTATAAACGTAATTATAATTATGAATGAAAGGCGACCGTGTTTTTTAACATATATTACTACTAACTAAATGGAATATTGATTTGATAGGGGTCTGATAATTCATATATCTCTCCATTCGAAAAGACGTGATTGTCAAAATACTGAGTGCAGAATGTGGGGAGCGACAGAGCGCGTGTTCCAATGACAACAACTCCCATGAGCCCACGCTCTTTCCCAACGTCATCAAAGTACGTCTTATGTTATTATTTTGATTGAGTGACCCCTGGTGGCCAAAAATCCCATACTGTACGTTTAAGCAATGCATGGATTTGCTTCAAAAGGCCTTCATTAACCCACCCCTGGAGCTATGTGAGGCGAGTTTTTTTACTATGGATGTATGTGTTTAATTTCACTACTTTTGGACTGATGAACTGTAACACTCACCGAGTGCCATTCTAAAGCTTGGAATAGCAAAGACATTTTCTAATACAACTCTGACGGGATTTGTCTGAAAGAAGAAAGCCATATACACCTAGGATGACTTGAGGGTTACTAAATCATGGGCTAATTTTCATTTTTGGGTGAGCTTACCCTTTAATTCTGAGTTGTCAGTTTTCAAGATTTTACACTGCTTATTTGTAAGCCCTGTGGTAATGTTCTTATTTGCATATTTATGAGGTTAGTAACTTTTACTGGACAAGTACAATATGAAGCCTGGTTTAATGACTGCTTGTCCATTTGTGGAAATATTGCCACAACTACTTTTGGCTATCTTCTGAAACACTACGCAAAAACAATACTGTCAGTTAAGGCTGTCACGATATTAGATTTTTCATATCACGGTTATTGTGTGCCATAAGAATTCACAATATCGATATATTGTGATATCTATAGAAACCTTGGGGGGGAAAAGATATCAGTCAAATCATTTTTTACTTTGTTTATTGAGTTTTCTTTTTCACCCAACGAACATAAGGATACTGATAAACGCAGGGCACAAGACTCTGGCTTTCTCCGTCTTCTTTGAAGCTCCTATGAAATAACAAGAGAGAAAATACTGTCATGTTCAACAGTTTGATGAATAAATATTAATGGTAACACTTTACAATAAGATGTCATTTGTTAACATTACTGTATTAACTAATATGAATGAACATATTTATAAATAAAAACATTTATAAGAATTTATAAATCTTTGTTAATGTTAATAAAAATAGAGTCATTCATTGTTCATATTAGTTCACAGTGCATTGATGTTTACAAACATAACTTATGATTTTAATAATCCATAAGTAAATGCTGAAATTAACATGAACTAAGATTAATAAATGTTGTGGAAATATTGTTAATTATAAATGTTAACTAATGTAATTAACACATTAACTGATGAACTTTATTGAAGAATGACCGCAGATGAGGCATTAAGTGCATGGCACTGCGACCATCTTAATATTTTACAAGTTTAATGTAGCAATGTGGTTGCTCAGTTTTTCAAGATCAGTTTTAATCATGTAACTGTTAACAGATTTGAACAAAGAAATAAAGTGTTACTAGTATTGATTGAAAATACAAAAAAAAGAAAAGTAAGAAAATGTGGTACTTATTAATATAATCCCCTTTACTTTAAGGGTTAGTTCACCCAAAAATCAAAATTATGTCATTAATGACTCCCCCTCATGTCGTTCCAAACCCGTAAGACCATTCATCTTCGATACACAGTTTAAGATATTTTAGATTTAGTCCGAGAGCTCTCAGTCCCTCCAATGAAACTGTGTGCACGGTATACTTTCCATGTCCAGAAAGGTAAGAAAAACATCATCGAAGTAGTCCAGGACATCGAAAATACATTTTGGTCCAAAAATAGCAAAAACTACGACTTTATTCAGCATTGTCTTCTCTTACAGGTCTGTTGTGAGACTGTTCAAAACACTGCAGTTTAGTGATATCCGGTTCGCAAACGAATCATTCGATGTAACCGGATCTTCTTGAACCAGTTCTCCAAACTGAACTGAATCGTTTGAAACGGTTCGCGTCTCCAATACGCATTAATCCACAAATGACTTAAGCTGTTAACTTTTTTAATGTTGCGGACACTCTCTCTGAGTTCAAACAAACCAATATCCCGGAGTAATTCATGTACTCAAACAGTACACTGACTGAACTGCAGTAAAGAGAGAACTGAAGATGAACACCGAGCCGAGCCAGATAATGAACGAACGATTGACTCGTTCTCGGGACCAAAATGTATTTTCGATGCTTCAAAAAATTCTAACTGACCCTCTGATGTCACATAGACTACTTTGATGATGTTTTTATTACCTTTCTGGACATGGACAGTATACCGTACACACAGTTTCAATGGAGGGACAGAAAGCTCTCGGACTAATTAAAAATATCTTAAACTGTGTTCAGAAGATGAACAGAGGTCTCATTAATGACATAATTTTGATTTTTAAGTGAACTAACCCTTTAACCCTCTGGTGCTCCTCATTTTGGAATCACACTTGTGCTCTTAACGGTCAAAAGTTCCCGGACACCTGTAACATAACAATAAAAATGTTTCAATAAAACCATTCTAATTCATTTTTGTTTAATAATATTTTTTCTTTTGTATTTTGAAAGGGTTATGTGGTAATAATGAATATTTGTGCAGTTTTTTGCAATTGAAAATAAAGTTGTTTTTTTTAATAAATGTTTTCGCAATTATATTTTTATTAATGCAGTATTTCAGGTTAAAATAGAGACTCAGCCATTCAACCCCCGATTTTGGAAGGCAGATAAGCACAATTTGGTTTAAAGAAAAAAACAGACAAAAAAAACAAAACAAAACTGTAATGGCATGTGTAACTTGGTGCCTGTATAGCTCTCTATAGAGCAGCTTGTGAATTGCCTAGTTGTATTTAAACAACTGATTCAACATTTTTATTAGGTGTAAGAGTAAAACATACATTTAAACAATCTCAAAGTCTATTTCTTATCAAGTTTGGGATTTTTTGTTAGAAATATGATTTGAAGTGTTGGTTTTTGTATAATGATTACAATCAAACCTAACCATTGTTACAAATAGAGAAAACAAGGAAGCATTTTTTACCATTTTTTTTTTATTCAGAATTTAAATGCAACAGAAAAATTCAATTAATTCAATTTTAACACTTTATGTAAACAATTTTAAATGAACGTCTATTTTTTTGTAAAAGTCAAAAAGTAAAAAAGGAAACTACTATACTAACTATATACAATATTGTTTTATATTACTATATTTATAATTATATATTAAATATTATAACTAATATAATACATGCTAACTATAAACTGTACTAACTCTACAGTAGATAACTGCTTTATGGATTGTAGCAGAGGTCACAGATTAGAATCCAGTGTCTTTTGCAAATGGAATTTTCACACTTCTTGCAAACAAAAGTGGTCTTTACATCCCTTGGGAGGCATCTTCGGCATTTTTTTTTCTCCACGGGGTCAGCCGTGGAGGGACCTGCTCTGGAAGGGCGAGCCGTGGAGGGACCTGCTCTGGAAGGGCGAGCCGTAGAGGGACCTGCTCTGGAAGGGCGAGCCGCGGAGGGACCTGCTCTGGAAGGGCGAGCCGCGGAGAGACCTGCTCTGGAAGGGCGAGCCACGGAGAGACCTGCTCTGGAAGGGCGAGCCGCGGAGAGACCTGCTCTGGAAGGGCGAGCCGCGGAGAGACCTGCTCTGGAAGGGCGAGCCGCGGAGGGACCTGCTCTGGAAGGGCGAGCCGCGGAGGGACCTGCTCTGGAAGGGCGAGCCGCGGAGGGACCTGCTCTGGAAGGGCGAGCCGTAGAGGGACCTGCTCTGGAAGGGCGAGCCGCGGAGGGACCTGCTCTGGAAGGGCGAGCCGCGGAGAGACCTGCTCTGGAAGGGCGAGCCGTGGAGGGACCTGCTCTGGAAGGGCGAGCCGTAGAGGGACCTGCTCTGGAAGGGTGAGCTGTGGAGAGGTCAGCTGTGAAGGAACCTGCGAGCCGTGGAGAGGTCAGCTGTGAAGGAACCTGCTCTGGAAAGGCAACGGTCAGCCATGGAAGGACCTGCTCTGGAGGGGTCAGCCATGAAGGTACCTGCTCTGGAGGGGTCAGCCGTGGAGTGGTCAGCCATAGAGGGACCTGCCCTGGAAGAGAGAGAAATGGAGGGGTCTGCAGTGGAGGGGCCTGCTCTGGAAGGGCGAGCTGTGGAGGGGTCAGCCATGAAGGGACCTGCTCTGGAAGGGACAGCCGTGGAGGAGTTTTCCCTGGAGGGACCTGTTGTGAAGGACCAGCTGCTTCATCTTCTTCCTGCAGTTTTCTCAAGAGAAGCAGACAGGCTGGTGTGCGTGTGCCATACTGCTTTGATTTTACATAGGGGGACACAAGCGCTCTCCATAACTCCTCCAGAAAAAAACTCCTCTTGTAGTTTGGGCACTTTGTTTCCCTCCACAGCACGAATGCATTATAGGCAGACACATCAAGCATACTATAGATGAGTGCCATCGGACAGCAAGCAGTTTTCCTCCCACATGAATATGTTGCAACAGTTTGGAATATTGCACATACACAAAAATGTATTATATCTACTGTCAACTAGTGACAGTTCAATTCACTTTATATGCTAATTAGCTTAGACAATAACAACAATAGATGCAAAGTAGCAAATACCTTGTCAAGAGTGCCCTCTCCACTTTTGGCTTTGTTGTAATCCAGAATCCTCTCGCTCGCTGATTGTTGCATCTTTGTGAATGGTGCTCATGAGAAGCATATTTTAAAAAAATTTAGCACAGTATGACACAATGGTATGCATCTCTGTGAAAGCAAATTTCGAGGAAAATTTAATCCTGCCACTTGGAAGCTCCAATGCTTGTTCCTAAGCATTGTTCCAAACATTCTTAATTTTTTTGAAGGAGCTCTGTGCCAAAAGCATGTGATGAAAAAAAAAAAATGTTGCATGTGACAATATGTCCTTGCAGGCCATGTATCATTTCCATTACTACTCGCTTGCCCAGGTTTCTCTCAGGTTGTGCTCCTGCAGGTTTGCCTGTGTGCACCTACATATTCCAGCAGTAGCTTGTTTTGGCATCACAGGTAGCCCAGATCCTGATGCCATATTTTTTACAGGCTTACTTGAGATGTACTTTTTGAAAGAGCACCCCCCTGAATGCAATCAGGCACTCATCCACATTCACATTGAGATCAGGATTGTACATCAGAGGCAGTCTCTCCACCCATTTTCCCCAGATGTCTCTGATAGGTGCAAGCTTGTCAGCTTTTCTTCTCACGTCTTGTTGTTTTGTCATCAAATCTGACAACCCCTGACAGTTTGTGAAACATTTTCAATGGCATGGTGGTCCGAAAAATCGCCCTCCTCATCTCACCATCCCATAAGCTCCTTATTGTCTCATATTATCAAAATATGCTGTGTTACAGTTAATTTGTGTAAGTGTGTATGGATGTGTGTGTGAGAGAGAGACAGTCAGAAAACATTCCACGGATTGTCAAGGGTTGTGAGGTGTTACTCATGTTGTCGGAAACTGGGAGCTCTCACTTGCTGTCGCTGTACATTGCTTTAAAGGTCCCGTTTTCGTGCTTTTTTGAAGCTTTGATTGTGTTTACAGTGTGCAATATAACGTGTTCATGTTTCGCGTGTAAAAAAACACAGTATTTTTCACACAATTCATCTATCTGTATACCGCGGTTTTCACTGTCATAAAAACGGGCTGATGACTTCCTTGTTCTATAAAGTCCCTCCTTCAGAAATACTTAAGGAGTTCTGATTGTGCCAGCAGTTCGACAGCAACTGAGCGCATTCTGCCCTCCTGGAAACGCGATTGGGCTAGTTTTGAGAAGCAAGTGGGCAGGAGCATGTGCTGGAGATGTACTTATAATCACAGGAGCGTTTTTACTGACGAGATGCGCATGAAAATCGCATTTGATTTTTTGCACAGCCCTAACATCTAGTTAACAAAGCTAAACAGCGTTGCCCTTTGTATAATAAGTTACAGAAACTGTTAAACGCACAAACTTAAATAATAAAATACACTTACCGGTTGTGGTCCATAAACAACGCCTTCTCCAGACCAAGAGGAAACTGCTCCATCTTTCAAGAATAATCTTTGTGCGAATCCGGCATTAAACTGATTGAGATTGAGGAAGCTGTCCTCAGCAAAATGTGCTGCACATAGTTTTACATGTGGATTATAATTTTCGGGGACCGAGTTAAACATCAATTGTAACCATTGATCTCCAAGTACAGCGTCCCTGGGAAGCCCAAACAAAGGTGATTGGACTCCGAGATGAAAATAACAGCGTTTCGGCAACATGGCAACAAACACAGATGCAGCTCTTCCTCCTACGTCGGAGCGCAACAAGGCCACGTCCCCTGTTTGTGTATTCATGTGGGCGTAGGTTAGTCAAAAAACTTTTCTAGTGACGTCATTACTGCAGGAACTAGAGGGATGTAGTCCAAACGGGTCGTTTTTTTGTAGGCGAATTCTGTTAAATAAAATATCTCGCTTGGCATTGAACTTTGAGCTTTAGAATTTTACAGATATTATTTATACTCTAACAACAACATTACACACTAACTAAAGTTTAAAACATGGGATAACGAAGAACGGGACCTTTAATTGTGTGCGTGTGTGAATGGGTGTTTTTTAGAGTGTCACCTTTTCACTGCTGTGAGCTTTCCTGGATTATTTAATGGATTTCACATTCTCAAAACTTTACTCTGTTTACAGACACAGTTGTTCATAGATGTGTGTGTGTGTGTAGGTGTGTGTGGCTATATCACACATTTAATGTTTTAGAGTGTCAATGTTTGTGTGTTTGTCGATTTCCCACCAATTTCCTATGGTCGGTCATTTTGACTAAAGAGCACAAGTGTGACTATTTTTTAAAGACAACTTAGCCTGCTCGAATCGTGCCCTAGATTTATTGTTTTATTTTTTTTCAGATTTCAAATGCCATAAAGTTTGGTACTATTCCAATGAGGCTGTGACTTTTATAAAATCAAAACTGTGACTGAAGAGCACCAGAGGGTTAAATATATGAACACAGAAAACTGCCTTTTAATAGGTTAATATAACATTTCGCATTCTATGACTAGTAATATAATGGCAACTTACTCTGATGAACACGGCTCTCCTCGGAGTAGCTGTGAGCACTGTGACTTCTTCTTGTTTGACAGGTGTCAGCGTTAAGGCACATGTGAGCTCAACCAGGTAATGGCGATGGAGTATTTAAATGTTGTATTATCATAAGAGAACTGTTCATTTTATCTATTGCGGTATATCAACACACACTAAATTAACATGATTGGGTTGTGTATTGCCAAGAATCTGGCGATACGATACATATCACGATACAAGGGTTGTGATATGATATGTTGAGATACTGCAAGCAAGGCGATATATAGGGATATTTCTTATTTTAGGAATAGGATATATTTCTAGGAAAGCTGTCATTAAGGACACACCACCATATGCAAACCATAGCAATAAAAAAAAAAAATTATTTACCCAAAACACAATGGGATCTGCATTTGAACACTGAAACAGGAATTGGGACAATTCTTTCATCCGCCATTACTACCAGCGAACTATATTAATGCTAACATTAGTTGAGTTCCCTAATGATAGTATTTCCTGTCACTCAGGATTTGTTCAGAGATGAAGACTGCCATCTAGTGGTCAGTATATAAACTCAAAACGAAACAACTGCCATGAATCATTTATTTATTTATTTATTTTTATATCTTGATATGCCGCTTTTGAGATTCAATACAGTATTGTCAAACAAAATATTGTGATACTCACCTGTATCAATATTTTCTCACACCCCTAATAATTGTTGCTTTTAATATCACGTTATCGTCAATATCGGCATAACGCGACACCCCTATTGTCAGCTTGTCCCTTTTATACGTGACCCAGTGTGTAATCATTGCATTAGAAGAACTAAATGTAATAAAATGTTCAGAGTTTGGGGCCCATTATAAGGGGCCTCAGCAAATGTCCAAGTGGCCCCCAAGAAGACTTGTGAAGTGATTACTAGACCTGGAAAAGTTATGCAAATTAATCATTTAAAACACCATGGCCAATTCCATAAAGAATATAAATCTTTCTTGCTATGATCAGCTCTAAAATATGGCATCAGGCAGAAATTGTGTATAATTTACATGATTAAGCCCCATTTTATTTAAAGTTTGGTCACCATTTCTTTCCCTCGTTTTAATTTAGTGAAATACAGCTACAATTTAACAAAGGAACAAATTAGTTAAACATATCTTGTTTTTCCATGTGCTTATGTTCTGTAGTGTGAAAATCCTCTAGGTATAAATAAACCTAAAAGAGTAATACTATGTGTATGAACTCACCAGTTCATACATGAAATCAGGGTCAGAACTGTTAGCCAACAGGTCTGTGCTGGTCAGTGCCTGGTCAGTAAAAGAGCAGTTTTGATAGGCATCCCCAAAGGGAGGATCCATTCCGCTAATGCTGGGCTGTAAGAAGAAAGCAAGAGAAACATCCCATGACACCCATTTCAAAATACCTCAACCGGCACCCAAATTTGAATGAAATTTGGTCCATACCTGAGGCATTGCAGAGCATAGATCTTCAGTTCCTTGACGGAAACTTTTCTGCCACCTCCTTGGTCTCAGTCGCCCTATCTTTTCGTCAATCTTTGGAGGATATTTGATTTTAAACATAAAAAAAAGTTATTGTTTTTTAATACAGAGGCTTTAGCAGTACATTTAAGTGGGGCTGAGTTGTCCTTCCCTCTTGACTGTTGTCTGTGGAAAGAAAACAGAACATGAGAGCAGTTAGCTAGCACAAATGTTACAATAACACACCATCTTCACAAACATCGGTGCACAAAACAGGACACTCGACCTGCACAGTCTGGTAGAGCAAGTCTATAAACAAAATGTCACTTACAAGCTGTGAACTGGCAGAGACTATGAAACACTAACAGGAAACAGCTGTCAAAAACAACTTTGAGCTGACATTAGAACAGCCACAGACAGGTTCATCTCATAGACACCAATGCTTTTTTGCATCTGCAAACATCCGCAGAAAGAATGGGGTTTTCCTAAAGAGGTCCAGCTATGGTCGAAAAAGTTATGGAGGTTACCTGAGATCCACGGAGGAAAAGAAGGGAGCCCTAAATCGTGTTGGTCTGTGATAGTGCAAGAGCATCGAACACAAGGGCTTTTTAAAAAAAACTCCGGTGGAACGCTTTCCCCTCGACAGACAGACAGCCATAGGCGGCAAGACCTGAAACGCTGGACACTCTTTGCATAACCAATCAACAAAAATATGTCAGCGCATGTGAGGCTTGTGCTGGACAGCTTCAGCGCTGAGCAAAACAATCCTGTCTGTCTTGTGCTTGATGACATCATTTCCTCCTGGTGCACAGAGCAAGTCAAATAAGCATCTTATCACCCTTTAGCTTTGTGCACGGCAGGGTTTGCATACAGCCCACAGAACCAGAGTGAGAAAAAAAACATCTCCCTTCAGCGCGCCACTAATCTACTGTTTATTCACCAATAGCCTACTAAAAAGATCTTTAATTTTAAGTGGTGCAAAACTTTGACTGGTTGTTAGGGCGCTCTGGTTGGGTTCAGCACATTGCTAAGAGGCATCTAGGGTGTTTTGGGTGGTTTCTAAGAAGTTGCTAGGGTTGTAACTTACTGGCCAAGCCTCTTCAACAGGCCACACAATTTGAAGTATTGTTTTCGCCAACCCAAAAGAAGAGATCACAATTAAAGCACTGTACAACGACAACAGTGAGAGCTCCAAGTTTCCAACAACATGAGTGACATTAACCACTGACAACAGGATGTGGGAGTTTAACTTATAAATTTAACTTCATGCAAATGGTCACCAACTCTTTGGAACAAATAGTACAAAATGGAGTAGAGCTCATAGGCTGACATCTCCTGCAGGATACGAGAGTTTGATTCAAGCAGTCATAACTAGGGCTGTAGCTATCAAATATTTTAGTAATCGAGTATTCTACCAAAAATTCCATCGATTAATCGAGTAATCAGTTAAAATGGGTTTTTGCTTAAAGTGCAATATTAATTATGCAAGAGAAAATAAGACTCCCGGGTCTCTTAAAATGAACAACCAAGTTTCCTTTTTTAGAAAAAAAAGTATTTTTATTTTTTAAATGCATAGAATGCAACGCATACATCAAAAATAAACATTTAATTATTATCCATTGTTTCTCTGTCTGTACTTGTACTGTGAACAATGACAAGAAAGTTGACAGATGAATTAAGTGCCATTCAGTTGGGGTTTTAAATAAAGCATTTTCTGAGATACACATTAAACATTAAACACATAAAACATTAATTTAAGTTATCTTTTAATTATTGAAAATTAACTTAACTTTTTGGTAAACAAAGGGGATTTACTATAAAAATAAAACATGGAACAAATGTTGTGTGATTAAACCTTTAAAAAAAAAAAAAAAGTTCGATTTTTTTTTTTAGTAGTAGGCTATTGTACATTCTGCTGAACAATAGTCTTTAACCGGACTTTTATTTTGACGAGTTGATGTACCTTTACAGTTCTGTGTATGTGATGTGACGCTAGTTTTACTCAAATCAAACGGTCAAAAGCTCATGAAGTGACTGTCAGAGCAGTTCTGGAGATGTTGTTCATGGCTGCATCCGAAAACTTAGGCAGGTGACTTGCTGCCTAGCTGTCTAATCAGGCAATGACTTTGCAGGCAGCGTTTTTGCACAAAGGCACCTCTGAAACTGATTTCGGACATGGCTTCTGAGGCAGCGTAATGGTTTAATGATCTACAGCAAAATATAGAGAGCTTTGGTGATAACTAGGTTTATATTTCATTACTGCAATATAAATTTCTCGCTAGAAATGGCATAAAAAGTGAAAAACGTTGATCAGAAACATACATTTACACACAAACTGACCACCGACCGCAACTTTCAGACGCCATCTTTATTTTTTGGCTTAACTCTCACGGAAGCGTCACGCGGGCTTCAGTGTGTGTGATAAAGGAAGACGCGCTTCTGCTACATTCATTAACAGAGACACGCAGAACATGCAGGATTCATATTTAAACAGACTTTTCCGGCTTAATATTTACAGATATTAGTCCATATCGTGATTTGATGTAAGTGCAATGACCTATTTTTGATTAATTCATTCAAAATTTGGCAAATTCCGTGCCATTCCATGTTAAGGCCATCCTTAAAAATATTCTTGTTTGCCGTTACCCGACCGACCCTGTCAATTTAGGACTGACTCAATTTATTTATTTTTTTTTGCTTTTAGTCCGACCGACTTGCCGATTGTAAATTTTCGCTAAGACCGACTAATTTTTTTTTTACTCTTCAAACTACTAATGCAAAAGCAACAAAATAATATTAATTATATTTAAAGTATGTATTGTAAATATATAAATTTTCTAGGCCTACATACAAACGAAGGCTATCTTCCTTAATTAAAAAAAAAACCCTGTGACGTCTATAACACATGTCACACTATGCCTGCGCTTCGTCTCATACTCTCACTCACTGTCAGAGTCAACGGTTCGCACTTGGTAATGATGGCTGCGGCTGCAGTAAACAAAATGTTTGCGGTCACTGTTCAAAATCATACGGGTTCGGGCAACATAATACATAAAAAAAAAATGCATTAAAACAGCTCGACACTGCTTTAACTTGGCACGAAGTTCTGGAAAAACTGTGCCCGTCTAGTCTTAAACCGTGTCCGTGTCGACTGTCACTATGTTCGAAAATCTATTGCACGAATCGATTGGACCATACAACACAAGTTTCGAAAACGAAAATAGGAAATTGATTTTAACGACCTTCTCTCGGACAGTCCAGGTTTTTTTTTTTTTTTTGGAGCACGTCCAGCTTTTTCTTTTTTTTTTTTTTTTGGAACGCATCACACAGCAACTGCAGCTTCGGACACATGCATAACAGCAAATAATACTTCTGCACACTGTTTCTCTTTTTACAACAGAAATGTGAATTCTGCCAGTATTCAGACAGTCTCATGCATACAGATACAGATTCGGGCTAGAATCGCCTAGGGCTGTCAAAATAGCTGAAAAACTAAATTCGAATTTTTTAATTAAATATGATCAAAATTCGAATTGTATTCAAATTTAAAATGCATAATTTCAGTTAGGGTGAAGAAAAGCTTTTTGCTTCTCTTCTGAGGCCTCAAGATATTACTGCACGTTTATTCAAAGCATTAGAATACATTACTCTGAAAAAACAACATAATATTTAAAATAATTTTTATAAACAATTATTATTAATTAAGTTGCTTAAAGAACTATAAAAAACAGCGTCATGTATACATGCATTGTTAAATAAATAACAAGGGCGGAAAACCAGTCAAACAGCATACATTTTTTTCATTTAAAAACATGAGATGCAGTGGGATGGGGAACAAAAACCCAACATAAAGTCTCGAGATATTTGTAGAAAATTAAATACATTAATTTTACATGTCTTTCTAAACATGCGGCTCTCTTGTGTGAGACTCGAGTCCAACGGTGTCCCTCTAGAAAATGCACGAAATATGTGTTCTGTGTGAACGGCTTGGTTTCAGTTTTGATGTAAACAAGATCTTCTCCACATTGATGTTCTCTCTTTTTTTTTTTTTTTTTTTGTAGTGGCTTCAACTGGATAGGCTAACATAACCTTATAATGCAATGCCACATACATCGTCATCGCATCTTGTGCGCCACTGATAATGATCAAGTATACTTTGGCCGTCTGCACACTGTCTGCATTATGTCCTTTTCGTCATCCGCGTGCGGGCATTTTTTGAGACCGCGGACGGTGCGCGTACACAAGGTGAAAGATGAGACAGCATATACTGCGTGTCGAGCTCGTCCTCCTTTGAAATTTGTGTAGACACGGCTGTGCGCGGCGAGATGGAATGGAACACGGACTGTGAAGTACCGGGGCTCATAAGGCAGCTTCCTTATATTAACTATATTTGGTGTTATTTTCCGTATTAAAACTTATTTAGACATGCAAAATCGATTTTACAATAGATTCAATGAACACTTGTCACTCAAATCAAACTGGATTTTTTTTCACAACTTTAGTGACAACCTAAGAAAGCAAAGTAAACGGTCTCTCATTTGTAGGTTCAATTGATACCTAGCGTTGGATGCAAGTAAAACAGTACCTCATTTTTTTCTTCTCACCTGAAATTCATGCAATAAACAAGTTTTTGACAAAGATTTAAATTTGTTTGTGGTCTATATAGCCTGCATCAAAATGAGGTTTGCTATTATGCGCCCGAAGGCATGGGTTGAAGACCCAGTCAGTGACGTCACGATATGCTAATTTGTTTAAATTCATACCTACGTCAACCCCATCACCAAAGTTTTCCTTTTTTTTTTTCTTACATTGAAACTTGAAAAAAAAATAGACCGACCTACTTTTTTACTTTTTTTTTAAAATTACTGTTACTGCAAACCAAAATATTTTTAAGGATGGCCTAAACTGTAAATTCCGTTTTTATGATTGGATTCCGGGATTCCCTCAGCGTTTTCTGCATCGCGGAAATCATAGGGCCCTAGTTGTGGTATTCTTAGCTCTATCTTGCAATGGACACATACCACGATGTTCTCTTTACGTTTTCCCGCGCCCTCAAATCAAAACACTGCAGTATGCGATTTCGGACACAGCGCTTGTGTCTCCTTCTGCTTTGTGGGTGACGTAAATGCGTTGTGTCACGTTAAAAAATTATCATTGCGAAAGAACCTGATGTGAGATTTTAAATAAATTAAAAGAGGCTTCGAGGCAGAGGAATTTGCCTCGATCATTTTTTGTAATCGAGTTACTCGAGGAATCGTTTCAGCCCTAGTCATAACTCTTGTTTATAAGAGATTACGCACCACAGTAATTTAAATACAAACAGTCATCTGATGATATGTACTTTCCAAATATAAAAAGTATGGGAATTAATTAGTGAATTAATTAATTACAACCTGAATTCCGGAAAAGTTGGGACGTTTTTTAAATTTTAATAAAATGAAAACTAAAGGAATTTCAAATCACATGAGCCAATATTTTATTCACAATAGAACAAAGATAACGTTGCAAATGTTTAAACTGAGAAATTTTACACTTTTATCCACTTAATTTGCTCATTTAAAATTTAATGCCTGCTACAGGTCTCAAAAAAGTTGGCACGGGGGCAACAAATGGCTAAAAAAGCAAGCAGTTTTGAAAAGATTCAGCTGGGAGAACATCTAATGATTAATTAAGTTAATTGATATCAGGTCTGTAACATGATTAGCTATAAAAGCTTTGTCTTAGAGAAGCACAGTCTCTCAGAAGTAAAGATGGGCAGAGGCTCTCCAATCTGTGAAAGACTGCGTAAAAAAATTGTGGAAAACTTTAAAAACAATGTTCCTCAACGTCAAATTGCAAAGGCTTTGCAAATCTCATCATCTACAGTGCATAACATCATCAAAAGATTCAGAGAAACTGGACAAATCTCTGTGCGTAAGGGACAAGGCTGGAGACCTTTATTGGATTCCTGTGGTCTTCGGGCTCTCAGACGACACTGCATCACTCATCGCCATGATTGTGTCAATGACATTACTAAATGGGCCCAGGAATACTTTCAGAAACCACTGTCGGTAAACACAATCCGCCGTGCCATCAGCAGATGCCAACTAAAGCTCTAAAGGAGCAAAAAGGAAGCCATATGTTAACATGGTCCAAAAGCGCCGTCGTGTCCTGTGGGCCAAGGCTCATTTAAAATGGACTATTTCAAAGTGGAATAGTGTTTTATGGTCAGACAAGTCCAAATTTGACATTCTTGTTGGAAATCACGGACGCCGTGTCCTCCGGGCTAAAGAGGAGGGAGACCTTCCAGCATGTTATCAGCGTTCAGTTCAAAAGCCAGCATCTCTGATGGTATGGGGGTTCATAAGTGCATACGGTATGGGCAGCTTGCATGTTTTGGAAGGCTCTGTGAATGCTGAAAGGTATATAAAGGTTTTAGAGCAACATTTGCTTCCCTCCAAACAACGTCTATTTCAGGGAAGGCCTTGTTTATTTCAGCAGGACAATGCAAAACCACATACTGCAGCTATAACAACAGCATGGCTTCGTCGTAGAAGAGTCCGGGTGCTAACCTGGCCTGCCTGCAGTCCAGATCTTTCACCTATAGAGAACATTTGGCGCATCATTAAACGAAAAATACGTCAAAGATGACCACGAACTCTTTAGCAGCTGGAAATCTATATAAGGCAAGAATGGGACCAAATTCCAACAGCAAAACTCCAGCAACTCATAGCCTCAATGCCCAGACGTCTTCAAACTGTTTTGAAAAGAAAAGGAGATGCTACACCATGGTAAACATGCCCCGTCCCAACTATTTTGAGACCTGTAGCAGAAATCAAAATTGAAATGAGCTCATTTTGTGCATAAAATTGTAAACTTTCTCAGTTTAAACATTTGCTATGTTATCTATGTTCTATTGTGAATAAAATATTGGCTCATGTGATTTAAAAAAAGTCTTTTAGTTTTCATTTTATTAAAATTTAAAAAACGTCCCAACTTTTCCGGAATTCGGGTTGTAATTAAATGCTTATAAATGCCCTCACAATGGCGTAATTCCAAGTGGGAAACCATTTTTTACATTAAGTGAGTGACTTAAGTGATGTGACCTACAGCCAAGTATGGTGACCCACACTCGGAATTCGTGCTCCGCTTTTAACCCATCCGAAGTGCACACACACACACTGTGAACACACACCCGGAGCAGTGGGCAGCCATTTATGCTGCGGCGCCCGGGGAGCAGTTGGGGGTTCGGTGCCTTGCTCAAGGGGCACCTAAGTCGTGGTGTTGAAGGTGGAGAGAGAACTGTACATGCACTCCCCCCACCTACAGTTCCTGCCGACCCGAGACTCGAACTCATAACCTTTCAATTGCGAGTCTGACTCTCTAACCATTAGGCCACGACTTCCCTTACTATAAAAAATTCATACTATAAAAAAAAAAACATTTTGTCAGGAGTTCATTGCCATAAGACCTTGTTCTATGCTAAGCTAGTAGGCAAACAGAAAGCACAAAGAACAGAAAACATTTAGCTTGACACTTAAAAGTCATTAACATATTTTTATGGTCACCAGTTAATACTAATCAGGCACCTAACTGAATACTCATAAAACCCACTGTCTTTGTCAGTGGAATATTGTGTTACAGTTTGTAGGTCAAACCAGAAGTTAGCATTACCTTGGTTTCCTCCACCGAAACCCAACAGGATTTTTCCATTGGCTTTTGGATGATTGCATGAAATGAGCTCTGTGACCAACAAACGTTTATAGTTCTTAAAGCTGGAACACATACTTGACCTTTGCCCAGATTTTTGGCCCAATTTACAGGCTGGACACGTTGACCTTGGTAGCCAAAAGTCAGAGCAAGTCTGCTGATTTGAGTTTAGTACATTACTGCCACTCAGATTTAAAAAATCCTATAGTGTATTCCAGCATTTACATGTTTCATGTTACATGTTTACATGTTATTGATGCTCATCATCACAACTGAATACAACTTTTATGAATAATAAAGCCTAAATGCAATTGTCAAACATACAAAAGTTAAACGTAGGGTATAAACAAACTACACCAGTCACATGACTTCAACTTCACCAACATTAAGCTTCAAAACACAAAAATAAATTGTTAACCACATTATTACAGGCTTTTAGCCCCCAAGAAATTATTAAAAGTTCGGGACAATGAAACCATAGGTGCTAAATTTCTAACTTATTTCTGGGTTTTGGCAAACAAAAGAAAACATCATCCCAGAAGCGCTTTATAGCTTTGGGGTAGAAGAAGGATAGGATTCTGTGGGGGAATAGAATCTTTGGATTGCTGAATTCCAGGAATAAGAATAAAAGGAACGTAAACACAGCAAAAGGTACAGTGAACTGACAGGTTCCTGTGACAAACCTACTGTCAGTGTGAACATAAGTGTATACTACTGATTTGCATCTAGCACTCCTACAACTACCAACATGTAGACTACATTGGTCAAAACTGGGGCTGGTCTGTTAATGGACATTATTGGGCAATTCTGTCAGGAAGAGTGATAAGACATCTGCATTTGGAAACCGAAATGAGGAAGAGACACATGCTCTCTGTATGAGCAATCCTGCCAAAATGTATGTCCACCTGTTGTTATGACTCATCTCAGCACTGACTGCTATAAGGAGGGCAATGTGGAGGAACATCTACCCAGCAGACCTACATTCACAGCAGAGTATAACACTGAAGACATCAGGATTTACATGTTATTTCCCAATATTAATTTTGATATGCTAGCCTACAAAGGACAAATAGCAACACGTTTGATGATGTGAAAATACAGAAGGACAGATCATGGAACTGAGAGAAAGAGAAACAGAGCAGCTGATACTGATTATCTTGTGTAGTAAACAAGCATTGTTCTCATGAACACAAGTCCCTAAGCGGCTGAAATGAAAGGTCTCTCATAGGATCTGGGAGTAACAGACTATAGATCAGAGGAAACATGATCCCAGTGCTTTTGAAATGATGGTTTTGTACTGAATACCCTTGCTGGAAAATACCATTTCAAAATGTCAACTGATGGAGTATGAGGTTAGCCAATCAAATCCCAGTTTGAATGGGCAAAACTTCACCTCAGTGGGGAATATCACAAAATAAAAATTTAAATAGCATTGATTTAGTTGAAAAAGAGGATGATTTCCATCACTGCAATATATGTAACCCTGGACCACAAAACCAGTCATAAGGGTCAATTTTTTGAACAATTAAGCTTTACATTGATGTATGGTTTGTTAGGATCGGACAATATTTGGCCAAGATACAACTATTTGAAAATCTGGAATCTGAGGGTGCAAAAAAAAGAAAAATTGCCCTAATTGAGTTCTTAGCAATGCATATTACTAATAAAAAATTAACTTTTGACAGTAGGAAATTTACCAAATATCTTCATGGAACACTATCTTTACTTAATATCCTTAGGGTTGCACGATATATATCGGCCGATGATTAATGCGCATCTCGTCAGTAAAGAAGGTTATATAATCAGCGGTAAATTCCATCAGGTGCGTGATTTCACATAGAACAGCTGTTACTACATAGAGCTGTTGTTAACTGAAAAGCTGGGCAAATCCACATTAATTATCAGCTTGGATTTGCGCAGCGTGTCAGTTAACACCATCTCTGTGTAGTAACAACCGGCTTTATTGACAAGATGCACATTAATCGTCGGCCGATATATATTGTGCACCCCTAATTAGGGCTGGACGATTATGGGCTAAAATCAAAACCTCGATTAATTGAACATTTTACCTCGATTACGATTAATGAACGATTATTTTTTTCTGTTTTGTTTTTTTGCCCTCATAGTTCACTGACAAGGTTTGTACTGTAAATATGATTGACTATTAAAGGTGGGATATTTTTTCCTATTAAAAGAGTAATCTGACATCATAGCTCACTATCAGCAGTTATTTTATCTATGTTCGTAACATTTCTGACAGATTATTGCTCAGTGTAAGAGATAAATAAAGATCAGATAAAGATAAATTAGCACAGTACCAGTACGAGTGATTGCGTCTGAATTAGTCATACCGTCTATTATTGTGAAGCTGTGGGTTGTAAATAGCCTAGTTCCTTCAAAAGTAGAAAAATATGCTATAATAAGTTTTGAGATTCTAAGCTACTGTAACGGTCACTTTTATGGTAATCGTAGAGGGTGTCTGAGGTTGAACACGATAGGTGGAGAAAGGAGTTACCCGCTCTACCGATCTCTGAGTTTAATCTTTTCTTTTGTGACTGGAGTTAGATGTTTGTATACTTATCTTTTCCTCACTCGACTCCCCATGTATGCAGACGAGTGTGTGATGTTTAAGTACTTTTATTAAACACGGGAAAGATACGCCGTCATCCCTCGTGCATTTTCTTTTATTTGCCGACACCTATTTGGGTTTTCTCCTTCTCTCTGAGCAACATCTCAACTTCACGTTACACTACTTTAGTGATAAATAACAGGACAGCACTGACAACTAGTTTCTGCATTCCTCTGTGCGCGCGATCTTCACAGCTACTGTTTATATGAGTTTTCGTGCCACAACGCAGCTGCGCAAACATGGTAGCTCGATATAACACACATCCGATCGTCTAATCGCTTGAATGTTCAAACCATAAAACAAATACAACTGACAAAGTTTAGTGAAGACGCAAGGCTCATCACTCACGCGCCATCACTATGTGTTGAACCGGCGTTCACCTCCGTGTTTTGCTTTTATGCCACTGACTGGAGAGCAGAGTCATGTGGCTACACACGGGGTAGAATGCTTTCAAGGGGGAAGTGTTAACAGGATTAAAAAACAAAATAACCGACATGGGAAGTCGGTTAGAGGTTCTGAATTTCGGTTTTGATTACTTTTCGATTAATCGTCCAGCCCCACCCCTAATCCTAATGATTTTTGGCATAAAAGAAAAATCTATAATTTTGACCCATGCAATGCATTGTTGACTATTGCTACAAATATACCATAGTGACTTATGACTGGTTTCGTGGGCCAGGGTCACATATACTCAATTGTATAATGCACACTATTCATCCTAAATTTGGGGTTGTTAAAGGGATAGTTCACCCAAATATGTAAATTACTCCACAACTGACTCACCCTCCTCAAGCCATCCTTGGTGCATATGACTTTCTTCTTTCATGCTATATTTGGGGCTTTTATTGTTGATAGGACAGTGGAGATACGACAGGAAAGCATAGGGCAGAGAGAGCGGGGCGCGCCAAAGGACCATGAGTCAGGAATCGAATCAGGTCGCTAGAGGCACAGTTGTGATTTATGTCACTACAGTCTTGCGATTGTAGGGTACTTTCGTCTGTAGATACTTGCGTCACTACAGTCACTCTCTATTTTAACGACTCTGACAGCCGTCAATTAAACCATCACTGCGGGTCTCAGGTTCAAGCCCCACCCACTCAGCCCCGCCCTCGGTTCGTCCCCTCTATCTCTGCTGTGCTCTGCCCACTTTTCATCATTTTTCAAATATTGCCAGTGGGTGGAGTCAGGCTCTGACCAGGGGTTTAGGGGTCTACACTTTAAAGAAGGCTCTTATACTCAAGGCAGTGTTTATTTGCCAAAAATAAAGTTAAAGCAATACTGTGGTTAAATGATATTACAATTTGCAATAACTGCTTTCTATTTTAACTAGGGATGCATGATTAATCGCACAAAATTGTCATGTGTGTCTCATTAGTAAAGCCGCTTCTGTGATAAACAGAGTCGTAGTTTGCTGAAAAGCTACGCAATAATCGCGTTCATAACCGCATGTGACCGCTTGTCAGAGAACTACGACTCTGTATATTAAGTGCCACTCCATTTGAAAGCAGATGATAATTGTTTATTGCTAATCACGGAACCGGCTTTACTAACGAGACACGCATGACAATTGCATGTGATTAATCGTGCAGCCCTAATTTTTACATATTTTTTAATCTAATACATCCTTGTGATAGCAAAGCTACATTTTCAGCAGCCATTATGCCAATTGTCAGTTTCCCAGAATAATTCAGAAATCACTGATTTGTTGCACAAGAAACATTTTAATTATCATCAATGCTGAGAACAGTTGTGCTGCCATAATTTTTTTGACTGGTAGTGTATAAACAATTAGCAAGGTTAGATTCATGAACAGGTTCATAAAATTGTTCTGAAAGATTCGTTCATGAATCGGACTGAATACGAACACGTCCAACAGGTAAGGACCTCTCTTGAATTCAAATTGTTAGCCGAGAACTAACAACTGATCTTAGCAAACATTTGGCTTCCAAGGTGACAAAGAAGTTAATTTCATAGTTATTAAAACCCTAACTATTATGCACTTTAATCAGTATTATGGTTGCACTGTGCACCGATACTTCAAAAGTATCGCGATTCTCTGAAATTAAAAACGTCACAATTCCTAAATTTATTAGTATCGATACTTCAAAGAAAAACCGTGTTCCAGATTTGTAAGAGACGTATTCCATGTTGGGGTGTGCAACGCACGCTTCCAGTGTCTCCCTATGGACGTCTGTGTTTTTCTCCTCACGCACGCAGTAAAGAAGCTGCAGCTGTCATTTGACAAACACTACAGCGAGATTGCTGCATTAGTGATGCACGTCACTTCTTGAGTAACTCTTTGACAGGATGAAACCATAGACAGTAAAAGAGAGCTTTTTCACGAGCTGCGCATGCGCCCTAATAGCGATAGATAGAGTGATTAGTTCACCTGAAAGATTCACGCTCGAACGAACTATCACTAGTGCAATTTCATATAGCCTATTTAAAATATTTTGAATATATATTTTCATATTTTATTAGGTTCTTTGGTAAGGTTCCAATACGAAGGTCTAAGTAGCAACGTATCTCATGTGAGCAACCTCTAAGTCTTCTAATCACTGTGCCAAGAGAAATCTGAATCACCCACCGAATCTTGCAGAGAAGGCGAGCATGAACAGGAGCAAATTTTGGTAAGTATTCTGATTAATTATCTCCCTTGACTTTATGCCTCCACATCCCCCCGATAGCCTCTGACATAGACAGTAAAAGATTGTCTGCGAGCTTCTCCTCCTGTCCATACGGTAATTTATCTACTGTGCGACAGAGAGTCGCTGGTTATGACACAATCGTTAGCCTATTTTTTACAAAAACTGCTTCTACGCGACCATAACGTAAGATACAAGGTAATGGAGCCTTTTATACATTTTCGTGTTTCTTTAGAAATAATTAATGGACAAATGGAGTATTTAAACGTCTCAGATGTACAGTTATTCGCGGTCAAAGTGACGCCAAAATGAATGGGAATCAATGGAATGCTAACAGCAGGTGGGGGTCCGCTAGCCAATGCCGGCGCCCAGGGGTGCTTCAAAAAAATATGAAACCCTGCCCTCCGGCGAGCACAAGTGATCCTGTGGCCGCCGGTCCACGACTGGTAGAAAAAGATGACGCTCACTAAAGATGACGCTCATTAAAGCTCACTGGCTGAGTTTTCTCCTCTGAAAGAAATGGATTTTGATATTTCATATTTTGTTTAAATGTTTAACATATGCTGTTCATATGTTTGTTTATTAGTGTGTTATATGATTAAAATGTTGTCCCGGTTTTAAAATAAAGCACAGCAATGGTATTTGAGAGTGTATTTTCCCCTTTCAGGAAAAGTATCGAAAAAGTATCGAAATCGCAATTCTTGACTTGGTATCGGTATCGAAACAATAATTTTGGTATCATTACAACACTAATCAGAATGACACAAATCGAAGGAACATTGACCTTAGATATTATAAAACACACCTGTAAAGTAAACCATAACAGATCACATAATACATAATGGATGATATATGAGCCCATCCATGTACTTGTAGTGTCTCTTGATTTCAAAATCATCCCTTTTGAGGGACTAATTGCACTAAGTGTCGTGACATACTTCTAATTTAAAATAATCTGGGTCACTTGTTTTCGTTCAAGTATGTTTACAATCTACTGCAGTCACCTAGTTCCTAAAAAAACCAAACACAGCGGCTTGTAAACGTACAGTTCAAACAAAGCATAGGACACATCACTGTGGGTCAAAGTTGACTAGTAAAGAGTTTATTACCAGTGCTCCTTGAGTGAAACAACTAAATTTCAAATACAGCAATGCTCCATTGTGTCGACATCAGTGGCATGCTCCTGACGCACTAAATCATTGTTTATAAACAAAAAATGTCATTGCATGCATGCATGCATATATATATATATATATATATATATGTGTGTGTGTGTGTGTGTATATGTATGTATGTTAGGTGCACTAAATGCTTTTACCAGAAATGCAGCAGTTGTACCAGACAGAACAGTGGAGTAGTTTTGAAATTTTTGAAACTACCAAAGAGGTTTTAAATGAAAGCAATCAATATTAAAAAGAAAGTATATTTTATCATGACAACTATCTACAAAATTCAGATTCTGTCCATTTAAAAGATGTGTTTATAAAACTGAAACTTAATTTTGCCACACTCATTTTTTGCAGCGTGTACTTAAGAAGCCACCGCTTTGCTATGCACAAGCTGAAGAATCTTAAGCATAGGTGTGCTGTGATCAAACTGGTGGCCTTTGCGCTAAAGCTACAAAAACAGAATGGCTAATACACAGGAAGTATGACAAGAGTTTATTACAATTCATATTTACCTTAGACTGAAGTTTAGACATGTCTTATTAGCTCCAAGGTCTGTCTGCACCTTAATAGGACAGTCTGAGTTAATTACAAACAAGCTTGCATTTTGCAGTCCAGCCTTCAAGTGCACAGACTTACTCTGCAAATGTCAGAGGTCTCTGCATGCGGAGATGGCAAAAGTAGTAAACGCCAGCCTCTCAGTCAAGGACAACTGAAGCACTTTGAAAAACAGCTGAGATGGTGCATATATTCAGCAAATGCTCCTTGCATTATTATTTTCTGGTTGACTAATGAACAAGCTTTGTGCATTGAATGGCTTTCTCGAAATAAATATTACAGGTAACGGACTCACCATGAGTTAACTGCAAAACGTTAATATCATGTTAATATCAACCATGTTAATGTGAAAAACGCTGAAATTGTTTTGATCATCTGAACACTTGTTTCAGAAAACGCTGGGTAAATACTGCATAAAATATGCAATTAATGTATAGCAATATAATAAATAATAAAAGTACATTTTGACGTGAACTAGTTTTTTTTTTTTTACTAATTTCACAGTTGGCATCTGAGAAGTTCAAGGCTGGGTAAAACACATAATTGATCACGTATTCAAATTAGGATGAACCTTTACAGAATAAACAAAATACAAGCTGCATTTCAGAGTTGACCGTTCGACTTTTAGCAGTTTAATATTTCATGAGATTTAAAGTAAAATCCTGCCATAATACATGTGCATCGACTATCTCAGAATGAAGTCCCAACCAAACACTGTCTCTCAAAATTACTCAGTTTTTGTCTATTCATCAAGCTTCACGTGCTTTTGTAATAATAAACTGCGAATATAACCTTGCAGAAGTAATGTCATGTGACCACCCCTGCACTGTTTACATGAAGACAGAATGTCCTAGAAGCTCACATTTTCACACTTCAGAGACCTCGCCGGTTAGTCGCATCTAAAACGAATGGCACTTAAACGCTTAGCGTAATTTGATCGTTATGGCCAATAACATTTTGTATTCTGACCTACTAACACTTAACAACACCCTGAACTCACCATGGCCCCCTTCAAAAACAAAAAGCTTCAACCTACCCCGTCGCGTATCTGCGCCAACACCCACATAGTGGCGCTTTCTGATTGGCTGTATGCAAATTTTATAGCAAGCCTCCGCGACCAAACGATTGAACCTACACGGTGTCAATCAAGCACAATTACACATAAACGTCCCGCCTCGTAGCGTTTGGTTGAGTCGAGGAACAACAACAAATATTGCAGGCCTCCCTCGTGTCACGTAAACAGATGGAATGCAAAACATTATCTCCTCATAAACTTTTAATTTACACAAACACTAAATTTTGAAGTTTTCACAACGCAGCTGTCAAATGAACACCATTTCGCGATAAAAACGCCTCGTTAAGACGGATAACAAATTGCGTTTTAAAGCGTTCGAGCTTCTTTTGATGCACAATCAAAACATTTTAAATCGTTTTGGTTATCGTTAACGTTAGTTATCTGTCTGCTAAAGAAAGGCTGATTAGATATTGCAGAGACTATCGTGTTTCCATTTGACTTTGCATCCTGCTGATGGGGGCGTGTACCTTAAAGACTTCATGCCAGTTAATTCTAAGGCATCGTATAATCATCAGTGAATACAAAGAAAAAAAAGTTGATCACCACATACATGTATCAGATCACCTCAGTGTAATATATTAATGATAAACAGATATACACAACTTTCAAACAATGGTACAAAATGTTCCTGAACGCTTTAAATCCATGAAAGGGGTTTCATTAAAACCAACCCAATAATTTATGTCCGGATAGTTTCTCTTAAAACAATAGTTTTCGATTCTAAGAACCTATACTTAATACATTTGATGTATACAATCAGCTTATTTATCTCCAAAAGGTGCAGTGATGGGGTCCAAGCAATGTTCAAGAAGCTAACAAAAACAAACAACTTATTCAGCAGCAATGACTGGCCAGATAAGCAACCACGAGACAAATATCTTTATCTATTGATAAAGGACACACGGGCACCTCAGGCTTCAAAAACACTCAGCACATCGCTGTATCATCGAGGGCAACAGCCGAGGACAGGTTAGGGTTTAAAGAGGAACTATATCGCTGCTTTCACACTATGGCCTCCGTGTCCCTCCCCTCTGCTAGCGAAACTTAGCCAGAGAGCTAACTCCAAGTGACAATGTTTTTATTATCCTTAAACAACTATCCTCACACACTTCACAGCGCTGTCATAGTCAGAAAGATGACTCACCTTTAAGCTACCCATATACTAGTACAAAAAAGGTTGTAATTCCGATTTTATCCGTCTTTCGGAAAACTTAATGTCAATTGTTTTCAATTCACGCCGTCTTCCTCTCTGTTTTTTTTTTGTGTGTTCTTCCTGACGGGTTTCTAGAATGCTCGTAACTGAATTGTCACGTGATCTCCAGTCGGCCAATCAAGACGAGCGCTCATTCTTGACCCAAAACAAGCTATTTAAAGGGTTAGTTCACCCAAAAATGAAAATTATGTCATTAATGACTCAAGTCACCTTTATTTATATAGCGCTTTAAACAAAAAACATTGCGTCAAAGCAACTGAACAACATTAATTAGGAAAACAGTGCACTGTAAAACATCATAGCCCAAATAAGTTATATGAACTTACTTTTCCTCTTTAACTTAATTTGTCAATTTAAGTTTTGGATATTGAATTTAAGTTTATCCGTTGTCTTGACTACTTCTGAGTTTTGTCTGGCTTGTAAAAGTACATTTAACTCATATCTGTAAGTTATATGTTGGGGGAGGGGCGATACACGGAGACCGCGAAATATAGAGAGAAGTCATCGCCATTTTGAGTCAGTGCAGCTGGCTGGAGACCTTACATGAATTCGTGTCGAGAAACAAATAATGGGAGGAAGTTGAGTTTTTGTTTTTTCATTTGTAATGATTAATGAATAATGTTGCTATTTATTGCATGTTAGCAAATTTGACTGTGCTTTGCGAATGTAATACGACACCACAAGTTTTCCCTCATTAATGCACTGTTTTCCATAGCCTCAAATGCTATTTTTGTGAAAACTATGATATATATATAAAATTGTAGATTCACACTGAAGGCATCAAAACTATGAATTAACACATGTGGAATTATATATGGAATTATGTACATAACAAAAAAGTGTGAAACAACTGAAAATATGTCATATTCTAGGTTCTTCAAAGTAGCCACCTTTTGCTTTGATTACTGCTTTGCACACTCTTGGCATTCTCTTGATGAGCTTCAAGAGGAAGTCACCTGAAATGGTCTTCCAACAGTCTTGAAGGAGTTCCCCGAGAGATGCTTAGCACTTGTTGGCCCTTTTGCCTTCTGTCTGCGGTCCAGCTCACCCCTAAACCATCTCGATTGGGTTCAGGTCCGGTGACTGTGGAGGCCAGGTCATCTGGCGCAGCACCCCATCACTCTCCTTCTTGGTCAAATAGCCCTTGATGCCTTCAGTGTGACTCTACAATTTTCATAGTCATGAAAATAAAGAAAACTCTTTGAATGAGAAGGTGTGTCCAAACCTTTGGTCTGTACTGTATATTATTCAGAGGTGTCTTTCTATTCATCAAAGAATTATGGGGGGGGGGGGGGGGGGGTGTATCACAGTTTCAATCAAAATTATTAAGCAGCAAAAACATTTTCAGGATAAAAATAAAAACTATTATTGTTAATTGATAATAATTAAACATCAAATCAGCATTGCAGAAACAAATTATTTAAATAAAAAAAATATTTCATATAGTGTTGTAATACACAAATTATTTAAAGGAGCATTGCGTAGGTTCTGAAATTTCTAACCGTTACTGACACCAGTGGCCGTTAGAGGAACTGCAGCCAGTCTCATGCTCGTTCTCAGTGCGCACGCTCTTTTTTTTTTTTTTACGAGGAGTGTCCGTGGGTGTCTGAATTGTGCTGGAGGCAGGTCGCTTCTTTCCATCCGCAGAGTCCATTTGAAAACACTATTGCCGCTGCTTACTATAATGGTAGCGTGCCATACGGTTGTAAGCCCAAGTAGACGAGAACACGCATGACGTCACATTTTGTGAATTTTCGCGCCAATTCGGGCCCGACTCCTCCACACACAATTGAGCCTACAGGCTGATAGAGGCAACCGTGGTGGATTCTTTGTCATGGTGGATTCTTTGTCATTGTTCATGTCATTCTTTTTTATACATCATGGTTGGCTCATACATGTACAAATGAAAACTCTATCTTAAAGATTTTTTTTAAGTAAAAGCCTCCACATAGCTCCTTTAAATAAAAAAAAATTTCATATAGTGCTGTAATACATATCTTTTGGATGCGATTCATCGCGATTAATCGTTTGACAGCACTAATTTCATAATATTACTGCTTTTACTGTATTTTTAATCAAATAAATAGAGCATAACAGATTTCTTTCAAAAACATTTAAAAAAAAACTAATTATTCCATTATTTTACTGGTAGCACAAAGTGTGTATTGTTGCAACAATGACAAAATTAGGCTGATCATTTATTTTATGCCTTAAATAGAAATTAATGTATTAAGTTTGCAAATAATGCAACATGTCTTTGTTAACATTCACTACTCGCATCACATAGCCACATTACATAATCCATAATATGTTAATTTAAGGCGGGCATACACGGTGCGATTTTTGTCATCGTATGAGTTCGAATGCGATTTTTTTCAATCGTCTGGAAATCGTGTATGCTCGTATGGTCGCGGCTCGTATCATATGCGAGGAGTTACGAGCCGAGCAGAGTGGCTTACGAGCACTTCCCGACCTCCCGATCATTTTTAAACATGTTTAAAAAGTTCGTGAGCTATCGGTTTGAATTCGTGACGTGTGTGGTTGAACGAGCCGATTTGTTGATCTAGCTGAAGTTGACCAATCACGAACACAATGTAAAGCGCTTTGAGTGCCTAGAAAAGCGCTATATAAATGTAATGAATTATTATTATTATTATTATTATTATTATTTTGTTTCAGTGTACAGTTTTTTAATATTGTGCAAAGTATACAAAGTAAACTTCATCATTCAGCTTAACTGTGCACATTTATTTTAGACACTTCATGTCTTATTTAATTTATGCGATAAATGCATGTACCTGCTGAGCTGGGCTATGACTAATTTCACGGGCAAAGCTGACAAAATTAAAATTTTCGTATCTTCTAAAATATTTATATATATATATATATATATATATATATATATATATATATATATATATATATATATATATATATATTTATATATTTATTATTATTATTTTTTTCAGCCTCATATTATAGGAAGGATACATTATACTACCTATTCTGCAGTCATCATGGTGAGATTAGGTTCCTCTAATCTAAAAAACAAGAATCGAAAAGAATCGAAAACAACAGTGAGGAATCAATTCTTGGAATCGATTGCCATCGATTCCAGGACCACTCAGAATCGATTCCAAAAATTGTGGAATCTATAAGCCCTAACAGAATGATCACCTGTATGACAGTAAAGTACAGCGAGAGCGATTCGAATGCATTGGATCCGTGTGCTCTCTTATCGCTCTCGCGGTACTTTAATGTCATACAGTGATCCTTCTGTGCAGCGGTGCTTCAAGTCGAACGCGTCTATCAACTTAGTGCGATTGCTTCTGGAATTCGCAGCTCGTTAAATCGTGTCATATATCATCTCGTCCGTATGATTTCCAGATAAACTCATTCGTGAAGTGTGCGTGGACATACGATCTTCCGATCATCCGAATTCACACCGTGTACGCCCGCCTTTAAAGGCAAGTTCAAATCCAGACTAAATTTCAGTTGCTTTGGTATAGACCCCTTAATCACCTACGTCACTGTGACGTCCCCACTCTAGCTGGAGGCAAAACATAAGGCAGAACTCATAGAAGGAGCACTAAAAGTTTGAAGTTTTGACTTTAAAATTTCTTCTTGTTGTGTTTTTGGCTGCCAGAATTAAAGGAACAGCACTTTTGTTTCAAAACTAAAGTTTTACCGGATCGCGGCAGACATTCCTTCACGGAAATCAAGAAGACAATTGTGGTTGAATGCAATACGGCATACAGACTGGACGGAGACGATCATAAATAATGCTTGTGTTTGCAGTGCACACTTCATATCAGGTACAATAATCTATGCATATGAACTGGTGTGTTGGTTTTATCTAGTAAATCAGCAAGTTTCTGTTTTATAGGTGAAAAGTCGCCAACCTTCAGCGCACTAGCTAGTTTAAATGTTAAACAAACATACAGCGATAGATGTGTGTGCCATCCTTTGAATGGTCTCTTAAAATAATACACATTGCTAATCATAGTTAGCCCAGCGATAGGTTACATTAGAAAATAAGCCTTGACAAAATTCCCCAAACCACCCAAAAGTAATTAATTCATATGGCCATATGGTATACGGGTCAGGTAGCCTGCTTCCATCCACGAGAGTTAATTTACAAAAATAGCTTTCACGGTCCCACAGAGTCAGTGACTGTACATATTTAGACAGTTCTGAACCTTCTTCTGCATCCATGTTTAATAAATCCCTCCTAAAACGTGCTAGCTTACGCTTGTCAACATTGCGTCCGCGCCTCTTTTTGCCTCCAGCTAAGCCCCGCCCACCCGGAGATGTTGCAATGTTTACAAACTTTTAAGGGGTCTATATGATGTGTTTGAGATGTCCCAGTGATTCCATCGGAGGAAAGGGCCTGTGTTTGCTTGTGAAGAGTCCGTCAGCAGGAATCTTCCCAAGGCCCCAGGCTGCACACCAAGCCTTTTACTAAATAATAGCAATAATAAAAGGTGATTTGTACTTCTAGTGTAATGATCTACACGTCTGAAATGGTTCTGTTGCTTAGTGTTGGTCCAAATAAGGGGATCAACTGGGCCAGCTGTGAAAGAACAAGAACAGTGATGTCAGAATAAATCCAAATGCGCTCTCAAACTTTTTTTTTTTTTTTTTTGCCAAACTGCATTCTTTGGGATCCTGAGAGAATGAATGGCCCACTTTGTCATGGTAACACATTGTACACAAACAAAAAAGAAAGGACAAGATGTACAATGCGATTATTATTGAGTTTCAATGCAAAAACAAAAAAACTATCCTTCAGGGTATTTTAGTCATTCACAGAGAAAGAGCACATATTTCCAAATTTTAAATCAATAAATATGCAGGTGTAAACTGGAAACAAATGGAAATGACTTTACATGCTATGGAAAGTTCCATAGTCTTATACCACTCACAGTACTGTTTCACAGTTTCCACTTAATTATTTAGCAGCAAAAACGTTTCCAACGTTTTTGATTAATAACCAGTTATAAGTTAACTGAGTACCAAATCATGATAATTTGATTTCAGCTTTTTAAATAAGAAAGATAAATGTTTCATGGTGAATCTTACAAAAACATAAAAAAAGTCCAAAATGAATGAATGAATGAATAAATAAATACTTATGGAGGGCACTGTATATACGTACACACACACACACACACACACACACACACACACACACACACACACACACCATAAGTATTGGAACAGTAAAGAAAAAAAAGTTCTGTTTGCTGTGGAGTCAAGAAATCTGTAAATATGATTTAAAGATGAATATGACACAAACTACAGAATGTCACATTTTATTATTGGGTGATTCAACACAAAGATGTTTTACCAGCTAGGGTAGCGTGGGCGAGCGGTCCAAGTCGCTGTATTAAGGCTCCAATCTCTTCGGGGGCGTGGGTTCGAATCCCACTGCTGCCATTAGATCTTTGAAGGGTGGTGTTAGCGCAGTGGATAAGACGCATGCCTGTGGTGTGGGAGACCCGGGTTCGAATCCACTGTGAAACGCCAGTGTGTCCCTGAGCAAGATACTTAACCCCTAGTTGCTCCAGAGGCGTGCGACCTCTGACATATATAGCAATTGTAAGTCGCTTTGGATAAAAGCGTCATGTAAATGTAGCTAAGAAATCTTTTAGAGTTTCATCTCCCTTTCACAGGTCACAAGACCTCACAGGTCTTTCTAAGTGTTCAGCTGTGTCATGTTGCATTAATTCTTCAGATATTAAAAGCAGGGAATGTGTCTTATCAGTTATATCCATTGCTTCTGCATTCTAAGTCTTGCATTCGACGATGACACACACAAACCAGGATGAAGACGAGGAAGCCGACTCTGAAAGAAAAGCAAGCAATTTGGATGCTAAAAGAAAAGAGGAAGTCAATTAGAACTATAGGAAAAACCAAGGGCATGGAGAAATCAAGAGTTTGGAAACTACCGGCGACATCAGCAACCAACGACGACTTGATCGGCTGAGAAAAACAACAGCAGTTGATGACAGACAAATCATAAAAGCTGTGAAAATGAACCCTTAAATACATGTCTGTAAAATCACCAACAACCTCCAGAAAGCTGGAGTGATGCTCTGACAATCTACAGTCCACAGGAAAATTTGACTCAGAATTACAGAAGCTACACACCAAGATGCAAACCTGTGATCAGCACCAAAAAGAGAAGGCAAGATTCTTAACAAATGTGAGCCAGTAGAGTTTTGTAACTGAGTTGATGGACCAATGAGACAAGATTAATCTTTATCTAAGTGATGGGAAACCAAAAGTGTGGAGAAAAAAGGGAACTGCAAATGATCCTAAGCATACAAGCTCATCTGTGAAGCTTGGTGGAGGTTGTGTCATGGCATGGGCATGCATGGCTGTCTCTAGAACAGGACCTCTTCATTTTATGATACAGTAACAGAATGAATTTGGAACTCTATAAAATCATCTTGGCTACCAATATTCAAGAAAATGCCACCAAACTCATTAAGCACTTAATTTTTGGATCAGGACAATGACCCAAAACACCCTGTCAGTTCAGTAAAGGACTTTATCAAGGCAAAGAAATGTACAGTAAAGTCTTAGATTGCCCAAATCAATCTCCAGATTTAAATCCGAATGAAAATTTATTTCACCAGCTGAAGAGGAGACTAAAGACTGAGACTCCCCAAAACAAGCAACAGTTGGAAATGACTGCATTAAAGGCTGGGGGAAAAAAGGTCTTTACAGGGGATCTGTATCTGGGGCTCTAGTGGGGCGGCAGTGGCTCAGTGATTCATGTAGGTTGTCTACAAACCGGTGGTTCAACCCCGGCTCCACCTGACCAAGTGTCGAGGTGTCCTTGAGCAAGACACCTAACCCCAGCTGCTCCCGACGAGCTGGATGGCACCTTGAATGGCTGACACCGCAGTCGGTGTATGAATGAGTGTGTGAATGGGTGAATGTGAGGCAACTTGTAAAGCGCTTTGGATGGCCATGTGGTCTGTTGAAAGCGCTATATAAATGCAGTCCATTTACCATCTAGTTGTCCTGGTCTCCGCTGTCTTTCAGGGATGTAGAGGTCCTTTCTAGGTGCTGATCCACCATCTGGTCTGGATACGTACTGGATCCGGGTGAATGCAGTGACCCTCTGATCTGGATACAGACTGGATCTGGTGGCTACGGTGACCTCGGAAAAAGAGAGAAACAGAAAAATATTAGCGTAGATGACATTCTTCTAATGATCTAGCAAGTACTAGCATGAGCCTGAGTGTTCCCGGTTCCGGTTTACCTAATTAATGCAGCCTAAAAATCCTTTAACAGATTTGGATATTAAAAGCATATTAGTATGTTATGTGTAAGCCAGGTTAAAGAGATGGGTCTTTAATCTAGATTTAAACTGCAAGAGTGTGTCTGCCTCCCAAACAATGTTAGGTAGGTTATTCCAGAGTTTAGGCACCAAATAGGAAAAGGATCTGCCGCCCGCAGTTGATTTTGATATTCTAGGTATTATCAAATTGCCTGAGTTTGAGAACGTAGCGAACGTAGAGGATTATATAGGATCTCATTCAAATACTGAAATGCTAAACCATTCAGGGCTTTATAAGTAATAAGCAATATTTTAAAATCTATACAATGTTTGATAGGGAGCCAGTGCAGTGTTGACAGAACCAGGCTAATATGGTCATACTTCCTGGTTCTAGTAAGAACTCTAGCTGCTGCAATTTGGACTAGCTGTAGTTTGTTTACTAAGCGTGCAGAACAACCACCCAATAAAGCATTACAATAATCTAACCTTGAGGTCATAAATGCATGGATTAACATTTCTGCATTTGACATTGAGAGCATACGCCGTAATTTAGATATATTTTTTAGATGAAAAAATGCAGTTTTACAAATGTTAGAAACATGGCTTTCTAAGGAAAGATTGCGATCAAATAGCACACCTAGGTTCCTAACTGATGACGAAGAATTGACAGAGCAACCATCAAGTCTTAGACAGTGTTCTAGGTTATTACAAGCAGAGTTTTTAGGTCCTATAATTAACACCTCTGTTTTTTCAGAATTTAGCAGTAAGAAATTACTCGTCATCCAGTTTTTTATATCGACTATGCATTCCATTAGTTTTACAAATTGGTGTGTTTCGCCGGGCCGCGAAGAAATATAGAGCTGAGTATCATCAGCATAACAGTGAAAGCTAACACCATTTTTCCTGATGAGATCTCCCAAGGGTAACATATAAAGCGTGAAGAGTAGCGGCCCTAGTACTGAGCCTTGAGGTACTTCATACTGCACTTGTGATCGATATGATACATCTTCATTCACTGCTACGAACTGATGGCGATCATATAAGTACGATTTAAACCATGCTAATGAAATTTTCATTAATGACAACAAAGTGTTCAAGTCTATGCTAAAGAATGTTGTGGTCAATTGTGTCAAACGCAGCACTAAGATCCAATAAAACTAATAGAGAGATACATCCACGATCAGATGATAAGAGCAGATCATTTGTAACTCTAAATCCTCACATATACCATTTTTCTCTAAGAAGGAATATAATTGTGAGGATACCACCTTTTCTAGTATCTTGGACAGAAAAGGGAGATTCGAGATTGGTCTATAATTAACTAGTTCTTTAGGGTCAAGTTGTGTTTTTTTGATGAGAGGCTTAATAACAGCCAGTTTGAAGGTTTTGGGGACATATCCTCATGACAATGAGAAATTTATAATAGTCAGAAGAGGATCTATGTTTTCTGGAAGCACCTCTTTTAGGGGCTTAGATGGTATAGGGTCTAACATACACATTGTTGGTTTAGATGATTTAACAAGTTTATACAATTCTTCCTCTCCTATAGTAGAGAATGAGTGGAACTGTTCCTCAGGGGGTCTATAGTGCACTGTCTGATGCGACACTGTAGCTGACGGCTGAATGGTTGCAATTTTATCTCTAATAGTATCGATTTTAGAAGAAAAGTAGTTCATAAAGTCATTACTGCTGTGGTGTTGGGAAATGTCAACACTTGTTGAGGCTTTATTTTTCGTTAATTTAGCCACTGTATTGAATAAATACCTGGGGCTATGTTTGTTTTCTTCTAAAAGAGAAGAAAAGTAATCGGATCTAGCAGTTTTTAATGCTTTTCTGTAGGATAGGTTACTTTACTTCAAACGAGTTATACTTGAAGCCTGCCCTCTGAGAAATCCTGAAAACGTTGTTATAAATTGAAGCAACACCTCCCCCTTTGCCTTTTAGACGCGGCTCATGTTTATAACAGTAATCTTGGGGGGTGGACTCATTTAAAATAATGTAATCATCAGGTTTTAGCCAGGTTTCTGTCAAAAAAATCTATATTATGATCAGTGATCATATTATTTACAAAAAGTGTTTTTGTAGAAAGGGATCTGATATTCAATAAGCCAAGCTTTATCATTTGTTTATCCATATTGCATCTGTTTTTTATTTGTTGAACCACAATTAAATTGTTAATCGTAACTTGGTTTGGACGTTTTTTGTTTTTTCTAGTTCGGGGAACAGACACAGTCTCTATACCTCTCACGACTACGCTGCCTCACTCACTGCTGCAGGGGCTCTGTTGCCGGAACCGGACAATGTACGGGAATCCCTGAGCTAGACGCATCCAAAGCTGTATCTAGAGCCCAAACATTCTTACTGTCCTCAATTAAAGTTTGGATGCGTGTCTGTAATTCTGAAATCTTCTCTGTCAGCCTAACTATTTCCCTGCATTTATCACATGTGAATCCCTCATCTGCGACAGAGATAGATAAACTGTACTTGTGGCAAGAGGTGCAAATAACAACAGCAGGAGAAGCCATTACTCACCGTGCTTGATGAAATATTCTTACTGCGGTTGTTTGATGAACTTGTGAAAAACTGGAGCGAGAGAGAGGAGAGGAGAAAAGAAAACAGCGATAGGTTCGAATGAAAACGCTAATGACAAGCTAACGAGTGCTAACGCTTTGCAGGTGTACTGCACTCACGGATATAAAATAAAAGTGAACGATCAAAATTAATCTGATAAGATTGATCGATAATATCAGAAATATGGTGTGAATTAAGTTATATTTTATCACTTTAAAAGACAGAGAGTGATAGTAAGATAAAGATTCTAGAGAAAAAAAATAAATAAATAAAAACAGATACACGGAGCTACGATTAGCAACAGAAGGCCAACAGGAAGTAGAGAAAACACTGTCCAACAGCGACACCCGCAGTCAGGGCCTTCTGCCTTAAATTCAACTGTTCCAATACTTATGCTCACTTCTAAAAGTGCTGTCCTTTTTATTTGGTAAAACTTGTGGCAAAAGACTGAATAATAAAATGTGACATTCTGTAGTTTCGTCGCATAATCATCTTTTAGTCATATTTGCAAATGTCTTGACTTCACAGCAGAGAAAGCAATTTGGTCTTAACTGTTCCAATATTTATGGAGGGTACTGTATAAATGTATATATATTAGTGGTGGGCATAGATAATTTTTTAAAATCTAGATTAATCTCACTGTAATCTTGGAATTAATCTAGATTAATCTAGATTAAAATGGCTCATTTGAATTCTGCCAAAGGCATTCAGAATATGTGTGCTGCCCAAATAAAATAATGACTAAAAGTAAGTCTTTGAGAATGGGTTTCTCTTATGGTATTTAAGATTAGCATTAAAGATAGAAAACGGCATCCTCATGGTGTAGTATCGGTGGGTTGTGTGTGACGTTTTATATATATATATATATATATATATATATATATATATATAATATATATATATATATAGTATATATATATAAACTCATTCAGACACAGATGCATCTTGCAACATAAATTTAGGTTATAAACACCATAAACCCATGTCATTGACTAATAATAAGTGCAGTGTGGCATCTGAATTCAGTGAAGAATTGCTCAAAACCCCTATCTGCAAACAACACTTAAATGGTTAATGTTCCAGAGAATCTCTGTAGTTTCTCACAGCGTTTTGACACACAAGGTAGATCCCTGCACGGGCCTCAAATATAGGCCTTGCCCGGCCCGAGTCCGACAGCTCATCAAAATTCTTGGCCCGAGTCTGACCCGAGCCCGTCTTTTTTCCCAAAACAGCGTATAGGCCTACTACTGTTTCAGCTAAAATAGTCCAGTTTTGTATGTAATGTCAAAGTGGTTATATTTAGTTTAATTTTTTTATTTTTTTTTATAAGTTAATTTAGAAAAACGTTTGGAGCATTTATTTGTTCGTAATGTAAGTTTTTTTTTTTTAATGACCAAGTAAGTCACAAGTAATGACCAAGCGGCCAGCGGCAGACAGTGAGTTGATCATAGCCTATGTTTGCTCAATTTACCCTTCTTAAATCATCATGACTTGCCTAGAAAAAAAATCTATAGATATAAAACAGTTCAAGCATATCACAGTGTTAGTTTAAATGTTTAACCTATAGCCTAGAAATGTGCACTATTAGACGCATAATCGTGTGTGCTTAGAGCTAAAGCGCGCTTTTTACAGGATATGGAGGCGCCTTCATTTTTGCTCATAAAGGTAAGAGTAATACATCACTCGGAACTGTAAAGGGTCTACTTTTATTTGTGTGCACTCACAACATCAACAAAACATTGTGCTTTTATAAAATAAAGGATACATTGGCCTACAGGATGCGCTTTTCTGCAATTTTGGCTAGGAGCGCTTCACAAAGATAGACTGAAACTCAAATACTTGCCTCACAGACTTGCTAAACACACAAGACCTTTTTTCCTACAAACTTAAAGCAGAGAGACCGGAAAGAAGAGAAATCTTCACTTCTTGTAACAGCGCCCTCTTCTGTTATTGCTGACATTAGCAGTATGTTTCATGTTTTGTTTTATTTTGTATAGAATTACTACTGAACTGTAGCAGATACATGTAGTATGGGATATTTTAACAAAGTTTTGAGGCACACAGACTAAAGAACATTACCTACAATGAAATCAAATGTGTAACTCCCCATAAATGTTCAATCTGAATGTATATGATTACATATTATATATATTACATACATACATACATATTATATATATATATATATATATATATATATATATATATATATATATGTATGTGTATATATATATATATATATATATATATATATATATTATGTATAAAATCATTGGAATGAAGTAGACTATTTTATAATGATCCACATTGCCCAATATATTGAATAATTTTACAAATGTTTTTACACCTTTCAAATGTTTTTAAAAAGTTGATCCTCTGAACTTTTCATTCTTCAAATAAAAAAAATAAAAAAAACTATATCACTGTTTCAACAAGAATATTGAGCAGCATATCTGTTTTCAGCACTTGCAGGGATGCACAATATTATCGGACCAATATCGGAATCGGCCAATAATGTAAATATCGGCATCAGCAAATAATGCCGATATGTCTTACCCAAAAGAAGAATGCATCGACTCACATGTGCTCACTTGCAATTAGGTCATTCTTGAAGCAAAGTTTTGCCTGAATGGTGATTGGATTCACTGTTTTGGATCGCTGCATTTAATCTGAGAATGCACGTACAGAATGCGTTAGGTGTAAACCATAACAGCAGGTGCAGCGGCAGCCTCCCCCAGGTCCTAAAGCCCTCAGTAAGGAGTTTCAATTCCGTAAAAAAGTCTTGACATTTGACAAGTATGGTAACTCATACTCGGAATTGGTGCTCTGCATTTAACCCATCCAAGAGCACACACACACATCAGTCAATTCAGTCACACACATCAGTCAATTCAGGGTTCAGTGCCTTGCTCAAGGGCACTTCAGTCATGGGTATTGAGGGTGGAAGAAAGCACTGTTCATTCACTCCTACAATACATACAACTCCTGCTGGCACTGAGACTCGAACCTGCAACCTTCAAGTCACAAGTCCAACTCTAACCATTATGCCACAAGTGTCCCTAGGGGGCGCTGTTGGCCTAATTCTAATAAAATTAAAGCAAAATACACAAATATTATTTAGACTGTTTCTGATTAAATAAAGCAGTAATTGATGCCATAAAATCATGATTATATTCTGATTTAAAGGTCAGAAGCTATAACTTACATGGAAAAAAAAAATCACCAACATGATACTCATATATAGGTATATAGTGGTATATAGCAAATTTTCAGTTTCCTGTCATTATAAAATAATTTTATAATTGTTTATTTAATTATAACAAATAAGTTCTTGTTAAAAACTTTGAAGAAAATGAAAAATAATTATATATCGTTGTACATTATAGGAATAAATAATATTTTAAATTACACTAGAAAACCAGTGTGTGTGTGAGATGGTCTAGAAAATAGAATAATAATATTTCAAAATATAGCTTTTTAAAAATATTTTACATAAATGTAGCCTTGGTGAGCTTAAGAGGCTTCTTTGAAAAAATAAAATCGTAAAAATGTAAATTTTATATATATATTTATGTGTGTGTGTGTGTGTGTGTGTGTGTGTGTGTGTGTGTGTGAAGTCTAAAATTTTTCAGGAACACGCAATTAGAATTGTGTAGAAATACCAGATTTGAGGCAGAATTCAGAATTATTATTTAGAGATGACCATAAGCCATTATTTATTGAAATGTGAAAGTCAAGCCATCATAATTAATAATTAGTTTCCAAAGCTAAAACTCCTGCTAATACTTTTCCTCGCCCAGTGACATTACACATACATAGCATGTAAAACACAAGATCAATTGGAAACCATAAGATTTCTTCAGCAAACGGAAAAAAAATCCTAAACAAATGGAGAATTACTCTCACGTCTTTCCACACAACGTTTTCACTTCATCACATAAGCTCATGACAAGTGAGCTCACAGAAGAACCAAGCTGGTCAGCAATAGAGAAATCATCCCACACATTACCGCCGCCTGATACAGATCTCACAACATCTGGCAGACAAGCACACATGCAACCTTTCAGCATCTTGCATCAAAAAAGGAAAACTAAGACATAAGCCGCGTTGTGCTGAATCTAAAACATGCTGTTGCTTACTTAAGTCTCTAACAGGTTTGACAAGTATAATCCCTCTTATCATACTTCACAGTGTCTTCATAATGACGTACAGTACGAGCTGCATCACAATTCGGTCTTCACTTTGTGCATGAGGTCCCTCTGGTCAATCATTTCCAGCTGTCTGTTCCAGCGGTGGTAGGCCAACAGCGCTATATTCTTAGCTGCCACCGAGCTCATCTCCATTGCACTCCCAGCCCATTCCATTCCATTCAGGAAGTACAAGTTCTCGTGCAGCACCACCGGAGGCAAGCCCTGGGTGCTTCCGTAGTGAGGGTACGCCAACCAATCTGTGATCTGCACGGAGTAGTAGGACTTAAAAAGTGTCTTCAGTTCGCTCTTCTCCAGAGGTTTTGGGGAAAAGACCTTGTAGACACCGGCCTCTTGAGGCTGCTTTCGGCGGAAGCCGGAGGTTATGTTGACCGGACAGACGCTGGCGGCGCTGTTGAAGAAAAGTCCCGGAGTGTCTGTGGTCAGGATGCTGGAAAATGGGAAGAGCTTTGGGTCGGGGAAGCCGAAGTAAGAGCAGTTTAGGTAGCCGTGGATGATGGAGGCCACCGTTTGGTGATAGGAGCCTGCTATTTCTGGAAGTTGTGGCTCAAAGCCTTGGAATGAGATGCCTGAGTTGAAGTTTTCCTGGAGAGGCGTCGCTACTACTACAATGTCATAGAGCTCCGATGACTTTTCATTTTCAGAGTCGTAGGTGAGCTCATATTGTTGGTAATCTCCTGAAGAAAAAAAATATTGTTAAGTGTACATTCTGCTTTTTTACTCAATGTAAAGTATATTACTATATCAATTAGGGCTGGACGATTAATGGAATGGAATCAGAACCAAAATTCAGAACCTCCGATGTGACATAATTGTCCCGTTTTGGTTATCTTAATCTTATTCATACTTTCCCCTTAAAAACATACTACCGTAGTAGACGTGATTGTTGCGCTTGCGTCTTTCGTAGCATCTCACATTATTATTATCTACTTTTCACATTGCATCATTTAAACTAATATTCATTTACAAGAGATGCAAGTTATTTGCTACTTTTCACGTGACAAAATTTTAAATGTATTTTGTTCGCAAGAGATTCTGATTCATTTCTACTTTTGACATGGCAATATTCATTTGTTTGCAAAAAATTATGTACTCTTTCATTAGAAAAACAAAATCCCACCTTTAATAGTTGATTATATTTACAGTACAAACCTTTAATGAACTATGAGGGCAAAGAAAAAAAAATTCAATAATCCTTAAAGTGTTCAATTAATCAAGGTTTTGATTTTAGGTCATACCGCCCAGCCCTAATATCAGTCCATAAGATCAGCAGCAAGGCAGCATTGTTCAGTGACAAACCAACTCTAAATCTTTACGATTTGGTGATGTGATCTATTAATTCATTCAAATACACATTAAATTAAGGTCACAATATCTCCTATGATAAACATGGTTTCATTTTGAAATTAAAATTAATTTTGATATTTTGGGGTTGTTTGGTATTTATGCAACAATGTCAAAGTTTTAGTGTGATACAACTGACCTGATTCAATTTCATGTTGATTAAAAAAAAAAAAACGATACACTGTTATAAAATATCAAAATTATATTTATGAATAGGGTTGCAAAAAGGTGGAAAATTTCCAGTAAATTTTGGAAATATTTCAGAAATTTTGGAAACTTTGCAGGAGTTTCTGGAATATTCCAGGGATTTTTGGAAATTTTCCATCCCTTTGCAACACTATTCATGAATTATATATTTATGTTGACATCCACATATTTCAGGTCTGAAGAAAACAACATATACATTTCTTCTTGATGATTATTAAATTGTCATTAAAACATCAAAACCATTTGAATCCAACATGAACACAAAGAGTACATTTCTAAGAATTTAGCGTATACATTTGAAGTTAGATTCTTGTTGAGAGAAATGTAGCATTCCATCACTTTCTCAACAATGGATCCTCTGCAGTGAATGGGTGCCGTCAGAATGAGAGTACAAACAGCTGATAAAAACATCACAATAATCCACAAGTTATCCAGACCATCAGCTAACATCTTGTGAAGTGAAAACTGTGTTTGTAAGAAACAAATCCATCATTAAAGCATTTTATCTTCTAACTTCTGGCCCAAATACGAGTCCATTCCCTCATTTTCTCACATAAAAACCACAGATATCACTTGCAAAGTGTGCTTGATCTATGCATATTTCAACAGGGTCTGGCTGCAGACTTGCACTCTCAGACACTTGCGCTTCCGCTAGCGACGTCACTTGCAGTCTTTATTTTTGATTTTGTTCTTTTTTATTTTTTTTTTATAACTTTTTGTTTGAATCTCTCAACATTTTACAACAGTGGCGTAATGTATTAAAACATGTACAGGCAAGCAGGTGAGCCCAGAATAAACGCAACATGCAAAGTTTTGCGTTAAGCATTTTTCCATATAGAATAAACTGTACAGATCTTTTATATCGCTGTCTTTGTCCATTAAGCTACATTATGTGTTTTATTTATAATGATTTTCTATAGGAGGAAAACGTTTAATGTACAATTTAAAGCATTGGGTTCTGTACTCGTCTGCTTGCCGGTATGGAGTAGATCCTTTTAAAATCACTTAATGCATTTCATAATGCACGTTCATATTTGATGCTCTGTATATACTTTGAGTCAACAACAAGACATATAGACTAGGCCTACTGACTTGTCTTTATAATCTTAGTCCTGGTATGGGAGGATAAAGTTTGCGCATTTTGTTCATAGCAGTCTGCTTGGCTTGCCTTGTAGCACATTAAATAATAACTATATAATCGAAATTGGTCTTTTAATTGAACTTCATGTATCTTAATACATTACGCCATGCTAAGTGTTTATGTTTTTCTACAGAAGGGAAATGCTTAGCGAGAGACTTGGCACGTGCGTTCATATTCTGCTTTTCTGTGGCCACAGATTTGTTTGTCTTGTCTTTTTCATGCGGGACCTGGTACTAATTTAGTTTTAATCGTTTAAATCACCACCACAGTGTCTCGTCTCCATTGGCGACACACACACTTTGAGTCGATTATGACTTCTATCAACGATGGAGAAGATTTATTGTTTAACTGATGGTTACGTAGAATACCTGTTGATCGGAGGGTAATGGCTGTAACTGGACTTGGGATGAGATTAGCTCTTGCTAGTTTAAGCAGTCCCGAGCAAACCAGCTTGTTTCCTCCCTCCACAGCCCAGAGATTGGCCTGTGCCCCAGCCAGAGACACAGCACCTGTCAAAGAGGAGCAGAGGACTCAGAACAGACATGAAACCAGCTGCTGAGAAGACAACTATGACGGCCAGATCAATTTATGAGTATTATACTACTATGTGCTTTGTTTCAGGATGATTCTGAACTTTCTCTTCTCCTTTTAGCCTCATAACACAAAACAAGGTGTCAAATCATGAAACTCGATTCTTTCTTTTTGTTCTCTTTAAATAAAACTGTGTCCAAAACACATTCATTGAAACCAATCAACAAAACCTTCAGGGTTTTTTTTTATTATTAACATTTATTTTTTCACACAAAGTCACAAAATTATTAATAAAATTAAACTATTATAGAAAAATATACACTACCATTCAAAATATTATTTTCATGTTTTTTGAAAGAAGTCTTTATTGTTCTTCTTCTTGTTAAAAATACTGTACAGTAAAAATATCTCTTATTACAATTAAAATTAAAATTGTATTAGCTCTGAAAATATATCTGAATATATTTTAAATCATTCTAATGTTGATTTAGAGCTCGAGGCACATTTCTTCTTATTATCAATTTTAAACCGATTTAGCTGTTTTAGATTTTTGTGGAAACCCTGGTATATACATGTGTGTGTGTACTTCAAGATTCCTGAATAGAAAGTTCAGAATCATATTTAATTTGAAATCTTTGTAACATTATGTCTTCCACATTTAATAAATTGAATGCATTCCTGCTGAACAAGTAATAATAATATAAGTAGTAATAATATAAGTAGTAATTCTACAACAACAAAACTCTCTGACCCCAAACTTCTGTTTTTGGTGCAAAAACCTATTATTACAATATTAAAATACAAAGCAAAATTAAAATATTTTGTTTCTATTTAATGTTTTATCAGGATCACTATACATACTATATATATATATATATAAAACTATAATTGTGATTACTACACTATACTAGGTGATTATTAATCAGTGAATAATTTCATCAGTAGTTCATCAGTGGGAAGATAGAAAAAGAAACTGAAACTAAAAGAATTAGGGTTTATTTTTAGAATATAGAAGTGTATAATAGTGCAAAGCTTAGTGTATCATTCTAATAACCTATCAAGGATGTGCAATGCATACCAACAAACGCAGGGATGCTGATGTTCTGGCCGTAGTTGACCCTCATGATCGGGGCAATGACTTCATCAATGAAGCGCTGGGAGACGCCCAGCTCTAACAGAGACTCGGAAAGTGAGCGGCGGGTCATGTTGATGAATCCTGAACCCCCGAGAGAGTGCAGCAGCTCTTCTACTGAACTGAACGCATAGCCATGGGCCTGGTATTTATAGATTCTGGCAGAAAAATTAACAGGAGAACGTGTTAAAGCAAATGAGCAGAAGAGAGGATGATGGTTCCCCAATTCAAGTACCTACATACAATTTTTGTCATGCTGATCAGAATATAAAAGGATTATTTGGTTGCATCTGACATAGCTATTGATCATTCACAAAGATTTCCTTGCTTTCCTTCATTTGGGACATTCTCAAAAACATGCTGGACAACACAGACCATCAGGTTTAGTGCGAAGCTGTGGAGCCTTCGTTCCTCAGTGTCAGAAAACAGGATGTTTCAGCCTTCCCCTCACCTCATGAACTTCTCCATGATCTCCTCCACCCACATCTGCAGGCGGATGAAGCTGATCCCATAGCGCCACCACAAGCGAAACAAATCCAACAGATACCAATCCGTCTCCTCCAAAATAAACTCGTCTCCATTGAACACTGCTGTTTTCCCAGCCACACTCTTTCTGTACTTCAGCCCTGTGGACGGGTGACATGAGAGACTGCATAAAGCACTGAAGAAAACAAATCCCATTACTCTAAATATGAGAAATATAAGAAGTCTCTGCCAAGACTGTTGCTCATAACTAGCATTAATTCAGTCAGTGATTACTAAATGATATATTTCAGCAATATGTTATGAATGCAGCTCACCCAGTTGCTGGACAAAGTCTTGCATGTGTAGGTTGAGGGAATGAATGATGGATCCCCCGGACTCGTAGTCCTGGTGGTTCACTGTGACTGTAGCCAGACGACCCCCGACTGACCCTTTCTCAAACACATCTATTCTCACTTCCGGTCCGAAATGTTGCCTTAGGAAGTGAGCTGTAGCGGTTCCTCCGATTCCAGCTCCAACAACAGCTGCAAAAACGACATCAGACTGCATTATCATGGGCTCTTTTCTTTACAATGACTTGTATTGCCGAATAATTCATATCATGTACATTTGGCCTAACGTTACCTATTTTAGAAGGCGGGGCACCATCCAGTTTAGCAAAATCCGGATCCGCCAATACATGCACAAAAGAAAGAAGAACAAATAGATAGTGATTCATGTTTGTTTCTAAGAGACGAAACTCCTTTAATGAACAGAGGATGCACGCGCTGTCGGGCTGAATGCATGCACGAGCCTTTGTGCAGTTCTTCTCAACTCTTGGCGGTTGTGATACTGAAAAAAACGCTAAATATCTGATGATTTAGATCAAGTTCGTTTCGACAGAAGAGTAAAAGCTATTTGCGTTAATAATTGCTTGCTATTTGTCTACCGCACGACAACAAGAGCGCATGATCTTGCATGTGCACGCTTTTCACCAATCAGAGCGAAAGATATTCTCTTCTGGCCAATCAGAGCAGTTGAAACTTATACTCGACCAATGGGAGTAGAAGAAACCTTCTTTCTTCCGGGATGCAATGAATCCTGATAATGGAAAGGGTTTCTTCAAAAGTACTGGTCAGAGGTGTAATTTTTATTGAAAGTTAAAAGCGATTTCGGCGACTTGCCATCAATCACACGACCTATTTTTAAAACACAAGACATTTTAAAATAAGCAATATGACTGACAGATAGAGAGTGTTTCCGTATGGCTAAAATGGGGCTGGCCACTCCCCCGACTCTACTAACGTTAATATGGACAGTAGGACATTTGTGTGTGAAATCAAAAATGGGCCTAACTTAAATTACGCTATGCTTTTTAAAAATAAGTATAGTCAACAAAAAATAAATTACCGGCAAATTGTATGTAAAATGTCTTAAAATGAGAACTAAGCTTAAACAAGGGAAATTTATTAAACAATTAAATTAAATTATGTGCAATTAATATAAATAAAATGACATTAAAATATAATATGAAATTAAATAACTGAACAGAGAAATGTATTTTTGAAATAAATTGCATGAAATGTATTTATTTATTTGTTTTTTTAATTTAAAAAAAAAAAAGCTTAAAGGGATAGTTCACCCAAAACTGAAAATTCTGTAAATAATTACTCACCCTCATGTCATTCCAAACCCGTAAGACCTTCGTTCATCTTTGGAACACAATTTAAGAAATTTTTGATGAAATCCGAGAGCTTTCAGACCTTCCCATAGACAACAAGGGTCCTTACACGGTCAAGACACAGAAAAGTACCAAGATGATCAACAGAGTAGTCCATGGGACATCAGTGGTTCAACTGTAATGTTACGACGCTACAAGGGTTGAAAGGGTTTTCACAACAAAACCCGCCCAATTGCTATTCAAAACTGGCCCAAAACTAGCCCAATTGCATTTCGAGGGGGTCCCCCGATAAAAATTGCATTCCGCTGTATAAAATACAAGTTTTTTTGGTGGGGTTCCCCTGGTAAAATGAGCATTTCAGGGGCTGATTATCACGTTATTGGGGTCACTTCAATCCGCGGTTGCGTCAATGCTACTGCCATGAACACACATCCACAAGTGACGCAGTATACAAGAAAATGTGTCATAAAGTAGTTATTTTTGTTTTGTTTGCGCAAAAAAGTATTCTCGTAGCATTGTAACATTACAGTTGCACAACTGATATCACATGGACTACTTTGTAGATAATCTTTGTACTTTTCTTGATCATGTAAGGACCCTTGTTGTCTATGGGAGGGTCAGAGAGCTCTTGGATTTCATCAAAAAATATCTTAAATTGTGTTCCAAAGATGAACGAAGGTCTTATGGGTTTGGAACAACACAAGGGTGAAAAATTAATGACAGATTTTTCATTTTTCGGGTAAACTATACCCTTTAAACTAAGTGTTTCTGTTAGATGGCCATCAACGGGAGTGTTAGTTGTTAGTTAATTCTGGGTCAAATAGAAATTCCCTTTTAGCCACCTGGTTTCTTAGAGGCTATGTTTTTTCCTGCTAATTTCCCAAACAAAGATTATGCTCAAGATTAAAAGGGATTTTCATAGAAAATCATAATGACCGGTGCCAGGAACAGACTTGATACATGTCCAGGAAATATTGATGTGGCCATACCCTGTAGACCTAGAATAGATCACACTAGAGTTTTAAAAAACAGCTTTAAAAAAAAAAGACTGAACTGAATGTTTATTTGCAGCATTTCAAACATTGCCTTAAAATGCTACAGTAAATAAAGATTATTATTATTATTATTATTATAATCTACACATTCCAGTTATTAAAATTTTTTCTTAAATTTCATGTATCATGTGTAGGGTACAAATCAAAATTCATAAATTCAAGTATGTATATGTATAATATTCCTGAACAGAGGAGGAAAAACAGCATGAGCTATGACACCATAAGTCATACAGTTTTTTTTCCTTTGTTCAGGAATATTGTGTATATATATATATATATAAACACTATAAAGGCAGTTTATACAACCTAAACTGTGCTATTAATCTTGGATTTGACACGTTTGCACTTTTAAAGGGCAGTGTTTATTTATACGCTTTCTTCTCGTCACGAGTGGCCCATGACTTCAGGTCATCTGGAGCCTGTGATGATCTGACTCACTTCCTCTGTCATGTGAGGAGAGAGAGAGAAACTCTGTGGCGCAACATGGGGCCACTGACATGATATGCAAGCACACCGAAAAATCATGATGGCTGATGTCATAAGATACTATAAAAACATCTAAAGAAAAGTCATTCCAGGATTTGCAAAATGGTTTCTGACGTTTACCGTCATGTTGTGCTGTTGTAACGGTAAAGAAACAGTAAATGGCCGGCCTACTTTCAATGGAAATGTTTTTAGAATTCATTGGTTTTTGTTGAAAAATAACAACACAGGGCATTCTCGTATACGGGCAAGGAAATGCGTTAAAGCATGAAAACCAGAATGATCTCCAGAGCAGGAGGTCTGATATTCGGCAGTGTTTTTGGTACCCTTGGAAACTAGGCCGAAAAGAACTCTCGTATGTATAAGGAAAGTGAAAAAAAAGTTAATCTAATAACAGCCATATGACGGTTAGCAAAGACGAGATCTCGCACTCTTGATTGGCAAACCGAACAGGGTTAGGATTTCCCCGTCTCAACCCACGGACTTTACAGAGCGGAAATGGTGCGTTAAATACTTAACCAACATTTCCTCCTGCACTGGCGGTTGGGGTTTTCTCAACACCAACGTCGCTCACACGTAGCCTAGTCTACAATAACAGCCTATTGATGGAAAAACAATGTTATTCGATCAACTTTATCCATTAAACACGATTGCAACAGCTTGTGCTTCTGGTGGTGTGACGTGGGTCTATTATCATGGGCTGCGTGTTGTGCAATTATGGCTATCTTTGCACTTTGAGCAAAATGGATAGCAGTGGGACTTTCCCATGACTATGTGTGTAGTGTGGAACAAACGCCCATGCAAATGAGAGAGCTAATCGATCGGTTTATATAGGGATGCGCCGAGCGAGTAGGCGGCAGAAGAGCTTTTCTGCATGTGTCTTATCATTCGCTGCAGGTGCATGAGAGACATGATTCAGCATCCTCAATCTGGTACTGGTACCGAAATGACTCACCAACAACAGATGATGTGGACCTGTCGAGAAAAGAGTGGAAAACTAAAGAGGTGAGTGATAAAAAGCAGATAAATGACAGATGTGCATGTGGGTTGAAGAAGTAAAAAAAAAGAGAAAGTATCACGAGTAATTCCATGGGAAAGGTATTATCGTTGCATTTCATGCACTCAAGATTCAAAAAAAAGTTTAAATGTTTTGGAGGAATTTTACAAATGTATCATTTATGATGCCAGTTCTTTTATGTCTAATAAATGTTGAAGTAAAACACATAATTTAGTGACATGTAGCATATGGGAAGCAATTTGTGAGGTATATTTTCAGTAGTTTTATATATACTATAGTTCAAAGTTATAGTTCTTTTTAAAGAAGTAAATTGTTTGTATGTTTATACTATTGATGTTAATATGCAAGGGTGCATTAATTAATCCGAAAAGTTAGTAAAGACTATTATCATGTTACAAAAGATTACTTTTTAAAATAAAAAGTTGTTCTTTATCCTCAAAAACATAAAAAAATCTTACACAGCCCAAATGTTTTATATTGTTAAACAGGATTTTTGTGTGCCACTTTAAGAATAGACAATAATACAAGCCAGTAACAATAATGTAAATCATATTACAACATTTATTTGTCGTAAAAATTATTTTGAGAAACTGTAAAGATATAAGAAATAAAAGTCAGCATGAGTTGTCTAGAAACAAATTTCAACCGACTGTAAACATTATTTAAACTATACTTTATCATAGGGATTCATCTTAGTTTTATTTGTTTCTTGCAAGGCAGTTGAACTGAACTTGACAAATGTTAGTAGGATGCATCTGAGCATGCAGTACTTTCAACAAAATGTTCTTGAACAAACACAGAATTGCTGGAGTCATGATGAGGAACAAGGAAACCCTAGACAAAAATCCTGCTACACGGGAGTCGAAGCAGTTGTGTGACACATTTTACCATCTAAAAAAAACTAATCTTATCACACATGAGAAATGATCTACTTTTGTTGGGTGATTTTTATTGACATTGTACCTTTAAGTTACGTTTAGTTTTTTGCTTAGGTCAAATAAAATGACCCACTTGATGCATTTGCAGTAGATCTGAATGGAGCTCTTGGCTTTGAGAACTGAATTCCAAGGGTGTCTGTTGTATATTCAGCCCACGGAGTTCAGTTCTTAAGTTTGGATGCTCACGGCATCAACGCTGACCTACGACCTGAACCAAAACGCCTGCTTCTGGACTGGATGGTACTGATGCAGTTTATTATGCAAGGTTTTTTTTTTGTCCTCTTCTTTCAGATTAGAGATGACCGCTGTTTTTATTCTTAATGAATTAGTTACTAGTTTGAATTATTAATCAACTTTGTATTAAGAGGATTCTATGAGGTTGTGGATAATCATGTCTCGAATTTAATAGAAAGCTAGTGCCCAGACTTGTAAGTGAAGAACTTGTTTGGTGAAAATACTCCATTGTATATTTTTATACTTTGTTGATGTCGAGACAGAACGATAGCATGAAAACTGTGTTTTTCTTGTGATAAAGAAAATAATTCAGCACAAATGACAGTTATATTAAATATTCGTTTTTTATTGTAATACTGATTAACGTTTGTTGTGAAATGTTGTGGGGAAAAAAAGTATATCAGTATGATATACGATATGCATTTTTATTCTAATTTTACATTTTATTATTCGTTATTAACTTTCAGTGCTTCGTTAAAACTGGTTCACTAAAATACTTTGAAGTTTTAAAATAATTTTTTGTCAGCGTCAAAATTGAGATTTTCATCAAATTTTCCTACATTTTATTACCAAGTTGCTTTAAGAGTTGATAACCAAAATAACAGATGCTTTTTATTTTATTTTTTATACTCTTATCTGATGGCCAGTTGTTAAATCACACTCAGTTCTTGGCATACTTAAAATAAAACCTCCAAATGTCCTGTATTGTCAAAGATGGCCTGACAGGACTAAAAATAATTTATTTATGATTAAATAGTAATTTGTTTTTAGATATTTAATCAAAATAGTACATTTCAAAATGAATAAACTACTAAAAAAACTTCAGTGTCTCTTGTTGTTTACAGCGTTCTTTTAAATGATGTCAATATTCTTAGTAATCCATTTTCTATTGTAAATGCATGCTGTGAATGATTCATTCAAGTTTCTTGCTTTATTTTCTTTTTTATTTTTATTCTTTTAATTTTTGACCTTGTAACTTTTATTCAAAATCATAGATTTATCTCTGCTGAATCAAGCTCATATCCAGACCTGCCTCCATCAAGGTAAAGGGATAGTTCACCCAAAAAATATATATATTTTTTTCATAATTTACTCATCCTCAAGTTGACCCAAACCTGTATGAGTTTCTTTCTGCAATTGAAAAAAAAAAGAATATTATATATATATATATATTTTTTTTTTTTTTTTTTTTTGAAGAATGTCAGTAAAAAAAAGATGATCTTCTTCTATTTGGAACAATTTAAGGGGGAGTACATGATGACAGAATTGATATTTTTATTTTAGGTAAACTAAACAACAGAGCAGAACACCCTACATTTTTCTTTTTCAATAATCCACTGAACTCAGATAAGTCACAATACAGAAAAAAGGCCCTTTCGGTATTTCTGTTACATCACAACCCTTAACTCATGCAGTTTGTTTTACTACTTGTTTTTGTATAGTAAGTGATTAGGCTCTTTTGATTTGGGCCTTTAATCGTCCACTCAGAACACAACATGATAAAAAAACAGAACACTTTAGCAACCACATAACAGCACATTAAAAGTGTCCAGAACCCTCTAGCAAATGCGGAGTAACAGATTAAAAAATGCCCGGGACACTTTAGAAACCACACAGCAACGTGCTACAAATAGAAAGCCCATAGAAATGAACTGGCGGTCACCCAAAACACGTTAGCATTGTGGTAGCGAGTTCTAAACAGCCATCCTCAAGGTTTTCATTTGAATCAATAATTGCCTGAAAAAGAACGCATAGACTCTTATAGTCTCATACAAGGGTTAGTTAACGAAAACTAAAACAATAAAAAATGTTACTTGAAATAAGATAAACATTAACTGAATTTTATTTTATTTCAGTTAAACTGAAATAAGTAAATAAAAATGGTATTGAAACTCTTTTTGCTTGTAAATTTCACAAATAATTATAAAGAAACACCATAAAACATGAAATTTTGAAGTAGAAAGTCTGAAATAGTATTTTCTTAATACACACTCCAAAAGTCATAATTTTATTTAGTATAAAATTATATATTAAAAGTATATAGTTTATTTTACAGTGCACTGAAAAAAACAACAAAAAAAAAAGCTTTTTTGAAGTTGCAAAAAAAAAAAAAAAATTATTTGAGTACATTTTACAGGGGAGAAAAAAATACTATTTCAGTTGTTCTATAAGACAAAATATACTAAATATACCACATCCAATACATACTACATAACTAATATATATATATATATATATATATATATATAGATATATATAGATATATATAGATATATATAGAAGACTGAAAATGACAAAAAAGACAACATTTTCAACTAAAATTAAATCTAAATCAACATATAAGTAATAACACACAGGAATGAATGCTTTGTGTATTTACAAAATATCAAGTTTATTTAAAAAGTAACAAATCCATGATATAAGGCTAAGTTTAATTGCCTGATTTTCAGAAATTTTTCTTCCCCTCTCTCTCTCTCTCTCTCTCTCTCCCTCCTTCTCTCTCTCACACACACACACAAGCTCACACACACACAAACTCTCTCTCTCTCTCTCTCTCTCTCTCTCTCTCTCTCTCTCTCTCCTTCTCTCTCTCACACACACACACAAGCTCACACACACACAAACTCTCTCTCTCTCTCTCTCACACACACACACACACACACACACACACACTCAAATGCATTGTGGGTGTCCATTGGAAAAATCAATGTGTGTGTTCAGCTCATTATGTTGTGGCAGTGCAGAGAGGAGAATCTGGCGCTGTGAGTGTTAGCCTTTTCATATGCTTATCCACACAGATGGCCTCTTTTCCGCATACCCAGGGACCAGCTATTGATTAAGCTTCTGCTATAAAAAAGGACATAATTACATATGAGACTCTGAAGGAAACCAGACACGGAAGCTCAGCTATATGCTATCCTGTAAATGTCTCTATCAATCAGTTGAGATGTGAATTTTTGGCTTGCATTTCTAAGCTTACATGTCACACACACTGCATTCTGTCCCAAAGAGGAAATAAGACAAGCGTGAATCGCTGCTTCCTGGCAGTGACCTCATCAAAGGTCATGTTTACATTTCCCTTGTGCAACAGAACTATTGTGAGATACACACACAGGGAGGTTTTATCAGAATACATAACTATTTGCTTCCTTTAACCCAAGAGAATGGTGTAAACCAGCTTCAACTTAATGTGAACTCTTTTATAATAATCAACAAGAACATACAGTAAGTGCAATTTTGTGCTCCAGTTAGACTGGGCTTTTGAGTATGCTGCTGTATAAATATCTAAATTATTTAGAGATTGTGGGCAGTTAAAAATTCATATGACATATTATGGTACTTTGTTTACAGTGATGAGCATTAGCAATGTACACACTAGAAAAGCCCTTTGTGCTGCTTATACCTATGACAAACTATTTGTGTTAAGGTGATTTTTTTAGTTTATGCTTACAGTCTTTTTTACTCCTCAGCTTCACTGTTTTTCCATATATATTAACTTTTGATGACCACAAACTGACACATACATGTTCACATTTATTTATCTATATTGTTCTGTCATTTAAAATGTGCCACTTGTTGTTATTTGTTAACTGTTTACCTTAAAGGCTTGCTTAATGTGTCTTTTTAATGTGAATAAATGGATTTATCTGGCATATTTTGGGTCCACTGGGTTGTATGTAAGGATGTGGATGGAAAACTGAAAGGTTGTAGGTTTAAATCCCACAAGGCTTGAACTTCTCATAGGTCACATGACCTATTTATACTACACATGCATACTTGCACAGACTTTTCTAAATGTAGGGCTATGTCCTTCAACAAATGCAATGCCCACTCTGATGGTACGGGATTTATACTTTCTGTGAGATCTTTTTGCCAGCAGGTGCAGATAAGTCACGAAAGTGTGGACTCAGAGGAAGACCGTGAGGGTTTAGGGTGGCATCTGGGATGCAGGCCTACCATTTGGTACAAAGCCTAAGTGCATCATCCGGATGTTTGAAGTGCACTAACTGATTTATTCAGGAAGTAAACTACACCTTCACTTTATTGCTCAGAGATGCACAATGGTTTACAATTCTGACTTCAACTTCTTTTTGTTGGAAACTGTGGGAGCGCAGGGCACAAACTAACGTAGGGTTAGTTGTAACACACATGGTTTCAATATTTCTAGCATAACAATATTTACAATATCTATGCTGTTCTATGACATCAGCGATATAATTTACACAATTTACTTTAATGCATTGTTGAAATTCAAAGAATTGAAAGAAACCACAGGTGAATAAAGATTGAAAGTCAATGTGTAATGTTTAAAGAATTGTAAAGCATTTTGGCTCATTTATGTGGGCCGTCCCAAGCGTGGTTGCAACGTGTTCATCGTCAAACTCCAAAATTAGAATATTTCTAATCCTTAAAATTAGAAATTAGCCATTATTTTATCTGAAAAAGTTAATAATTTCTTTTTTGACAAAATATTTTAATTTGTCTTGTGTATATATATATATATATATATATATATATATATATATATATATATATATATATATATATTTTTATTAAAGATCAGCATTTTAAGCTGTCATATTGTCATGTTTTAATGTGCCACACCTACGGGGCATGTTGTCACATTTCACTTTCATTTTTTGAGGGTAAATAAAGAAAAACATAGGCCTACACTGTAATTCTGAAACAAAGCGACATATCAGTACTAGACAAGTGTGAAATCACTGTGGATAAATAAATACACTCTGAACCCCATGTGGATTTACACAAACTGAGAAAGTTTTAAAAAAGTGTTAGTTTGAGCCAAGCTCCCCCTACAATCAATCAATCAATAAATAAATAGAATTCCTGCTCATAGGATAAATAAGAACCGGACAATTCACTCAACAAAATAATTAAAATTCACTGAACACACAATTTACAGTTTAATATTGTTAGTTTCCAATATATAAGGACATAAAAACATGATGAAAATCTAGCCAGCACACAGCACTAGGATTGAGCTCAGCAGTAGCTCGGCTCTTCGGAGGGTTTCCTCTGGATGACGCGGTAAATTCGAAGCCGCCAGTAGGCGGACAGACGCAGGAGCTTCTTTCAACAAACACCCCTCCCACCCTCCAGACTGGGGCAAAACAAGCCATCCTCCAGCGAGCGACGGGAGCAACACAGATGTCTCCTATCCGACAGAGACCGACATAATGAACGTGGGATAGAGCCATCACATATCCCCCTTCTTCACGTGTCCGTGAGCTGCACGAGGACAGTAAAAAAGTAAATCCAGTCAAAAGATGAAATGCTTCTCCCGGTACCTGCCTTACATCTTCAGACCGCCGACTAGCCTCCTCTCGTCCAGCTGTCACACCGAGGGTGAGTGAGTGAGTGAGGGCAGAGGATGCCAGAACCAGAAGCAGATGTTTGTTAATGTTTTTGGGTCGTATTTCGTTTGAAACGCGGGCTGTGAAAACAGTCGTCTACCTAGACAACATTTCGACATTTCATCCATCTAGACAACATTTTGGGGCATCATAGGCACGTTCGCGTTCAAATACTGTATATGATGCTCCATAGCGTTGTGTAGATTTCGAAACATGCTGCTAGTACTAAATTTGTGGTAACTCTGTTGTGGTTTTACTCTATTCGTAATTCTTCTTTTACTCTATTCGTTACTCTATTGTTTCAGACTACTTACATAAATATGCATATAAATATCAGTTGTATATATAACAACATATGCTATAACACAAGGCAATACAACGATGTTTGAGAAAAAAACTTTCTTTAAAAGTCTATATCATATTATATATTTACTGTACTGTACATGACGTTTCTAAAAATGACGTGTAATGAAGTAAGCTTATTCAGTCAAATAAATGTTAATCTTGAACATACTGTAACTAAAAGTATAACAATTATTCTTACCTTTAATTTATAAAACATCTATTAAAAATCACAGCAAAAAAGCCATACCACAACCTGAAGATGTAAATTTGTAGACTTTAAAGGCCTTTTAAAAGTATGAACTAAATCAGATGACAGTCCAGGAGACCATGTACCACAGGCTTTTCTGCAAATTTTTGATCATGTTCATTGTTTAGAGGTCTTCATGTGACAAATATGATAAATAGGGTTAGCATCTAAACTGAATAGGTTTCAGAACTATATTTAATAAAGAATATAGCGAATCAGTCTAGAAATTTAGCAGTTTTACATTTCACATTTACTTCAGAGAGTTACAGCCATCACGATATGACATCACACTCTAGGGCTATTGTTTTTAATAAATACAGAAGATAACAAAAAATTAACACACTGCAGGTCTGAATTCACTAAACTCAAAATTTTATAGGCAGCAGAATGTCTTCCTTCTTGCATGAGCTTGCTCTTCCAGTCTCCTGCATTCAGTTCTGTCAGTCAACTCATATGGAAATATGAGGTACAAAGTTATGTACAGACATTATGAGAACCCAATTGAAACATACCTTGTTCGTTGGCATCCACAGCAGCTTTAAACCAGATGTTGTTCTTAATAACATTTACATTGAAATCAGATATACTCTTATCCAGAGGGACGTTGTACTGTATTACAGGTATTTTTGTATATTATACATACATTTTATATTTTAATCTAAGGAGCTTCACATTTATTTTTTATGATATTTATTATAATATGTGTATTTTCAAAAATCTGTGAAATATAGAAAAATTTCATTTAATCTAATTACATTTAATCAGTTTGTATATAATCCAACATTATCTAATGCATGAGTAGGTTAATTTCAATTTGAGTTCAGCCGCCTAATTAAACAGTAACCTAGCATTTTCCCTTATAGAAGCACAAAATTGCATTTGCAAAGATGCAGTTTGGCCCGTATTACCTTCACACCTCTTTTCTTAGCTGTATATAGGACTGAATGGACCTTAGGGGGAAATACCTTGCTGGTGCAGCACTAGAGTTACTAATATATGAAGATATCTCTATAGGGCCCTGTAACAGTAAGTCTTGAGTTTCTGTCAGGAAAGAGATATTTCATTACAAACCCATCTCCAGAACGCTCCTCCTGTAGCCAACATATTGGACATGTAATACCATACAACACCTGCAGCTGCACATCTTCTTCTCCCATACTCATCTATCCACTCGCTCTCTTCCATTTGCCTTTGATTCCTCTTTTATCGGGAGGATGCAAACACTGGGTTATCATGTGGTTCTCAGAGTCTTGTGAAAGAGTTCCGTTGACTGTCTGTCTTCATGCATGGCTCTGTGCTTTCATCTCTTGCTGTCTCCATCTGTGTCTGCTGCTCAAGTCAGATCGATTGGATCTTAAAAGGTTACAGTCCCCTTGCTAGCAATGATGTATTACAATACTGTCTTATGCAGTCCTATGTTACCAGTTTCTGTTTCTCTTTTGAAGTCCATTCTGGTGCCAGTGAGTTTCCTTTTATGAGACAAGCTTCTGAGCTCCATTGGGAATTTTTACAGTTTAAGGCTACATTGTACTTTTGTCTTAATTAGAAATAAATAAATCAATGTAAATGTCAGAATTCAAATGCTTTTGCTGATCACATGCTGGACTACAATACTACAAGTGAAGCTTGTTTGTGTGTGTGCTATGAAGATAGGTGAAAATAAATACATGAATTAAATACAATATAATGAAGAAATGTATTTAATAGTATAAGTGCTGTCAAATGATTAATACACACATATGCATATTAATATTTAAGAAAAATAGGTTCTGTTTATATATTAAATATATTTATCAGTAATATGAAAATAAATATATACATGCAAATATTTTCTAAATACAGTTTATACTGTCTGTGTGTCTATTTATATATATTCATAATAAATATACACAGTAAACACACATATTATGTAAACAAAAACTTTTTGATTATTTATTATTTTTTGATTATTGATTATTTTTTTAAGTATTTTGGATGCGATTAATCGCTTGACAGCACTAAATAGTAAATATATTAGGTAAATGCAGGGTTCAAACAAGAGATAAAAGGCAAGTTTTATAAAGTTAAGAGCAGAGAGGGTGCAAATCACACACACACACGCGCGCAAATCAAATTTGAAAAACTTCATTATAAAATGTATATTCATTTACAACACATTAACAGCAGTAATAAGATATTCCTGTTGTCACTGCCTAGAGTTGTCATGGTAACATTCCAGGTGAAGGTAATAAGGAAATTAAGTTGCCTTTCATTGCTCCTTTCACCAAGTGCATTCCAGACGGCTTCATTATGACACACAAGTGCCCTTCTCCCTCCAAAGTCACCACTTCAAGGGCTCTGCTGTTCTAAGTGAGTATTGCATAAGGAAGCTCACTTCCAACTCGAATTTGCCAGATTCTTTCTGCATTCTCAGTGACCCAGAATCCTTCTGACAGTAAAAATACTGGGAGCTGTTTGTGTGTAAGAAAGAACACAGTCCTGCTTTTTGTTCTGAAACATGCAGCACAACAGATTAAATTACTAAATGAAAATACACACACTGGTGTGTCTTAGCGCTCTGTCAGAAAGAAGCTGGAACATGAAAGCAGTTGTGGTATCAGTGTATCAATACAATGGAAACTGAAAATTGAAACCATTTGAACCATTGAAACCAACACCACTGTGCAGTAGAAAGACCATTTTGAAATCAGTGCTACATAGAGACAACACTAAACTTCTTTTTTTTGTTCAACTTTTCAACTATCAAAATAAGTTAAAGCAAACTTTTTTACTTAATTTTTTAAGTAACTTAATTTTATAAGTTGCTTTAATATAATTGAAATTGAAATGATTTGTGCAACCACAAATTGATTATACTTGAAAACTTGAGCAACTTGGAGGTGGATTTTATTAATTTTTCAATGTAGGCGCCTGTTGTTGTTCCAGTCTCTGTTTTTTTTTGTTGTTGTTCCATCTTTAGTCTTGTTTTCTGTAAAATAATGGCCTGGGCAAGAGCTGAAAACTTCTGGAATAACTGATTTGTGCAAAACAAATTCAGTTTGCGTACAAAGGTGCTGTGTGGTTTCCTCTCAACAAAATAAACGCAACAAAAATGGTGAGAAAACAGCAGTTCGATCATACCCCCGATGTTTCTATAAGCTCTGCAACTTTTCATTAAACGCCAAGCTTTGTTTCGAACTTTGGCAAGCTGAAAAAACTCCAAATGAACTTCGTATTGACCTAATTTTGCTGATATGATGTCGTACATACCAGTTTGTTCGGATGGGGTAAGTATCAAAGCCCTTATTCTTTTTTTGTTGCTTTGTTCACCTCTTGTATATAAACAACTGCTTATTTAAATGTAAAGGTTGATCGACCATTTCTTCACTGCTGTTTCTTGCTGGTGCAGCTGATATGTTCACAGAATAATGCAAGAGAGATTTGTTCCGGGACCTCTTTGGTTTCTTTAACAATATTCTTATCAATCAGATGGTAGATATGGTGTTGAGGCTCGAACACCATTATCAGCTTATTATTTCCATCTGATTTCAAGGGTAGTTAATGGTTAGGGTTTGGGAAAGTGTTTAGTGAGTGCACAGTCAGTTGCTTTGTATAAAAGCATCTGCTAAATGACCACTTACTGCTAAAGATACCATCATACAGTGGTCACAAAGCATCCAACATTTCATGTGTAGAAGCAAAGGAGATGTTTTTGCATTGATTCATCCTAGGATACATTTGTATTGTACACATTTTACCTTCACAGATGCCTGGAATAACACTTGTGTTTACTGAGCATATCACAGACTTGCTGTTCAATTGGAGCATCTTAACACTTTCCTGTTTGGCCTTAAAAGTGTTAAGGAGTGAATGGAATAGGAGTTCAGGGATGTAAGGGAGAATGGGTTAAAGAAATCAGATAGGACAAGCTGAACTAACTCTGGTACTAGGACATGCTTTAGCGATGTCAGCAACTAAAGCACAGGAAAGAAATGAGGTAAGAGAGCAGCATGCATGATAGGCCAGTTGTGAATGCTTTGTATGCAGTCACGTTTTACATACCCAACATGTGTTCCCTTTCAGTCGGGCACTCTTGACGATCCGACGTGACATCTTTGTTCCCTCCTTCAGGGAACGAGGGTTACATAACTGGGACGATCTTCACTACTTTAGAATTAACAAACCTCAGCACTACAGCACTTACTTACACCCAAAAATTACAATTCTGTTGTAATTTACTGACACTGTAGATCCAAACTTAAAAATATTTTGAAAAGGAATACTTTAAAATGTCAGTGGAAGACAATGGTAGGGGTGAGTGATATCCCACATGGAAAAAAACTATATAAACATATATGTTTCAATATAGGTTTTGATATAGGTTTTTAATATATGTAACATATATAAAATTGGCCATTTTCCTATATTATATGTACATATATGTACACATATATATGTGCATACATATACCTATATAGGTACATACATTACAGACCAAAAGTTTGGACACACCTTCTCATTCAAAGAGTTTTCTTTATTTTCATGACTATGAAAATTGTAGAGTCACATTGAAGGCATCAAGAGCTATTTGACCAAGAAGGAGAGTGATGGGGTGCTGCGCCAGATGACCTGGCCTCCACAGTCACCGGACCTGAACCCAATCGAGATGGTTTAGGGGTGAGCTGGACCGCAGACAGAAGGCAAAAGGGCCAACAAGTGCTAAGCATCTCTCAGAGAACTCCTTCAAGACTGTTGGAAGACCATTTCAGGTGACTACCTCTTGAAGCTCATCAAGAGAATGCCAAGAGTGTGCAAAGCAGTAATCAAAGCAAAAGGTGGCTACTTTGAAGAACCTACAATATGACATATTTTCATATTTTATTTACACTTTTTTGTTATGTATATAATTCCATATATAATCCCACATGTGTTAATTCATAGTTTTGATGCCTTCAGTGTGAACCTACAATTTTCATAGTCATGAAAATAAAGAAAACTCTTTGAATGAGAAGGTGTGTCCAAACTTTTGGTCTGTACTGTATATACACGTATATAAGCACCTATATGTTCACCTATGATAGTAAAATTAAAATCCATAGCTGCTAGGCAACATAAATGTAGAAATGTACATTATTTATTTACTCAAGATCAATCAAATAGTACAAAACAAAAAATACGAGCTAGTATGACAGTCAAAAATGAGATATGAGCTACAAAATGACCAGATCCTGCCATTAGCTATATAGAAGACATATCTTGTCTGTATAGGGCTTATATGTGGATATGAAGAAGCAATACAGGAGACCTATATTTCCTGTATATGCACATATATGCACCTCAATTTTGCCTATATGTGACATATATACGCATATATGCAGCATATATGTGCATATACACTGCATATAGGCTTTATATATGCGCATATATCCACATATAGGTTCTTTCCATGTGGGATAACAAAAATAGTTGTATAAATAAGCCCAGACCAGAAAAAAAATGTTGTGTTTTGGAGTGACACTGCAATGTTTCATTTATGAAATCAATGATTCAAAGATCCAGATGTCTCAAATCACACTCTTAACCCTCGCAGTCTTCCTCTAAGGCCACACTTTTGTGATCTAATGCTGCTTTGACCGTTGGGTAGAGTTTTCCGTGGAGCTCATCTCAGTGTGGGCTCGGCCGCTTGGCAGAAGTGTGCATCTAGGGCACATTTTGTGCTATTTGAGACAGGGCCATAAAGACAGTTGCTTGCTTTGGTATGTAAATGAATCAGTTGTTTCGAAATAATTATTTTAATGAATGATTCAGTGAATCACCCATCAAGACAGACACTTGCTACCACCTACTGTCAGTTTTAGTGTCATATTTACTCTTCTATAACAGGCAAGTCAGCCAATTGTCCAGCACAAAAAAAAAAAAAAAAAAAATTATAGTTATCGAAAAATCCACCCACAATTTTTGGCCAAAAATGCACACACTTAGCCATTGGTAACCAAAACTGTGTACCAACATTCTTCATAAAATGTTCATACAGGTTTAGAAAAAAATTGAGAATGAATAAATGACAGGATTTTAATTTTTGGCTGAACTAACCCTTTAACACTCTAAATTTTCATTTTTACATTTGCCCTTCAGCACGCACCATGGCATAAATACATTATGTAAAATACATTATATATTATGTATTGTAGCTGCTTTTACTGATATTTTGCTCTTGTTGTGATTTGTTCATGATCTTTTCTATTAGTCATTTACTTATTATACTGAGTTCTAGTCATGTTTTCCCCACCAATAATAGCTGATGTGCAGTAATTCTGAAATAATAAAACCATTCTAGGAATTGCAAGGGCTGTTTTGGCAGCAAGATGAAATAGTTGGAAGTTTTTATGAATTGCATTCTGACATGTGTGGAATTTAGCTTGTGTTAAAGAGTATGAACAAAGAGGACAACAAGCAGAAGTAGTGTATAAGTATTTAGGCAGTATGTGAGCCAGTGACAGTATAGGGGCTGAAAAGCATCAGTCAGAACAAAGGAACCAGATTAAGCAGAGGTGGGTAGAGTACCCAAAAACTGTACTCAAGTAAAAGTAAAAGTACTTCTAGAAATATTTACTCAAGTAAAAGTAAAAGTACTAGTCTTGAATAGTTACTTGAGTAAGAGTAAAAGAGTATCGGATAAAAAATCTACTCAAGTAGTTAGTTACTAGTTACTTTGGGTCATATATACTGAGCCTATTTTTATTTAGATATATAGATAAAATGTATGTAATGTATGTGTGTGTGTATATAAATGTATATATTTCATCAGCCTTTACTCCAATTTATGTAATTTATTATAAAAGCTTGTCTGTTTACTTAAGTAACAGATATAGGTGTCATGCCATAACATATTTTTAATACGACTGACTTTATATTAAATGTGAATTTAACATTGAAAGTTAATGTGATATAAATATTGCTACTAATCTTTCATTGTTCAGAAAGAGAGCAAATAACATTTACATTATTAAAGATCATTTTCACTGACAGTCTAGATTTCAATCACTCTCAGAAACTCCCATTAAAATCACTGAAACTGTTAACACTGTGAAATCAATATCTTATTTACAGATTCGTACACACATCTGCACTTTGTTGTTTCTGACGAGAGAATTCGCCAGAAAGTGGTATTCAGTCAGCGAGCGAGTGAAGGAAGCACCGGCATTTTAGCGAAGACTCATCTGAACGCCTCTGATTGGCCAATGCTTTAATAAGCTCAAAAGAATCATGTGTGATTGGTTATAATGCGCAGTGCTGTAAAAACACATCTATCTCTGGCTCAGCGCCAGCAAGCAATCACAGATCTGAATTTAGCAGCTGATGATATGACTTTCTGAACGTACTCGCGCCGGTGTGATTGTATTAAAATTAATAAAATCTTAATCGGCTATTTTTTGTCTTTTAGAAGCTGCATTCAACTTGACTCCCCTCTGTTATAAGCCACACACGTACAACAAACTAATGTCACAGTGGTATCGTGTACTGTAATCGAATGTAGCCCAAGTTATTACCTGTCGAACAGTAGACAGCTCACGCGGTGTTCATCTAATAAGGATCTCCATTGCAAGCAAATAATAGCCTTTGCAGATCTGCTTTCAATTCAGTGCAGTTCTATAGCCACGTTTTCAACGCTGCTGATGTTAAACATTACAACTCTGAGTGAACCGCTTCAGACGCTCAGCGCGTGCGGCAGGGAACTGAACGACTCATTCAAACTGATTCATGAACCAATTCACTCGTTTGCAAGAATGAATCATTCGCGAATGGGCATCGCTCATTGCCCAGAGAAAAGTAGACGGCGCGTTTGGAATAAACTGAAGCAGTTATAACATTTATTGCATTAAGATAAAGTAACGAGAGGAGCGTCGCCCACAGTTTTTTCCCCCTTTCCATTTCCCCCCCAAAATTTACTCAAGTAAGAGTATAAAGTACCCATCTTTAAATATACTCCGAAAAGTATTAGTTACCCCAAAAAATTACTCAAGTAAATGTAACGAAGTAAATGTAACTCGTTACTACCCACCTCTGAGATTAAGTGATCTGATAGTAAGACTTGGAAGTAGGTAACTGGCATAGACTTTGAAAGCAGGAGAAACATTATGTGGGTACAACCTGGATCACAAATTATGAATCATGGTACACATGAGACTTGTTTACATCTTGATGTTTACAGTGCCTTTTGTCAAATCCAGCTGCTCTTTTTCCTTTCATAAATCCTGACATCTCATTTCATTTCTGCCTCATCCCACCTTCTATTCTGGAGTATTAGAATCAATCACATGCAGATGTTCTCTTCCCTGGATCTGTCAGAGAAATCTGGGGCCAATTGTGTGTGTGAGTGTGTGGATGTGTTCATTAAGGGACATCTTTGACAGCTACAGTTTGAGCTGCTGAATGGCTGAGACCATGCTGTGCAAGTCTTGAGTTTTGAAGTTTACAGCACAGCAACAGAAACGTATTTCTGAGACACATGCGATGTTGATCATGTAATGTAGCTTTTACGAAGAGCATGAGAGAGTTTTATTTTTGCTCTTATCACAGAAAAGGTATTAAAGTTTTTTGGGTTTGTGAAACAAATGCTTTTATCTCATTGCTACTGGGTTACAAAGGGTATCCTGGGTGGTTTAAATTCTAGTTTTGACCATATACAATGGTACTCAATAATTTGACCCAGCGTGTGGAATACATGTCACGGTAACCAGGTAATGGAAAAACATCTGTCATTATGTGAACTCTGATTCAGCTGAGCTGTAATAGAACAGATGGGTTATTTAATACAGAAACACATTTCCCTCAGGTGGTGTATGAGGAACATTGAACTTTTCACAACTAGATCCTTTATTACTTTATAAGCCCTTTGTGTCAATGCAGGCTTTGAGAGGGAAAGAGGCAGAGGTGAGACAAAAGTACAAATAAAAGAATATTATTTAGTAATTTATATTGCATAACACAATGGGAATTTAACTTTTAATGAAGTGGTTTTATATATAATTTTATCTATGATTGTTTTGCTAGTTCCATAGTTGTTACCATGCAATTATGATAAATTCAAGAAGCATCTTACTCCAACCATAATTGTCTTTGGTGCAAAGTCAATGGATCATCAAATACATTGCTGTACAAAAGTATTTTATGCTTTAAAAAACATGATTTATATCTTTAGCTTTAGTGTGCCAGTAAATCAAACCAAGCACACATTTCAGGCAAAACATTTCATAGAATAGTGGAACATATGCTTAGTTAATTTGATGAACTATTCATTCTACATTACATCCACTAAAAGTTAAGTGTACTCCATTTGAATAAAATATTCCTAACATTTTAGTAGGGAAAAGTGCAAAAAACGGGAGTAAACCAAATGATTACCTATGTAAATTAAAAACAGCTGCCCTCGACAGTGATCCTTGCGGCATCATACCAAAGAACTAAACTGACTTGTGGCCAGGAATCTGGTTTCCTGCTATTTATATGTACCTCATTTCAAGCCAATTGGATATTAGTAACAGTTTTATTTTAAATTAACACAGATGCATTCAAGAATGTGGCACGCTGTGTGAAGCTTCGGAACAGGACTCTGGAGCTCCAGTGTTGGGGTCAACCGATATGTGTTTTTCAGGGCCAATGCCGTCACTGATTATTATTTCAAACCGATATCTATGTCTGGTGTAAAAATGAAAATTTATGTCAAAATTAAGAATAACTAGGACGCTGGCAAAACCTTCCTTAAATGCTTTTATTTTATCTGCAAATCGGTTTTGAAAATGAGTGATACCGATAAAAATTATTTATATCGGCACCGATAATCAGTTGACCCCTAATCTAGTGCCTTTATTCCACCAGTCAAGGTGCTTTTGTGAAGTTATCAGTATCTGTTAGCAAAGCAATCTTGGCCTCATGGGACTTTCAGTGAAAGCAGAACAGTCTAGACAGTCCCATTGGCTCTAATGTTTCTGCACTCTCTGAGAGGTTTGACTGCAGTCATCAATGATGGTAGAAGACAGTCAGCAGTGCTCATCATGTTTTGGTCCTTAACGAATGCTATTGAGGCAGACTTCAAGGGGTTTCATATAAACAAAGACCTAAAGTCTCATTTTGATTGAGCAAGCTTGCAGTGAAGTTATGCCACACACCTGTCACACGATGCACGCTACTTGCACAGCTGTGTAGTCTGACACCATTGTGCCATTCCAACAGTTCCACTCAGTATTTTTGTATTTGTGCATCCAAATATAAAGGAATTATATAAAAATGACACCGTTGAGAAAGCAGCTGAGACAGTGGTGTAAATTTGGGTCAAGAGAAATTGGCAGGAGTAAATCAAGAGATATGGCCTGCATGTAAATATACATCTGGCTGGCATGAGGAAGTGGTTGTATAGTTCATCAAGGAAATGTTTGTATTATGTTATAACAACACTCTTAATAATGAAAAATCAAAAAGTTCCCCAAAGAACCTTTTCTGTGAACAGTTCTTAAAATATTTTTTTTTCTTAGTATAAAGAACATTAAAAAAAAAAAAAAACACCCATCTAAAGAAACTTTTTCCTTAATAAAGAATGGAATGGAAAGATTCCATGTTAAAGGTTCTTTATGTTAAAGGGAAGTCGTGGCCTAATGGTTACAAAGTTTGACTCCTAATCCTAAGGCTGTGGGTTCGAGTCTCGGGCCGGCAATAATAATAATAATAAAATAGCGCAAACCAAGGAGACAGGTGTATCAGTAAAGAGCCTTAGATGGAATTGAGATATACAATATGTGACCTTGGAGCACAAAACCAGTCTTAAGTCACTGGGGTATATTTGTAACAAAAGGCAAAAAAACATTGTACTATGGGTCAAATTATAATTTTTTTTTATGCCAAAAATCATTAGGATATTCAGTAAAAATCATGTTCCATAAAGATATTTTTTAATTTCCTACCGTAAATATATTGAAACTATTTTTAAACATGCATTTCTAAGAATTCATTTGGACAAATTTAAAGGTGATTTTCTCAGTATTTAGAATTTTTTGTACCCTCAGACTCCAGATTTTCAAATAGTTGTATCTCGGACAAATTTTGTCCGATTCCTCAATTAACACTTAATTTTCATGGTCCAGGGTCACATATGTGTAAAAAACAAAGAAAAAGCAAGGTAAATATTACTTGCAAACAGAATATTTCTGAATGTTAATGAATGTTCCGAAGTGAGATAACCTTCAACAGATTTCCCCTGCTCAGGGAGTAGGGAGCAATGAACACTGTGTAGGGACCATGTTAATGGGAACACAGTTCACGGAGCTCACTTCTAACGAGCCGATTATCTGAATTAGGTGCTTTAACAAAGAGAAACATGCAAAATATGCTGAGCTAAAGGGCGCCAGGACTGGAATTAAGAACCGCCGGTATTGTCGTTATAATCCGTAATTAAGTCCCCACTAGATGCAACAAATGCATCATTTTAATGGGTTTTAAGGTTTTTGTCTCTAGGCTCAGGGACACACGGCATCACAGTATGGTAAGGGGCGTACCATTTCTGCTTGAGGTATACAGCCAATCACAACGCACTGGATAGCTGGCCAATCAGAGCACACCTCAATTTTCAGAACGATGAGCTTTGTAAAAATTGGCACGTTTCAAAAAGGCAGGGCATAGAGGAGCAACAACAATGTACAGTATGTGGAAAATAATACTGTAATACTGTAATTTCATTACACCAAATTCACAAAATAATGTTCTTTTTAGCAGAATCATACAACCTCTTTAAAGGCTGCTCTTGTGTTTCCTCATATAGGACTACATCATACAGCTGTTTTATGCCACAAAGCCAACTTGAAAATTTTGTCATTAATCACTTACCCCCATGTCGTTCCAAACCCGTAAAAGCTCAGTTCGTCTTCGGAACACAATTAAAGATATTAAAGGCCGTGTTGCAGGGTAAATATTTTTACGAATTTGTGCAATTTTCTTGTTGGTAATAAACATTTAAACTGTTATCCATTGTATTCTATGTTGTTGGGTATCACAAAACGGAATATAATACGAAAAAGTAGGTACTATCTTACAGCGGTCTCCTTTCCCCCACAATGCATTGCATCACGTCACGTTGGGGAGAGAATTTACCAAAGCCCGCCTTGAGAGCATTGAGAGTGACTAGAGAGACGAGTAGTAGACGAGAGTATTCAGATAGCGCAGATTATAGATAAATACATAGATATAGATAGATAGATAGACTACATATATAGATAGATAGACAGAGAGACAGATAGATAGATATCGACCAACAGCGACCCAAACGCACTCACTTCCCTACAGCACAAGCTTTTCAGCGCAGTTTCCATGGGACAGCACCCACACAAGCACCTGCCAAACACAGCGACACACACACGGCTACGTTTGCAACAACATTTTCACCGGAGGAAGAGATAAACGCTTAGAAACGTCCATATAGCTAGCATGATGCCTTCTATTTCTAGATGACAAAGACAACGTTTACCAGTTCTACGACACTATGACAAAGGTTACCGGTACTTATCAGAACTAACGTCATGATCACTGCCACAAGATATAAAGAAAACGTTTATTTTTTTTTTCACTCGGTGCTACTCAATGACAGTAAAAAAAAATAAATTAATTAATTATATATATATATATATATATATATATATATATATATATATATATATATATATATATATATATATATATATGTGTGTGTGCCTGTGTCGTTATTGTGCACTGCTGCTCGTAGACTAGCTCCAGTGCTCATTGCTGCGATGCTAAATGATAGCAACTCACCAGGACACTTCACCAACTCTCCACTCATTCTCCTCGGACCATGCATTTAATAAGCTTTGACGGACATCAGTTCCTGGCAATTCCTCATTTGCCCTCTCACGTCTGGCAGGTTCGAAATTACACAGCTGCAGGTCATCATACATGTTGGCTCTTGCCACCTCTTCCTCATCCCAGTCAGTCGCTATAACGTTAGTTCTGATGCTGCGTTCGTAATCACTATTTCATACCACGATTAACGACTTTGTACCATTTCAGACAAGTTACGCCAAATTTTCTGAGTGCAAGGAATTGTAACTAGATCATTTTTTTTTATTGCAATGGTACATTGACCTAAAATCGTTTTTTCAACGTGTGCCACTTGCATAAACTGCATCCGTAGGCAGTATTATCCGTAGGGGCTGTCATTGTTGTTTCGCGTGCTGTGTGACCTCGGAACTCGGAGTACATCGATCTAGTACGAGACACGAGTTCACGGGTGGGAAGTCACGAGTTTGATTGCCGTTCCTGTGCACTTTCACGGGTTTAAGGTTGGAAAAACACGGGTTACGGGTTGCCTGGAACGCGGCATCATACTAGACTGAGGCTACCTTTCCTCGACTTCTCCCCAACGTGACGTCATCGCCGAGTTGCATATAAAAAACGTTAATACCAAAAACTAAAAAAATAGGTCTTTAAAACTATTTTTAAGACATTTTAAAAATGATATACATATCTTGAGTGATTTATGTACCCATTAATCGAAAGTGGTGGTTAACTTGCAACATGGCCTTTAAATAACAGTGTCAAGGTCCATAATAGGTATGAAAAGTCTTCGTCAGAATACTCCATCTGCCATCAGACGTGCATTCTATGTTATATGTTTTATTTCAAATAAAGCTAAATACACATGGAAACAGCGCACCCTTGTGGCGCGGAGGACGCAGACGAGCACACGTATCACGTGATATGGAGTGACACAGAGGAGACCGTTGACATAGGAATTATTGAATAAAGTAGTTATTTTTGTTTTCTTCGCTTACAAAAAGTGTTCCTGTCGCTTCATATAACCCAGATTGCACATCTGATGGCAGATGGAGTATTCTGACAATGACTTTTCATACCTTTTATGGACCTTGACACTGTTATTTACTTGGCAGTCTACTGGACAGTCTCAAGCCTTTAAGCTTTCATCCAAAATTTCTTAAATTGTGTTCGAAGACGAACAGAGCTTTTATGGGTTTGGAATAAGGCTGAACGATTGTGGCCTAAAATCAAAACCTCGATTAATTTAACATTTTGCCTCGATTACGATTATAGAACGAAAAATTTTTTTTTTTTTTTTTTTTTTTTTTGCCTTCATAGTTCACTGACAAGGTTTGTACTGTAAATATGATTGACTATCAGCAGTTATTTTATCTATGTTTGTAACATTTCTTACTAGGGTTAAGTATCGTTTGAATTTTATCGATTCTGATTTTTATCGATTCCTAGTTTCGATTCCAATAAGATAAAAAATCCAATATAAAAAAAAATGAAGTCAAACATTTAGATGTCAAACATTTTTACAAAGCATTCTGTTGCAGCTGAATAACATGAGCAAAAATAAGCAGCCTACAAAACACTGCAAGAGGAATTTTGCCTGTGATTAAAAAAAATACCATAGCAAAAACGTACTCGGTTACTAACGTAACCTCGGATTCTCTCTAGAAGAGCAAACGAGTACTGCGTCTTAGCTAAGACGCTACGGGAAAAGTCTCTTTTCACGAAATACTGAAGCAAAAAATTATCCTTAATTTTGTATTTTTGTAAAGCGCATTTGCAGCAGTACACAGCCATAGGCGAGACGTTCCCTCGTTCGCTCATTGGCTTGTTCTGCGGCAACTGCACAGCCTATCGAGCGCAGGCTGATGCAACATCAGACCAATAAGGGCGCTTCGCGCCCTTCTTGCCACTTCCCGCCGAAACGGGTGTGGCCCAACCTATAAAAGGAGCTCGAAAAGGCTGACTCACCTGATTTATTTCATCGCCGAAGCGAACCAGAGTGAATCGTACGCACGACAGAGAACGCAGTACTCGTTCGCTCTTCTAGAGAGAACCGAGGTTAAGTTAGTAACCGAGTACGTTCTCTTACGAGAGCTCTCTCGTACTGCGTCTTAGCTAAGACGCTACGGGAACCCTATGTAAAACGCCGTGCACGCAGGGATCACACACCAATAAACCTGAAGCAATGCCTGAGGGACTCACAGAGAGTCCAGGACAGGAAGGGGAAAAACCCTCCGTCCCATATCTAGCAGCATCCGTAGATGCGGCAATATGACATCACACAGCCGAGGCAAGGCCTGACCAATGTGGCAATGCGGGTCTTACGCAATACTGCCCATGCAACAGTCGGCAGCGCATAACGCTCACAAACTCAGAATTCCCTTCAGGGCCCTGATTCGACTATACCGACAGCAGCCTTGCTTGCAAGGCAGGAACCTCCAGGTTATAGAACCTGATAAATGTAGATGGCGAGGCCCAACCTGCCACCATACATATATCCTGCAAGGAGATCCCAGTAGACCACGCCCACGACGAGGCGACGCCCCTTGTGGAGTGTGCTCTGACGCCCAGTGGGCACTGAAGGCCCCTGGAAGCGTAAGCTAACGCTATGGCGTCAACTATCCATCTGGATAGAGTCTGTCTCGAAACAGCCATTCCCTTGGAACGTCCACTGAACGAGACAAACAGCTGCTCAGTCTGTCGAAAGGCAGCAGAGCGAGACACATAAGCTTTTAAAACCCTAACAGGGCAAAGAAGACTCGAGTCTCTATCCTCTCCTGACATCGGCAGGGCAGACAGGGCAATAACCTGAGCCCGAAACGGCGTGTTGAGGGATTTCGGCACATAACCGTGCCTAGGTTTGAGTATGACCCTTGAGTCATTAGGCCCAAACTCCAAGCACAACTGGCTCACCGAGAGCACGTGCAGGTCACCCACACGCTTCACTGAAGCGAGAGCCAACAAGAATACTGTCTTGAACGACAGATGCAGAAGGCTAATTGATTGGATAGGCTCAAAAGGGGGACCCTTCATGGCCTCCAAAACCGCCACTAGGTCCCACATAGGGACCGACGGAGGTCTGGGAGGATTCAGCCTCCTAGCTCCTCTAAGGAAGCGGATGACCAAATCGTTCCTTCCTATTGACTGACCGAGCGCTGTTTCAGAAAACGCTGCGATGGCCGCCACATAAACTTTGAGCGTGGATGGGGCTCTGCCCCTATCCAACAGCTCCTGTAGGAAGGAGAGAACCTCCGTCACCTCACAACTAAGGGGTGAACATCCTCGAGCTGTGCACCAGCTGGAGAACACCGACCACTTCGAGGCATACAGACGTCGTGTCGACGGAGCTCTAGCCTGAGTGATGGTATCTAGCACTCCCACTGCGAGATCAGCGGGTAACCGTTGAGCGCCCACACATGGAGGGACCACAACTCCGGTTGAGGGTGCCAAATCGAACCCCTGGCCTGCGAGAGGATGTCCCTCCTCAACGGCACTGGCAACGGGGCGACATCTGCTAACTGCATCAAATCTGGAACCATGGTTGGTTCTTCCAAAGAGGTGCTACAATTCGCCCGTGGGAACATTGCCTCTGGACAGCCTGTCTGGACCCAGATTCTGTAGCCCAGGCACATGCACTGCCCTCAGCGAACGCAAGTTGCGCTGAGCCCAAACCAGGAGGCGTTCCGCCAGCCTGTACAGGTTTCGGGACCCGAGACCGCCCTGGCGATTTATGTAGGACACCACAGACATGTCGTCCGAATGGACTAAGACGTGGTGGCCCTTGATTTGGGGACAAAAGCTTATCAGTGCGTTCTCCACTGCCAGCATTTCCAGACAGTTGATATGATGGAGCTTTTCCCGTTCTGACCACAGGCCAAAGGACGGTCTGCCCTCGAGCAGCGCTCCCCATCCCGAAGTGGAGGCGTCCGTCGACACCATCTTCACATTCAAGGAAGTCCCCAGGCTTACACCTGATTGGTACCAGCCGTTTGCTGTCCAGGGTTTCAGGGCTGTGACACAGCCCTGATTGACCTTGAGACGCAGTTGGCCAGATACCCAAGCTCTGCGCAGTACCCGCGCCTTCAGCCAGAGCTGCAGGGGGCGCATGCGGAGCAGGCCCAGCTGCAGAACCGGAGTTGCTGAGGCCATGAGACCCAGCACCTTCTGACAATGCTTGAGCAAAACGAGAGAACTCGCTGCGCGCTGAATGCCCAACGCGCGCTGTGGTGACAGCCGCGCCGTCATGGAACACGAGTTCAGAACTATACCCAAAAACAGAATCGTCTGACTGGGGTTCAGCGAACTCTTCGCCCAATTGACACTGAGACCGAGCTTCTCGAGGTGATCAAGTAAAACGGCCCTGTGCTCCACGAGCTCCGCCCGTGATCGAGCCAGAATCAGCCAGTCGTCCAAATAATTCAGCACTCGCATGCCTCTGAGTCTGAGAGGAGTGAGCGCTGCGTCCATGCACCTCCTAAATGTACGAGGAGCCACTGACAAGCCGAACGGCAGGACTGTAAACTGGTATGCCTGGCCCTCGAAGGCGAATCTCAAATATCGCCTTGACGCTATCTGTATTTGAAAATACGCGTCCTTCAGATCTATTGACATGAACCAGTCTCCTCTGCGAATCTGCGCGAGGAGCTTCCTGGTCGTAAGCATTCTGAAACTGCGTTTCACCAATGCCTTGTTCAGCTGTCTTAGATCCAGTATGGGCCTGAGACCTCCGTCTTTCTTGGGCACCAGAAAGTATCTGCTGTACAGCCCCCCCTCGCTTTTAGCTCGAGACACAGGCTCTACAGCCCCCTTTGCTCAACAGTTTTGATATTTCGGCCCGAAGTATGTGTGCTACTTCTGTTTTGACCGTAGTTTCGACGCGCGCTAGAAAGCGCAGAGGGCGTCGAAAAAACTGTAGCGAGTAGGCTCTCTTTATAATGCCTAGCACCCAATCCGAAAACCCCTGGAAGCGCTGACCATGCATCTGCATGAATGGCTAAGGGCTGGATGTGAAGCGCGCTCTGTTGACTGGGCAACGGCGGCGCTTGGGTGCGCTGCACCATGGGCGTTACACCTGTGGCATTTGAGGCGGGGAGCGCGCTGATCACAGTGGGCAGATCGCTCGTCCTCGACCCCATCCCGTGCTTAACCAATTGGGCGAGGGCTGAGCGGGTCCCGTGGGACTCGTGATGTCTGCGAGTAACTGTGGGCTGCAAGTGTGCACATTTACCACTTTCGACTCGCTGTCTGCCTGGGCAGAGCGTACGTGCACGGCTTTCGTTTTTACAGAAACCACGCGCCGTGTGTGACATAGTGTATGTGGGCACTGAGGAGTGGGCGCGTTTACTATGTGGCGCGCGTGAGCGATCTGAGTCGATCTTATGTGCGCGAGCCCTGTGTGCAGGGCAGTGCTTACATGTGGAGATGGGCACTGAGGAGTGGGCATCGTCACTACATTTATAGCACCATCGGCCGTGGCCGGACGAACGTGCACGGGTTTCGTTTTTACAGAAACCACATGACGCGTGTGACATAGTGTTTGTGGGCACTGAGGAGTGGGCACGTTTACTATGCAGTGCGCGCGATCGACTTGAGTCGCTTTTATGGGCGCGAGCCCTGTGTGTAGGGCTGTGCTTATATGTGGAGATGGGCACTGAGCAGTGGGCATCGTCACTACATTTATAGCACCATCGGCCGTGGTCGGGACACCAGAAATTACACCTTTTTCGGGAAATATCTGGGTAGCCGTGATAACGGTTTTTGTGTGCAGGCAAGCGGGCAACCGTACAGGCTTGCGCATTGCAAAAGATGCTGAAACAGTCACAATCCCTGGAACTGAAACAGCGGCACGCTTGGGTGAGAGTTCGGCCGCGGCGACTCGTACACCGGCGCTTTCCTAGGTTGGCTTCGGGGCTTCCGGCCTCACCGTAATCCTCTGCTGTGATCCCCGCGGCTCGGGGCGACGGCCGGTAGAGCGAGAACGGGGTCTCGAGCTGCGTTGATGAAGCTGTTGTGATAACGGCTTTTGTGTGCAGGCAAGCGGGCAACTGTGCAGGCTTGCGCGTTGCAGAAAACGCTGAGACAGTCACAATTCCTGGAACTGAAACAGCGGCGCGCTTGGGTGAGAGCTCGGCCACAGCAGAGCTCATACACCGGCGCTTCGATGAAGCAGCAGGAGGTGGGGGGTGTGGCTGAGAGCTTTGCGAGGCCGGTCTAGCATGACTCGCTGCAGAACCGGAGCGCTTGCCATGTCTGAGAGCGTCAGCCCTAGATGCCTCTCAGCCACCGTAGCGGAAGCCATAACTCGTCCCATGGCTTGTGCAGCGGATTTAGTAGCGAAGCACTCCTATAATCCGCGAGACAGATAGCCTCAGGTCCCATCTCGTCCAGTTTACAGAAGAGATCACCCTGGAATATCTGCAGCCATCGTGTGTAGTGCAGACGCAGCCTGCTCAGCAGCAGAAAAGATTCGCGTGAGCAGAGATGACGTCATGCGGCAGGCTTTAGATGGCAACACCGCTTTCGTCCGCCATCCAGCAGAGGGCGGGCAAAGGTGCGTCGCTATCGCCTGTTCCACCGGCGGAAGTGACTGGTAGTTCCTGTTTTTAGCATTATCCAGTGGGGAGAATGCTAGTGAGACAGACGAACGAGTTCGCGCTGAATATGGAGCGTTCCAAGCCTTTGCCACCTCTTCGTGAAGCTCAGGAAGAAATGAGGCGGGCTTTGAGAAGTACGCTCATCCGAAAGGAAACTACCATCCAGCCGGGAACGAGAGGGGGGGCGCTGGTGCAACCCACTCGACTCGTCTCGGCTCCTTCTCGATGTCAGCTCGTTTGCTGGGCTTCTGAGCAGAAGGCGCGAGATCCCCGGAGCTCGCCCAGTCCTCACTGCCCAAAGCTAGCAGAGAGCAGCGGAAAATGCAGGCTCAGAGAAAAAGGCCAAGCGAGTCCTCAGAGTCACCATTGGCAACAGCTCGCAGTGAGGGCATCCGCCGTCAGCGAGTGCGAGCGCTGCATGATCTTCACCCAGGCAGGAGACACAGATGACGTACCGGTCTCCCTCGCTGAGTGGGGCTCTGACGAGCCGCAGGAAGGCATCTTAAAAAAAGATGCAAGCTCTTTTACGAGTGGGTGTCGCAGGGCGAACACACACACATGCATAAAGAACAGTTGGATATAACAGAATTGAAAGGATATGTGCGCCGGAACGCACAGCAGGAGCGGCAGTGGAAGGCGGCAGTGGAAGGCGGCGTTGGCCAGCGGCTTCCGGAATAGCTCGTCCCGCTGAGATGCTATCTGACGGCGCTTGCTTCTTCGTGATCCAACGATGCGTGAGCTTCGCTGAAGAGATGAAAAATCAGGTGAGTCAGCCTTTTCGAGCTCCTTTTATAGGGTTGGGCCGCACCCGTTTCGGCCGTTCTTAGCTAAAAGACGCAGTACGAGAGAACTCTCATAAGAGAACTTTAAAACACTGCATAGTTTTCTTTTTATAAATAAAATAGATTAATCAAGTAAAGTTATTAAATATATTCAGTCAAGATCAGTGAAGGATTTTCTTTTGTTCTTTGATTAACATTAATGACAGGCAGCGCGTTTATTAGGCTGTTGTCTCTTTAAGCAAAAATACTGCACATGTGTGTTTTCTTTCTCACCTGTTTATGTTCACGTAAAGAGACAAAAACGGCTGCGTTTATGATGATATACTGATGTAACGTTAGTTTTCTGTATCGTAGTTTCGACTCAGAACAACCTTTTCTACAGTTAAAATACACAGAACAGTCCGAGAACGGACACAAACCGGGAACCCGCAGCGCGACCGCTGCTCTCTATGAAAGCGCTTGTGCTTCATGTGCGCTGCACACAAACATACTATAATAAGTTTTGAGATTCTATAACGCTACTTTAGTGATAAATCACAGGACAGCGCTGACAACTAGTTTCTGTGTTCCTTTGTGCGCGCGATCTTCATTGCTACTGTTTATATGAGTGTTCGTGCCACAATGCAGCTGCGCGAACATGGTCCATATAATAATACACATCTGTTCATCTAATCGCTTGAATGTCCAAACCATAAAACAAATACAACTGACAAAGTTTAGTGAAGACACAAGGCTCACCGCTCACACCGCTTTGCTTTTATGGAGAGCAGAGTCATGTGGCTACACACGTGGTAGTATGCTTTTAAGGGGGAAGTGTTAACAGGATTAAAAAACCAAAATAACCGACATGGGAAAATTATGTCGGTTAGAGGTTATGAATTTCGGTTTTGATTATTTTTCGATTAATCGTCCAGCCCTAGTTTGGAATGACTTGGCAGTAGGTGATTAATGACAATTTTCATTTTAGGTTGGAGTAACCCTTTGTGTGCTTCAGTGAATGTAAGAGCAATGTACAGAACATTGTTACAGGCAATGCATTTGCTAAAATCCACAAAGAGGGCAGTACTTGGCTCCTGTCTCACATCTGAAGTAGGGCTGTGCGATTAATCAAAATCATAATAAAATCACGGTTTGAGCGTGCACGATTTCTAAATCGCTTTATAGCATGATTTTCCGTGGCCCCGACCTCCCGCAGTATGCTATCCGAACCAATCAGAATGAAGCACGCCTAAGTGGAGTGCGAGAACATAACAGACTGGGCATATGCCTAACTCCATGATCACACATGGATGTGCACTGCAGACGGAGTATGTTTGAACCTTGGTCAATAAATATATTTCAACACCTGAGGCAACGATACAATGAGTTATATGACCAATGCATGCCAATAAAAGAAAAAAAAATCCCTGGACACTGGTTTTGTTTTATTTTATTTTATTTATTTTGCCATATGTCTAGACATCTTTACTTAGTGATTATTTTTACTTATGTCTGTTCTAGAGACATGTTACAACTTTTTGATAAAGCTCTAATAGGTTTCTTTTGGAAATATGTTTAAATTAAAAATTTAATTTTTTAATTTAATTTTTAATTTTAATTTAATTTTTTAATTTTAATTTAATTTTTAATTTTTAATTTTTAATTTTTAATTTAATTTAATTTAATTTAATTTAATTTAATTTAATTTAATTTAATTTAATTTAATTATTTAATTTAATTTAATTTAATTTAATTTAATTTAATTTAAATGTAAAAAATTTATACTGAATGCATTTATGACTGTAAAGCATTGTCTGTGTGTGTTAAAATTGATCAAAAAAGTTGTGATGTTTTTTTTTTTTTGTCTATATCGCACAGCCCTAATCTGAACATAAGTATGTACATAATCATTAATTATGGGCTCCTTTAGTCTGTCATAGTTTCTTGCTGTGACCATAATTGTGTCTCCTGTAGGGAGGTGGCATTTAATATGTCTAAGTATAAATGTGCCATACAAGTTACCTTCATGCAATTTCTTGTGATTGATCCCAGTCTCTGTGTCCTATGTACGTGCTTCAGACTCTTTGGACTGTGGAATCAGATCTTTCACATTTTCATTTGACGTATTAATGCTTTTATTCGCACATTCCATGGAAGGTTTTCTTTTTTTTTTTTTTTTTTTTGTATGCATGCTGACAGCATAACTAATGCATTTATTTATTGCAAGCTATATGTTCTTTATATAGTTTCATGCTAAAAACCAATAGTTAATCATAATCAAGTCATGTTTTTCATGCTATTTGAATTGTTGTTTTTCCCCCCGAATGTATGCATATTTACCTTTAATTATAGTTAATTTATATGTACCATTATATCAGTAATCGTTGATAATCATCTGTACATGTTTTTCTTTTTTTTATATAAAATACAATACAAACCATTTGTAGTCTGTAAGATTTTTTTTACTGTTTTTTTAAAAGAAGTCTCTTATGTTCTCTAAGGCTGTATTTATTTGATCAAAAATGCAGTGAAATTGTAAACATATTATTACAATTTCAAATAGCTGTTTACTACTACTATAATATATTGTAAAATGTAATTTATTCCTGTAATGCAAAGTGGAATTTTCAGCATCATTGTACTTAAGTCTTCACTGTCAACATTGAAATACTGTACCATGTGACAGCTACATTTAATGATTCTCAAGTATATGCATCATTATAACAATACATTTAAATTTTTATTAAAAATAACCCACTTTAAATTGATTCACTGACCGAACGGATGGAATTTAAACTTACCAACTCCAACTTCTTACAAGCATCATCCATCCATCCATGTATGTTTTGTCTCTGAACACCAGAATAAATCTGAAATCTGATGCTTAAAGATACAACTTTTTTTGTGGTTCTAACTGATGTGTTACTGTATTCTGAGCAGTAGGCCGCCTCACTGGCTCATTTCAGAAGCTCATTTACTGCTCAGCTCTGCCATGAAAACATTGTCTGGAAGTGATCCATTTATGGCAACACATTAAAACGACTTTGCTAGATATAGTAGATGGAAATCAGTAAATATCACAAGCATTAGTATGCCTATGATATAATCAGCCTGTGCAACATATCCATAAACATCTGTACTGTTTAAAGTTGGCCAGAGGGTGGCGCTAGTTGAAAAGTGTTGTTATTCTTGAGCAGGCTGCCAGCGTGATGGACAGCAGTGTGTGAAGCCAGGTGGTCTTGTTTCCGCATCACTTCCTCTGTCCTGTACTCCCGTCATTTTAGGCCCGAATAAACATTTGGACTGCTAGATCTGTGACACTCCAGGAGATGTGAATGAGACGGTTTGCGTCTGTGCGTGTGTGCTCATGTTCATTGTCTAATGTGGCATCCTTTCCTCTGTATCTCACAGCACATATGGTCATTGTTCTTCCTACTAAATGACAAAAGCTGAACAGAGCCCGCTGAAGCAATGCTATCAGCTCTGATCTATTCTAGTCATCCATTGACACATTCACGGTGCATGGCCATAACCCGTGAGAGGATTGCCCTCAAACATCCAGACCTAAAGATTGTAAAGGTCACTTTATCTTTTTAAAGGAATAATTCACTTGAAACATTTTCTTTCTTTATTTGTGGAATAGAACGGAAGATGTTTAGGGAAATGTCTGAATGACTCTTACCCTTACACTAAAAGTGTATGTGAACAGGTTGAATGGAATTTTATTTTCTCCAGTCAAGAAATATAGTCATATGGATTTGGAACAACATGAGGGTGAGTTAATTCTTTGTGTGTGTGCAAACTGTGTTTTTGAGCTTCATGGGTGCATTATGATGCTTGTATTATGATTGCAATACATTATGATGCACAATCGTGTGACACATATATATATATATATATATAATTTTGCATTTCTGTATGCAATTTTAACAAATGTCATACCAGTGATTTATCTTTACCCTGTAAACCCTACAAATGACCATCAAATCATGAAATTAAATTAATAATAATTAAAAATATATATAATTATATATATATATGTTAAATATTTATTTTGCATATACTACCTACTACCTACTATTGTTTATTTGATAAAATATTTATAAACAAATACAGCAAAAACAGTACTTTTGTGAAACATTGTTATAATTTAAAAAGAACTGTTTTCTGTATTAATGTAAGATGTCATTTATTTCTATGTTAGCAAAGCTGCAATTTTAGCATCATTAGTCTTCAGAGTCACATGATCCTTCATAAATCATTCTAAAATGCTGATTTGGTTCTCAACAAAACATATCTTGTTATTATCACTTTTGAAAACGTGACAGCCGCTTAATTTTTGATGAATAGAAAGTTCCAAAGAACAGCTTTTAGAATTAGAATTTTTTTCTAGCAATGTAGCTGTAAAAGTCTTCGCTGTCACTTTGCTGAATAAACATTTTAAGTCACCATAAAAGGCTGATGTCTAAATGTATTTTTAGTAGACAGTTTAGAGTAGTTTCTGCCTATTATTTCATATGTCAGGCTTTACAGGGTTAAGGACTCTAATCAAACGAATGAATATAGAAGATTTTATACACTGCTAGGAATGCTTAATGATGGAGAGACGTGTGTCCTCATCATCATGGTTACACTGGCACAGACACAGTGGGACCGGTAGGGGTGCAGAGTTTCCCGCTACGAGCCGTCTGCCTGATTCACAGAAATGCAAAGCGTGACTGATGTTATGGACAACAGGTCAGCATTTAGGAGCAAAAGATCAGCGGAGGGGAGGCCATATGGCATTGCTGGTTGGCAGAAAGACCGTCTGATTCAGTTTCATTCAAAAGACCTGTTCGTGTAGCTCATCTGGTAGAGCACAGCACTAGCCATGGGTCATACTGTAGGTTCTGTAAGTTCCCAGGGATTGATACCCTGAATGCAACATGAGCCGCTTTGGATAAAAGTGATTAAATGCATATTTCACCCAAAAATTAAACTTCTGTCATTAATTACTCACCCTCATGTTATTCCAAATCCACAAGACCTTTGTTCATCTTCAGAACTAAGATTTTTTTGATGAAATCCGAGAGCTTTCTGACCCTGCATCGACAGCAATGCAACTGACATGTTGAAGGCCCGGAAAGGTAGTAAGGACATCGATGAAACAGTCCATGTGACATCAGTGGTTCCGCCGTAATTTATGAAGCTACGAGAATAATTTTTATGCGCAAAGAAAACAAAAATAATTATCCCTGCATTAGCAGCAGCACATGCATCATTGTGCACAAAAAAGTATTCGCGCTGATTTGAACAGATAAATCACATATATAAATTTGGCCAAGTTTTCGTTCCAGATATTTGTGTAGGTTGTGACCACATATTGCTCTATAATATGGTTCTGAATTAGCAACTTTCTGGCAAACGAGAACATGAAATCTGTTCTTTGTGTACAATTGGGAAACATGTCTGCAGATGAATAAGAAATCTGTCTTATTTATGCTGTTTTTAGTTGTTTTAAGGGTAAGAATCAGGTTAGCACTATTGACGTACAGTTGCTTGCAAACTCGGCAAGTGTGACTATTGATTTGTCACAGTCTGCATGAGTCTGAATAACAGAAAATCTGCCCAATCAATTTGAGTGTCAGTGACGTCTGTGGTGGAACAGAACATATTGACAGCGGGTATATCTGGCACATATGGTTGAGGGGTTAGCTATGTAGGTTGGATAAGGGCAGGTCATCCTTTGTGTTTGTCCTTCCTTCTCGAAATTGTCAGTCCCCATATGTACAACTGTGACCTTTATGAAACTTTTTTTCTGATGCTGCTGACTCAACTGCAAATGACTTTTACTGCTCAAAATATACCCACAGTTTCAATGCCTACTGTGCAGTTTTGATGCTTACTATTTGCATTGATTAGTTTGCATAAGAAAGGGATTTGTTGCGGGCATCACAGTTACATTTCAAAACTCAGAGCAGAGACAATCGTGAAGGGATAGTTCCCCCATGAAAATCCTGCCATAGTTTACTCAATCTCAATCTTGTTACGAACATGTATGATTCGCTGTCTTCTGCTGTACACAAAAGAAGATACTTTGAAAACCAAACATTTGACAGTAGTTATTAACTTCCATAGTATTTTATTTTCTGTACTACATCAACTTTTTCACTGACTTTCACTGACACCTAGTGGTGTGGATGTAGTATGTTGTGTCTGTACTAGTATGTATATTGTGGTTTTTGTGATGATTTGAGTTTGTGTTGTCGCTTTATTTTTGCTTATGTTTAAAATTCACCTTAAAGGGATAGTCCACCTAAAACTGAGAATGCTGTCATCTTTTACTTCCACTCATGTGATTTCAAACTTGTATGCATTTATTTCTTCTGCGGAACATGAAAGAAGATATTTTGAAGATCATTTGGAGCCAAACAACATTGGACCTCATTCACTTCCAATGTATGAACCAAAAAAAAAAAGTTATTGTTAGTAGTATAGGTATGTTGAGACAACATTTTAATAATACTTCTTTGAGTATAACTTTGTTTAATTTGTATATAAAGAGTGCATCTTTAAAGCCATGCTCATCCTTTTTAGTTGTATTTTTGCTATGTGTACCTTTATGTATCATACACACCCGATCATCTGTACATCCATTTCTAATCTCTTGCTTCAAACGTTTTGCCCTTGGTTCTTGCTCCTTTTCTTATTTTCACAGTCTCTATTTTAGTCTCCCATATTGCTTTAGCAGTATTCATTATCCCATGTCCTGTCTCTGCATCCAAGGCGTCTTGTATTTCTACAGCTGTGACTTTCTGAAAATTTTAATTTATCAGTGTGCTTCCACGCTATCCACTATCCAAAAACAAAAACAAGTTATGAGTATTTATGTGCCCTCGTATGATTATCATATAGTGACCCAAATATCGAGATAATATTGTATCACGGGGTCTCTACCCCTACTTAACACTGTCAAATTATGTTTGCCAGTCATTTCTCATTTTCCATCTTACACATGCACACACATTATGAGGGTGCAGGAAGTGCATGGGGGGAGGTTGGAGGAGGGTCAGATCAATAGTGTTCCTGCTTTAATTAACACTCCTCCATTCAGGACACACACCAAACCAGCAGCAGTCTGCCAGCTCTATCATGAAGCTGTGTCTGCATGTGGTGGGGGAGGATGTCTGGCATCTGTACCTCACTTATCAGTTCATAAAATGTCAGTGTGTGTCTGTCTGGTTTAGCTTTCTTCTTCGTAATTGCATAAATTGTGAAACTCATTCACACTAAAAGGGAAATTGTTCATTCACCCAAAAATGTTTTTCCTATTTTAAAAAAAAATGTATTGATCAAAAACTAAAATCTGTATGAGGAACTACTGCACAGTCCATGAGAGTTCACTTTCAAGATCATTTCAGTGTTTCGTTTGAGAGAAGCAAGCTATTGTCCAATACACACTGAAACTCTGGTCTTCGTGAAAAAAACATAAAAAATGTAAATTAATTATGTTTTTATGTGATTACATTTTTGTGTTGCTTTAGGCAAGACACTACAAGCAAAACAATTGCTTTTTCATGCATTAGTCAATATCTTATTTAATTTATATTTACACAATGTATTCTTTCAATTATTGGAAAGAAAACATCTAAAGTACACATTTAAGTGTTTATTTTACATTTAAATATATGTTACTTACAGTATATATTAAGCTTCATTATCTGTCTGTAGGTTTAATTACAAATACCTTTACATTTAGTCATTTAGCAGATGCTTTTATCCAAAGCGACTTACAAATGAGGAATCCATATTATAAATAATACATTTTATAGCCATTTTCTTTTCAAAATATACAGTATATGTTTATTTTTTATATCTCCACTTCATGCACACATACATAAAAAAAGCTTTATTATAGCTTTATTCCTATTTATATTGTAAAGATTTTTTAAATAGGTGCTTGTATTATTAGCCTGATTTGATATTTCCTTAATATTAATTTCCATATTATAAAACATATCCAAAATTCCCTCTGCAAGAACCTTAGAATCTTATTTGTAAACAAAATGAAACAAGAATTTTGAACATGCATATGCAGTGTTTAGATTTCTGTTTCAGAAAGGAAAGTCTACGGTATGTGCAATTTTATTTAATTAGATAATGTCTTATTTGCATATCAGCATCGCATTTTAGAAAAGTTGCAATATCAAACAATTTTCTTTATTATAATATAAATATAATATAAATATTCATACCAGATTATATGGTAAAAAATAAAATAAAATACTGTGATAGTACTTTTGACCATATCGCCCAACCCTACTCTCTCATTTATGTTCATTCATGTTCTTTTATGCTTCATGCACAGAGAAAAAAACAAAAACATGGGTTTGGAACAACATACGGATGAATAAATAATAGTATTTTCAATTTGGGGTGAATTTTCTTTACTAAAGAGCACTCACTATCATTAACATGTAAAGAGCATGATAACAATCATATCTAGACCATATAGACCGGTGTGTGTTTGTGTGTGCACTGGTGTATGTGTCTGTCTGCCACTTCTATCTCACCATATGCTCTGAGGGCTGCTGCTGACACTGTTGAGCTGACCTCTCTAGCACCCATTACCAGAACACCAGTGATATCCTCTGGGATTGAGCTCGGTTGTCAAAACCCAGCAGCCTCTCACAAAACTCACAAAAACAATATTCATTCAGTTTTACCAGAATACACCCAGGTGCATTAATCAAACAGTAGGTTTATGGATTGCATAATGCATGTTGATAAAATAACCTGTTGTTGCCCCTGAAAGTCTGATATCATAATCCAATTTTTAGTCTGTTTAAACCCTGCTATTATTTTTTACAGTACACTACAATCTCACATTCAGATGGTCCTCCTTTCAGTCTAACACATTCTCAATCCCAACACGTCACAATGACGCTTGGTCAGGACTCTTTGGAATCACCTTTTGACGCAAAAGTTACCCCTTAAAAGCTGATTTATACTTCTGCATCAGACATACGCTGCAGCCTTTATGCTGTAGGATGTGCGTCGGTTTTCATTTATATTTCTGCGTCGTTGTCCGCATCAACATGCAGTACACATGCAAACCACTAGTGTGCACGGGCATGTTGCATGTGTAACCCACAGACCACGGCAAAAGCTGAAGAAGAAGCAGCTTGTCGGAGAAGCTTCAGCCTTGACGGTGGCAAATAAATATCAAAAAAGAAACCCAACGGAACAGAAGAAGATGGCATTCTTTAAACCTCCACAAGGACTTGTACCATGGCAGAACAACTGTTTGTCACTGACAACAAAGTGATGTAATGCTACAATTTATAATAAATGATAAGACACTTGTTCTTTGCTTTTTTTGTTTTGGAACATTAAAATATATTAAAGTGCAAAACTTATACACAACTCAAATACATAAGGAGGGAGGGGTACTAGCACACCAATCACAACGCTTGCAGTCCGCGTAGATTTGACATGCTGTTACTTTTTTGGAGAGGTGCACGTCAGGCTACGCTGCAGCCTGCACGTACTACACACAACCTATGCGTAGCTACGGCGCAGTTTTGATGCAGAAGTATAAATCAGCATTAAGTGTCATTTTTAGATGTGCAAGTTCCTTCATTGCTTTAAATAAGAAACCCTTGACTATTTTATTGTCATGAATATATATTGGGTAATAATATTGCCATTATTGCATATATGTTGGGGTGTGATTTTTCAGTGTAAACAGTCACAGCGGTTTTATTTACATTACACTATTTATACATTTATTAGCACATAACCCAGCCCCTGCCCCTAAACCTACCGACTGTCAATAAAACAAGATATAACATGCTGATACAACTACAGTTATAATTTATTCCAAAAGTGTTAATATTCTAAGTCTTCTAAGGCAAAACGATTGTCAAAACGAAAAGTATACATTTCTATAAAATTAATTATAATTCTTTTTTCTTTTACAAATGCATGCAAACCATTAAATTAAGACAAACAACTAAAAACAATGGAGGACCCTGCATGTCGAAAAGTGATGCAAAAAGGTTACACTGTGTGTCAAAAAATTCCACCAAGGGTCCTTGACCGAGTGTCAATATGTGATGAGCTGGGTGTGAGACCGTGTTGTCCAATCAACAACAGAAGGGTAGAACCAATCCATGACCGCCCTACATATTTTCTCTTACGAAAATAATAAACGATGAACAATGAACATGCTTTTAGTCTGTATTTATTTAAAAATTATTTTATATTACCATAGTACTCACTTTTTCAATTTTTCTGCATTGGATTTTGCTCATGTTGAGTTTGAATTTTTGTTCTCTCTCCTCTTCTCCTTTTCCTAAAAAATATTCATTATAAAAATTATTGCTGTAAATATCAGCACAGTATTTTCAGGTAAAATATTAAAGCACTTTGAAATATAAAAAAAAATTCAGAACTGTTGTAATCAACAACAGAGGTCGTAAATAGAGTCTTAAATTCCATTTAACCCGAAACATTCCTTAAAAAACATTTCTTATTGTCAGCTTTCTATGCTAAGAATATGACTGGGACTGAGTTTTAACATCTACTGGCTGAGCAGAAATAATCTTCTGTAATTCCACCAGAACTAGTATCAAGATTACTCCAGGCGTTTGGCGTTCCCTGTTATCTTCTAATTAAAGGGATTTGAGGAAGAAAGGATTTCATTCACCACATAGTGACACACAATAGGATTGGGATATGAGGATTTTGAAGTGGTCACCAGTAAGAGAAGATCTGAGGTGTATGCTTCACTGCTCTGTTTTAGAGAGGAATAGAGATAATGCTTTTGACTCATTTTGTGTGCAGTTCAAGGGCAGTGATTTATCATATAACCTGTGCAGGCTGTCAATGTTTTAGCACTGTCAAAAATGCAATACAAATAATCACAGGCTGTTTTTAGAGGTGCATTGGGAGGAAAATTGCATACACACCAAAATGGACACATTAATGTAGAAATATATGAATGATACTCGCCTGTCTTTGAATGATTCAACAGTAATAAAACAAATTAACCTTTGTCAGCATTGGCTGCATCAAAGATGATAAAAGTCAGGATCTAAGCGCAGCAAATCTTTTAATAAAAAAAAGAACAAGATAATTAGGTGACTAGAGCTGACAGAACACATACAGACCAACCCAACAATATCTAACGAAGACAGACAAAGGATTGAGGAAAACACAGAACTTAAATAAACCAGCCAATGAAATTACAGGTGCAGACACCAATAAAAAAAACTATATGAAACACCATAGCAACAGAAAAAAAGTAAACTAACTGAAGACAAAAAAAACTGATTGAAAACTGAGACACAGAAATGAACCATAACACAATATGTCACCCAGACAGAACACAAACTCAGAATACCCATTACAAACATGTTGTAACAGTACGTGTCTTGAAAGAGAGGGTACAACACGGGAATCCAAAAGAGGTGAGATTTTAATCATAACAACTGTGAAGAACAAACACATACATCACTTTACGCTACTTTAAGGACTGACAACCTTGAACTAAACAGACCGGGTTTATAAACACAAAGGAAGTAATCAGAAGAACAGAAACAGGTGGGGAGTAATCAATTAACTATACGAGAACAGGAACATGACCAAATAAGGAAAACTCAAAAGGAACAGGAGAATAGAAGTCCATGACTGTGACACATGTAATACCAAAGTTTTTATTTATATTTTATTTTTTATATTTAAAACTTAAAAAATACAGTGCAGGCAACTTTATAGCAAATCTCACCTGTGTGATCATTAATAGCATAGCAAAATATAAAATAAAAAAGGAAGGATAAGTACCATCTGAGTATTTTGAAAAGTCCTTTACAAATCCTGACTACTAGTTCTGACTTAACATTTAAAGGGATAGTTACCCCAACAACGAAAACTCATTTCTTTCCAAGCCCGTAAGACCTTCATTCATCTTCACAACACAAATGAAGATATTTTTTATTGAATTCCACATGCTTTGATGCATCGTTATACTCTCCAAAATGGAGGAGTTTAATTGTTGAATAAAGTAGTTTTTGTTTTCTTTGCATACAAAGTATTCTCATTGCTTAAAAAAAATTCAGTTGAACCACTGATGTCACATGGATTGCATGATTTACCAATGTCCATGCTACGTTTCTGGACCTTGATCATGGTGATAACCTTGCTGTCATATGGGAGAGTCAGAGAGCTCTCGGAATTCATCAAAAATATCTTACGAAGGTCTTACGGGTTTGGAAGACAAGAGGTTGAGTAATTTACATTTTTGGGTGAACTATCTCTTTAATATACCGAGATGCTCTTTATTATAATGTATAATAAATGTCTAATATGTATTAAAAAAGGGGGGTTTGAAAAATGAACACATCTTCTGTCAGCTACCCAAGTACCATTTTTGTCTAATCGCTGTACCGCCACATTGCTTTTTTTTTTTTTTTTTTTTTTGGAACAGGAGTTTCATAATCATAATTAAAGTTATTATACAAGTGATGTAGATGGGCATAATTCAACAAGTGCTGAAACACCATCACACATAACATCATCGTCTGCGCACAGGCTGGAGTGATGCTGACGCAGGTGCACAGAGGGGGAGGAGTCTCTGTTGCAGCGCCGGTCTCTCACTTCAACCGATGCGCTGCGTCCACGGCAGCCTCGCGTCAGCACTTCAACAACAGCCGCTCACATCTCAAACTTGTCAGACTTTGCATGACGGCCGATTTCAAAGCATGGAATCGGACGCGGATTGTTGTCATTTTGGATGAAATCACGGTCTGCTGAAGATAACCCCGCCTTGTGACACCTTGCGAACCGACACCGGCTTTCTCGCTCATCGCACTGTTGTTCGTTCATTTACGGATTTCAGGGCTACTGCTGTGTAATATGATGGTGCGTCCGTGTCTTGCGCGCCGGGCTCTGGGCTGAACGCATGCACGAGCGCGGAACATGGGTAGATAGCGCGTTTCTCTTTTTTTGCGTTTCTCAGTGCAATCAGCGCCTTTCTAAATGGATGAGGAAATAGACAACCGCAAGAACAACAACAGCTTCCTTCGCGACCACAACTATGCAACTGAAGGTATATCTCATCACATGATCGCCTTCTTTCAGATGCACATAGAGTCAGACATCCTAAAGGAATTATTTGGAAACAGTTCTAAAGGTTCCTGGTTTGGTTTAATAAGGCAATCCTGTATGCAAATTTTAGGACTGATAAAAAAAAATGTACAGAAGTTCTATTAGAATATTTATTATAATGTGGAACCAATTCTAATTTTTTTTAGTTTTTTTTTTTCTGATTCCAATATATATTCTAAATCTTCTAGAACACATTGGGCTCTAAGGATCAAAAATACATTATAAAATCCTTTAGGAGTTACAGTTTGTGGAGTAGGATTTTATTTGATCCCATTAGGATTGGTGCCAAATTATGATGGAAATCCCTTTAGCAATCATGTGCAAGTGCAAATGCATATTTCTCATAAGTGTGTCAGTCATGCTGGCATCTTCCATGTGTAACAAAAAATATAGCAATGCAAAATACTGACTGTGGTGTTTTATTTGAGCTAAAAATAGATGAGCAGTCAGACTAACACTTTAAGAAGATTTTCTGCTGGTGTTTTAGTCCTCCAAGCTCCATCAGTATAAGAGCTGACAGTTTAGATTTGAATGTGGTTGTCTAATATAACGTAGTAGGATAAATTAAGATGCATTTTTAACAAAACAAGGTGAAAATCAACCAGCTATCATGACTTGGAACCATTCTTAATTGGAACTTTATTTTAATATTATGATGTTTTAGAAAAACCTAAATGTTTTAGAATGCACACTTAATCAGTTGTAGTTCATACAGTATCCCTTTAGGATGAGTTCCAATCTTAAAGGATCCTGTCCACATTTCATTTGGAGAACTATACATTAACAAATCATTTGTTATTTCTCTAGAATCATCACGACTCAAATGCTTACAGTGGAAACCTACTGACTAAACTAAGCTTTTGCACAGTTACAAATGTTTTCCATTGTGACCTGTTACAGTTCTTTCAATTGTCTTCCAAGGCAATGCAGCCTGTGCAAACTCTAGATTACATTGACAGTATAAAGGCATTCTTCTTCTCTGACAATAGACAGCTGAGGAGTTTCACTGAGCCAGACCCTCCTCTCATGCACAGAGAAGAAGCCTTCTACAGGACTGGTGTGATGCATCAGTGAATGGGGGGTTGGTTGGAGACAGAGGTGGAGAGAAAAAGGGAGGGAGAGCGAGAGAAGGGAATAAATCGGAGATTAAAGTCAGAGAACACACAGACAGATGTGATGTCATTCCAGCTGTGAAAATCCACTTTTCAGGCCTCTTCCCGTCTCTAGGCTATGCTCAAATCCAGTCTTTAAGAGTATTTATTCTTTAAAGCCAACATGGAATCAAAATGGACTCTGTTTGCTTTCTTTATTCACATTTCTGGTCTTACTTTGTGTAATTCAGTAATAATCTTTCATTTAGTTAGAGAGTAGCATGTTGAGGAAGATTAAGTTAGATCTATTTTGTGTTTTGAGGCAATAGGAGTAATGCTTGCACAAGCTTGTTTTAAGACTCTTGTTTAATATCCTGACTGCTGTCACAGAATTGGTAACCAAAAGCAATTTTTTTTTTGTGCACAAAACTTTTGGGGTATTGTGCTACATGCATTGACATCAAAGCATGGTTGGTAATTTTCTTTGGGTTTGGTGCATTGAAAGCATTGTTTGCATCTGTGCGTACTTCACCCACTGACCTGAGATGAGCTTCTGTTGTCTGCACAACAGAATCTACTACATGCCACTTCTCTTCTTCCCTTGTTAATTCTCTGTGAATTATGCAAGCGCTCACCTCTCATCCATCACTTGCAGAATATGCTGTCAGTGTCGGAAGGCCAAACTTACCCTTACATTAAAAGAGAGAGACATTTTTAAATCATTGACTATTTATAGCATTGTGTGCACAAATAAAGATATTATCAGTACAAACTTCTAAAAGCATTCAGAACCTGTAACGACGTTTAAAACTTCAGCATTTAAAAGAATACAGTAGTCCGCAGAGAAATGAAAATTCTGGATTCTCTATTTTTATTCCAAAACCAATATTCGTCTCCATTCATTTTCCATTTTAATTACTAAAAATTTAAACAAAAGCATCATAATAATATCAAGTAATATTAAAATAGTTATAATTCATACAACCTCTGCACTATATTCCAATACTTTTGATGCCATGCAATTGTTTTACGTGTTTTACGTCTATCTTCTGATAACCTTTCCCTGCAGGGAGCTGTTATCCACTGTAACTAAATCATTGAGTCAAGGTTGAGTTGAAGTGAACTGACTTCAATTTGTGAACCAATCATTCAGACTTTTAGATCAACCCGATACATTGAAGTGATGTGATTAATTTACAAATTGGACATTTCTACTTTCATCATAAATTATTGAGAATGCATCAAGAAAAGCTAGGATGGATGTCAACAATTAGGGCTGCACAATTAATCTAAATAGAGATGATTAACGAAAGTGAAAGGTGTGGGCAACAGAATTACAGAATTCCATTTTATGTTATCTCAAAGAATGTATTTTAAAATCATTAATTATAATTATAACATTGAGGGAAATAATCAACAATTATGATTCTGATTTTAGTAATGCAGGGCTATAATAACGGAAGTTTTGTTTTGTTCCTCACATAAAGATATGAGGCCTATCATAACACCTGGTGCAATGCAACGCAATGCGCAGCGCAAGTGTGTTTGCTAGTTTCAGTCCCTTGCTGTTCCCATTTTCCCGTCCAGCACCACGTCGTTTAATTAACAAATGCATTTGCCTTCATTTTTGCACCCATGGGCGTGCTGGTCTAACAAAGAGGTGTGTTCAGGCGCATTGCTGGAGCAATGCTATTTTAAGGAGCTGAAAATAGACTGCACCATGGACCAACTCAAACCTGGTCTAAAGTCTGGTGCAATGTTTTTTCTCTGTTATTTAAAGAGTGCGCAGCACGCGTACATGCTGCTTATTAAACACAGGGACACACTGCAGCACAAACATGCCAAAGATTAAAAAGTAAAGGATTGAAATGCACAAGATATTTTTTGTAGGCTAATTAAATATATATATATATATATATATATATATATATATATATATATATATATATATATAAATGCCTACATGTCATAATGGATAGTCAACGCAGAATTAGGCTATCTATTTGCTCGCACATGAACAGCTCCGTTTCGTCTCGGAGATGCGTTCTGTCTTTACGCTTGCCAAATTCTGCCGTGTAAATAGCAAATCCGTCATGGCACGAGCGCAACTCTTAAAGGGAATGGAAGATGAGACTCTGATTGGTTTATTCCACGTTACGCCCAAAAAACACCCATTACTCATTAAGAGAATAGGGACAACCCATATGCGCCCCGGGCGCGCCAACCGTTTTTCTGTCGTTAAAATAGCAAAAGTGGATTTGGACATGCCCTGAGTGCACCTGCACTTTGCGCTTTACACTTTGCGTTTAGATCGTTAAAATAGGGCCCATGGATTTAGAAGTTTAGATTTTTGATAACTTAATGGTACTTTTACATAATTTTTTTAAGCTTTAACACGCCAGTCTACATTCATTGCATGAAAAAGGCATCTATTGAAGTATTTAAAAATTTCTCCTTTTATGTTTAATGGAAAGAAGGACAAGTTTATACAGCATTTAAAGATGATGCGATTTCAAGTTTTCCTTTCTCTTTGGAGTGTTACAAGCTCTTTGAAGAAGATCTGTAAAGTTGCAAAGACTAACGTCTCAAATCCAAAGGTACTGTATATTCTTTATAAAAGTGAAAACTTGTCCACGTCCCCCTTAAACGCCTCTTTTAAATACACCCCCACATGTCTACGTCACGATGTAGGAAGATTTTCACAACACCGACCAAATGTTCACATAAAGAAAGAAGGTGTAACCTTTGATTCTCGCTGTTGCTGTCATCACCATGTTGTAGAGATGCTGTTTTGTAAGCAAAAATACTTTGTTTGATCTTCCAAAAGAGGACACAACTAGAAATCAGTGGTTAAGTTGTATTTACAACAGTTCAACCAAAATATTCAGATGTGTGCAACACATTTTATGGAAGACTGTTTCCTGATCCTGGGAGAGAAGACTACAATGCCGGCTGTTCTGACTCACAGTCTATAAGTACGTTTACATATTTTAAGGATTTGCCACTGATGATTCGAACTCGAGTTTTGAGCAATGTTGAGTAACGCTTGTTGTTTGTCATTCCTCCGATCACAATTCAACGCGTAAAAAGGTTCTCAATTCCAATCCTCGCTCTATCCTGCTCTGCACATTTTGTATGTTTCTCTTATGCTTCAGACGTTTGTTCTATTTGAACGTAAGTGCCCTGCGAAGTGGACATCACAGGAGATTCCGCCATGATGCCAGTTTGAAGCAAACATATACTTTATGTTCCTTTCAAAGTGCATTGAAGTGTGCGAGATGTGAATTTAAATTGTATTTATTTACAGAGGTATATGATATCACACTTGTCCATGTGTGAAGACGTTGTGCAAATCCGTGAATGAATGAAGTGAAGTAAACTTCAATAGATTTTCCATGCTCAGGGAGTAGGAAGCAATGAACACTGGATACATTTACATGCATACTTTTTGGTTCAATCGGACTGGATTCAATACGATTGATGAATCTGATTGCAGCGTTTACATGAATGCTTAATAAAGTGATAGGGTTGATGTGCGCGTTTATATGTCACAAGCTTCAAATTGGAATATATATTTTTTGACATGCGCAAGCTGCTCAAATAGTGAAAGTGAAAGTGAAAAGTGAAAGTGACATATAGATAATATATAGTTTCTCGCTGTTTGCAAAATATGCAGAGCTGGGTGGCATGAGGACTGGAATTGAGAACCGCTGGTGTAGAGTAGCACTTGTTAAAACTTTTTATGTTTTATGTTTACATGGCGCCATGCAACGCAACATGTAAAAACACAGTATAAGTCATTATAATCTGTAATTATGTCTGCACTAGATGCTACAAATGGCTTGTTTGTAATGGATTTTATTGGTTTTGTCTTGTCGCACCGGTGTTCTGACCGGGACACACATCACAGTATGGTAAGGGCGTAACATTTACCTTACACGCTTGAGGCATTTGGCCAATAACAACACACTGGATAGCTGGCCAATCAGAGCACACCTCACTTTTCAGAATGATGAGCTTTGTAAAAATTGACGTGTTTCAGAAAGGTGGGGCATAGAGGAGAATCAATAATGTTCAGTATGTGGAAAATTATGTTTTTTGAACCTTAAACCACATAAACACATTTAATTACACCAAATATCAATCAATTATATAATGCAAACAAACAAAATGAACAATAAACAAGGTTAATTTTTAGCAACGTCATATGGCCCCTATAAATTACATTGCGTTATTACATGATTAAATAAATGATACAGAATTTTCATTTTTGAGTGAAATTTTTTTGTCCCAGTCTGTTACTGGGCTATGGACATAAATTATGTGGCTTGTTGAGTAGATGTCTGCTCTTACCTTTATAGAAACTCGAAATTTTCTAAAAAAAAAAAAAAACTCATAAACATTTAGAGTTGGCTTTTGATTTGGTTCTCTAAGTAAAACCTTGCTAATACTGTACATATAAGCACCCTAGACATTTAGCAACAGTATAACTCTGTCAAAAGCTAGCACTCCCATTTTCTTCAGGTTATATATAAAGCTAGTTGTTGATTGCCTGAGCAATGATAGAGCTTCACCGAGTTTAGATTTTGAATCACTCTTACCTAGAAGTATAATAATAGCATTTAAAACTGACATGGGATGTTATGGAAAACTACCAGAAGCCTCTGAATGTTTTCTCTTTTGAGTATAGAGCAAGATCATCTGCAGTAAACTGATGAACAGTCGTTACCAGACACAGCTGTGCTTAGAGCTTGAGAAGTTAACCACCATCATACTGATGCCTCTGGTTTTGACAATCAAATAAATAAATGATGACCTATGCATTTTTAAAGCAGCTATTATGCACCCATGTTTATCCCTGCTATGCTCTGCTCCACAAGGTTCTGTCAGCGTCTTTGTGCAGGCTAGACAACAACAGAGCAAATACACACCACAGAATGAAAGCCTTGACAATAAAAGCAAAGGTGAAACTTATACATAAGGTTGACAAACATGTGCCATTCAATACCTTTTGACCTCAGTCGCATAGAGAGATGTAAGGTAATGTTATCTAAATCATAGATGTGCAGACAAAACAACCTAGTGAGTGTTTAATCTGCAGTAAAATACTTCTGAACCCATTAAAGACATTGCCTTAGGTCAGACATTTTGTTAAAACAGTTGAATAAATACTAAAGTTTCAGGAAGTTTAATGTGTAGTATCATAAGGTGATCAGCAGTGAATGAAGGTCTAAGTGAAACTCGAGGAAGATCAGTGGTGATCTGCAGATTTAGGCCTGGACAGGTACACTGAAGGGTTAATTGGGAAGGTAGGGTCATTTGCTGAGTGATCCTTCTCTAATCTGATCTCAGTCTTATCTGGCTCATCTCTTTTCCCCTTAGACGCTTTCTGTAAATTTTCTGTAAATCAGGGAAGATTTTGTCTAGAATAGTATATTTAGAAAGACTGAGAAAATCATGGTGTTTATCGCCAAATTTATGAAACATACAGTCATACAGTTATTCTAAAGTTGAAATGTGATAAATTTGCTTTTTCTTTGTTTTTGCTCAGTTATATTATAATTTTTTTGTTTTAGATATAATTTATGATATATGGCTAATTTAGATATAATTATGCTTGCAGAGGGGGGATGGAGGGATAAAGAAAATTCCTTGACTTTACTGACAGCTGTTTGGTTCTCCTAAGTGCAGTCAAAGAATTTCCTTTAAGCCCCCCTCTTCCCCAGCACCACCTGTCTATAATTGTCTATAATCACCTGTACATAATTATTATTTTTTTGACTAAAAGACATTACAGGGCACAGTACTTGTTGTATGCAGCTGTAGAGACCGAAACAGACAATCAAACATTAAATCAAGTCTCCAGCATCACCCCCCCCCCCCCCCCACCACCACTCCTGCTTTAGAAGAAGCCTAAAATAAGGCTGCTTCCTCTGGGATAGCTTGTGAGTTCAAAAGGAAAAGAGAGATACTGAAAAACAGAGGGGGTGATTCCTACAGAGAATAAATAAAGCAGACTGAGATGTGTTATTAACACATGGCTCGTACAGGAACCATGCTTTGCACTAACCTGTCTCATGAAGGAATAACTGTAAACTAGAGCAAATTTAGTTACCAACATGGTTGCCAGAATGGTGCACATGTGGTTGCCGAGGCATTCTGAGTGGCTTTTAGCATGTTGCTGTGTGGCTGCTAGGGTGCTCTGTGTAGTTGTTAGGTGTTTGCTTACTGCAAAAAGTAAAAAGAGCCTACCCAGAAGTTTCTGTGATATTCTGGCCTCTAGGTATGTCTCAGGTTTCTACTTCAAATAAGTAAGTTTTATATCCTAATATTGTCCACCACGCAAATGTTCTCTTTCTCTGTGTATTTGCCAACAATCTTAGTCTCTTTGTTTACAAGAGGCCATAGGCATGTATGTACATATGAGTGGCAGTATTGCGACTGTGTGTATCAAGGTGTGTGTACTCCTCTCACAAGTAACAGTTGATTTGCAAGTTCCATCTGTTTATCAAGTGGTCCACTGGCTTAAGATCTACTTTACATCTGAGTTCATCCCATAATCCCATTGGCTCGTACATCTGTTCATTCTGGCATTTTTGTAAGGTTCTTGCCATTAGTCTGAGGGCCTTAAGCACCCCAGGAAATCACTTAATTCCTCAGGCGAAGCTTCATTTTGGCTCAAATGCAGCTGTTGACATTTCAGTTCTTTGATGAATTAAAATATTACTTCATATTCTTTATAAAAAGACAAACATCTGTTTCTGCTGTTAATTTCACTTGGAAACTAATTTGCAGAATGGATCTTAAAAAAAAAAAAACAAAAAAAACACTGCATAGTGTATAAAATACCATTCAAAAATGTGGGGTCAGTAATTTTTCCTTTTCTTGAAAGAAAGAAATTATTACTTTTTATTTATCAAGGATACACTTAATTGATCAAAACTGACAATAAAAATGTTTTTTACAAAAGATTTAGATTTTCATTAAAAGCTGTTCTTTTGACATTTCTATTCATCTAAGAATCCTGGGGTGGCGGGCACTTATAATAAGAAATGTTTCTTCGACAGGAAATCTGCATATTAGAATGATTTCTGAAGGATCACTTGAAACTGACTGGAGTAATGATGCTAAAATATAGCTTTGCATCACTAGAATAAATTAAATTTTAAAATGAACTATGAAACAGTTATTTTTAATTTTAAATATGACTGTTTTTACTTACTTTTTTATTTTTGTTTAAATAAATGCAACCTTGGTAAGCATAAGAGACTTATCTAAAAAAATGCTAAAACAAATCTTATCAACTTTTGATTGGCTGTTCACACTTGCTGAAATGTCCTCTCAAGTCTCTCAAACCTTTAGAAATGCATTTTAACCACATCAACTCTGGGGACCCACCGGTGGGTCCAATATTGCATATGCCTAATTCTCAAAAAATCAAAATAACAGCTGAAGTGGTTAATAAATATTAATAGTTTTAAAGTGAATAGGTTTCTTGTTCGAACCTGAAATCTGATTGGCTGATATATTTTGTATAAGAATATATTACTATTTTACTAATGATAAGAACATTAATACAGGAACACATCCTACCTACCAAAATCATGGTCACCATATAAGACCTTAAGACATTGTTTTGTATGTTGCTTGCACAGTCATTTGTTCCAACAGGAATGATACAATAGTCCATTAAATGGTAGTTTTAACCAAGTCCCTCTTCTGCTCCCAGCAGTCCCTCTTGTTATTACACCATTGTTTGATGGAGTGGACCAGGAACACATTAACAGTTTGTTGGGTGTAGTTTCTCTGGACATTAATTTACAAGCATAGGGTAGCGGCGTGCCCTTCGGACCTCCTGACCCTGCGTTAGTGTAATGGCGGTGTTGCTCTGCCGGCAAGTGCAGGAAGGGGGATGGGGTCTAGTCAGGGACCCTCTTGTGTTGGCTCATTAAAATCAGTTGCTGATGCTTCCCGTTTTGGCGCCTCTCTCTCGCTCTTTATCAAATGCCCTGCGGCATTGTAGCACAAGCTACCGAATTTTTTTTACGTTGTTTGCACCTCAGTTGCCTCTCTCTGTCACCTCCCAAGTCTTCTCATTATGTTTACCCAACTTGTACAACAAAACCCTGTACCTCCTTTTCCTCTCCTAATTACTGCACCGTCAGCATCATGGTTCTCTCCTTTCACGCTGAGTGATGGACAAATGGAGGTTCCCCAGTGCATATTGACAACCATTTAACAGAAAGTAGATTGGTAGTCATCTGTGTGGAACAGCCGCCCTATTACCGACCACTGCATTCTCAAAGAAAATAGCTTGGAAACCTGTATGAAAACATGTCAGATTACTACAGCTGCTTTTTCATTTAATGTCCACAGCAATCTTTTCTAGAAAGGTGATGTGATGGTAATGGCTATTAGAGGTCAATAAGATTGAATTTTGCCTTCTCTGGATTCAATTTACAGTTGTTTGTACACTTTGTACACTTGCCAGAGAAAATGGAAAGTGAAAATACCCACGAGTTGTGAAAGGGTTGTCTTCATTAGAACATGCATATGCAGTTGTCTTTATATTTTAAGAGCATTTGCATTTACTGTCAAATGTCCAAATTCTTTTCATTCTGAAGATGTATGGTGATTAAAAAAAAAAACATTCCAGTCAGATACTCTCAAACCTCCTACACAGTGTGGAGCAGTGTGGAAATACCTTTATTTTCACCAGTCCAATAAAATAACAGGTCAAGAAAGATAAAGTAAAGGTAAAAAGTAATGGCTGTATGTGACCCATGAATTGTCCTTGTTGTGTATTGTGCATTTTAGCAATTGTAGTACTACATACTGCAGAAATAATGCTATTTAACTGTTGCTAATATGGCAGCTTCTGTAATTTAAAAAACATACTAAATGTGTTGAAGTCTTGGTAATTCCATGATGACTCGGCTCTTCTGCTCTGTCAGTGGAGTGAAGCCATCATCTGCTCAACCAGGAGGGTTGATTATTCAGCTTCACATGCTAATGTTCCCAGTCAAGGATAGTACATTAGCATGTGTGGTCACAGTCAAGACTCTTAACCATTAAATGAAAACCGAGAGAACTCTGAACAGAATATACTTCATGTTAATTTCACATGAAGTTCACAAAGCAAAACGTCAGTTTCCCATTTCACACTCTCATGTTAAAGACCCCCTGTTTTTAATGTTGTTTACATTTCTATCTTGCAAACCATTAATGCAAAATCATCAGTCATCACCATTGCTAAGCATTTTTTCCCTTAAAGTGATAGTTCGCTTTCAAATAAAATTTTAATTATACGCCACCAATCTGCACTCTCTGAAATATAATGCAGTAATTGTAATTTATTAATTTGTTTAAAATGCACCCTATAATCTTTGCGATAATAATAAATACAACACATTACTCACTCTATTGACAGCGTGCCATTGGGTCCCTCTGGCATTGGACATCGCCTCCAGTTTATACGTGGCAAACAAAACACAACGTGCAAAACGCTGTGACTCAACAGCGGAGAAAACTCAGGATCTTCAGTCAGGCAGGTGTGTGATGCGATACTGTCAATGTCCTCGTCGTCGTCTTGTAGTTGTGGCATTGCTGTGTTCCATTCGTGACAAAATATGCTCTCCACTTCTGTTGGCATCTCACAACACTTGCTACTAAAACACCACCAATCTCTCTGAGGCTTGAAGACATGCTGCTGCACCGGATGTTTCCTCGCTCGCTCGAGTACTTGATCTGTGTATTCTGGTTCAAATAAATATGGCTGTGAAAAAAAACTATGTTGTCTGTTGATATATTGAAATCGTCTTCCATTGCAATTTCCTGTACGTCTAAGTATGTTTAGATCTTCACAGTGAAAGGTAACACTTCCGAAATCTCTGTGTAAACCATAGACAGTAAGTGTAAACAATGAGTGACGTACATGCGCGAGAGATCGCTTCCGGGGCTTTCCGCGCTTGCGCTGACTAAGCCAGAGCGCGCGCGCACGTCACATCGGGAAGCACGCGCGCCCTCAGATCAGTTGGTCGTGGTTGTGTACAAGAGGTAAAAAACTATATAAATACTGTTTGTTTTCTTACACAAATCGCTCGTTTCGTGTCTTAGGTCATCAATGTGTACTTACGATGGGGAATTGTTTAATTTGGACTCCTCTGTGCATGCTCTTTGACCTAAAAATATCAAAATGAGAAATACTGCGGAAACAAAGAAACCTACTTCTTGGATGCCCTTGAGGTAAGCTAAAACATATCAAAATTTAATTTGAAAGTGAACCATCCCTTTTGGATAAAAGCGTCTGCTAAATGCATAAATTTAAATTTAAATTTATAGGTACATTAACTGACAGTCACCACTGATAAGCTACAACTAAATATAATGTAGAAACTTAATTTTCTGTAAAGTTGCTTTACAATGGTATGTATCGTGAAAAGAGCTATACAAATAAATTTAATTTATTTTTTTAAGGGATACAATTTGTGATTGAAGGTTACTTTAATACTACTTATAATATTGTAAATAATCTGGTTGACACTCCAACATAGCAAGTGGAGGTACTGCACCTTAATGCTAGCTACCACCCATCATAAAATGGAAGAATGAAAGAAAAATATGCAGGTTGTAGCAAAAAATACACTAAATAATGTTGTTAAAGTTTTGGCCATGATTATTATGTAGTGAAAATCTGATATTGTGACAACCATAGTTTGTGATCATTTTTTATTGTATAAAAATGACAAGTGGCACAAATTTGGCAATATAAATAGAGCAAAAATATGTCACACTGATGTATGTGAGAGACTTGTGGTACTCCCAATACAAAAACGGTCAATTTTGTCTCAGATTACAGCGTATGGGCACAATAAACCTGTATTAGAGATGCAGATGGTCGCAGATGTTGCCAGTAATAGAGACAAATATTGCCAGTGTGCAGGGTGCCACTGAATGCAGACGTTGACGCGTATAAGCTACTGCATGAGCGATAATAACCAGACCCATTAATGTGGACCAGATGTCACATTCACAGACACGCTTTCTCTCTCCCTCGCAGCTGCTTAGGCACACTTAGAACCGCAGATATTTACAATTGACATGGATCAGTCATTGTAAATCTGAGCACCAGTCTGGTACAATGCTGTTTAGCAGGTGTCAGGGAAACTGCTTTGAACCTGTAGCTTGCCAAGCTGCATTCTACTTATAAATTCAATTTTTACACTACAGTCAAGCTGCTTTTTTGGGGGGTAAGAAGTTTGGCTCAAGAAGAAAGAGTCGCTATTGCACAGAATCCTCTTCAATGTCAATGTCAATGTCACCTTTATTTATTTAGCGCTTTAAACAAAATACATTGCGTCAAAGCAACTGAACAACATTCATTAGGAAAACAGTGTCAATAATGCAAAAATGATAGTTAAAGGCAGTTCATCATTGGATTCAGTTATGTCATCTCTGTTCAGTTAAATAGTGTCTGTGCATTTATTTGCAATCAAGTCAACGATATCGCTGTAGATGAAGTGTCCCCAACTAAGCAAGCCAGAGGCGACAGCGGCAAGGAACCGAAACTCCATCGGTGACAGAATGGAGAAAAAAACCTTGGGAGAAACCAGGCTCAGTTGGGGGGCCAGTTCTCCTCTGACCAGACGAAACCAGTAGTTCAATTCCAGGCTGCAGCAAAGTCAGATTGTGCAGAAGAATCATCTGTTTCCTGTGGTCTTGTCCTGGTCCTTGTTCAGGGGGCAATATGTTTTGTTCTTAAATATTTAACAATATTTCAATATTAAATCAGTTTAAATGATATTGTCCCATGCTATGGAGGAGACATGAAAGTTTCAAATTACAATATGCACATGCGTTTATTAAAACAACTGTAGCTTGTTCCTCCGCTTCAGTACCTGAACTCAGCAAAACGCCTCTTTATATTTACTGCAATCCCCCCCAGTCAGCATCAAGCCACCCAATACCCGCCAGACAAAAGACTTCTGGCCCCTAACAGCTAACAATGGAGGGCCAACACAGCAGGGAATTACAGTCCATGGGTAATAGCCTGTATTGAGTTGTAGGGAGACAAGGATGCAGTTTATCTGTGTATGTCTTCAGAGAAATAGTTCAGCCAAAATGTCAGTAGAGTCATTCTCTGCTTTATGTGGAAAACTCTAACACACAGACACAGACACACACACACACACACAAACATACACACCCACACACAACCACACACACCCACACACACCCACACAAACAAATACATTCAGGTAGGGTGTAAAAAAGTGCATACTCCAAATCATTTGTCTTTTTAAAATTGGCAACAAATCCAGTTAATGGTTTGATGACACCTGTCATCAAAGCAAATATTTACAATGCAATATGAACAATACAATATCAGTTTAATTATGAAATATAGAAATTATGACGATGAAACCAACTACAACAAAACCGTCATGATTATGATTTACCATAGCTTGCTTTTTTTCTTATATCTCATGAAATAAGCTTCCATGTTATTGCATTGCCATCATAAAGCTATCATTATTTGTGACTGATGATGCGAGGAATGCGTCAATTTGACAAAGCAACGTCAATATATTTTTTCTCTAGTATTCCTCTCTTGAAAGCTACTCCCCACATCTTGAATTTCTGTATTTAGCACCTCTGGTTCTTTGACGTGATTGCTAAATGATTGTTCTTTTAGCTCTTTGACTTCTCTTTGGGTAAAGAGAAAGCAAACTCCAGCAGTCTGTTGCTGTTCACAGTTCTCATGTTATCTCTCTGGATCATTAGATGCAGAGCGGCTCCCGTTTGTTATTGACTGGTTCCCGGTAAGCGATGCTGCCAAGCCAAACACCCCCTGGCTACCCCATTCAATTTATTCATGAAACGAAATATTTTAGCTTCAGCCCCTGGAGGCATATTCATTATTCCCAGAGTAAATTTGCTCACAGTACAGTATTGGAAAGAGAGTGGAAAGGCAGGAGGTAGATTGCAGGCAGACAGGAGGACAAGAGACAGTTCCTATTTTTTGAGTGTGAGGTTTTATTTGAATTAAAATGGTCACACTTTAGTTTAGGGACCAATTATGTGCTTTATAAATACTAATATGCTAGTAATATGCATGTTTATAAGCAGCTAGTTAATTGTAAGAAATACTAAGATTAGATTTTGCTGAAAATTCCACACATGCGTCATTCAGTTTCTACTATGTCATGTCTGTAAGCACAGAAGAAGGTTCAGCTACAGCATATCGCTGTTGGGTGCATCATGTGGCTACAATAAATAGTGTTGTTTAAACTAGTCAGCAAGCTAGCATTTAACATGCGAACAGCCCTCGTTGACCTCTTGGTGAATCAGCTTTTAAACTTTTAAAAAAGGCAACAGCTATTTGCACTTTAGAGTAAATAGTAATAGAGGCTATTTACATTAAATGCAAATAGCAAAAGATGCTATTTACACTAGGTGTAAATAAAAATTAGATGCTATTTACAGTGCAAATAGCATATTTTCTCAGCGATAGATGCTGTTAACATTAAGTGCAAATAGCTATAGATTCTATTTATACTATGTAAAAATAGCAGGATTTTCTGCTATTTATACAACTTATTGCAAATGGTGGCAATTATCTGCACCTCAGTATTGTTACATTATAAAACAGTATTTAATAATAACTTATTGAGTGTAAAATTGTGTGTAATTTTAATTCAAATTATTAATTGGATGCCACCTTATTGAGACAATAAAGCCCTTCTTACACCTACCCTTACCCTTTTCTGAAAATGCTTTAAATGCTTTTCTGATGTTATTTTAAATTTGAAAAGGGAAAAAAAAAGTACGCCAAAAGGCGGATTTGAACCCTGGTGGATCACATCGAAATAAGTATGACACACGTCTTACCAGCTGTGCCACGTTGTGTGTAAATAGGTTCTGCCAACAAGGCGGGCTATTTGCACTTAGTTTAAATAGACACTCCGTTTTAAAAAGCCTTGAATTGGCATCCTTGGTAAATATGAGCAAAGGTGATAGTGAAAAAAAATCATTAAATTCTAAGCTATCATTGAAGAAAAACAATTGAAAGTGGGGGGGAATCTCATTGTGAAATAAAAGCTTTCTCTAATTCATGTTGGCCATAATTTTTGGCACCCAATTATTGCAACATCCTTTTCCCAAGATAACAGTTCTGAGTTTTCTACTATATAGGCATGGGCCGGTATGAGATTTTGACGGTATGCTATAGGGCTGTGTATCACAGTATATATATACAGTATATATATATATATTAGGAGTGTAACGGTACGTGTATTCGTACCGGACCGTTTCGGTACAGGGCTTTCGGTACGGTGCACGTGTGCACCGAATGCAATATTTTGTGTGCGGAACATAGGTAGATTTTTGTGTTTCCACACGAACATATTAAGTGGCGGAAGTCTCCGCGTTCAGCGCAAATCCCGCCCTGCAGCTGATTCTAAAGTTTTCAAAAGGCATCACGCGAGTGTGAGCATCACTACAACTAGGAAAAAAATTACCTTAATTACCGAAAAGTTATATATATTTTTTAATATGAGCAGGCCTACAAGGTGGGATTGGTAATGCTGCACTGTAATCATAGTTACTTATTTATATTTTTCATTATATTTTATTATGTGATATTGGTTTGAGACTGAGAGTATTTTATTTAGTGGAGAACTTTGCAGCAGTATTTGATTTCTTATTCTTTTTTTTTTTACTATATATATATTTTATTAAAAAGTATTTAAAAAAGTGTAAACAAATTGTAAAAAAAAGTTTATAGTAATAAACAACATGAAGTTTAATGTTTGCATTTCTTTCCCTTACTGTACCGAAAATGAACCGAACCATGACTTTAAAACTGAGATACGTACCGAACTGTGATTTTTGCATACCGTTACACACCTAATATATATATATATATATAATAAATGTTTGTAAAATGGCACGGTTTTTTAAATAACTGAAAGTACATTCTTAACATCAGTCTGTCAAGCATTAAAATATGATAATCAAGTATTATTTAATAATAGAACTTTAGTCAATAGAATTAAAACTTGATAACCATGTTTGAATGCATATTAGTCATTTTAACTCAAGCTGTTAACTGGACTGGTGGTGGTGCTTTTTTGGTCATTCAGTGTTTCTGTAAAAAAAATATGGGGGGAAAAATAACAAATACTGATAAGATAATGATACAATTTCTACTAATAAGAACAATATAAAAAGCACTAAGGATTAATGAGCTACTGGATTCATTAATATTTATCAGCTTGTGTGCGTTCACTCGAACTGATTTGCTGAAATCAAAAAAGGAACAATAATAGGTGAGCACCAGACAATGAGATTGTCATTTGTGCATTAGTTCCACATACTACTGGAAAACCCTGTAGCTCTTAAACGTGAAGAATCCCAAAGGAACACCATTATTTTTACATTAAAGTACAACAAAAAATATCATTTATATGTAGTGCATCAACTCTCTCTCTCTCTCCGTGTGTGTGAGACAAAGCAACGACAAGGTGTGCGTCTTCACACTAGAGTTTACGGTATGTCAGATACAGGTGCACTGCGAATCCATCGAGATGAACCGAAAAATATCACAGAGCGCCTGACGGAGAGTGAAACTCTGAAGCACTCAGTCAGAGTGTTCGGCGAGTGAAAATATATCTTATACTATACTATATACTTATACTAGCCTCCAACTAACACACTGGCGAGTAAAATCTGAGAATTGATTAGCCATTGGTTAGTATTAGACATCATTTAGTTGCCCAGAGTTAAGATTTAGTCACATATGCAAGTGATTGTAGAGGGTTGGGTGCCAATATTAGTGGAAGGCACTGTAATACTCGATGCCAGGTATTTAACCTGCTGCACAGGGAACCTTTTTCTGTTAATGGCCATTCAGAGGAAGTAACAGTTGCAATTTCAATTTGGCCTTGAATGATTTAACGCTTGATACCACCAAATAGAGAAGCTGATTGCGACCCAGAAGCTTTGAAAGCTACTTAATATCACCAGATCTCTGATTCATGAAACAATTAGGCTTAGTAATGTCATTAAGTATTTTATTTTCTCTTACATTCCTCTTTTGAAAGCCACAATAGGAACGAAAAGTCGACTGCAATTTCCGTTTCATGCAGTATTTAACTTGTGACAGCTCTGGTTTTTCCATGGCTTATGAGTCTCTCAAACACATGCTGACCTCTGCTAGTACAATGCACTGCTTCCGACGACCAAAACTCCATCTCTGTAGTAATACAGCAAAAGAAATGTCAAATATCTTGCACTCATAGTTAATCGAAGGGCATTGATTTTGCATTTGTCAATGTATTCATTAAACTTTCCGTGTTTCTATGATGGCACACTAGATTGACCTTTCGATTAATATTGAATTGATATTGTTTTAATATAATTGAATGTATAATTTAATTAAATGTGTAATTCTATTTATTATTGATTTAGCTTAAATTGCTTTTACTCAAAGTAATGCATTCTCCCTTTTTAAATATGGCCTGGAGGCCAGACGTTAGCCGTCTCTGTGTTGGACAAAGAGGACTAGTGAGATGAATCTGCCACAGGAGCTGGGAGATCTGTCCTCGCTCCTGCGATCCTCTTGTCCAGATAGATACGTGCCTATAGTGATCTGTGATATGGCTGCAGGCTAGTGCGGGTCAGTTATTTATACCTCCAGAGAGAATGGAAGGCTGTTTGTTGCTCACGGAACACAAGATTAGAAACTTCTGTCTAAGCCACTTAATGCAGCAGATCAACACAACAGGAAACAAGTGTAACTTCTGCGATGGCCTTATTGTGATTCATCCAAGATATCAGCTATTTTTGAAGTTGCTGAGTTTAAATGAGTTAATTAGTCTGTTAGTACATGCTACCATAGGTTTTATATTAGGCAGAGTTCATAGCATTTCACTGTTGTCTTTTAAACAGGGTCAGGGCGCATCGGTACGATTATCCCAGAGTCAATCCCTCTGACGCACATAATTCAGATACCTCACAGCGCTAATCTCTTTCCTGTGCTGTTGTTTAGCATTGCATTAGGTTCTACAAGCTGTCTTCCCTGCGTCTCTCTCTCCTTTACTCTTGTACCTAGAAATCAACTTGTATTTTTAATGACAGAATGATGCATTAGTGATAGTACATTTAATTCACAGTGCGTTCATTACTAACAAACATGATAAAATCTGAAGCATTTCTGTTTCAGTCTGTTCTTTTTTACATACTTTTTCTCTTAGATATCCCCACAAACTATATGCATGCTGACAAATTTAGGCTGGGGTATTGGGGGCATGCAAGCTGAACCCATGTGTCTTTTTTTGAAAATGATTTTCTGACACTTTGAAGCAGTTTGAAAGGTATTCACTTCACCCCCTTTTCATAATGAAACGTCTCTTTCTGGTCACCCTCTGTATTTGATTTTTACCATCATGGTCTGCATCCCTCTCTATGCTAATTTTAGCCTTTCATCTTCTGAGCATAGTACACATCAAGGGATCCAATCTCACCACAATCAGGGAGTCAAAGATGGCCAGATAGCCCATCTCCTGTGCTCATGTTTAATCATATGAGAGATGACATTGTCTGCTATATGGGTTTGCTTGTTTTATTGCAGCCCTGGAGTCGTCTGTGTGTTATTAGAAAAAAGGGTTTCATTTGAGGACGGTCTCCTTCTGCACATCACAGTGACCCTTGACCCAGCTGCATTTGCAGGCTTCACTGTCTTTTTGATTTATTTTCTCACTCTGATTCACCAGGTGAGATAGAGTTGGTGTGAAATTGATAGATATATACTTTAATAACACACAAAAAATGAAATCTCGAAGCAACATATGGCATGAGAATATATTGCAGGGGTGCTAGTAAACTGATCTCAAATAAGACTTGAGAGAATGGTGTTATACAGAGCTCTGTTCCAAAACTTAGTCAACTGCTTATATCTGCTGCCTTCGAAGTTGCCTTCTAAGACTTCATCTTAAAGGGATATTTCACCCAAAAATTTAAATTACCCCATGATTTACTCACCCTCAATCCATCCTAGGTGTATACAACATTCTACTTTCAGACGAATACAATCAGATTCATGTTAAATAATGTCCAGACTAAGCCATGCTTTATAATGGGAGTGGATGGTAGTCCCAAAAAATGCACCCATACATTATAAAAGAAGTCCACATGGCCCCGGAGGGTTAATAAAGGCCTTCTGAAGTGATGCGATGCATTTGTGTAAGAAAAATATTGATATTTACAACTTTATAAATCTTAATCTCAAGCTTCCACTAACTCTCAAGTGAGTGGTGTCCAGCGAATGGCGTAGGCATAGCATAAGGTCTGTTGAGAATATGCAAGTCTCACGAGAAACAAGTTTTGTTTACAGCAAAGGAAAACCAGTGTCCTCTTGGCTTATATCGAAATCCTCTGACATTTTTCTTTACAAATCCTCGTTTTGTACTACTAATTCGTGACTGGTGTTTTGTTTTGCTCTCTCCTCTTCGCTTCCATGTTTGACCCTTTAGCATTCGTCACAGCATTTACCTTCGTCTTACGTCATCCACTGGACGCCATTCTCTCTTGAACGTGCATACTACAGTTAGCAAAGGTGGAAATCAAGAGTTGTAAATATGAATATTTTTCTTACACAAACGATCGCGTCACTTCAGTAGGGCCTTTATTAAAGGGTTAGTTCACCCAGATAGCAAGATTATGTAATTAATAACTTACCCTCATGTTGTTCCAAACCCGTAGGACCTCCGTTTATCTTTGGAACACAGTTTAAGATATTTTAGATTTAGTCCGAGAGCTCTCAGGTCCCTCCATTGAAACTGTGTGTACGGTATACTGTCCATGTCCAGAAAGGTAAGAAAAACATCATTAAAGTAGTCCATGTGACATCAAAGGGTCAGCTAGAATTTTTTGAAGCATCGAAAATACATTTTAGTCCAAAAATAGCAAAAACGACAACTTTATTCAGCATTGTCTTCTCTTCCGTGTTATTAATTACATAATTTTGCTATCTGGGTGAACTAACCCTTTAACCCTACAGAGCCATGTGGACTTCTTTTATAATGGATGGGTGCAATATTTTGGACTTTAAACTTTGGGCTACCATCCACTCCCATTATAAAGCATGGCTTAGCCTGGACATTATTTTAATATACCACTGATTGTATTCATCTGAAAGAAGAATGTCATATACTCCTAGGATGGATTGAGGGTGAGTAAATCATTTTTTGGTGAATTAACCCTTTAACATAAGTGACTGATTTGTATCACTTCCATTAAGAAGAAACTCAAATATCTTTCAGGTTTCATTAAAAATATCTTTATTTGTGTTTCAAACATTCAAGTTTTATGGGTTTAGAATGGCACGAGGGGGAGTAATTGATAACAGAATTAGCATTTTTGGGTAAGCTATCTCTTCAAACATAGGAAATTTATTAAAAAGTATTAACCTCCAGTTTTATTTACAAAAAAAAAAAAATCATCAGAATTCCTGTTACAGTATTCTTTCCTGATGAATTCACAGCTCTCATTGACAGTGCACTGGCATAATCATATGCACAAAGCCTTTAGTTCATGCAATCATAATGGAGCTGCTCCATTAATTGGCTTCCCTATTCAGTTCCTCACATTCCTAATGTGTTAATAATGGTTGGATCCAGATTCCAATAACACTTTGGCTGCCAAGCCGCTACCAGCAAATATGCACCAGTGCTCTGTGATTCTGTCCGCTCAGCCCTTCACAAACCTCCTCCACTATTATCACACACACTTACCATTACTGTCATTCTCACATCACAGACCTCATGAAGTTATTGATTAAAAAAACCATTGACCAAAACAGTGATGTCACATTAGCGCTTCTCTAATGACTCGTGTCTATTTTGTTCACCCAATGTGAAGAAGCTACAACAGGTGAACATGAATGTGGAAGCCAGGGCTGGATTGACATTATTGATTTTTCAATTTTCATTCTTCATTTTGATGAAATGATATTGATTTTTTTAATCATCATAATGATCTTTTAGTCTATGCTCTTTTCAGTTGATGTATGAAAAAAACTTCACTAACCGTTATTTGAATGCACATCAGAAGCTGTTGAAAGAAAAATAAAATGTATTGAAACGTTGAAATTATTAGTAGACAATAGAACAGCTTGTAAACAGTATTTCAGATAATGTTACATTTAACTCAGAAATGCCATTCAGTGTTCATAAACTTAGAAAATAACTCTAGACAGGTGCATTTTACTAAATATATCTGTGCTATATAATGTTCATTATATCTTGTATTTAAAGCTGCAGTTGTGTCAAAATTAATATAATAAGCGAGTACATTATGAATCCATTTTCCAAACCGTGTTTTTGGCTTATCCTGAATCACTACAGTACACCTGTAATAAGTTTTTCATATTCAGACTATCCGATATTTGTCATGAGAATAAGCTTTTATGACAGCCACCATTTAAATGAGCAATATCAATATCTGAGAAAAAAATGCTGCAAGAAGAGTGATACAAATGGTGCAATGGTTCCCATGTTGATACTGGAACAATATTGCATAGCTGAATCATTTTGGTCTAACGCTGTTTAATAGGTACATCGAGTCTCTGTTGTCTTATATTGAGATTCTTAAATGAACAAATTCTTAAAGTTTTACAAATATGATAGCAAGACTGTCTCTTATTCTCCTTCCAAGCATCTTCATTTTACCCTAAATGTTCAGTTGTGTTCTTCATCCATACCACATTCCCTGCTGATAATAAACTAAAAGAATGCAGAGATAAGTAGTCAAAAAATAGGGTACTCCAGGGGCCTAATTAGGTCAGCATGTTTTGCATCTTTGAGAACTCATCTAGAATTCTGCTTCCGCAAGGAATCGGAATATGATTTTGTTGTAATTATTCTATCCCCCAACCCCACCACCCCCTTAGCGTTTTATCTCATGATGCTTTTTGTGCTCTGATATGTTTCACGTAGACTGTTGTTTTACCAGTGTGAGTGTGTGTGTGTGTGTGTGTGTGTGTTTGGTATGAAGTGTTCTAATGAGAGCTCTGTGACACATCTGTCCAAGTGGGTCACTAATCATGTATTGTTTGGTGTGCTTCTACAGAAAAACAGTTGTGTTGCACTTTCTTTAGATGTGCCTTCCACAAATGTATTGTCCGCTTTTGTCACAGATGCCTATGTTTGCCGATCTTTACCACTGTTAGCGCAGCAGTATAAACTATAATGTTTAATGCAAGTTGTGCTGTTTTAAATGCAACTCACAAATGTGTGTAAATATGTGCCATCTGGTAGTATTGAAATACAATGTACATGCATCATGGTTAAAATGAAGTTAAAATGCGCTAACATTTTAAGAGAAACACAATGCAAACATACTAGCTTTGTCTTTGAAACTGCTATGAGAGGAGGGCAGATGAATAGTCATTAATTTGTAATATTTTTCCTAAAAAATCTTACCCCATATTGACATGTCCAAATTCAAGCATTTCTTAGAGTTGACTACAACAGCTTGGCTTTTACAGCATATCTATATGTTATTTTCATTTACAATAATCAAGATAAAAATTTGGAATTAGTAACTTTTTTTAAGATTTAGTTTTTGGCTTTTATTAGGATATGACAGTATTGCTGCTTCCCAAATCACCTATGGCCTAAAAGTATGTACTTTTTTTGTGAAGAAACTTTTGAGTATGTAGAAGAATAGTACATACATATACAATAGTTGCTTCTTTAACAGACGCTCTGTTGCTTAGTTACGAGCATTCTTTCAACGTTTAAACTGCCCTGTCTATCATCTTGTCACAGTTAACATTATCCATATTTCGTTTCATTTGAATTCCTACCGTATTGAGAGAAATGAAGAGGCATGTTGATCTGCTAGTCGCGGGTTTATCATGCCGAGAACTCTGCTCATATGTTTGCATAATGATGCATTTAAAAGTTAATGACCAAACGTATCAATATAAAAGTTCACAGTGTTGTTGCAGATAAAATATAATGTGGATAACATTAAATTAATATTTTTCATCATGTTAGGCATTGATTATTTATCAATCATATCCCTTACTCTACCTGTCCGTCGGTCGCGTATATTCGCCATCTTTGTAGTTTTTTTGTTTGTGTTTCTAATCGATTCCTCGTTCACCGCGCAATGTGTTGTAGGCAATATTAGCTGTTAGAGTCTGCATCAATCTTCACTTCGAATTCTAACCGGAAGTAGTAGACCATCCGGGCATACTTTTTTAAACATACTATGATTTGGGACATGCTAATTCAATTTTCGAATACTATTTAGGATGGATAGTATGCAAATTGGGACGCAGCATATATATATTGACAGGAAACGAAGACTACACAAGGCTAGCAGCACTGATATCAGTAACTTATTTTTAGTACATTTTTACTAATAACAGAATTTCCGCTCATTATTCACTCTGACTGGATCTTTCCTGACTAGAGAAAAGAACTTTGATTCGCAAATTAGTCGTTCATTTGCAAACAGATTCAGCAGGTTCATTGAAAAGAATCAGCTCGTTCAGAAATCAGACATTGTTTTTATTTCTCAAAAGTGCCAAATTTTGAAATAAAAAATAATTTTGAAATAACACTTAGAAAAACAAAGAACTGTTTGTGGAGTTAAAGTAAAATAGTTAAAGTAAAATATTATGTTTTGGAATGTAGTGAAGTAAAAGTGAAAGTTTACTAAAATAAAAGATACTGGAAAACTGTTCTTTAGTAACAAAGCGAAAACACTGCCCACTACTCTTTAGTTTTATTTTATTTATATTACAGTTTTAATGCTTTTTTGTTACTTTTTATTGCTTTATCTCTTTAGATTCTCATTACTGTAATTCAGTATTTTACTGTAATACATTAAATATGGCTATAATACATATTACAGCAGGCATAAATTAATGATTGTAAACAATGTATTATTATTACTTATTTCAAATTCTAGTAATGAAAATTGGATGGGGACACATTGTCGTGGAAATAATGCCATGATGCACAAAATCTAACCGATCCTTAAAAGACTTTTTCTTTTTCTCTGATTTGAATTTGAGATGAAATATGACCCATACGCTCCGTAAGATTTCCCTGACTGCTCTAAATTCTGTCAGTGCGCTGGCAGTTCACACCACATGAACAAAGTCTTTGCAAGAATCACACACAGCGCTTGTAGTAGTCCAAAGAACAGTTGTCATGGAAACGCTGCACTTAAATTCACCATGCAGACAATATAAAAGCCCAGAGAGGTGTATCGGGGTGAAAAAACAAGCCATTTCAGTCCCTGTTTCTTTTCTTAGTCTCTCTCTCTCTCTTTTTCCATCTCTTCGTGTCTAGCTTCTCTCTGTCATTTACTCCTTGATATGGATAAAAGCAAATATTTAGAAGTCATTTCTTTCTGTATTTGTTTGGGATTTATGCAAATGAATCCAAGCAGAATATTTCGGGAGTGCTGGACTCATTTTGAGGCTGTGTGTGGAGAGCTGGCGAATTGTGAGATGATACGCACAATGAAATAGAGTTACCTGCACGATAAAGAGAGACAGAGAGCAAGAGAGAAGGATAACTGCAGTTATCGCAGCACAAACAGTAAGGATCGCATAGCAACAGTACATCTCAAAGACAGAGAAACAGATGCATCTCCTTGAGGAAGACCAAGGAAGATGTGTCAAAGGTAGGAATCGATCAGAGCACGCACAGCGGAGGGAGTCAGAGCAGCGTTTGTTAATGAACTTTGAACTGTAACGTTACATTAAAGAATGTCTAGGCTACAATTGCTAACTGTCTTAAAACTGTTGTTGTGCACTAGCTAGGTCAGAAAGAGCTCGACTGTACAGGTTATTTTGGGATCTTGGCTCTGGGTAAGATGAGAGTACCTAGAAATATCCAGAAAACCTAGATAGCTGGAGGTAAACACCCGACTCCTACAAGAACAGCATGTACACGATGCCAGACAGTTTTTGTTTTCTTTGAATTGAATAATGTAACGTTTAACATAGAAGTCTTCTGCTAGCACTGAAAAGACAGCAATGACATGTCAAATTATGTGAAATAAAGCAGCGGATTTGCTGCTACTTTGGCTTGTCTGTCATTAGTAACACTGCCTTAATTAAGCGTCCCACCCTGGCCCACTTTCTTTCGGCGGTGGGCTGGTGATTAGACACAGTGTCTTCCCACAATGGGAGCAATCCAGCGATGCAGCTCTTTGAAGTGTCAAGAATCTTTGTAGGTTTGGATCTGGGTCACTTACAGTTCAGAACATGTTGGGTATTGAGAAAGAGATGTTCACCAGTAAGGCTGCTATGGGCTGCTTTAGCAATCTAGGTACAGATGATTTCATTTGATAAATGCTTATTAAATGTGCTATTGATGCTTGCTACAGACAAACCCCTAATTAGAAACTGTGGTGGCCAACACCGTTTTATCCAAAACTGATTACATTTGATTATGTTGGTTGTTGTATGTGTCGCGGCAGTTGGGAAATGAAATGTCTGGTGAGTGGCGTTTAAAGTTAATGCTCTATCCCGGTCTGTAATAATGTACCACTTTCACTACACACTACCCTAAACCTAGTCTCAGCCACAGACATCACGCCCGTGGACCTGTGGCTGAACGTCTGATGCATACGGCACACAAAAATTGGAAGTTTTGAAGTCGTCATCGGGTTGGTTGAATTACACAGGATTTCTGGGAGATGTGTGTGTCGCGTTCTTTAATGTTCCACCTGAAAACAAAGATGTCATGATGCCAATCCCCCTCACGGAAGAAAGAACAGTTGTAGGGTTATATTAAAGACTTGGGACCTAGCAACCACCCAGGACCCAAAAATTCCCGATAGATTTACCCAAAAATTCCATACAGTTGATGGTAGAAGTATTTTTTTTTTGCAATGGCTACTATCATTCTTCAAAATATCTCCTTTTGTGTTTAACAAAGAATCTGTCTAGTCTAATCTAGTGTGTTTTTAAGTGTTTTTTTTTTTTTTTTTGTATGCAGGCCAGATTGAGGGTCTTATGCCTTTGTGTGCCTAATCTTTGACGATGTCTTTCAAAAACATACACAGGGGATTTTTTTTCATACAAGTGAATCTTGATGTTGATGTCATGCTTTCACAGCAGGGAGAGGGTTGTATCCGGCTGTGATATCAGGTGTTTGTCCAGTATGATCTCTTTGTCGACCTAGAATTTCACAGTGTTTGCTTTACATGTCCTTTCAAAGGTCTCCAGATCATTCTGTCTTTTGAAGATGATATTTGGTAGGATAATGGTAGTGGGTGATATCTGGTGACATATATCAATGGAATGGTGATAGACGGAGAACATTTCAAGAGTGCATGGTGAACGGATCATCACATTTGACATGAGATGGTCGGGCTGGTCTAAAACCAAATCTGTTTTATTTTTTCCCAATCGTTTTGTTTGTTTTAATTTTTATGGATTCTTTTGAGTGGTTTAATTAATTTAATCTAATCTAATCTAATCTAAACAATTGACAACAAAAGGTAACCATAATAATTCTCTTTAACATTTATTTATTTATTTATGTTTCTTTCTTTCTTTCTTTTTCAGAAATTCGTTTTGTCTGTTTTAATTTTCCTGTATTCCGTTTTATGATTTTATATATATCATCAGTGTCTAAATGTAGATTATTAAATGTAAATTCCTGAAGCTCTACAATATCTTCTTCTATGCCTCTCTTTCAGCTGACATCATATCCACAGTTGAGTTCAACTCGACAGGAGAACTCCTGGCCACTGGGGACAAAGGTGGACGAGTGGTGGTCTTCCAGAGGGAACAGGAGGTAATTTGGGATAGACATTGTATTCTCCATAATTGAAAGACTATTACTACTATGAGGCTTCCCATAATGTAAAATAGAATATGGATGTTTAAGAGGTTGTGAAGTGGAGAATCAAAATGTTCTTGATATTTACACATATATAAGAGGTTACTGTTACAACAAAACATACTGCATGTTTCAAAACTCAAAAACGAACTCCTCAGTTTCAAATATGAATTATTCTGAAACACCCATATTTGACTATATTGTGATTTATTCATATACATAAAGCCAAATCATTCTCTTTATAATAGCTGGATCAAGTCAGTGATTTGATTTCTGCATTTTCACCAAAACTCCCATTATAATCAATGACAGTTTACGCTGCTCAATGAGTCTGGTATCATATTTTCAGTGTGTTAATTATGATGAAAGTATTTAATAATTACAATGTGCCCCTCAGCAGACGTGACTGTTCGGCTGCAGTGCATCGCTGCTAGATCTAAATATAATGCTACTGTCCACTTTTTTCATTATTAGTCATTCTTGGCTGCTGTTATAGTAAAAACACAGAGTTCACATGTAATGCTCATTTCATATGCAAAGATGTAAACCAATGATAGCAGTGGGCGTTTACATTGAGGTGACACGCCCCTTTCATTGGAGCATTCAAATCAGAGGCAAATTTCAGGGTAGAAAATGACTAGTTATATCAAAATTGACTTTTTTGATGAAAACAAAAATATGCTAAGATTATAATTGCACCTGAGGAAACATCAAATAGTTTAAGATGTTCCTTGAAAAATACTGCAATTTTAAATATGGTAGTACACATACTCATCCTAAATTGACAGTTTATCCCCTATTGACTAAATTTGAACATGAACTGTTTCAGATCTAATAAGCCCTCAATGTTTTGTCTAGCAGAACAAAAGTGCGAAAACCCCGCCGTCCACCCCTCCTCATCTCACGCTCGCATCATCTTTACAGAGATTTCATGGTGTCTGTTAATCCTCGCGCCACGATTCATGCCCCATGCTGTTTCAGACCCCCTTTAACCCCCTCCCTCACGCCGAGGGGAAATCTGTTTCCATTAATGCGCTCGTCTTCTCTCGGCCTGTCTGAGTTCTGCTTATTGATTTAGACGCTTCCCAAGGTGAGAAGTGACCCTGAAGGTTTCCACGCTCTGATCGGTATTAAGATATTGCTCTAACCCAGACCACCTTAATGCATTGAGATCCTGACCTTCTTCAATTATTTCACGGCTTTCAGCAACAGAAAAGTACAAGAAAAAATCAACACATTCCATATGTGACTGTAACACAGAGGGACTTAATATAAGCCCATGTTTATGCACACATTTGCGATTATCATTTGTTTGCTGCCTCTAATTATTTGCTATATGTATGATTAGGTTCAAGCATTTTAATGTAGAGCACTGAATGGATTGTAAATGCGATCCTCTGCTAATGTGGGATGCATTTGTCATGCATGAAGCAAAGCAATGCACCAGATATATGTTAAGGTCTATTTTTCATCTTGGTTTCTAACACATAAACACTTACATCGTTGCAGAGTAAGAACCAGCCTCACCGTCGGGGGGAGTACAATGTTTACAGCACCTTTCAGAGCCACGAGCCCGAGTTTGACTACTTGAAAAGCCTGGAGATTGAGGAGAAGATCAACAAAATCCGCTGGCTGCCACAACAGAATGCCGCTTATTTTCTCCTGTCCACCAATGGTGAGCAAACCCGATGTGTTCTCGTCATATCTGATCTAATGTGTTAAAGTCGCTGTGGTATATTTTTAGCAATAGCCAAAAAAACATTATTTTATGCCAAAAATCATTAGGATATTAAGTAAAGATCATGTTCCATTAAGATATTTTGTAAATTTCTTGCCGTAAATATATCAAAACTAAAAAATTTTTTAGTAATTTGCATTGCTATGTACTTCATTTGGACAATTTTAAAGGTGATTTTCTCAATATTTAGATTTTTTTCACCCTCAGATTCTAGATTAAACCATACATCAATGGAAAGCTTATTTATTCAGCTCAATTCCAATTTCAATATCAATTTTAAAAAAATGACCCCTATGACTGGTTTTGTGGTCAAGGGTCACATACTGTATATCAGTTAGGCTGCTAGAGATTTCTGCCGTGTAACCGCAGCCAATTAAAAGTAGCAAATTCTTCAGACCCAAACTCACATTCATCAGTTTTGTAGAGATAAATGGCTCTCGTGAAGCTATAGTCCTGTTTTAGGACACTTCAGTGTGGTTCAGCATACAGGCAACAGCACAGTCCAATCAGGTTAATTGGAAGATATTGATCTTATTTGAATTAACTCCTGTCTGTTTTGTTGTGCCAGCTATGTTCGCTCTCTTTACTGGCCCCATTCCAGTGGATCTGCTGATATTTTCTCTGCTCCTAACCTTACAAACACTGCTTCCATGTTACACATTGTCTCGCACATCTCTTTTACCAGATAAAACTGTGAAGCTATGGAAAATCAGCGAACGAGACAAACGACCAGAGGGCTACAATCTGAAGGATGAAGAAGGCAGGATACGCGACCCAACCACCATCACATCTCTGAGGGTAAGCAGAGTCTGTTTAAAGAAAGACCTTGTTCAGCTTGGACACCTTTGTCCAGCCCTTTTCCTGGAAAGCAAATTTCCTTCTGCTTAGAGGTTTTGCGTCCAAATATGCCTACTTCCACACTTTATAATATGCAGAAAAAAACATGCCAAAAGAGCAGTATGACCAGAAAATAGGTGGAGAGTACCCTGATGACCTACTACTTTGGCAAAGATTCGGAAGTGTGCATCTGCTGAACACTTTGCTTTCCCATGAAGCCACAGGAGTGGAGTTGTGAATGGCAGTGAAGCAACTGATGCTGGTAGGTCACGGGACAGTGACATCATTTGTCTTCACAAAATTGATATAAATCAGATCTTCAATTCTCGCGCTATATTTAAATCTAACGGAGTTCATTTCAAAGAAATCTAAAGATAAGTGATGCATTTTATTAATTATCAGCTTATTTCAAGATAGGTTAGTCACACAACTTTTAACGAAGATGTTTGTGTGTTGAGCAACCGCGTCTTACTTTTAATTTCATGCACGGCAGTTTGCACGTTGGCTTGCTGAAGAGATGCTCAGCTACTCGTCTACGACAATGCGTGTTGTATTAGCGCTGTCATATCTGACTATAACACGTTGTAACACTTTTATTATTTTAAAGTTTGGGGAGGAGTGAAATTTGCATATGTGGTTTCAGAAACCAGATGCATTTACACATGTCCAGTTTCATCTGGAATGTGTCCCAGACCACCTCTTGAAGTGGTTTGAGGAATCGGATTATATCCGTCTCGAAATGTGTTTCGGAGGGCATTTACGGAAAAAACAGAAAAAACACATGAACTGACCAGGTGTAAGCAGGCCCATTGGGTTACCTCAAACTTGCCTGAAGGTTTGTGGCAGAGATCCTGAAGACCTTGATTAGCTGGTTCAGGTGTGTTTAATTATGGTTGGAGATTAACTCTGCTGGAAGGTATGGAAACCCCTGACCTATTTTCTTCAAAATCTCCTAAAGGTATTGAGTGATTTGGTTCCTCCCATTTCGGTCTCCTTCTCCCCATGCTGTCTCCCCAAGCATAAGGAAAAGGGAGTCTTAATCTGTTAGCTCTAGTATGTGAAGGAAAAAGAAAATAAGGTCAAGCACTGCTGTAATTTGGCAGCCATAGCCATAGCTTCCCCAGTGGAAGTGGGCACTCCTGCTGCAACAGAAGAGGATTATGTGTTGGAAGATGGAGTTTCATATCTCGCCAAATACAGATGACAAGGTAGGGGGTTTGGAGTACTTTGGAGGCTTGATCTCATCAAATGTTTGATTGGTTGTTGAAGGTGTGAGAGTGCAGGAAGCCTGGGCATCTGTCAATATGGACCCACAGGAATATACCATCCTACATACATGAATTCACACTGTGGAGGTGGAACGTGTCCAGAGGTGACCTGCTGGTACAGCTGGGGGCAGCTGATAAATGTCAAATGTTAATGTTGTGTTGATACTGTGGTCTTCTCTCCTGGGAATCATTAGATTGATGCAAGGTAGGATCTTTTTTGTCATTTCTTCTTCATTCAGAGTATACGGGGCCATTTTTGGCAAATGTTGCCCAAGTGATTAATTGATTTCCTCCCATTTTTCTATGATTTTATAATATATGGGAGAAGATCACATAAATTGCAAGACCTCCCCCAATAGCTTTTAAGAAAATGTTTTTCTGGCAGCTGATCTGAAGGTTGGAAATGCCAACAAGTTTATCCCTGGACTGGGGCATTTGAGGAAAAGAGTAATTGAACTCTGTAAAATACAAATTGTTTTGACTTTGTTGGATCCATGATTTGGTGTTTAGCAAATATGCTTCTAAGTAATGTGACTCTCAATTAAATGATGCAAGTCTGAATCACTTGAGTCATTATCATGAATTACAATTGCAAACATTAATTAATTGCAGGTTATTAACAGCAGTTCAAAAGACCCATGTAGTTTTCCTGTTATCCAAATACCTTGCTGCACTAAAGGATTTTTCCTGTTTGAGAATTCAGTAATTCTGAATTTATATTGATTTATCCAGCAGTCATCCACTCAGAAAGATGTCAATATTCAACCCCAGTTGTACTCTAATCCAGTCGTAACAGAATGATGCCTTATTTTCTTCACTGGGCTTGGATTGACCTTCACATAATGGGTGACTTGGGAGGTCGATGTAAAATCGCATTATGGAAGCGGGAGATGCAATTGTTAGATTTCACTGAAACATAATAAACTATCCAAAGCATATAGAAACTGTTAATGCCCTGTGGGTCCTATTATTGCCAAAAGAACAGATTTCCAGAATGAAGCGACAGACTTGAAAGCTGGAAGATAAGACACTTGAAACAATGTGAATTTAAAACTGTTTTTAAGTTGATTTCACAAACAGTGTAAACACTGACAATTGGGCCAACATGTCAACTAGTTTAACCAATAGTTTGAGTTTCAGGGCTAGACCACTTATATGTTTTGTAGCATAGATTTGACTTTTGGACCAAACTAAAGGAAAAATAAGAGGTCTTTGTTATTACATTTTGATAAAAGATTACTTTCATTGGAATGAACTTCACAGACTCAAACCCAAAATTTTTTTTATCGATTTAATTTTTGGGGTGCAAAGACTTTACTGTAAAGGTAAATAGGGTCAAATCTGATTTCAACTTGACTTCAAGTGGAAATGTACATGTAAATATTATGGGTTACCAAATCTGGGACAGATCCAGGTGTCTTGATCTGCATCCTATTAATTTAGCCTCGATTTATGTCTCTCTTTCTATTGAGAATACAGTAGACGGGTAGCTCTGGATAGGGGATATATTTAGGAGATTGTTCTTGAGGCGACTTTAATGTGTTCAGGGCAACAGTTCCATCACATTCTCCTTAACTAACACTGCAGCCCATTGAGACTAGAGCTAGAAGAGATGAAATCCCCTCCCAAATGTGTGTGTATGTTTGAGTGCATGCACAAAAGCAGGGCATTTATCACTTTGCACAGACCGAGCAGAGAGGAGAATGAGATAAAGAGGGGGTAAGGGTGGATCCCTCACAGGGAGTCCACAGGGTACATCTGCCCCCACTGCCAGACTGTTATCCAGCACGACGAGGGTCGCCGAGTGTTTACTGCCTTCATCTGCATCTGCACTCCGAACATGAGGGGTTTTACCCTGCAAAATTGTTTCTGCCGGGGGGAGGGGGTTGTCACTATCAATAAAATGCTGAATTTGAGATATCTTTAGGAAAGCATGTATACTTTATGTTTGACTCAATAGACAAAAGAACATGTCAGCTAAGAGGATGTTTAGTGTTGTTTTTGTTAGGTTATGAAAAGCAAGCTTGTGGAAAAAAGATAATTTCCTGGGACCGACAGGATGGCACAGTGGCCCAATGCCAGTATGAGAGGGTTTCATGGGAACCGTTTGTTGATCTCATACATATGTTTTTACGCTTCATAAAACAACATTTGGATTTTTATTATCATAATAAACACCATACAGTTTATTCTAGTCCTCGACTTGTTCCTTTTTGTATCACTGCACTTATTTTCTTTTTCTCATTTTAGAATGTTACTCGGCACGTTAGTGGTGGGAATTGTCAGTGTCTCTTTCTGCAGGTTACATTGTTACATGAGTAGATGGCGACATGTGACTGTCTCTATAAGTGGGTCATTTAATCATTAACTCAACCGATTTGTTCAAAAAATCTGCTTTATTCAGGAATAAAACAGGATTATGTGACTGGATTTCCCTACTGTTTAGTAGGTGAAAAACACTGAAAATAGTAGTATGTCAGAAATCACAATATTCATAAAGCAGTTGAAAAAAAGTACCCGGATGACATATTGCTTCGATGACACGAAATTTTGATGTGCATATCCGATGGACACTAAAATGTCTCATTCTATTATGTCTTTACTATCTCAGTTGATTTTTTTTTCTGTCTCATGAGGCCATAAGAAATAAGTTCCAAACCCGTGAGACCTCCGTTCATCTTCAGAACACAGTTTAAGATATTTTAGATTTAGTCTGAGAGCTGTCTGTCCCTCCATTGAAGCTGTGTGTACGGTCTACTGTCCATGTCCAGAAAGGTAAGAAAAACATCATCAAAGTAGTGCATGTGACATCAGATGGTCAGTTAGAATTTTTTGAAGCATCGAAAATACATTTTGGTCCAAAAATAGAAAAACTACGACTTTATTCAGCATTGTCTTCTCTTCCGTGTCTGTTGTGAGAGAGTTCAAAACACTGCAGTTTAGTGATATCTGGTTCGCGAACGAATCATTCGATGTAACCGGATCTTTTTGAACCAGTTCACCAAATCGAACTGAATCATTTGAAATGGTTCGCATCTCCAATACGCATTAATCCACAAATGACTTAAGCTGTTCACTTTTTAATGTGGCTGACACTCCCTCTGAGTTAAAACAAACCAATATCTCGGAGTAATTCATTTACCCAAACAGTACACTGACTGAACTGCTGTGAAGAGAGAACTGAAGATGAACACCGAGCCGAGCCAGATAATCAACAAAAGATTGACTCGTTCTCGAGTCAAGAACCGGTTGCATTGGTTTTCAGATCACCAGTAGTGATGGGAAGTTCGGTTCTTTTCCGCGAACCGATTCTTCCGGACATTTCGATTCAATAAACCGGTTGAAGAAAACGGTTCACCGGTTCCTTTTGCGCTCGATGTAATGACGTCATTTGCGATGATTTGCCCTTGATTCAAGCCTTCGGTTTACCCGCGCTCATAACATTAGCACAGAATCAGTTCAGAATCAATCACCAACAGAACCAGTTCAGTTCAGATGCAACCAGTTCAGTTCAGACGCTCTGTGTGTCAGTCTGCTTCACACTGAATCACACATGCACAGTATCGTCCGACAGAAACGGTTCTTGACTCAAGAACGAGTCGATCTTTTGTTCATTATCTGGCTCGGCTCTGTGTTCATCTTCAGTTCTCTCTTCACAGCAGTTCAGTCAGTGTACTGTTTGAGTACATGAATTACTCTGGGATATTGGTTTGTTTTAACATTGCTAAAACTGTCCGATCCTGCAGATTTGCTTTATTCAGCATCAAGAAGATAAAGCCCTTTCTTTCGGAACATGCTGCACAACTCCTTGTTCAAGCTCTTGTTCTGTCCAGGCTGGACTATTGCAATGCCCTCTTGGCAGGTCTTCCAGCCAGTTCTATCAAACCTTTACAATTAATCCAGAACGCGGCAGCAAGATTAATTTTTAATGAGCCAAAAAGAATACATGTCACACCTCTGTTTATCAATTTGCACTGGCTTCCAATAGCTGCTCGCATAAAATTCAAGGCATTGATGTTTGCCTACAAAACTACCACTGGCTCGGCACCCATTTACCTAAATTATTTACTTCAGACTTACATGCCCTCTAGAAGCTTGCGTTCTGCAAGTGAACGTCGCTTGATTGTGCCATCCCAAAGAAACACAAAGTCACTTTTATGGACTTTTAAATTAAATGTTCCCTCCTGGTGGAATGACCTGCCCAACTCAATCCGAGCAGCTGAGTCCTTAGCCATCTTCAAGAATCGGCTTAAAACCCATCTCTTCCATCTTTATTTGACCCACAAACTTTAGCACTCACTATTCTAATTCTATTTTTTAAAAAACATCTCTTAACTACCTTTCTAATCTTTTTGTATTCTATTTTCTTTTGATTTATTATGCAATTGTGTGTGTGTGTGTGTGTGTGTAAACACCTCTAACACTAGCTTGCTCTATTCTTTTTTTTTTTAATTCTATCGGTTTTCTTTTTATTTATTATATTATTGAAAGCCCATGCTAGGTGTACTGTGTTACCCTTACTGAGACTTGTTATAGCACTTATATATCATTACTCTTTTTGTTGTTTTTGATTGCTACCACTATCCTCATTTGTAAGTTGCTTTGGATAAAAGCATCTGCTAAATGAATAAATGTAAATGTAAATGTTTGAACTCAGAGGGAGTGTCAGCCACATTAAAAAGTTAACAGCTTAAGTCATTTGTGGATTAATGCGTATTGGAGACGAGAACTGTTTCAAGAAGATCCGGTTACATCGAGTGATTCGTTCGCGAACCGGATATCATTGAACTGTTGTGTTTTGAACTCGCTCACTAAAGACACGGAAGAGAAGACAATGCTGAATAAAGTCGTAGTTTTTGCTATTTTTGTATCCAAATGTATTTTCGATGCTTCAAAAAATTCTAACTGACCCTCTGATGTCACATGGACTACTTTGAAGATGTTTTTCTTACCTTTCTGGACATGGACAGTATACCGTACACACAGCTTCAATGAAGGGACTGAGAGCTCTCGGACTAAATCTAAAATATCTTAAACTGTGTTCCGAAGATGAACGGAGGTCTTGCGGGTTTGGAACGATGTGAGGGTGAGTTATTAATGACATAATTTTTCGGTGAACTAACCCTTTAACAAACATTTATAGAGAATAGTTTTTTAATAGTCGCAAAGCAGCTATGTATTCAAAAGAAGTACCTACTGAAAGAGTATATCGCTTTGGACACAGCCATTGTGTGTATGAGTGAGAGTGAGTCAACCAAAATGATTCCATTTGTTAATTTTTGGTAAATCGAAAAACATTGATTTAGTTGAAAGTTGTAAAACATTTAAATTTCATTAAACATGTTTAAAGTTTTGTCATGAAAATCTGGCATAGTACAATAGGTTCTAATTCCATCTGATATAATCACATCATTTAAATACACTGCACAGCTGATTGGTTTCTTTTGCATCTGCAGCGAATGAGCTTGCTGTTCAGCATTTAGATACTGGTCTAGTGCCTTGCTGTAACAGGTGCAGTGTGCTTCAGTAACCCTCCGCCTTCCCCAGCTCCACCTGTATAGATGTGTTATGTGGGTAATTTCATGTACGAGTTGTCTTGACAGAACTGCAGTCAACAATCAATCAGTTTGACATTACTAATATTTCATTCTAATCTATGTGATTTTTGAAGTCTTTAAGAAAGAAGACCAACAGAGGACTGTGCTAAATGCCATAACTTAACTACTTGAGGTACCAAAAAAAAACAGGTTGAGCACTGTTTTTCATTAGCATTTGAATATACTGGCACACTCTCCTTCACTTACACAAATCCGCTTTTCAGTTTTCAATACCTGCTGAGACTTTGATTATATATATGAATAAAACCTCTTCATACTCTCTCAGAATCCATGCTGATTTATGATTTCCATAAAAACATAAAATCTACAATGCTAAAGATATGAATTATGTATAATATTTTAATAAAGTGTACCCACATATACAAACCCCTCTTATCATTAGTAACTGAATATCCCAGCAGTCAAACTTAATTAATGCTTGATTGAGAGATAATAGCTTCAATCAGTCTCGATCGCTCCTGTCAACCCAATTCATGATGCTATGCTCCATGAGCTAATTTTATCACTGAAAGCACATGTAGGGTAGTAGAGAACAGACCAGCAATCTGAAAGTCCAAATTAGAGTCTAAATTTCTGTCACGATGCAGCAAATCTGAATACCCCTAAAATGCTTTTTTTTTTCTTAATGAAAGCTGTATTTTCTCTCTGTTACATTAAATGTGTGAGATTAGTCACAGCAGAACACCTATATTTTGAGCAGAATTATTTTCTTTCTTCAGAGATCTGCTATTGGATATGTTTGTAAAATGAATTATTAGAGAGGTGAAGGCAGTAGAAAATGTACTTCAAAGCATACGTCAACAATAGGGCATCCCTCAACCCTCCCCCATCCTCTAACAGAAATAAAAAGATGAAGATGGAGTTCCCATGTGTTAGGTGATAATGACCTGCCTTGGCAGCGTGTGCCCCTCCTCCACCTCCCACTGCTCGGTGATGAGCGTTCCTCGTATCTGTAGTGAGTAGAACACGTCTGCCATGCATCTTTTGTCATAAGTGGCCCCTAAAAAAAACCAAAAACTAATGGGGAGTCAGACACTGACCGCGACGCAACACCCCTCCTGTGAAGCACATGCAGGAACGTTGTCCCTTAGATTAGTCATCATTAAAGAGATAGTTGTCCTGTGCTCACTATTACCATGCTGCATTGTGAGAGCTAGACTCCTCACGCCTTCAGATCTTAACAGTGAAGCTTGGGAGCCAGTTGGATCTAGGTGTGGGCAAGTAATCTGAGAACAAAAGACCACCATTTATTTTGGCTCAAGGAACTGTATTTGTTTTCATAAGAAATAACAATAATGTTGTACATAGAAAAAAAAATGTCTAATGCTGATATTTGGAGGATTGTGTGGCTGATAATCCAAACAATTCAAGTATAGATCCATATAAATCCAATTTTGGTCTTGGATGCTGATAAGCAGGGTGTGTTCCAGCAGAGAGGGGCCATTTACACAGAATACATTTTTCCATTCCAATGCACTATTTTTCATTGTTTTTCTATGTAAATGTAATATGTACATGCAGTGCTGCTCATCAGTGTTAGTTCCAAAGCAATGGACCAGTCACAAGACCCCGAAGGCAGGGCATGAATTCCGAGCTTTTTTTTTTTTTTTTGATGCCAACATGTCGGAATACAAAATATAGTAACCGATCTGAGATAAAACACCTTCCTGCTGAACCTAGAGAACCCATAAATACAGACTAATACCCATGACAATTTTATAATTAATAGTCTATATCACAATATAGAAAGATCTTTCGCATCTTGTTATTAAAATATAACAAATGAGAAATACACTGAATTTCTGAAATAAAATTAGGATAGCCTATTTTAGACAATATTTGCTCAAGGTTCACTACAAAATATTAAAGCAAATATTGAGCAGGCTAAATTTGGTCTAGCCCATATTAGTTAGCCAACTAAGCAGTCTAGCCCATATAGTCATTCAAAAATGTGGTGGATGTCCATCTATGTAGGGTTAATGTAGGGTCACAGGAATGCTAAAGCTTATCTCAGGGTCTTCGGCCACATGCAACTTGGACAGTTGGTCAGTCTATTACAGTTCTAACACACATTAACTCTAACACATATTTAATCTTTATTTCACCTGTCGTGTATGTTATTGCTTGATGGGGAAACCAGAGTCCAGAGACTTGAACCTGGGAGCTTCCTGTTTGTGAGACAACAGTGATACACACTGGGTCACTGTGCTACAGACGAAGCAAATATTTTAGTTTTTAGGAATCCCATATCTCAGTACCCACTGCAAATATTGCTCCCTTTATTGTCTCTTTATTCTAACCATGTGTTTTCCTTCTCCTCTCAGGTGCCTGTGTTGAGGCCCATGGACTTGATGGTGGAGGCAACACCACGTCGCATTTTTTCTAATGCTCACACCTATCACATTAACTCCATCTCAGTCAACAGCGACCATGAGACGTACATGTCCACGGATGATCTGAGGATCAACCTATGGAACCTGGAGATCACTAACCGAAGCTTTAGTATCCTTTTATAGTCAGATGGTTGATGACAATCTGAGATAGTTGCACGTCTGAAAAATATTGGTTCTCTGTTTTTTGTTAATGTACAAAAATAACTGGGTTTATACATACGAATAACCAGCCAATCCCAGGGCCTATTATAAGAGTCATATTGTTCAAATTGAATACTTTAGGTAATGTGCCAAATCAGAATTTCTGGTCAACCTTCTTTGGCTCATTGCTTTATTTCCCCAATATTGTACCCAGACAAAATAAATCCTAAACTCCTGTTACTAAACTAAGGACAAAAGGATTCAGCTAAACCAGCAATCAAACAAAGCCAATAAACCACCTGCAGACTGTCTCTGCTGTCACTTAATTCTGACAGATAACACCTCTGTGATGTACATTACGCCCATTACCCTTTATCAAGTGTCCGCCACTAATCCTGACCCCTGCTTCGACGTCCCAAAGGTAAATTGTGTCCAGCTTACTCAGGCACTCATCCCCATCGATCACTATTGATTACTGTTCTAAAGGACCCTGCAGGGCTGCGATGGAAAGTCTGTGGACAGTCTGTATGGGTGGTTACGGGTTCTGTGGAGTTGCTCAAGTGAGTTGGGGAGAAGATAAAGCCTGTTATTACCCAAAGGTCACACTGTAAATATATGATCCTCGCAACATGTCACGATGGATAACCTGTCACTACCCAACACCAACAGATGGATGTGATGCTGTATTTATGGCTCCTAGAGCTTTTTTATCTGAGTTTTTGATACAAGCGAATTCTCAAAGCTTAGCTTTCTCCTGGGGGAAATTTAGCATGAGAGATATTCTCAGTTGCAGATTTACCTCTTTGTAGGCAGGTTTCATCCAGTCATTTGGGAAATGAAGATCTGACATAATAATCCACTATATATATATACTGTAGGGCCAGTCACATTAATCAAGCAGGACATTTATTGATTCAATGATTCATGGAGAATTTCATGTGCTTCGACTGTATGAAATGTAGTATTGTGGATCCTTCACTTTGCCCTCTCAGATATTGTGGACATAAAGCCTGCCAACATGGAAGAATTGACCGAGGTGATCACAGCGGCTGAGTTTCACCCTAACCAGTGCAACACGTTTGTCTACAGTAGCAGTAAGGGCTCCATAAGATTGTGTGACATGAGAACCTCCGCACTTTGTGACAACCATTCTAAATGTGAGTTCACTTTAGTCTTTGGATCTTTTGTTGGAACTTTGTTTGAGATATGGTTTTCATTTTTGCCAACCAACTCATTATAGCTCAAGATCTTGGTTCAAAACAAAAAGGTTAAAGCCATTTAGAAAATTCAGTTGGGTTCACGAACAAAACTTCTAGAACCAATATGAGAATCGGTCCAAGACTAGACCCCTCAAGGCCCAAAACCAGATAAAGAACCAGTAGAGTTATTCCAAGACCTGTTGGTCAATGAACCAATGGGTGAATTTAAATGAACAGAGAGTCGGTACTTGAAACCAAACTTGTTTTGAAATTGAAAGTAGTCCTCCCAAGCTTTTGGAGTTTGTTTCAAGATCAAACTCCCAAAAGACACTGGACAGCTCTGCTATAACAGAATTAATTTCAAACACTGAAGAACTTTATACTGTGGCTGTTTGGAGCCATGGGTTCCAAGCAAATTGTCTGAAAAAATTTAAATTGCTATGGCGCCTGTGGTTGAGATTATTATCACCCTTAAGATGCTGGAAATGACTGCAGTCTTATTTTAAACTTGACACCAAGATCCAGACCAAAACACCAAGTAATGAGATCTGGACAAATGTCATGAGAGGTTTTAAGATCAAGACCTAACTCTGCTTCTGAAATGTTACTTATATATATTAATGTCTTCTTGTTTCTCTCCATCAGTATTTGAGGAACCAGAAGACCCCAGTAATCGCTCCTTCTTCTCAGAGATCATCTCCTCCATCTCAGATGTGAAATTCAGCCACAGTGGACGCTACTTGATGACCCGTGACTACCTCACAGTGAAGGTGTGGGACATCAACATGGAGAGCAAGCCTTTGGAAACTTATCAGGTATTGGCAATGCAGATTGGACAGTGATCCAAGATTAGTCACCATTGGTTTATAATGACATCAAAAAGTAGTTTTATAATTATTATTGTTCAAATACTAGGTATTGATCATCTGTGTGTTCGGTTCTTCCATTGACAGGTCCATGACTACCTTAGGAGTAAACTGTGCTCACTGTACGAGAATGACTGCATCTTCGACAAGTTTGAATGTGTCTGGAATGGAACTGACAGGTCTGTGTAAAACAGGGGTGTCTGGTCCTTCTCCTGGATGTCCACCTTCCAGCATTTAGCTCTATTCTGGAACTTTTGAGTAATCCAGAAACCCTTAATTAGGTTGGAGCCAAATTCTACACCAAGGTTGGGCAACTCTGGTCCTGGAGAGTCACTGTCCTACAGAGTTTAGCTCTTTCTCTAATCAAACACACCTGAAAGTTCTAACCTAAATCTTTGGGATTGCTTGAAAATTGCTTAAAAAAAGGCAAGGTATGTTTAATTAGAGCTGACACTAACCTCTGCAGGACAGTGGCCCTCCAGGACCTAAGTTGCTTATCCCTGCTCTATAGGAAAATAGACCTGTAGGATAAGGATTGGACTCCCCTTGTCAAAAGCAATCATTCACACCAGGTTTATCATATTGATCTTGGACTGTACGTTGCTGATATCTAGAACTAAGAACTAATTGTCTTATTCCTTTCTCATTAGTGTCCTAATGACAGGCTCCTACAACAATTTCTTCCGTATGTTCGATCGAAACACTAAGCGCGATGTGACTCTGGAGGCCTCGCGGGAAAACAGCAAACCCAGAGCCATCCTCAAGCCACGCAAAGTTTGTGTTGGTGGCAAGCGTCGTAAAGATGAAATCAGTGTGGACAGTCTGGACTTCAGTAAGAAGATCCTACACACTGCATGGCACCCAAACGAGAACATCATCGCTGTGGCTGCCACCAACAACCTCTATATATTTCAGGACAAGGTCAACTAGCATGTAGCTCTGATGTCTCCAGTTATCACATCAACAAGAGGCATTATTTTTGTAGATGTACTGGGGTGGAAAGGTTGGACTCACTAGCAGTGAACCTGTGAGGAACATCTAGATGAGCTTTGCCTTCTACAGCAGATTTGATACAGCACTGGATATAACTAATCTTGCACTGCAACCACGGACAATTACACTAGCTGTTAAACTGCTTTTGTTTTTTAATTTCTTCAAATCTCCCTCACTATAGGTTTATTGGTAATGCACAGCAATATTGAGAGGATCCTTTGACCTTTAATGTCATTAAAGGCCCTTTCACACGACTCATGTCAGGGCTTGAGCACATCTCTCTAGCACCATTTGACCTCCATGAGAACATGCCATCATGGAAGATTCTTGCTATGTTGGAAGAAATTGGGAAATTTACTGAGTGAAAATAAAGCAAAGAAAAATGTATTTGAGCTTAGAGCAGAAAAAAAGCAGGACGCTGATTGCTTTGAGAGAAAAAAATAGAATGTGTTTCTTTGAATGTCATGATATGCCTTTGAAGTTGAGCAAAGGCACAGCCTCGTGCATTTTGCTTAGATTTTTGTGCTGGCATCTCTCATGTAACTTCATGCAAACTTGGTAATCACTGGATGCGTTTTGAAAGCTCAATGAAAAGCCAAGTCAAATTTGACATTGAATGCTAAAAATATTTGCTAAAATATTTTAATTTCATGCTGTTGTGTGCAATGCATTGAAGAGTCATGTGAAAGGACCTTAAGATAATGAAAGGAAATTTTTCAATGGAGTCAGTATTCAGCCTATATCTGATTCTTGCTTCTTGGCAGGACAATGGATGTGGATGTCTTTGATAACTACATATGTTGTTGTGGCTGTTGTGGCCGTGAGGTATCCAACTTTTCAGCTTCTGAATTCTCATTTCCCATTTTACTTCATGAAGGTGCATGCATCATTTCAAAACCCAGCTTATGGGTTGATTGATGCAATTAAAACCGGAATGGTGTAAAATTGAAGTAAACAATGTAGCGAATTTACTAATGTTCAGTTTTTTGTTCTAATTTTATAAAGGAAAGTGTGTGTGTGTGTGGGGGGGGGGGGGGTTAATAAAAATCAAGAGGAACACATTTTGTATTCTTTGATTTCACAGCCTGTGCAAATTACAAGATTACAACACAATTGTAAAAAAAAAAAAAAAAAAAAAAAAGGTTGCATTTATTTCCAGTCAACACATACAGAAATATAGCAACAAGTCAAAATTAAACCACTTTAAGAAACATTTTACATGTACTGCGAAGTACACTACTCATTTCACACAGTCTGCATTGGCCTTGTAGTATTAACAGCCTGTTACAATGATAATCCACGAAAAAGACTCTCAACAAGAGGCTGCAGTACCAAGTGCAAGAAACAAGTACAAATGCATTCGCTGCCTGACGAATGAAGTTAATAGATTGACATTAACAATTTGCCTTGTGCCAGCCTGCAACTAGTGGGCATAAAGGGCATCATCTTGCACAGTTTGATTAGATAACACCAACGTTTCAAAAAAATACATGTCTGTAACACTGTGCTATGATGAGTACAGGGCTGGCTAATGCTCAGTCCTCTAAGGTCCTCTAGGGCTTCACTTGGTGGAGCGGCGGCTGGGTTCTGAGGCGGTTGGGGGAGGTGGGGGTCCCCGGCGGTCCAGGTCCTCAATGTAGAACATGATTAGTTTGCGGCGTTCCTCTGGGACACATTCTAGGACCAGGTAACGTTTATCATTTTGAAGAGTTTTCTCAATATCGTTTAGATGTTGGTCTGACTCCTGGATCGACCTCCGTGATCTAAAGAAAATATGCTGGGTTAATCTAACGTTTTTTGTTAAGATTTAACAAATATAAAGGTAAAACATAGATGATAATCATGTTCCTTATTTGGCGAATTACATTTTATATATACATTTATATAGTCATTATTTGCTCACCAAGACATAAGAATTTTTGAAAGAAAAACACGTACCTATATGTAATGAATTTGGTTTCTTTCAGGAGAGTTCTGAAGTCAGCTTTGGCTGTGATATATTTGTCCTTTATGTAATCCTCAAATTCACGTTGTTTCTTCTAGAAGAGATAAAGGAAAGATTGGATTGCACAGTCAGGCGCAGTTGCTCTTCACCGACTGTGCTGATCAAAAGCATGATGGGAAACAATTTTTTTAAATCTGATTTCGTGTGATTATGTATGTAAATTAGGGCTGCCCCCTAATAGTAGACTAATCGTTAGTTGAAATTACAAAATTGTATTCGTCGCAGAAAAAAACAATCCACATTGGAGAAGTCACGCAGATCATTAATGGCTAGCCTATGGTTAATACAGTACATCCGTCAGGACATCCTAAAACTTATCATTCATCCACCACAAATATGGCTTATCTGAAATATTTCTGCCACATGCACATAAACTGACAGTCACCACTGATAAACTACCACTAAATATTGTAGAAACGTGATTTTCTGTAAAGTTGCTTTGCAATGATTTGCATTGTAAAAAGCACTATACAAATAAACTTGAATTGAATATGTAAGTATTACCCATTTTACATGGCCACTCAATCTAATGTTAACCTAGAGAAATGTCCGCTATTCAAGTGTCTGTATGGAAGCTGAAGTGTGCTCACAGCACGACAGATGGAGGCGCCAGTGCATTCACTTGCTCTTAAAATTACGTAAAATTTTAATCTTTGGTCATACAGTTAAGACATAATACATCTTTTAAATCTGAAAAGACTCTACGTTTATTTGTGTGCACTCACAATAACAACAAATCGCAATTTTGTAAAATAATGAAAGCACACATGATGTGCTTTCTGCCGTCTCGGTCTCTGTGTGAACTTGGGCGCGAGACACCGTGTATATCTTTGCATTACAGACATTTAAAATATATCTATAGAGATGTCTACTTTTAAAATGAACCAATTTAAATGGAAAACAAATATTCTAAGATTACGTAATCCGTGTGAAACATGCATAGAAGCATCCAATTCTGTGGAGATGACGTAAAAATCTCTTAAAATAAGAACGAAGACAGTTTATCAGTGAAATGTTAATGCAGATAATGATCTCGCAGGTATCTGTTGTGCTTCGAGAGGTCAGAACTGTCCGTCTTTTACTGCTATCATCTCAAACTATTCAACTCACTCGATCACTGCTGGAGAACTTGATGCAGCGTGGGTCATCTCTGATGATCTTCTTGACTTCCTTCCATGTGGTGGTTAGGGTGATCTATGATTGAATAGTTACATAAGCAGTGTGAACACATCGACAACCCAAAGATACATATCCTAAGGTTCAAATAATGACACATTTTTATCAAATAAAATGTTCAGATTTGATATTTAATAACTTAAATTTGACAATGAATTATTTTACGACTGGTACTTTATACATGCTCAAAAATCTATTGTTTTTCTTTCTTTGTGCAGAAAACCATCTATTTAAGAAAAGATCTGAGTCACTGGAGTTAACGTTAAATCATTTAACAGACCCTTTCACCAAACTAATACTAATATTCTTGTCAATATATAGAAGCAACAATCAAAATAATAAATACAAAATTAAATATACTATAATAACGGCAACATTATACATAATTATTATACAAGTTATTATTATTGTGGTGGTTAAATTTTGATACTTAATATATTAAAATAACATTTACACTATATATAACAACAATATTATATAGTGTTTGTTGTTGTTAAATTATTTTATAAAGACTTAATTTTTATAAAAAATATAATAAGAGGAATAGCAATTACTATTATTATTACTAAATATGTGATAAAACAATGATAGTTATTAGAAAACAATGAATATTATATAATTATTATTTTATAATATATTTTTAAAATAGTAATCACTACTAGTAGTGGTACTTACCATTCTTCTTCTTATATCTTTACATAGAGATCAAGTCTTTATAAAAGCATTTATTAATAACAAGAACAAAAATCATAATTAATATTATATATTGTTGTTGTGTGCTCTCACCGTGGAGGTCTCATCCAGCAGCTGCCTGAAATGTTCCTTCTTCTTCTTGGTAAGAGCCTCCACATGTTCTTCAAACAATTTCTCCTTCTCGTGTCGCTCCAGCAGAGAAGCAGACTTCCAGCGGTGATCTTTACGCAGATTGCGCCTGGTTTCTGACCAGGAAGCATCCGTTGACTTTACCTATATATTTAAAGAATAACAAAAAAATGTAAAAGTGTATATGATTAATGTAACGTACAATGACAACTACAGCAACTGTCACTGACCATGTCTGACATGAGTGCTCTAAAGTGTTGGACAGCTTCCTCTCGTTTATGCTGCTCTCTCTCTCGGTCAATCTCTTTGGTTTGTTCAGATCGAGCTCTCTGCACCTCCCGCTCTCTCTCCCTCAGACTGGCCTCGATACGAGCCTGCCGTTCCAGCTCTTTCTCCTTCTCTGCATCCACATTCTACACAACACAAACACTTCATATTAAACCTATCATTCTCGTCTTGGAGTTTCCTCCTGATGAATCAATAGCCTCGTTTCCACTGTCAGGCTTAAACTAGTGCGTGCCAGGGCCAGTCGGGTTTCCACTGTCACTTCCGGGGGGCTTGATCGTGCCTCGTCGGGGCTTCCTCGGGGCCAACGGCCAGGGTTTTATGGCCCGACGAAAACCTTGGGCCAAAGCTGGCCAGCTGGGGCTAGAGGAGGGGTTATGAACAAAGGCGGAGTTTCTCCATGTCTGGAGAGCGTCAGCTGTGGATCATTTCAGAAAGCTAAAAGCTTCAACACCAGCATTAAAACATTTTTAAAATAAGTTGAGCTCAAAACTTACTCTTACTCAGCAGCGAGTGATTGAAATAACTTGATCTGATGTGGATTATAATCACCATACAAGACAGAAATATTTATAAGCGATGTAAAAGATTATGCACGCTAAACATTAACGTTACCATAGTAAACATGGTAAATGCAACCAGGAGAGATCAGACGTCAGCTTCTTATTCTCTATCACAATTGTGTATTTATTTAACATTTTATTTGTCATAAGTCTCGTTTCGAGAGTTTAGCTACACGTAGCATATCAAAATATAATAATGATTTTTGTTCGGGAGCTTTTATAAAAATAGAGAGCGTCTGCACTACGGATCATTTCAGAAAGATAACGGCTATAACACCAGCATTAAACACTTTATAAAATAAGTTGAGCTCAATTTCAGTCAGCAGCGAGTGTTTGAAATAACGCGATCCGATGTGGATTATAATCACGTAAACAAGGCAGAAATATTTTAAGCGATGTTAAAGACTATGCACGCTAAACATGTTACCATAGTAAACATGGTAAATATGACCGCTTGAAGAAATCAGACGTCAGCTTCTTATTCTCGATCACAATCGTGTATTTATTCAGTAACTTATATTATCTGTCACAAGTCTCGTCTCGAGAGTTTAGCTCCACGTTCATAAATCATAAAAAATATAATAATGTTTTTGTTCGGGAGCTTTTATTGTAAAACATTGATGCTTTTGAATTTGAATGTTTAACAAAGCATGCAAACAAACGGCCGCTTTTATCATGTTCGTGTGTGATCGCGCATGTTCCAGTGATTTATTTTTTAGTTTTCTGATAACTTCTCTTTGTTGGTGAAATGAGGAGGTTGCATGATGTTGTTTCTGAGAGGCGTGTAAAGGGCGTGTTTTAGTGAAGCGCAGTGGAGCTTCAGGCCCTGACTGTGGAAACCCTGTGCTATTCTGGCCTCGGTGCTACTGGCCCGAGGCTATTAGCCCCGCTCGGCCCGTTTTAAGCCCTGGCCCGACAGTGAAAAATGCGGCTAGTAAGACCAGGAACACTGTTCTAACCTTCGCCTGTTTCTCCACATACTGTTTGTACAGTTCTTCTCTAGCAGCGGAGCTCTCCACGGCTTTGTAGCGTGGGTCCGTTTCCACCTTGTCCTTCACTTTGCTCCAGCGTTGAGAGACGTCCACATGGTGATCTGACAGTAAATCGAAGAAGTCCTGCTTCACCTGCAGCCACAAACACAACTTGTGTCAAACAGTCAAATTCAACCTTAACTCTGTCAACATGACAGGATGGTTATGGGAAGCCGGTGACGGACCTTCTCTACTTTGTTTCTGGAGTCTTCCTTGTCCTTCTTTTTCAAGGCGGTCATGAACTCTGTGAACATGGCCTCTCTGTCCTTCATCTTCTCAATGGTCTTGAAGCGAGGATCTTTGGAGTGTTTTGCCGCAAACTCACTGAACGTGGTTCTAATAGGTGAAAGGAAAATTGGTACAAGTGGCAAGACTTCAGGAGGCCACACAATACCTGCACAAGCTGCAACACACCTATTGTGAAGTTTGGCATCTTCCATCATCTTCCTGAAGTCCTCTTTAGCCTGCATGAGTTTATTCTTCTTCTCCTTCCTCTCCTCTTCAGCACGAGTCTTCACGTACTGATCGAACACCTGCACAGCGAATGGAGATTAAAATCACAAAGCTGCCCACTTCTGCTCATTCAGCAACCCTCTATACGCCGAGCGCTCCTCTTACCTGTTTCCTCTCTTTGGGATTGAGCAGCAAATATCGAGGGTCAAACACAATCTTGTGCAGCTCTTTGTCCCATGTGGAAAAAGCTGAAACCTGCAGGTATGAAGGTGGACAAAAAGATGGCTTACCAATGTACCAGAAAAATGGTCAAACAACACTTCAAGTTAATTAATTAACACACATCATATGGGAGTGACCTAAAGAGCTTAACTTGAGGACATATAAAATTCCAATGATACATAACTGAAATCTTTATCAGTCAACACCTACTATAACCACTATTACAAAACTAGAGATGCTAGAGATGGACAAAAAAAATATTGTTTAGCTTCCACATATATTTTTGTGTGATTACATCAAATCAAGCAATGCAAAATACTTGACCATTATACAATGCAACAGTACATTCTTCTGTGGTAAATAATAGTAATTATTTGTAATTTCATGCAACAATTTAGGACCAAAGATGACAGATAGAGATTCTAGTATGAACAGTGAAAAGAGAGGGCACCAATACTACTGTCAAATAGGACTGGGCGGTATGACAATTTTTTGCGTATTATTTACAATTGTTATTATCTTTATGGGTTAGTTCACCCAAAAATGAAATGTTTTACTGAACCCAGAGGGATCCCAGGTGTATATGACTTTCTTCTTTCAGATGAATCCAGTCGGAGCTATATTAAAAATTGTCTTTGATTCTTCAAGTTGTATCATTTCAGTCAGCAGATGTTGCATTGCTTCAGTCCAAAAGACGTGAAATAAAAAGCGCACCTCCATGAAAAAAAAGAAAAAGTGTCTCCAGGGGTAAACAAACGCCTCCAGTAGCAACTCGATGTGTTTTTGGAAGAAAAATATCCATATTCAAAGTGTAAAAATCACTTTGAGGTCAGCGGTGCGCAACGTAATAAACACGTATGAGGTCAGCGTTGCGCAACGTTTGTTTACAGGATCAAAAGAAGCAAAGTTTCCTTATTTAGCAACTTTTACATGATTAACTTCTATATGATAAAACCAGTTTCCTCTTGGCTTATATCGAAATCCTCCAACTTTCTTTACAAATCATCGTTTTGTACTAATTAGTGACCATTGTTTTGTTTGGATCTCTCCGCTGCGTTTCTGCATGCGTGACTTCTGAGAATAATCATTCTTACATGATACGTAATTCACCTGGAACTGCTTCCATTTACAACAGCGAGCGTAAAGCTAGTAGGGCTGTGCAAAAAATCGAATGCGATTTTCATGCGCATCTCATCAGTAAAGACGCTCCTGTAATTAGAAGTATATCTCCAGCACGTGCGTTCGGATCAGGGTTGCCAGGTTTTCACAACAAATCCTGCCCAGTTGCTTCTTAAAACTAGTCCAAAACTAGCCCAATCGCGCTTCCAGGAGGTTCCCCGATAAAAATTGCTTCCCGGTGTTACAATACAAGTTTTTTTAGCAGGGTTGCCTTTGGTAAAATTCGCATTTTAGGTGCTAAATATCACGTTATTTGTATTTGGGTCGCTTCGACCCGCGGACATGAAAAACAACCACAGACTTGGCAACACTGGTTGGCATTTACTACACCGAGCCGTAATTCACTGACAATCTACACAAAATCGATGTTAAAATTGCAGGCGATTCTTTGTCGATTTTGAAAACGATTTTTCAAAAACCCCAATACAAATAATGTGATATTTAGCCCCTAAAATGTGAATTTTACCAAGGCAACCCTTCCAAAAAATTTATATTTTAACAGCGGGAAGCAATTTTTATCGGGGAACCTCCTGGAAACGCGATTGGGCTAGTTTTAAGAAGCAACTGGGCAGGATTTGTTGTGAAAACCTGGCAACGCTGATCTGAATGCACGTGATGGAGATATACTTCTAATCACAGGAGCATCTTTACTGATGAGATGCGCATGAAAATCGCATTCGATTTTTTGCACAGCCCTAAAAGCTAGATTATTATGTTTTGAATATGGATATTTTTCTTACAAAAACACATCAATTCACTACAGGAGGTCTTTGTTCACCCCCCGCAGCCGTGTGACACTTTTTCTTTTTTTTCTTTTTTTACGGAAGGGTGATTTTATTTCACGTCTTTTGGACTGAAGCAATGCAACATCTGCTGACTGAAATGATACAGCTTGAAAGATCAAAGACAACTTTTAAAATAACTCCGACTGGATTCGTCTGAAAGAAGAAAGTCATATACACCTAGGATGCCTTGGGGGGTGGGGGGGGGGGGGATGAGTAAAACACAACCTAATTTAAATTTTTGGGTGAACTAACCCTTTGAGGCTCATCCAGGTATATGTCAGTGCTTCTTATATATTTTGATATCACATTCACATCATGGACTCAATCTCTCATTTATTTACATGTTAGGGAAAAATGTTAGCCTGAATGCACTGCAACTTTTTTCTCAAATTTTTAGCATAAATTACCTGTGCACTTGTGATCAATAACTAAATATAGAGATGTACACAATTACCAGGATATCAACACTATGATATAAGATGTTGATCATACCGCCCATCCCTATAGTCAAGCACAAATCATCTAACATGATCTCAATCAGAAAGCACAGATAAATAAACGGAGTGACAGAGAGAGCAGAGAGATTTAAGACTCTATATTATATAATATTAAAGAAAAATAATAAGAATGAACTTGAGATTGTACCTTGGTGGGTTCCATTCAGATTTATGTCTAACATTACAGAGCTGGTTAGAGTATTGCGTTGGATTGAAGTGTTTTACCCCTCTCTCCAGCAGCATGTCCCTGAACTGGTTCATGCGGGCCTCCAGGGGCACCAGGGCCCGATCACGAGCGGCCTTCAGCTCAGCCTCCACGGCCGCGTCTTTCTCTGCATCAGCCTCCTTCACATCGTCCTTCCTGTCAGAAAGAGGACGACGAGTGTAAGGAAGAACTTCATTTTAGAACACTTTTCTTTTTTGCTTCTACGCTAGTGAGAAAAAAAATTATAATAAAAATTTGGAGAGGAACTCTGAAAATGGAAGATTGCCCCCCTTATATTGTTGAGAGAATTGACATCTCTATCAAACAGAAATGTATTTACTAGAACTATAGAAAGATTGAGATATTTAAATCTCATAATATTTGTGTAGTTATAATCAATGCATTTAGTTCCTTTTAAGGATAGAAAATATACTTTTAGAAACCGCTAAAAAAAAAAAAAGTTGATTTCAAAAAAAGTTAATCAAAAAGTTGATTTATTTCACTAAATCCACTCAAAAAGTGAAACTTGTATATCATATTCATTCATTACACACAGACTGATATTTCAAATGTTTATTTCTTTTAATTTTGAAGATTATTACTGACAACTAAGGAAAATCCCAAATTCAGTATCTCAGAAAATTTTAATATTACTTAAGACCAATACAAAGAAAGGATTTTAAGAAATATTGGCCAACTGAAAAGTATGAACATGAAAAGTATGAGCATGTACAGCACTCAATACTTAGTTAGGGCTACTTTTGTCTGAATTACTGCAGCAATGTGACGTGGCATGGAGTCGATCAGTCTGTAGCACTGCTCAGGTGTTATGAGAGCCCAGGTTGCTCTGATAGTGGCCTTCAGCTCTTCTGCATTCTTGGGTCTGGCATACCGCATCTTCCTCTTCACAATACCCGTATATATTTTCTAAGGGGTTAAGGTCAGGCGAGTTTGCTGGCCAATTAACCACTTGAGCTGTTATTTTGATTTTTTGAGAATTAGGCATATGCAATATTGGACCCACCGGTGGGTCCCCAGAGTTGATGTGGTTAAGAACAGGGACACCATGGTCCTTAAACCAGGTACTGGTAGCTTTGGCACTGTGTGCAGGTGCCAAGTCCTGTTGGAAAATGAAATCCGCATCTCCATAAAGTTGGTCAGCATCAGGAAGCATGAAGTGCTCTAAAACTTCCTGGTATATGGCTGCGTTGACCTTGGACCTCAGAAAACACAGTGGACCAACACCAGCAGATGACATGGCACCCCAAACCATCACTGACTGTGGAAACTTTACACTGGACCTCAAGCAACGTGGATAGTGTGTCTCTCCTTTCTTCCTCCAGACTCTGAGACCCTGATTTACAAAGTAAATGCAAAATTTACTTCCATCAGAGAACATAACTTTGGACCACTCCGCAGCAGTCCAGTCCTTTTTGAAGCGAGACACTTCTGACGCTGTCTGTCGTTCAGGAGTGGCTTGACACAAGGAATGCGACAGGTGTAACCCATGTCTTGCATATGTCTGTGCATAGTGGTTCTTGATGCACTGACTCCAGCTGCAGTCCACACTTTGTGAATCTCCCCCACATTTTTGCATGGGTTTTGTTTCACAATCCTCTCCAGGGTGCGGTTATCCCTATTGCTTGAACACTTTTTTTTCTACCACATCTTTTCCTTCCCTTTGCCTCTCTGTTAATGTGCTTGGACACAGAGCTATGGTATCAGCCAGCCTCTTTTGCAATTACCTTTTGTGTCTTGCCCTCCTTGTGCAAGGTGTCAATTTTGGACAACTGTCAAGTCAGCAGTCTTCCCCATGATTGTGTAGCCTACAGATTGTGTAGCCTACAGACTGAGAGACCATTTTAAGGCCTTCGCAGGTGTTTTTAGTTAATTAGCTGATTAGAGTGTGCACCAGGTGTCTTCAATATTGAACCTTTTCACAATATTCTAATTTTCTTATACCGAATTTGGGATTTTCCTTAGTTGTCAGTAATAATCATCAAAATTAAAATAAACATCTAAAAAATATCATTCTGTGTGTAACGAATGAATATAATATACAAGTTCCACTTTTTGAATGAAATTAGTGAAATAAATCAACTTTTTGATGATATTCTAATTATATGACCAGCACCTGTAGTAATTAAACCATATTTAAGTTATGGGATGTGTCAATATTTAATTTTGACAGCACTACTATACAAATGTATTTGAATTTGAGAAAGCGTGTTCTAAGAATGTCGAAGCACTGCAATATCCTTAATCTGCGCATCAACTGGTTATTTTGCCATATGCAAGTTAGAACAGATGTCATGTACAAATATGTTTGTATTTTTGCCAACCGTTTTTTTTTTTTTTTTTTATAAATCCCATCAATTACATGAATACACATCACTGAAGGGCTGAGGTTTTGGTTGGTTCACTGGGGTTTGCCTAATGGAGGCTTAAGAGAGGTCAAACAAGGTGGGTTACCTTGGAGGCCCACGTTGGCATCGCCAGAGCTTAGAAGCGTTCCCTGAAAAATAGTCCCCAGTGCAACAGGACCACTGTTTGGGGTCAGGGGGAGGCAGGCGTGAAGGGCACTGATGGGAAACAGTGACTGATTTGATTTGGTAAGCGTCATATGGAGTCACCACTTTTCAAAGACCCAAACTAAAGATTACCACAGCCAAGACAAGTCAGCATTGGGTGGAGAAAAAAAAAATCTTTGCCGCCGAAGATTTCTTTAAATGTGACATAAAATGGTCCAATCAACATGTCTTAGCTCAGGACTTGAACGGCAACAGCCTCATTTGCTTTTCTCTTCATATGACAAGAAATACAATGTTCATGTCACTTCTGATTTCTTCTGTATAGTACAAAGTCTAGGTGTTCTGCCCCTTACGGTTCCTGCTGAGGGTCGTTGGTACTTACTTCCACTTCTTAGCCTTAGAAGGCCCATCGTCCAGTGTGTCCTCTATGGTTGTGTCAATGTCCACTTTGGTGAAACCTGCAATGAGCAATAAAGGTGTGTGTTGGTTTTTCTATGATACTATCAACAAATCTTAGTTCACAAGCAATCTAAAATGGTGACAGAGAGTTTCACCTATTTTCTTGTTGTCATCTAGCCCCCTTTTGTGGGTGGGTTCTTGAATGTATTTGTCCACATCAGCACGAGCCACCAGCTCGTCAGGTCGGTCCCACATGGACAGGCGTGTGGTGGGGTTGTAGTAAAACACACGGTCATCTCCAGTCCAGACCACACACCTAAAAAAAAAAAGAAATAAAAAGAAATTATTATGTAAAAAAATTTCTGAAATCTACTGAAACTTGGAAAAGGAAGGAAAAAGGGCTCACCAAGGAGTACCAGGAATTGGGTTTGTGGCTACAGGTTTTGCCTTCTGAACTGCTTTTGCCTCCTCTGTCATCTCTTCTTCCCTGGGCAACTACAACATCAAAATCTATATTATTTTTTAAATTCTCAAAATTTGCTTTAAACAAATCTAAATGACCTTCAGACTTTATGCTTACCCACGGAGAACCACCAAAGCTGTGAGATTTGGCTTCCATGTCTATATCCTTTAAAACTAAATCATCATTATGGCCATCTTTAGTCTTGTCACTGTCCTGATCTGCTCAGAAAAATACATCTGGGATTTAGCAGAGCAAGTCAATCTTAATGGTCAGTGCAGTTAACAACAGCAACAACAGTCCTGAGGCTCCAGGCCTCGCTTACCTCTCTCTTTTAGCTCAGCAGGTTTTTTCCAGGTGCACTCCAGAGTGCGATTGTTATAATAATACATTTTCCCATCAGCTGTCTTGTACTCCGACCATTCGGGAAGTGGAAGAGCCCCCCTAAGAGATGCAGAAGCTGCAGTGAAAGCTAGCTGGGGATGCATCATGGGTACTAGTGGAGGGCCCATCCCTGGCAGCACACCTTTAAAAATAAATTGCATTCAGTAACAAATATAAAGTAAAAAAAAAAAAAAAAAATTACCACACACACACCACACATTCTAGATATCTCCATATATCTGGATTTCTCACTGAAAACTCTGTACGACCATTTATTTTAAAGCTGTAGAAACTATAACATTCTCATGACTTAAGATTATTAATCTTGATGACTTTTCCGTGCTTAGAATTCAAAATGTTAAATGTCCTGATATTTGTAGCATAAGTCTATGCACCTTGTTCACATAACTTTGTAAGAACAGATCGCCATCTACTGGTTGAGTTATTCAAGTATACATTCAATGGAGGACTGCTACATTTGCTGTCCTGTTTAGCTAAACTAACTTACTTTTAGAATTTTTTTATTTATTTATATAAAAAAAATTTCCGTACCAGGCAGTGGTATGTGCATGCCAGGTAGGGGCACTCTGAATGGAGGGACCATGAGCGGGGGGAATGCTGGGATTGCAGCGGCTGGCTGGGCCATGGGTAGGCCAGGAGGGAGACTTTGAGGCAACAGCGGCATTGTCTGCACTGCAGTGACTGTAGTGGTTACTGTAGGAACACTGACCACAGCAACAGGGCTCACGCCTACACTAGCCGGAGGTGTAGATGCCACTGTAAGCATCTCTGAAACAACAGAAGCTACAGGAAGAATGAATGTGTGTTTAAAGTTCATATCAAGAGAAAACACTGTATATTTATCATATTAGCCATGAGTACTCAATTAAATAAATGCTCTATTATTTTACAGGCAGCTATAATTCCTTGTGTAATACTCACTGGTGGAGGGTTGGGAGGCAGCGGGGGCTGGACTGGTGCTTGGGTCAGGACTGGTGCTCAGGGTGAGGGTGGGGGAGACTGGCTCGAGCACAACCGTGGTAGAGCTGCTGGGGGAAGCTGCAGTAGAGGCAGTGCTGTTAGGAGCCACTGCAGCTCCTCCAGACTGAGCTGCCATTAGAGGATTGAGCTCTGACTGCTGGATGATCTTTACTCCCTCTGGTTTGGTCCAGGCCGACTCACGTGTCCGGGCATTGTAGTAATATACCTGGGAAGAATGTGGTGGGAAGGTTTTAAAAGTCCAAGTATGCTAATGCTAGGATGGGTTGTCCAACCACTATCCAAATGAACCAGGAATTGCTATAAAAAGTGGTAAAAAAATACCATGAAGAATACAAGTCTTGTTTTTTGTCATCTGAAACATGCTGTGGCTTAAAAAGTCAAGCATGCAAAACATACATAAAGCACACACATTTGGATTCATGCTGAACAAGAGACATAAGTGAGCCCACGTGTAACGGATAGCACAGTGGTTCCCAACCTTTTTCAGCTCGCGGCCCACACAAGCACACACAAATGTTTGCGCGACCCACTTCAAAAAAAATTAACTGACCCCGCTATTGTTGGGTTAATAACTAAGTACTCAGAAGCTAGATTGTTAACTGCATTTATTGAATGAACTAGGGCTGTGCGATATGGACAATAAAAAAACTATCGCGATTTATTTGATCAATTTTGCGATTGTGACACACCGATATGCTTTTACAGTCATAAATGCATTGAGGATTTATTTGAAACATATTTCCAAAAGAAAACCAATTAGACCTTTATCAAAAAGTTGTAACGTCTCTAGAACAGACATAATTTAAAATTATCACTATAGTAAAGATGTAACAAAATGTAGCTATGGACTTATGGCAAATAAATAAATAAATAAATCCCGTGTTTTTTTTCTTTTTTGCCATGTATTGTTCATAGAGGTCATTAATTGTAGCGGTGCCTCAGGTGTTTGAAGTGTGTATACAGTATGTGTATGCAGTCAGCAGCAAGAACGCATAAATATAACGCGAAAGCACATTAAAATAATGCACGAGCACAAATCTCTGTTCGCACGCAGATTTCCTTTGCTCCATTTTCGCACGTTTTTATAGCCTTTTACCGCGTACAGTGTGAACGCTCTGATCCGTTAACATGGGCTCGGAAAAAAGGCGCATCACAGACAGTGTGTGAACCTAAAGTTAGGCATATGCCCAGTCTGTTCTGTTCTCGCGCTAGGCGCAATGCTTGGATCAGATAGTGTACTACGGGAGGTCAGGGCCGCGAAAAATCATGCTATAAAACGATTTAGAAATAGTGCACGCTCAAATCGTGATTTTATGACGATTTCTATTAATCGCACAGCCCTAGAATGGACTGAACAGAAAATAACTCTACGGGAAATAACGGGAAAACCAGATCCAGGCAGAGCTCGGCAGCGGGTAGATAGTCACTGGAGCAAGCAGTCAGGAGGAAACACAACAGCCATTTATGCATGTTTGGTTTTGTTGTTTTGTAGCATATGCAGCAAAAATATCTAAGATAAATTTGTGGTTTATTCTTAAACCGATCAGCGAGCTCGAATAGTGGAAACATAGTAACGGTTTAATATTTATTTTTGTTATTTAATATATATATATATATATATATATATATATATATATATATATATATTTATTAGGGCTGGGATAAACGATTATTTTTTAAACGATTAATCTATCGATTATTTTTCGATGCATCGATTAATCTAACGATTAATTTTCCAGATCGATTTGATTTCGATTATCTCCCCATTAATTGACTACTAACAATTTATAGATGTTGATTTACATATCTGAATGAAAAAAACATCAATTCCTTAACATTGCAATATATGTTTATTGCTCTTAAAATGACAAAATAAAAGACTGACTAAGAATGCATTACTTTGCACTTGTATAGAGATAGCATTCAATAAAACCTTGAAGCCTTGAAAACACATAGCTTACTGAAACAAGCTTACTGAACACATAGGGCCTAGCTTACTGAAAAAAGAAGTTCTTTCAGATGAAAATAACAACAACTTGATGTCTAGCATTCAATAAAAAGGTCACCCAAAATACTTGTTTAGAGCAATTGAAAGAATACAGTATGTAAATGTAAACTTGAGGGCTTTAAGCTAATACAGAGAGTGCTTTTACAAAAAAAATAAATAAATAACAGTGGGAGCCAGCAGCCTGTCATGGAGTAAAAAAAATCTCTGAATGCTCCACGTGAAACTTTGGCGTTCCGCCCTTTTTCTATCGTGTCTAATGATTTTGGTTAATATGCACAAGGAAGGGAGAGAGCAGGAAGGGAGAGAGCAAGAAGCGCTCGCGTTGTTTGAAGACTGTGAGTGCGCGCTCAGCCGGGGCTCTCTCTCGTACGCGCCCTGTCACTGTCACTCACCGATCAAATAAGGCTTTGACAGCCGCCAAAAAAAAAGATCAATGCAGAAAAACCCCTGGATTGGTTATATAACGTTGGACAGAATGTTGATCCGGCCATCGCGTATATTCAGCGCACATAAGGTAAACGTTTTGCAAACGTTTTTTAGAGATATAAAACCAGGTCGACGAATCGATGCGCATATTTTGCGTCGATGTATTTTTTGCGTCGACGTCATCGATGACCTTTGACGTTGGCCCAGCCCTAATATACATATATATATATATGTCTCGGCTCGGTGTTCATCTTCAGTTCTCTCTTCACAGCAGTTCAGTCAGAACTGTTTGAGTACATGAATTACTCCGGGATATTGGTTTGTTTGAACTCAGAGGGAGTGTCAGCCACATTAAAAAGTTAAAAGCTTAAGTCATTTGTGGACCGTTTTAAACGATTCAGTTCGATTTGGTGAACTGGTTCAAGAAGATCCGGTTACAACGAATGATTCATTCGCGAACCGGATATCACAAACTGCTTTATTTTGAACTCTCTCTCACAACAGACACGGAAGAGAAGACAATGCTGAATAAAGTTGTAGTTTTTGCTATTTTTGGACCAAAATGTATTTTCGATGCTTCAAAATATTCTAACTGACCCTCTGATGTCACATGGACTACTTTGATGATGTTTTTCTTACCTTTCTGGACATGCACAGTAGACCGTTCACACAGCTTCAATGTGTGATTGTTTAAAATAGAGATCACAATTTTCCTTCAATTCTGAATATACAACTAAACAAAATTTAATAGATTTTTGAATTAAGAAAAAACATTTGACTACAACCCGAATTCCGGAAAAGTTGGGACGTTTTTTAAATTTTAATAAAATGAAAACTAAAAGACTTTCAAATCACATGAGCCAATATTTTATTCACAATAGAACATAGATAACATAGCAAATGTTTAAACTGAGAAAGTTTACAATTTTATGCACAAAATGAGCTCATTTCAATTTTGATTTCTGCTACAGGTCTCAAAATAGTTGGGACGGGGCATGTTTACCATGGTGTAGCATCTCCTTTTCTTTTCAAAACAGTTTGAAGACGTCTGGGCATTGAGGCTATGAGTTGCTGGAGTTTTGCTGTTGGAATTTGGTCCCATTCTTGCCTTATATAGATTTCCAGCTGCTGAAGAGTTTGTGGTCGTCTTTGACGTATTTTTCGTTTAATGATGCAGCAAATGTTCTCTATAGGTGAAAGATCTGGACTGCAGGCAGGCCAGGTTAGCACCCGGACTCTTCTACGACGAAGCCATGCTGTTGTTATAGCTGCAGTATGTGGTTTTGCATTGTCCTGCTGAAATAAACAAGGCCTTCCCTGAAATAGACGTTGTTTGGAGGGAAGCATATGTTGCTCTAAAACCTTTATATACCTTTCAGCATTCACAGAGCCTTCCAAAACATGCAAGCTGCCCATACCGTATGCACTTATGCACCCCCATACCATCAGAGATGCTGGCTTTTGAACTGAACGCTGATAACATGCTGGAAGGTCTCCCTCCTCTTTAGCCCGGAGGACACGGCGTCCGTGATTTCCAACAAGAATGTCAAATTTGGACTCGTCTGACCATAAAACACTATTCCACTTTGAAATAGTCCATTTTAAATGAGCCTTGGCCCACAGGACACGACGGCGCTTCTGGACCATGTTCACATATGGCTTCCTTTTTGCATGATAGAGCTTTAGTTGGCATCTGCTGATGGCACGGCGGATTGTGTTTACCGACAGTGGTTTCTGAAAGTATTCCTGGGCCCATTTAGTAATGTCATTGACACAATCATGCCGATGAGTGATGCAGTGTCGTCTGAGAGCCCGAAGACCACGGGCATCCAATAAAGGTCTCCGGCCTTGTCCCTTACGCACAGAGATTTCTCCAGTTTCTCTGAATCTTTTGATGATGTTATGCACTGTAGATGATGAGATTTGCAAAGCCTTTGCAATTTGACGTTGAGGAACATTGTTTTTAAAGTTTTCCACAATTTTTTTTACGCAGTCTTTCACAGATTGGAGAGCCTCTGCCCATCTTTACTTCTGAGAGACTCTGCTTCTCTAAGACAAAGCTTTTATATCTAATCATGTTACAGACCTGATATCAATTAACTTAATTAATCACTAGATGTTCTCCCAGCTGAATCTTTTCAAAACTGCTTGCTTTTTTAGCCATTTGTTGCCCCCGTGCCAACTTTTTTGAGACCTGTAGCAGGCATTAAATTTTAAATGAGCTAATTAAGTGGATAAAAGTGTAAAATTTCTCAGTTTAAACATTTGCTACGTTATCTATGTTCTATTGTGAATAAAATATTGGCTCATGTGATTTGAAATTCCTTTAGTTTTCATTTTATTAAAATTTAAAAAACGTCCCAACTTTTCCGGAATTCGGGTTGTACACGATTCAATGACTACATCATAGAAACTTCACTTGTTTCATTATGGAAGGAAACAAATCTCTTTAAAGAATTACTGAATGAGAACTATATCTTTATCTGAAGCTGAAGTTACTTTTAAAATGTGACTCACTCGATCAATATCTAAAATATGAACTTCCATCCCAGGACATCTGTGATCATTTGATTTTTTTATTTATTGTTTTATGCAGAAAGAACAAGCTGTTCATATCCATTCATGACAACTGCTCTCTCTGATGCAAATACAATGCAAATACTTGACAAAGATTTAAGAGACATAGGTGAATTGTTTTCAAAGTTTACAATCAAAAAGATTGTAATCTTAACTATTAAGTGTACAACTATTATTCAGTTATATTTATTTTACTTTAAAAGAAAGTTTGTCTTTTAGATGGTACCTTTCCTTCTGGTGTGGTGTTCTCTACCCAGATTTCATCACTAGTCAAGCTGGACACCGCTCCAGTTCCTGGTGATGGAGGCATTCCAGGTGGAAAGATCATACCAGGAGGAGGAGGCATGTTACTCATGGGTGGAGGCATGAACGGTGGCCTCTGTGAACAACAGAACAGGGTTTGATATTTAAACATTTTAAAGTAACTTTCAATCAGTCTCTTATTGTTTTGGTGCACAAGTTTTTTTTTTTTTTTTTTTGTAAGCGCACCTACCTGCAGGTGAGGGGGTCCAATAGGTGGGGGTATCGGTGGCATATTGGTGTCAAACATTGGTCTACCAAAAGGGGGTCTAGGGGGTGGTGGTGGTCCTCTCATCATGCTGAAGGGTGGAGGTGGGGGTCGTAGTAACGGAGGAGGTCCTCGTAACACTGCGGTAGGTGGTGGAGCAGGGCTACGGAAATGTAAAGCCTGCTGTAACACCATCCTGCGGGGTAAAAAAAAAATCAGTAACTACCGATATACTTGGTATGCAAAACCTCTACTTGATTCAAATTTTCACTGTACACTAAAAGCTAAATGATCAAAGTGGTCAAGACATGCAACCGATTCGATTTATGTGATAACACAGAAGAAACACTGGTGTCAGATGTTAATGAGCCTGGCATGATCATTTATTATGCGTTTAATTAATTTCTCATGTAAAATAAAGAATGGGACGTGCTTGCTTTAAAAAAATAAATAATAGAAATCAATATTCTGAATAGACCCTAACTGAACAAAATGTAACTTTTTAAAATCAGTTTGAATGAATGATTCAATGACTCCCTCATAAAGACTTCAAATACTTCATTACTGGACTTAAGGACTCTTTCATTCTTTCTTGTCTCTTGCTTAAAGAAAAGGGCAACTGGTATAAGTCCATTTGCTTGTCAAAAAATATCCAGACTAGGGTTGTGCGATATGGACAAAAAAAACCTATCACGATTTTTTTGTTCAATTTTGCGATTTCGATTTTAATCACGATTTTGACACACACACACACACACATGCTTTACAGTCATAAATGCAATCAGTATAAATTTGAAACATATTTCCAAAAGAAAACCAATGAGAGCTTTATCAAAAAGTTGTAACATGTCTCTAGAACAGACAAAATAAAAGTCAAAATAATCACTAAGTAAAGATGTCAAACAAAATGTCTAGACATATGGCAAAAAAAAATAAATAAAATAAAACCCGTGTTCAGGGATTTATTTATTCACTGTAGCGGTGCCTCAGGTGTTATATGTTTTGCCCAATATATTTATTGCCCAAGGTTCACACGTACTCTGTCTGCAGTGTGTATAGTATACAGTAAGTTATGTGTACGCGGATCAGAAGCAGCAACGAGAGCGCATTATTGTAACGCAGATTTTCTTTGCTCTGTTAAAAAAAAACAGATGTGCGTGCTCAGATCATATTAAATCTTTTCACACCTTTCTATTTATACACTTTTTTGTTCTCATCTTTTTACTGCATGCAGTGTGAACATTCTGATCCGTTAACATGGGCTCGAAAAAAAACCTGGAACCTGGAGTTAGGCATATGCCCAGTCTGCTCTGTTCTCGTGCTGCATCCTGATTGGTTCAGTTAACATACTGCGGGAGGCTGGGGCCACGGAAAATCGTGCTATATAGCGATTTAGAAATAGTCAGAAGCGCAAAAAAGAAAATGGATTTAAGAAATGTTATTGTTTTTTAATTATTAAAATCACTGTTCATTTTTAAATTAACATTCGCCTCGTCTTTATTTTTACTAATTATTATTTTTAACCCTTTAAACCTCCCACACACACAAAAAAAAAATCTGCCTATTTTGTTCCAAACTTTAGGATACATTACGCTATCACCACAAAATAGAAACAGATACAGCTAACATGCTGGTGAACATCATCAAAAAAGTATTTCCCCCCTAACTTATTTCGGTCCTGAGATATGGAATGTCAAATAAGACCGATTTGAAAAGTACAGTAAGTTTTCTATCAAACGATCCCAATCTTTTGCCTCCCTTGCTACAGTCTTTGAGTTATGAGTCATTATTTTTGTGTATGTCACTCAACACCGGGTTCAAAGGGTTAATGTATGGGGAAAATCTATATTTAGCTTATATGCTTAATTGTATGAATGCTACTACAATGTTTACACTACAACGATTCATTTACCGATATTTTATATCACTTCTGATAGTAATAAAAACATCATGTGACAAATACACTGATTCAATCTGTGTTGCTGTTTTTTTTTCCTCTCTCAACAATGCAATTTTGACCCAAGGCAACTTATACTCAGATTAGAGCTGACTGATTCTGGATAAACTGAGAATCCGATCTTTGACTCAAATAGCGATCATTATTCTCCCACGATTCTGAACTAAAAATAACGTGTGACAAAATTTTTGCTGCAGTTCATTTAAAGTGTTTAATTTGAATTAATTATTAAAGATTTATATACATAATATGTATTTAAAATATATTTTAAAAAGTGGTTTGAATGAATGATTCAATGACTCGCTCGTAAGTCCTCGTACACTTGTTTCATTACTGGATGAATCAGCATTTTTGAACAAATTTCTTGAACGATTCAATGACCAATTATTTTTTTAACAGTAACTTTGTAAACAATTTAACTTTAACAGTAAACAATGCAATCAACACACCATTATTTGAAGAGCCGGTTATAAACTTTCATTCCAGTATTTCTATGATAATAAACATGACTGTAAGACAGAAATAATACAGTTGAAAAAACTGTTTGTGAAGTGGTTTCTTACCCAAAAATTGTAAATGTTTTCGCTCGGTGTCAGGTTTGGATGTTCTGGTATCATTTCCTTTACAGATTTAACAGACACGCCGAATCATTGTCATTTAAAAACGGGATTGCATGGGTGTTTGAATTGAGATCGCAATCTTTTAATGATTAATCATGTAAATATAACTCAAATGCAACTTATTTTCCGGGAACTGTGTTACTATTTTTAAGTACTTTTTTAAAATGAAAAACATATAAGCTATTAATAATTGAAAACAATTGCATGAAGTCAGTAACTAAATATAGATTCAAAACATACCAGATTTGCTGGTATGTTCTGAATCTATATTTAGTTATTGACTTCAAGCAATACCTTTTATTTGCCACATTCTTTATTTCCACATTCATCCCACATCTTCATCCTTATAGAATATAAATAGAATAATGTAAACTCTTGACAGCTCCTGTATTACCTACTTTTTAGGTGATTGAGGTGAATGGTTCCTTTAATTTATTTCCCCCCCTTGTTTTTTGGACACTGTTGTCATTACATGTGAAACTATTGATTGTGTGAATTTACCATTACATATTTGTAATACCTTTTCCAAAGCACATTTTTTTCTTGTGTGTTCAAACCACACACACACCTTCAAGGACCTTCTTTAAGGTCCTTGTGAAAGAAACACATTACAAGTAAGAGCAGTGATTGATTATTATTATTATTTTCAGCATTATTACTTTTAATAATGACATCATAGACAACTTCAGATCGAGGCTACATTCAAATGAATGCACAGAATGAATAGCTGCTCACAAAAAGTGATTGTGCACTATTAGTTTTTTCCCCTTTTTTTATGTTTTTGGACCTCTAGAGGGCACAGGACTGCAGGCCATGGTTGCCATCAGTACTGCTTGTTTTCTAGGCCTTTGTTTGCACCGTGGGTGGGTTGGTTTTTGTAATTTTTCTTTTTTTGATTTCTTTGGTTTAACGGGGCATTTCTCTGTTGTATGACCATCTTTAGAATGCAGTGTCAGCGCCAAAATTTAATAATTGATCTATTTATTGTGTTTCTGGCTATGTCATTAATACAATGTCTGTGCCATGATCAGGTAGGCCTGAGAAGGTCTGGCCAGGCTACTAGGCCATTTATTTGCACCGTGTATAGGTTTGGGATGGATTTTTGTCCATCATCAGCAGGGCTGTAGACTGAATGGAAATTACTTTTTTCCCAGCGCCCATGCTGTGGCCAAAAGACCAATGCCAACCCAGGCTTCTGGGCAGGTCAAAACTGCTGTTAATGCATTTTTCGCAGTATTTACAAGCTTTCTTCCCAGTGATTGCTTGACAGGCTTAGGCCGGCTTACTCCTGGAACTTCCCAATTGTCTTGAGATCTGCTCTCCTCAAAGCGGTTGTTTTTGTGCACTCTGCACGTCTGGAATTGCCCAGAGAATGAGATGTCTTCACACAGATCAGCAATTTCAGAGTTCCCGGGAAACAATAAGTGATCGGCCCAAACGACACGCATTGGTCGTTTGTCCAACAGCTCTGAAAAATCCAAAGCCTCTAGAGCATTTTTTGCATCACTGCGATGTTCAAAAGTAACCAAAGCATACCCACGACAGAGGTTATTTCTACTTCTGAACACTTGCAGAGAACAAATGGGTCCAAATGGGTCGAATACGTCATGCAGCATTCGTTTGTCCACAAGTGGGTGCAAATTGATAACAAGCAACGGCCAGCTGAGGTCTCTTTGCATGTTATCCTCACTAGAAGACCACTCAAAGGATACTGGCATTTTGCTATTACTATATGAAGCTCGCAAATGCTGTGTACAAGTCACAACTAATGTCTCTGCAAATAGATACCTCAGTCGGATCAAGTTTATCATCGAACAGCTTTGCTCCTTTTATAGGCTCCGAACGTTCCAAATGCCGATGACGTCACAACTGTGTCACAATAGGACATCACGTGACATGCATCCAAAACAATAATTTAAAAATATAATTCAATTAGCGTAGATTTAAATCAATCAGTCAATGAATGCTTAGTTCCCACTTGTATTCAATAATTGCTCAACTTTTAACCTACATTAGACATTCCAGTATTACAAGTATTTTGCAGCGATATGACCAATATATGACTTTCTTTTTATTTTCAGTGCTTATTTAAACTGTTTTAAACGCAAGCTAGACAAAAATAATAATAATAATAATAATAATAAACACGGCGTGTAAAAGCATCCCTTGTCCATGAAAAAGATTAAATGTCGTGAACAAGCCTTTAGATAGGCTTAAGATAGCAAGCAAAACCAGGCACAGATAACAAACCAATAGTTGCTAACGGGAAATATCAAACATTTTATTTATTTTTATTAGTATGCCATTGTTACACGTATAACTTTGTCCCCCATGCGTTTCTGGTCACGCGTAAACTACTGAAGCAGAGAAATAAACATAGAGTGAACATTTAGCAAACAAGCTAACTGCGCCAGCGGGCTTTACCACCATAACACAGGCTCGCTATATAGCTCAGATAAAACATAGAAGTGTTGTCATACTGAGTCCTTTTAACTTCATCTGACCTGTTCGCCCCGAGTCCAGCACTTTCTCCTTCTATGTTCTCCGCCATCGCTCTAGAAACTAAACAGTTGAACTTCCTGTGAAGCACCACTTCTTCTTCTTCTTCTTCCCAGTTTAACGGCGGTTGGCATCCAGCACCATAGATATAAATACAGACGCCTCATTGGTCGCTTCGAGCCGTTGCTGTGATTCGTCAACGCGTCTGCCATGTTTGTGAGGGCAAGACTGCTTTAAAAATAAATGGAAGTAAACGGGGGAGCTGCGTTTTTTCTGGATAAAAACACGATAGCGTTCACATTTATCAACCGATTTCATAGGTTTGTGATCTACACGTAGTTAAAAATAACTATGTCTCCAGTTATTTAGTTAGGTTTGGAAAATTATTAATTTTCGTAAGAAATTGTGAAAACTCACATTTGTCTAACTTTTTGATTTTTTTCGGTTTACAATTCTATGATGTTAATGAAGTATAACTGTGACATATGCATGTAATGTAATTTGAATTTGTAGAGTGTTTCATTGCTTTCACTGTGTTCAACACCAACATTTGAGCTTTTCTTGTGCTTCAGGTCAGAGCACAGCTCATTCCCTTTAAAATAATGGAAGAAAATCAAAATAAAACATCTTTAAACACTAATAATTTACCATCATTGAGGAAATTGAAGACAACCAGCAAATACAAATAAAAAAGTGACACACTTGTAGTCTGCTTTTTGTTTTGATAGCACTCTATAGCCTACATAAACTCCACAACAAACGATAACAAAGCAACTGATAAGCCTTTATGGATCCAGTAAAACTTAACAGTGGTCAAATATTATGCACTGATACAGTGCACAGTAAAAATATAGTAAAAGTGATATGTAGTATTAAAAAGTACATGTGGTACAATTTGTAGTAAAATGAAAAATATAAAAAGAGAGTACAACAGTACAATAACATACATGATATAATACATTTATAATATGTATAATACCGTAATATAAATGAACAACAATGGATGAATAATAGCAAGAAGAATATGTAATATCAAGGGTGGAATAATACAGAATAGACAAAAATTAAGAATACATAGTAAATTATAGAGGACAATAAATAATTGTGAAATGTAAAAATGTAATGTAAAAAAAACTTGACAATGCTTGACATTTTGTTCTACAATGTATATTACACACACCTATGCAGAAAACACTAATTTTGAAACAGTTGTTTATTTTTCAATATATGTTAATACATATGTTTGGGGCATGAGTGTGTGCCGTTTACGTTGTACAACAAAATGTCAAAGCTTAACTATGTTTAACATAGACTAGAATATGAGATGATCCCCTTCAAGAAAAGCGTTCTATTAATCAAAATTAATAATCATTATTACAACATCAAGAGCAATAATAAACAATGATTTTGTCATGATATTGCAGCTGGACTCTATGAGTTCCTGTGTTTTTCATTTCTAGGCTGTTTACATGATGCAGTTTTTGTGTAAGGACACATACAGTACATGATCAGCATTAAGCAGCTGCCTACTGGATAGGACTGTGGAGAGCATAATGATTGGAAGTTTGAGCACTATAACCAAAAATAAAATAATAAATAAATAAATAACATATATAATAATAATAAATAAACAATAACGCTTTATTTAATACACCTGTATCCTACACCTGTTTCTTTTAAGAAAATAATTACTTCATGAAATACTTTTGATAGTTCTGGGTCATTTCCTAACTGAACCTGAAGTGACAAATTATTTATTCAGAACGATCCTGAAGCTGATCCTTTAGTTGAAATTTTGCTCCTTCATATGCATCTCACTCTATAAGTACATGTTCTACTGATTCTGCATGACCACATTTGTCACAATTTCCAGTTTCATGCTTCCCTATTATATACAAACACTGATTTAATGAACAATGTCCAATACGCATTATTGACATTAAAACTTCTTCTTTCCTGTTGCCAAAACTTTCTTCTTTTTTTGACATACTTTCTCTTGAATATGATGAAAGTGTCTACCTTTTGTTTCACTATCCCACTCTCCTTCTGCCATTTCTTTCTTACTTCATTTGCAATTAACCCTTTTACTTCTGCTTTACTCACTGCCACTTGAATGTCAGTTTGTGCATGTTTCAGAGCCTGTTTAGCCAGATGGTCTGCTTCCTCGTCTCCTTCCACACCCATATGTGATGGTACCCAGATGAAATTTACCATAAGACCAAATTGTCTTATTCTAAATAGACTCTGCATTTCTTCAAAAATCATATCTTGCCTTGCTGTTGAAATTCCACTTAGCAAGCTAATTAATACTGAAAGGGAGTCTGTACAAATCCAGTATCTCATCTTTAACTTGAGCCATTTTTAAATTTCCTGAATCATTTCACCCATCTCGACTTGTACTGCTGCTATTGGAGATGATCTTATTGCTCCATAAGATATTAACAGTGCTTGTGATTGAATTGCCTCGATCTTTATAAGTTGTGTTTTAGATGCCGAACTGTACACCATACTACCATAATCAATAGTTGCTCCTATCAGTGCACAGTGTATACTTTTAAGAGATTGACGACATGCTCCCCATTCAACTCCCGCCAAGCACCTCCCTTTTTTTTTTTACCTTTGTTTACTATTTTCTGAATATAAATTCTAAAATCCAGTTTTGAATCCATCCACATTCCCAGAAATGTGACACAATACTGACACCTCTTCCAATTTTTGTCCATACCTTTTCATATTCATAATTGACTTTCCTTTTTGTAAAACAGATCACCTGAGTTTTAGCTACAGAGAAACAGAAACCCCATTCATTAGCCCAATTCTCTACTTTTTTAACAGCAGTCTGCATACACTTCTCCACATGCCTCACATTGTGCCCTCTTTTCCAAAGCGCACCATCATCTGCATACAAGGACCTTTCTATCCCCATGTCTATCTTTGTAAAAAATGTCATTAATCATTAGATTATACAGAACAGGACTGCTAACACTTCCATGAGGTGTTCCATTCTCTACTGGATATATCTGAGGAAATGCAGAACCCACTCTAACTTGTATAGTTTGTTTAAAAAAGAAATTCTTGATCCAATTATACATTCTTCGTTTTATTTCCAGTCTTTCTCATTTTATTAAAAGTCTCTCTTTCCACATCTCGTCTTATGTTTTTTCAACATCGAGAAATACTCCCACTAACACTTCCTTGTTTACTTGCCTTTCTTATTTCAGCTTCCAAACAGAGCACAGAGTCCATTGTGTTTCGTACTTTCCGGAAACCACTTTGGTATGGGGTGAAAAGGTTTTTCTTCTCAATGATATGCACCAGTCTGCTGATTACCATACGTTCCATCAGTTTGCAAAGATTCAATGTTAATGCTATGGGCCTGTAGTTATTAGGTCGAGTATGATCTTTGACAGGCTTTGCAATTGGCACGATGACACCATGCTTCCCATCAGCTGGTAACCTCCCTGATTCCCACACCTTGTTAAGAAGGCTTAAATTATATTTAGTGATGTCTCTGATAGATGTTTTACCATCTCATAGCAAATATCATCTCTTCCTGATGAAGTTTGTTTAACCCCTTCTTCAGCTCATACAGAGTAAACGCTAAATCTAAAGTACATCCAGATGGTCCTTTTTCCTCCTGTAATTGAGGGTTTTTACTCAAGTTATATTCCCTATATCTCCTCTTATCTTTTGGCAAACAGCTGAACTTCCTGTTGGTGAAGCACTTCTTCTTCTTTCCAAATTAACGGAGGTTGGCATCCAGCTTATTGGTAGGTGAAGCACTACCTCACACTTTCCTTCTATTGACTGGATTTACTTGATCATTAAAATCTTTAATAAAAAACAAAAATCATGTTAATTAAATTATTATGTATTTTAATCCTTAATAATCACACACTCAATTAGAAGCATTTTTTCTAATTGAGTGTTTGAGCAGTTTGGCCTTGCAGAAATTAACTTTTTTACGCATCACTAGTTTATTCTTCAGCGAAACAATGTTCAGCAGTGATCACAGATAATATGATAACATTTTGTAATGTAAATTACATTTTACACGTTTTGATAAGATGGCCGACTTGAATGTCCCCTGAGGGATTTTTATAAATGCACACAATTAAATATTTCAGTTTGACTGGAAATAACACCCATATACAAATATTATTCAAAAGTAGTTTGCTTTTTTTTTTTTTTCACACACATCTGACATTTCATCTCACACCAGTCTCCTTGGTAAGAAAATAAATAAATGAACTTCATATTAAACATCAGTATGTCCAAAATGGTCGGCCATAGAGAAAATAATGCAAAAGCTGGTTGCATTTTTAACATTTTAAATAATTTGTACACAATAAATATAAAAATGGCTTGTGTTTATTTTGATTTCCATAATAGCTTTCCACTGGTGCACTGTAAACAATGCTGGGTTGTTTCAACCCAACTTTGGGTCAAATATGCACTAACCTAACTATTTGGTTAAAAAGTTTAATTTAAAAAATTTAACCCAAAAGCTGTGATAGTCAACATTTGATCCAAAGTTGGGTTGAAACAACCCATCATTTTTTGGAGTGCAGCAATAGATATTTGTATTAAAAAATGCTGACACTTTTAAGGCAGGTAATTTGAAACATTTTATTTTGTAATACAACCTCAAAAACTTTCGTGGCTGTTATAAGAACCAAAAAATCAATAGTAAGATATATCACAATGGTCATCACACTCTAGTGCAGTCCTGTCAAAGATAAAAACAGGAATCCAGAAGTCCAGAACTAAAGACTGTCCATCTAATTGTCATAATGGAGGCAATATTCACAGTTTTGGACAGGCACCTCATGCTTCAGATCTTCATAGTGGCTCATGAGGTCAATGAGATAGCTAGAAGAGCTTGAACATGACATGGATCTGTGGAAGAAAAAGAGAATTTAGCTTTCTGTCACAAATGCACACACGAAACGAGAGATCCAATAGCAGTGTTTAATGGGAAATCCAAAAATCAAATCCAAAGCAGGCAGGAGGTCAAAAACACAAATCAGTCAAAAAAAAAAAAAAAAACGAGAAAAACACAAGGGAACACGAGAAAGCTGGGTGACGGAAAACAAGGACTCCATGAAACAGAATGAGACAGGCTGGTTTATATGGACAGGTGAAAACGATGAAAGTGGAGATAGCTGAGTGCAATACCAGGTGTGCAATTAACAGTGATGAATGGGACAAAGGCTTGTGGGAATTGTATTGCCTGCAGTGGGGTGACTATGGGGAAGTGAGACCACTAGTGGACACCCAGGGAAACACAGTCCAGACACTGACACTTTCAGCCTATGAAAAGTGCCTCATTACAAATAATTTCTACTATAAAATGTTCATTTGTGTATTTGTGATCACATTACAAACCCAAAGCAATACTAAGAAGAGGTTTTCAGAACTTACTCTGCTCGGTAGAACTGCTGTCCAGTCATGTGGAGGTCTGCAGAGAAGATACATTGAGGAGCAGAGAGAGGACACTGATCTGTGTTGAGAAAACCGTGTTGCATCTCCATGGCCTGGTTAATGTTGGCTGACAAAAGCATTGTGATGTTTTTAGCATAAGAAGTCATTTGGCTTCACATCATGTCTAACCACCCAGTCCAGAATATTAACTAACATTAACCAGTGAAATCAACTCTTGGGAGGGGGGTTTAAAGATCAACAGTATACCTGTGAGCTAGCTAAATTACCTTTTTATCATAATCAAAATGCTCTACAGTGAATGGAATTACATTACTTGCGATTTCAAAGTGCAGTGGAAAAAGTCCAAAATATAATCTTGCAAAATCACTGCATTTGATTATCAAGTGTGATTGCATCATATAATAATATATGAATTTTTCTGAATCTTTCTGTCATATACACATAAACTGACAGTCGACATTGATAAACTACTACTAAATATTGTAGAAACGTAATTTTCTGTAAAGTTGCTTTGCAATGATTTGTATCGTAAAATGCGCTATACAAATAAACTTGAAATGAATTATCAACAAAAAGAATACTTCTGTTATTGTGTATACAATGTGTAGCCTATACACTGTTGATGATGACATTTACTGTACAGTCGTGGCCAAAAGTTTTGAGAATTACATAAATATTAGTTTTCAAAAAGTTTGCTGCTAAACTGCTTTTAGATCTTTGTTTCAGTTGTTTCTGTGATGTACTGAAATATAATTACAAGCATGTCATACGTTTCAAAGGCTTTTATCGACAATTACATGACATTTATGCAAAGAGTCAGTATTTGCAGTGTTGGCCCTTCTTTTTCAGGACCTCTGCAATTCGACTGGGCATGCTCTCAATCAACTTCTGGGCCAAATCCTGACTGATAGCAACCCATTCTTTCATAATCACTTCTTGGAGTTTGTCAGAATTAGTGGGTTTTTGTTTGTCCACCCGCCTCTTGAGGATTGACCACAAGTTCTCAATGGGATTAAGATCTGGGGAGTTTCCAGGCCATGGACCCAAAATTTCAACATTCTGGTCCCCGAGCAACTTGGTTATCACTTTTGCCTTATGGCACGGTGCTCCATCGTGCTGGAAAATGCATTGTTCTTCACCAAACTGTTGTTGGATTGTTGGAAGAAGTTGCTGTTGGAGGGTGTTTTGGTACCATTCTTTATTCATGGCTGTGTTTTTGGGCAGAATTGTGAGTGAGCCCACTCGCTTGGATGAGAAGCAACCCCACACATGAATGGTGTCAGGATGCTTTACTGTTGGCATGACACAGGACTGATGGTAGCGCTCACCTTTTCTTCTCCGGACAAGCCTTTTTCCAGATTCCCCAAACAATCGGAAAGGGGCTTCATCGGAGAATATGACTTTATATTGCCCCAGTCCTCAGCAGTCCATTCACTATGCTTTCTGCAGAAGATCAATCTGTCCCTGATGTTTTTTTTGGAGAGAAGTGGCTTCTTTGCTGCCCTTCTTGACACCAGGCCATCTTCCAAAAGTCTTTTCCTCACTGTGCGTGCAGATGCGCTCATACCTGCCTGCTGCCATTCCTGAGCAAGCTCTGCACTGGTGGCACTCCGATCCCGCAGCTGAATCCTCTTTAGGAGACGATCCTGGCGCTTGCTGGACTTTCTTGGACGCCCTGAAGCCTTCTTTACAAGAATTGAACCTCTTTCCTTGAAGTTCCTGATGATCCTATAAATTGTTGATTTAGGTGCAATCTTAGTAGCCACAATATCCTTGCCTGTGAAGCCATTTTTATGCAACGCAATGATGGCTGCACACGTTTCTTTGCAGGTCACCATGGTTAACAATGGAAGAACAATGATTTCAAGCATCACCCTCCTTTTAACATGTCAAGTCTGCCATTCTAACCCAATCAGCCTGACATAATGATCTCCAGCCTTGTGCTCGTCAACATTCTCACCTGAGTTAACAAGACGATTACTGAAATGATCTCAGCAGGTCCTTTAATGACAGCAATGAAATGCAGTGGAAAAGTCTTTTTGGGATTAAGTTAATTTTCATGGCAAAGAAGGACTATGCAATTAATCTGATCACTATTCATAACATTCTGGAGTATATGCAAATTGCTATTATAAAAACTTAAGCAGCAACTTTTCCAATTTCCAATATTTATGTAATTTTCAAAACTTTTGGCCACGACTGTACTCTACTGTACACATAAAAACCAAAGCATACTTTGGGCTTAAGTGTCTTGCCTAACCTCATACCTTTCTTAAAGAAAATGCAGGATGAGTCGATTGTTTTTTTGTTGTTTTTTTTTTTTGTGGTAATCAACGTTACGCAACAAATGTGTTCGACTGAGATTAATTTGTAATGAACCTGAAATATTAGAGGCATAAGCTATATAAATAAGTAGCAAACCTGGAGAATTGAGACTGTTGTGCCCTCTCGCTGATGTTAGGGGCTCTGGGTAAGGGTTTGGTCTCTGTGTCCATGTCAGAATCAAGGGGGTGCAGATTTGGGTCGCAGGGACGACCGATGGCCTTCTGGATGCAGAATGCTTATTTTTCACTCTGCACGGTTTATAGACCCAATCTGTGTTGATGAGAATAAGACATATAATAAAAAGTGTCTACCTTTTAACTTAGAGATTCTGAATATGCTCTTTAACGTCTTTGAATCTTTCTCCATAGGTTACCTGGGTACTTCTCCATGTGTTGTGCCATGATTCTGCGTGCTTCTTCGTAGTAAGGCTTCTTCTGATCTTCAGACAGTTTGTGCCATTCTAACCCAAGCTGGACACTGATGTCGCAGTTGCTGGCATTAGGGTTGGCCTTCGACACGGCAGCTCGGTGGATCTTTGACCATAAGAAGAAGGCATTCATAGGCCTTTTGATAGAAACTTTTCTGTTCTGCGATCTCGCCACATCACTTTCTGCTCACAGAGACAACGAAACAAGGGAATGTCTTCATGTATATAAATATTAATATAGTTAAAAAAAAAAGTTCTTAGGAAGAAATGGAATTGTCACTGAATCCATCATTTTACTCTTTGCTCTGAAGCTATTTTCACTATTTTGTTCTAATGAACCTTGAATCTTTTAATAGTATGCAAATATAACATTTATCTTAATAGTCATACTTTAAAAATTAATATTTCAAATATTTTTTTTAATTTAAAGTAGAAGCGTTTCTTTACAGTTCTACTCTAGAACATAAAGCATTCTACCTGCTCCAGAAGGCGGCTGAGTGAAGTTCAGACCTCGGGTGTTGATTTGCACAGAAGCCTCGCTGATTGGCTCACGGTTTATTACAGACGCCGCTCTGATTGGCTGATGGGTCACTATCGGAAAATAAGTCTCGCTGATTGGCTGATGGTTTATTTTTGAGAAAGGCGCCTCACTGGACAGATTGCAGTTAAATGACCGCGGCGGCATGTCTGTAACTGAGAAGACCGGAGGAATTGCGTTATCAGCGTTTAGCGCCATTGAAGTTTGACCTGAGGGATAAAGTGAAAATGTAACCCAGTCTGCGTTGTCCTGATTATTTCCAAAGTCTCCTGTTAATGGCCTGTTGATCGAGTTAAAACCTTCTTCTTGTGGATGATCTTGTCTGTGTGTTGTCAAGCTGTTAACTTCAGTTGGTTCACTGACTCGTTGAGCTTTGACAGGTGGACCGGGTTTCTTCAAAATAAAATTTTCTACCGTTTTGGTAGATTTTGGTACCGGTTCATCAATTGTTGAGCCCTTTTCATCGTTTCTGAACCTCATCTTAGCTCTCATTTTGGGGTGTTTATCCATTCGCTTGTCAGTAACTCAACAGTAATGGTCGTGGAATGTAAAAAAAAATGACACCGCGAGCTCCAGCGTCCTTTAAGAAAACAAAAACAAACAACATGACGAAAAGCACGTGACCACGCAAATAAAGAAAACATTGACAGAAACACTGATCTATTATAGAGAATACATTCATATATAGATCAGTGGACAGAATACTTTAAAACGTGCATTCATAAAAAAAAGACATTCATTTTAAAACAATATTTCACTTGATACATAATTAGAAAGTTTTGATCTCAATTAAATAGCTAGTGGTACAAACGTGCATCATATAATTTTAGTGTATCTTCGTTAACTCTGTAAATATTCTCCTCTAAATTATAGGGTGATTCGGCTAAATTGGGACACTATTTGCCATTGAAATGACATTGCCAAAATGTCTTAATAAACCTGAATATTTCTATATAAAGTAACAATAAAAATATTAGGGATGTTATATTATTATTATTAATTAATTAATGCATATTTAAATAACTTGATCTCACTCTCTCTGAAATTTTTTTTTCACAGATGTTATCAAAGCCTTTCAAATAAGAGTAAATATAAATAACATAATAATATACAATATCAGTAAAATCTCAATTAGAATATATATATATATAACATTTTCTCAGCCATGCATTTAAGGTCAAGTCAGGTTTGCCCCCTCCAAAATTTGCCCTCTTAACTTTCTAAAGCCTGCTATTTGAAATAATAATCAGAAAATTATTTGATAAATCTGTATTGCTGTAAATTAGTAAGATTTTATAACAGTAGAACAGGCTGCTTACATAAAATGCATATACATATGAGTTGTCACTCTGTATCTCCCAATAACTGTCATGAGATGAAATGTAACCGTGTGAGCCAAAGCATATAATGCAATAAAATACAGTGTTGACTGAGATGTACAAATAAATGTTCCTCAAAAGCCTGATCATATTTATCATATTTAATAAAAAAAAAATTCAAGTAAATCTAAGTTGCTTCATTATTAAATATTGAATCTTCAAATATAGCTCTCAAAATATCTGATCTTGAAATGTTGTTCTGAAGTTTTAACTTTCCCTGGTGTCGACACTAGAGGGAGCCACAGGACAGGAAATTCATGAATGCAGCCCATTTCCATTATTGCACAACTCATCCTCAAAAGTGGATCAAGTAGATTATTGAGATATTTCAGATAAGTTGTCATATATATATATATATATATATATATATAAAACAATCTTCAAAGAGGAGCACTACTAAATCACCTCTTTGAGATGTAACACTACTAATTTTTAAAAAATGAAAGCTATTATCCATCTATGCATCTTAATTTTAAGTTTTAAGACAGAACCAAGAAACACACTTTTAGCAACAATATCAACTATTCACTAATGAGAACGCGAAAAGTCAAGACACCATTAAAGTCACAAAAGGCCGCTTTTGATGAAATCGTTTTAATGTCAAAAAGTTTCTCAGTACAATAAAATCAAAAACTGAAATCTGAACAGAAACCATAATGAAAGAGGCGCTCAATTTCATGTTTCTCTTTACATTTGCATAAACTAAGACGTGTTTACTCGATTCACACGTCTAGAGCAATGCATTTATGCACAGGGTCTCTCTGTATAATGTTAAGAATTCAAATAAGAAACTAAAACACTATGGAATAAATCTAAATAGTAATAAAATAAAGATTTGGTCATTTTGAACATAATGCCTCAGTGCCTGATGGAGGGCCCCTTGTTAAGCAGCATATGAAAAAATGGACAAAACCAAATGTTAAAAGAAAGACAAAAAGTGACAAGTAAACATCATTTGTGGTTCACAATGCCTTCATCGATTCCATAGCCATCCTATTATCCTGTGACAGACATTTCAGAAATTTAACACTGACCCGCAACAATGCTTGAAACTGTAAAATCGATACATACAAGAAAAGGATATTACGGATATGACTGTTATTATGAGGCATTATAAATACCAATTCAAGTAGTTACTAGAAATGTGTAACACTACTCCTGCTACAATGACAAATTCAAGGGAAGAGACCCCAAGAAATGTAGCACTATCCCCATCCGTATCATTCAAGAATGTAATGGGTTCTGCTTTTCGTGTAACACATCCTTTCTAAGACAGTTTTGGATTCATCAAGTACGGTTAATAACCTTCACACACATTTGTATCATTTAAAAGGTGGCCCTTTCACAGGCAGGCACACTTCAAATTACGGTCAGGTAGCTTGCTACACAAAAGTACTCAAACTATATCCACAGATATAGTCTGTTCAAAAAATAAAAGAGTTGACCATATTCATGTAAATAACAGGTGCTGGAGTGATAACGAAATATAAGGAGTGACTTTATATCTGATAAATTGTAAAAATTCAAACTGAAAACAAAAACATGAGTAAATATTAAGGATCTGTGGTAAACCGTTTCATCTTATACCGTCTGAGAACTGAGTCAAATCATTTATTTCTTGCACACCAAGATATTTACAAATCAACCCTTTGTGGCCTTTAAATCACAGCATGAATAATGTAAATTATGAGGTAATTTCTGAAATCAGTCGTGTTTGAAAAGTGAACAGGGCCATGATGAAAAAAAAAGTGAAAAAAAAAAAGTGTGTCTGATGTTTCTGTTGTGAGGGGAAAATGTACCAAACTTCACACAGTCATCTTTTTTCTTTTAAAAGTATATTATATGCTTTACACCATTTACAAAAGATCCACCCTGTGATTATCAACCCCACATGGAAGAAAAGCAGATTCTTGTGTGTTTCTCTCAGTATCTGTTAACGAATAAGGACAAATGATTGAAGAGTCATGACACAGGCTAGTTTTGTCAGTTTTGTCCATTTTACTGGATGCAGCTCCTTCTCTTGAGAAGGTGTATTTGGACCGTTAACCCTCTTGGAGTGATTCACCCTTCATTTCCCAAAGTTGCCAAAGTTTGCAAAGGCATCTTGTTTAGGTTGCACCATGGCGGGGTTCATGCCCTGGCCAGTCCCCATGCTGGGCATGCCCAGGGCACCTTGCAGGCCTATTCCAGCGGGCATCATATTCATGCCCACGAGTCCTTGATTGATAGGCATTCCTCCGATACTCACAGAGCCCATTCCCATGGTGCCCGTCGTCATAGTAGGAGGCATTCCCATGGCCATGGGCCCCCCGGTCATCAAGGGGTTCACTCCTGGTCTGGGAGCGGCCACTGAGGGCTGGGCATTCAGTGTCATTCCGGCGAAATTCTGGGCGACCATGTTCAATGGTGGCTGGACACCTAAATGAGGAATATATTAGAGTTAAAATGTGAATTAAATAACACATGTGATTGCTTATGACTGTTGATAACCTCAAAGAACAAACTTTAATCAACGCAAGGCAAGACGATCTGATCTGACCATGAAGATAATTGTCAGAGGATTTCTGACCTTGCTGCATCATGGTGTTGAGTGTGGGCTGTGAAGGTTTGGGAGGGTTCAGGCCTGCAGACAGGAAATCCAGGCTGATGTTCACGCTTGGGTCTGACCAGGTCGCAGGCATCGATACCTTCCCACCTGACTTTTGTAGTCCCATCTGCTGGGGCAATAATGGGCCGCCTATTGTCTGACAAGGAAGAGGAAATTACATTCTCTCTCATAATTACAACAAAATATACTCTATTAAACTCATAATAATTTCAAATTACAGCACCATTTTTTTACTATTATAAATTTAATATGATGATTTGCAATAATGGAATACTGAACAATACATTGTACTGTAGCACTTTTTACTTCCAATATTTTAGGCGACTCATATTTTTCATAAAACTAAGTTGGTTAGCACTCATAATAGGACAAAGCTGGATTACCAACATGCATCCATTTAATTCAACCCATATATGACCTCGAAACTGATTCACCGTATTATATTCTGATCCTGACCTGCCAACCATGGGAATATATTCTGAGCGCACTACTTCAGTTTCCCACTTCTCACTATACCAAGTTATTCAACATATGCATCAGCTGTGAGGACAAAATGCATTCATATATTCTTGAGGCAGGGATGCAAAGTCATCGGGGTGAAAATGGTCTCAAAGTTGATCTCTAGGGGTGCATCACGGGGGTATTCTTACCCCTAAGAGAATAATGCTGAAATGTCAGCTTAACAAGGTGGATTTACAATATATTTTAGCATGTGGATATAGCGGGTAAAAACAAGGAATGTCTTAATTAAATTAGTGTTGCCAGATCTTGCTAGAAAAAAGCAAATAAGAACAAAAATATAATAAAATTTAATTCAAAATGTCTTGGGAAAAGTCAAAATAGCGCAACCTGCCTATTTTATTAATTGTGTATCGTTTTATGAGCCAATCCCACACAACCAGTCCAAAGACGCTTAAAACAAGTGAACAAGCAACACTTCATGAACGCACTCTTTGAAGCAGCCTTCCAAAACATAGAACACTGCTGTTCTAGATTTAAATGCAGATATCACTCCTGAAACTTTGAGGTGTGTGTGTCACTTAAATGCTTGGAGTCCTGCATCCCTCATCAGCCAGCTTCATCATTGTAATTGAACATTACATGGTCCAAAAAATCATTTCTTTTTTATTGACAACAGTGAAGGTGCACAAGTCACACCTACTTTGACGTCAGAATGAATACCTGTTATGCAAAATGCATACAGGTTGGTGAATCTGCGGATCTGGGAAGCCTTTCTGACGAACCGAACCGACGTTTACCTGTGATCTGGACAGAGGTGTGGTTGCGTTCTGCTGGCACATGTTGAAGGTCATGCTTTGGGATGCACTGAGGCTGCTGTTGTTGGGGGTCATCAGGTCAAAGAGGTCAGCGGAAGGCGGTTGGGTGGATGTGGGCACAGGGGCGGCTGGAGCGGGCACGTCACTGAACAGATCTGGGACGACAGAAGGAGCAGGGACAGCAGGAGGACTGGTGGAGGAGAAGGCGTTCCAGTCACCAAACTCACCATTACCAGTAGACAGCGATCCTGAGGAGATGAAATAAATTAGAACCATTAAATAAACGAACAAAAAAAAAAACACATTGGTACCACCGTTCAAACATTTGGGCCAGTGAGATTTTTTCCCAAGGGAATTAATACTTTTATTCAATAGGGATGCATTAAATTGATAAAAAGTCACAATCCCATTTTTCAAATAAATATTGTTGTCTATGGAAGCCCATTTCTGCCACTGAATAAAAAAAGATCCCTGCGACTTATCTAACAATTGTGACTTTTATTTTATTTGCAATTGCGAGCTTATATTTTGCAATTCTGACTTTCTTTTCTCAGAATTGCATTATACAAACTCGTATATAATCGCATGTTGTAAAGTGAGAATTACGATATAAAACTCATTTTAAGAAAATAGTATTTTTTTTAACAATTAAAAAAAATACATAATCAGAATTGTGATTAAAATGGTCAATTGCAAGATATAAACTCACAATTAAAAAAAAAAAAAAAAAAAAAAAAAAAAATATATAATAATAATAATAATAATATTATATATATATATATATATATATATATATATATATATATATATATATATATATATATATATATATATATATATATATATATATATATATATATATATAAATCCTGAATTGTGAGTTTATATTTAGCATTTCTGACTTTATAACTCGAAATTTCGATTTTATTACAATTTTGAGAAAAAAAAGTCAAGAACTGCAAGATGTAAATTCTCAGTAACCTTTTTTTTTAATGTAATTCAACAAATAATTAAAATAAAATATTAAGTACCACAGCAATTTTCAGCTGTGATAAAAAAATTTTTTTGAGCAGCAAATCAGCATATTATATATTTTTCTGAAGGATCATGTGATACTGAAGACCAGAGTAATGATTCTGAAAATTCAGATTTGCTATTACAGGAATATGTACAATAATAAAGAAAAGTTCTTTGAATTTGCAATATTTTTTACAGAATTTTTGATCAAATAAATGCAACCATGTTGAGCATACGAGTGACCATTTTACAACCTGAACTAACAAAATGTTCCATTTGATATCATAGTGAGGGATCCCTGCGGACCTTCATTTTTTTCCCTGTACGTTTATGCATATTGGTTGCATCACATAACATTTATATATTTCCAAGCTTTGACTGGGGAAAAAGTTTAAGCTGAATCATCTTTTCAATTGTTCCCCTCAATAAATCCTATCTGAACTCTGTATTTATGCTTACATACACGTTTATTATTATTAATGATTAGTGTTAATTGTCCTACTGACAAGGTTATTGGTTCACTGTTGTGTGGCTGTTCTTGAGGACTTCTAACTGTACACACACACTGCTCTTAAGGAGTGTGTCTCTGTCAGGGGAGATGGGGCATGGATGATGGGAGCTGACGTGTGTCTGTGCTCATAACACTCAGCAGGTAGCAGCTCCATCTGGACCCTCAGTCACTCATCAATATTTCACTGTGTCGTGTGTTGCTACTCCAATCATATTTCAGACAAGTCAACAGAATTGTCATCCTCCTGCCCACCAGAAAAGTGTAACTCGCTCTACACTGAGCCGAGGCCCAGGGAGAGAAGAGGATGATGGGAAAAGTCAATACAAGCATGCCCATTTCTCTCTGTAAAGTGGAATAAGTTGTAATAACTTTCTTAATGCTCAGCTAGGACAAACTCTGCAGATGTTACGTCTAAAATTACTCTCCACACCACAAAATGAGAAAACAATTGGCGAATAAAAAAATCATATCAATGGGACACAAACATCAACTAAAGAAAAGCTTAATAACTGCAGCACTTCTGTAGGGCCCTATGAGACCAGTTAATTTTTTTTATTTCTTAAATTACATTTTAGTATGCAAAAAGCATGCATAACCATAACCAAAATGAAACTTATTCAATTTAACATCAATTTATTAGAAGTTTAACAAAATTTTTACAGCCTAATTAAATATATTTAAATTTTCCCAAATTCAGTTTTAGACATTTTAATATTTTTTGGGGATTCGATTTTAATTGTTTTATTAAACTTTAACATATCAAAAGCATGTCTAATCAACCGAATCATAACACTGATTAAAAAAAAACAAAAACAATAATAGACTGAAATGTTTCATCTTTAAAAATAAATACAATCGGTGTTGTCTGTTTGAATTTTTTGGAATTTAGAATTTAACTCAAATTTTAAAAATGGTGGTAACCAAATGAAGGTATAAATACTAACAATGGAATTAAATTAAACAATTGTAATTTTTTTTTATAACAAGAACAGTGCTTCAAAACTATGGTTTATTGTTCAAATGAAAACATGGAAGAAAAATGAACTTATTTCTTTAAAAGAATTTAAATATTAATTATTATGATTATTATTATTATTATAACTACTACTACTATAACTTTGAGAAATACATTCTACTGTACAATAGTAATAAAAGTACTGGTGTCAAACTTTCAAATTAAACCAAACTATTTAATGTGTTTTTGTGAAGACCTTTGAGTTTCTTTGTGTATCTGATGATCAAATGGTGAAAAGCTCGTGAAGTGACTCTCAGAGCAGCTCTGGAGATGAAGTTTGTGTTTCATGTCCTCATGAAGTGAGAAGGCAGACACTAAACCATGAGCGTCACACGTGTTTGAGTAGTGCATAGTAGTAGACAAAACTGTACCATTAATTCACACAGCACATGCAGACTTTATATTTAAATATGCAAACAACTTTTCCTTGAAATAAAAAATGTACCATTACTCTAGAACTTTGTTTCCCCAAAACATTTTTTTTTTACCTGACATCAAGAGAACTGAAGGCATGCTACACACAAGTTTAAAACCCTTGAAATAGGACAATGCTTCACTGACAGGCGATATTACATGTTCTTATGGTAATGCTTTACCATCAAAAATGCAGAGGGAGACATTTACAGTTTGCAAGAAATTGTCTGATGAGGTAAAAACATAGTTTTGGCCCATGTGCAGTTGGTTCACACATACCAGCAGCGGACGGGAGACTGACAGAGGCAGCAGGAGAGGAGAAGTCGGCAAAGTCACCAATCAGATCGGAGTTTCCACCTGCAAAACATTTAGATTTAGAATGCAACTATACAAGTTCAATAATCTGGTTTCTCAAAGAAGTCTCTTATGCTCACATTTATTATGAAAAAGAAAAAAAAAATCAGTAAAAAGAGCAATATTGTGAGCTATTACAATGTCACTTTGGATCAATTGGATCAAAATATAATCTTTTTTTCTTTTTCTACTGTGACTACAACAGAGTAGGACCAGTTGATCTGGATGTGGGACTAAAATTCAGATGCACAGACAAACACTCGTGTCCAAACACACACACACAATTAGGCTGTAACAGCTCTTGACCTCCTGACTGATGCTAGCGGACACAGCACAGCTGTTGGGCTGCTGACAGGATATGGAGGGACAACAGCATCTGTGCACCCATCTCTCTCTTTCTCACACAACTCACACCCATCTGGGGCACTTAGATGTCTCTAAACAACTTCCATGACTATGGCTTTAAAAGCTACATCAACTTTCAGGAAAAAGTTTCTGTCCGAGTCCCTGCATGGAGGAAACCGAGCTCAAAAATTAACAAATGACCAAGTAGCAAGCGTTATATGCTCCAACCACATTGAGCTGTGGTGTCCATACAGGAGGTGTGGGGGTTCGAGCTGGTTTGTGAGTGGTGTTTAAACCCTAAGTATAAGCAATAACAGGTGACGCTTAGCAAAAAAGTACTCGTTGAAATGTGGAAAATGCAGCTGATGGGGTCTTACCTGAAGACACTGGTTGACCAGAGCCAGAGTCCACCATCAACAGATCTGCAAGCCCTGTGCTGGATGACTGACTCACTGATGTCTGAGAAGAGAATGAAGAACGTCACATTTCACTTCTACCACATGAAGGCAGCACAGGCTTCCTTTTGCAACCCTTCAGAGAGAGGACTGTAGAGGTGCACTCTGGTGTTTTTCTCTAGAATTTGCAGGCTCTTTATTTAATTGCAGGGCTCTTAGACTTTGCATTAACCCATTTTGCAGGTTCTATGTAAAAATGTATATGAATTGCTTAATTTATAACGTATTTATTAATATACAAAAAATTCATTCAAAATGATTGGAAAGGATACATGCTTAAAATTATTACAATTCATTCTTATTTGTGACTCTGGACCACAAAAGCGTCATAAAGGTCAATTTTACGAAATTGAGATTTGTACATCATCTGAAAGTCGAATAAATAAGCTTTCCACTGAAGTATGGTTTGTTTTGATAGGATAATATTTGACAAATATCAGAAAATCTGGAATCTGAGGGTGCAAAAAAGAATCGCCTTTAAAGTTGTCCAAATGATGTCCAATGCGATGCATATTACTAACCAAAAATTATGTTTTGATATATTTACATTAGGAAATTTACAAAATGATCTTTACTTAATATCCTAATGATTTTTAGCGTTAAAACCCCCCCCCAAAAAAAACACCTGTACCGGTAATTTTGACCCATTATTTGTATTTATGGCTTACCTGTGCTACTAATGACTGGTTTTGTGCTACAGGGTCACATTTCACAATATTTTAACATTATTGTTGTTTATTGTTTGTTATTATTATTATTATTGTTGTTGTTCCTGTTTTTGACAAATATGTTGAAGACATAATTGTTTGATGTAAAAATACATTTAAATTGATTTATTTATAGATTTTATTATTGTTATAACTATTATTATTATTGTTATTATTATTATTATGATAAACACAAATTATATTATATATAACTAAAATATAACACCTGAGCAGCATAGAGCGCCCTCTGGCGGCTGTAGACGGTAATGTTTTCTCTTGGTTCATGTCAAATTAATTTTGATAAATCAGTCGCACCTGACTATAAGTCGCAGGACCAGCCAAACTATGAAAAAAAGTGCAACTTATAGTCTGGAAAATACGGTAAATATGTTGAAGCTTCAATTAGATGGTGGAACTGACATTACTGAAGTTATCGGCAAATATTATCCTGCCTATTTTTGCACCGCAGCCATCCATTTTATAATGCACCATTAACACCAGGATGAATTTGGATGAAGGCAGTATATTTTACCTTGTTGTTGTCAGCATCTGGACTGCTTTTGCTGCCAGTGTAATGAGCGGCTGCGCCCAGGTCGACCGTTTTGGACGGGACTCCGCCGCGTTTGCGTGTAGAGGAGGTGGTGTTGGTGGAGGTGATTGCATCTGTGTTCTGTGTGATCTGAACGCTCTTGGTTGTTACGATCTCCTCGTCATCCTTAAACTGCGACTTTGCAGGACGATCGTTCTGTGAAACTCTGTCCTCCTCATTGTCACTGCAGGAAGAGGCAACAGTAAGACAAAAAAAATAATACAGTAGCTACCGCTGCTTCAGTTTCATAGCTTTTCATTCTATGGCAAATGAAAACTTAGTCATGCACCTGATACGATCTGGCGAGTCATCCCTCTCCTTCTTGCGGAATTTGTTGATGGTGTCATCAATGGTGCTTCCAATTTTGTCACTTATCTCCCCAAGTTTTTCACTGAATGGGAAGCTGCTCTTGTTTTTTTCCCAGTCCTCCTCCCATTTGCTTTTAGATTCGGGGTCAAACTGCTCTCCCGCTGAAAACGTGGATACAGAATTAGTTAGGTACTGAATTGGTTTCAGATATTTAAAGCTTCAGATTGAAATTCACAAAATGCCAGTTTGCACCAGCGAAGATAACTATAATCATAACTATAAAGTGTTATTAATTGTTATAATTCTATGAAAATAACAAGGTCCATCTATAATAACAACGGCACGTTCAAAACGATTCTTCCAGCTGATGAATGATAAAAACAGTGACAGTCAATTGAAATCCATTCTGCTTCACAAAGCTTGAGCACTTAAAGCAGTAGATGGCATAATTGCAACATGCTTCGAATACAGTTTTTGTGTGTAGGTGTGGGAGCTAATGAAGTTATCTTTATAGTTATCATTCTTGGTGTGAATGGGTAATTTTAAGTAAGACAAAGCATTTACTGCACATGAAGCACATAAAAGCACATGAAGATGTTTAGGATATTTAAGTATATTTAAGACTATTTAAATTACCTCAAACATGATAAAACTGAATTTAAGACATTTTTTGCCCCCTTGATGAACTTGTACAAGAAATGCACTTCAAACTTTGAAAAGCATGGAAAATACACCTGACTAAAAACTTGACAAACTTAAAGTATAACTTAAAATCAAGCCGTTTACCTCCCCTCTGACCCCGCAGTATTTGCCATCATTATGCCATCATAAATTGGCAATTTGAAAGTGTAGTACAGCTAATAATATCAGAGCAGCAAATCAAAGCAAAAGTCAAGCAAACATTTTTGACTTTGCACACAAGTAACATCCCTAATGGCATGACAAGGAACGTGGCATCTTGACTTGATTAGACAGCTCTAAGAGAAAACATGTATAACAAAAAGCAGAGATCTGATTATTTCTTCTAACCTGATCAAAAACATCACAAAAATGATACAATGAGCAAAGTTGAAAAAGTGATAGCCCTGAAATCAAAACAGCTCTAATCAAAAGATCAGTTGTGGGAAGAAGGGAATCCAGTGGGAATTTTCCTCACTATGCGAAAAAACTTCTAAGGGCCTAAAACAAATCCCTGTGGGACATCTACAGTATACAGACATAGCAGCTCACTTTTGGGGTCAATCACAGTTTCAAGAGATGAAAATAATGCCTCAAAATGACCTGTGACGGAAGGGAATTTCTTGGTTTATTTGATTATAAAGTTACCCACTGGAACAATCACAACAACATCACAATACAATTAGAAAAAAAGAAAAAAGCACCTGACGAAAAAAAGGACTATTATAAGAACAACTCCTGAGAGCATCAACAATCTCTCTCTCTCTCTCTTTATTGGTTAACATTCAGTCTCTACATAACATGCTTTACAGTCTCAAAATTGTTTGCTTGGGAAATATTAGTTTACAGATATTAATTTAGAGCAGATTATTTTGGCTTGCATTTGCACCAATTAAGAAGTTGTCAGACTGTTAAGTCATGAATGATGCAGGCATAACCAGTTTGACAGACAGACAAGACTTTTTGCACATATTCCAGGAATGCCGCAAATAACATTTATCATGTTTTTTTTTAGGTTTGCACAAGTTTGGGGCACAACAATTTGTTTGTCCAACTGACAGCAGACAGCAAAATGTCTGTGAAACCCGTTTGAAAAATGTCTGATAAACAGTCGCCGTTCCATTTAGAGGCACTATAGAAATCATCCACTTTCAAATTTAGAAACACTCAAATTTGCTACATTTGATCACTTACAGTTACTCCGTTTGAAGCCTCCCATGCTGTCAGAAGATACTCCAATGTATTTGTCTTTATTCTTCTTGGCTTTCTTCCTCTCCTCACGTAACCGGTCATCATCCTGAACAAACTCTACCATTTCTTTCACCTTCTGCCGTACGTTAATGCCCTGGTCCTTACCATTTTCATCTAGCAAAATAGAAAAGAGAATGTCAAGTCATAAGGAACTGTTTGGCCCATTTAATCTGGTTTCTTCAAACAACCATTGGATACAGAGAGAAAAATATAAAAAGCTGGAATGTGACTCCACACAAAAAGTTCAGTAGGTAAAATTTTATCAGATAAGATGATGTCGTAGTCAACTTTCTATGTTGTAATGCCAGAACTTTGCTATTGAGATTTACTGCAAGGATGTAGTAAATGATTTCTTCTAATAAAATATTTATTGAACACAAATTCAGCAAATCCTTTGAGTTGAATACCGAAACGAAAACAAAGCTACTATTGTGCTAAAGCTAATGTTCATGTCTCAGTAGATGACTAAAAATATGTCTCGTTTGAAAACCCAACAATTCTTTGAAACATATTTAGAACAAGGCACAGAGCTTTAAATAGCTACAAAAAGGAAACAGCAACAACACCTCTAGCACTGATGATGATGTTCTATACTTATTGTTCCTGCTCTATTCTTCACTTATCACACAAATGTATCTTAAAAATACAGTGTCTGTTAACGAACAAAAAGTTAACGAACAAAAAGTTATTGTTTCTCCATAATGAAATACAACCCGAATTCCGGAAAAGTTGGGACGTTTTTTAAATTTTAATAAAATGAAAACTAAAGGAATTTCAAATCACATGAGCCAATATTTTATTCATAATAGAACATAGATAACGTAGCAAATGTTTAAACTGAGAAATTTTACACTTTTATCCACTTAATTAGCTCATTTAAAATTTAATGCCTGCTACAGGACTCAAAAAAGTTGGCACGGGGGCAACAAATGGCTAAAAAAGCAAGCAGTTTTGAAAAGATTCAGCTGGGAGAACATCTAGTGATTAATTAAGTTAATTGATATCAGGTCTGTAACATGATTAGCTATAAAAGCTTTGTCTTAGAGAAGCAGAGTCTCTCAGAAGTAAAGATGGGCAGAGGCTCTCCAATCTGTGAAAGACTGCGTAAAAAAATTGTGGAAAACTTTAAAAACAATGTTCCTCAACGTCAAATTGCAAAGGCTTTGCAAATTTCATCATCTACAGTACATAACATCATCAGAAGATTCAGAGAAACTGGAGAAATCTCTGTGCGTAAGGGACAAGGCCGGAGACCTTTATTGGATGCCCGTGGTCTTCGGGCTCTCAGACGACACTGCATCACTCATCGGCATGATTGTGTCAATGACATTACTAAATGGGCCCAGGAATACTTTCAGAAACCACTGTCGGTAAACACAATCCGCCGTGCCATCAGCAGATGCCAACTAAAGCTCTATCATGCAAAAAGGAAGCCATATGTGAACATGGTCCAGAAGCGCCGTCGTGTCCTGTGGGCCAAGGCTCATTTAAAATGGACTATTTCAAAGTGGAATAGTGTTTTATGGTCAGACGAGTCCAAATTTGACATTCTTGTTGGAAATCATGGACGCCGTGTCCTCCGGGCTAAAGAGGAGGGAGACCTTCCAGCATGTTATCAGCGTTCAGTTCAAAAGCCAGCATCTCTGATGGTATGGGGGTGCATAAGTGCATACGGTATGGGCAGCTTGCATGTTTTGGAAGGCTCTGTGAATGCTGAAAGGTGTATAAAGGTTTTAGAGCAACATATGCTTCCCTCCAAACAACGTCTATTTCAGGGAAGGCCTTGTTTATTTCAGCAGGACAATGCAAAACCACATACTGCAGCTATAACAGCAGCATGGCTTCGTCGTAGAAGAGTCCGGGTGCTAACCTGGCCTGCCTGCAGTCCAGATCTTTCACCTATAGAGAACATTTGCCGCATCATTAAACGAAAAATACGTCAAAGACGACCACGAACTCTTCAGCAGCTGGAAATCTATATAAGTCAAGAATGGGACCAAATTCCAACAGCAAAACTCCAGCAACTCATAGCCTCAATGCCCAGACGTCTTCAAAGTGTTTTGAAAAGAAAAGGAGATGCTACACCATGGTAAACATGCCCCGTACCAACTATTTTGAGACCTGTAGCAGAAATCAAAATTGAAATGAGCTCATTTTGTGCATAAAATTGTAAACTTTCTCAGTTTAAACATTTGCTATGTTATCTATGTTCTATTGTGAATAAAATATTGGCTCATGTGATTTGAAAGTCTTTTAGTTTTCATTTTAAAAAAATTTAAAAAACGTCCCAACTTTTCCGGAATTCGGGTTGTATTAACATTTATCTTGTGCAAATAAGCCCTCAAGGGGTCTTCCTGTCAGAGAGTAACCCAAGAGCATGAGGCTATATCCAGTATGCTTGACACCTGGGAAAGTGTTACGTTGGTATATTTGAGTTTTGATAAATCAATGTTTTGGCCAAAAATCTCAAATGTAATTTCTTCACATCACTCTGCAACAGAATCAAAATACTTGTTTGCTTATATTTGCCCTTTTGCAGATTGCTTGAACAACGATTTTTAAAAGCTTTTAACCTTTTTATCTCTATAAACTTACCTAAAAAATGATAATTTTCCAAAGAGCGCAGATCGTAGATATGTTCTCTGGTGCTGGTGACCACCCGCTCTGACCCATTTCTGATGAGGTACGCTAATAGTAATAAGGCCTGCACACATGAAAGATGGATTAGGGATATTTCCAAAATGAACATAGCTACAAGAGTTTAATGCAGGATTCTGGGTAAATATGTAAACTCTTTAATACACTGAAGGGAACAAGTAAAAATTATTGTCTATGTGCTACAGATGGAGCACATGGACAACATATTAATAATTATTCTATTACACTCAGATAACTGGACTCAGCTGGAATATTTAAAATTATGATGCACATTTACAACCACACATTACTTTGTGTGAAGAAATGAATGAAAATTTACTACTTGCACAACTACTTCCACGTTCTACTTATTACAGTTCAGGAGTTTCTGGTTGGTGTTTAGCGTACCTACATACAGACTAGGGGTCTAACGGTACGTGTATTTGTATTTTGTGTGCGGAACACATACATTTTCGTGTTTCCAAACGAACATTAAGTGGTGAAAGTCTCCTCGTTCAGTGCAAATCCCACCCTGCAGCTGATTCTAAGGCCAGTGACACACTGGCTGCGTGGCGTGAGCGTGGCGTTTCTGCTGCGTGTCAGTTGCGTGGCGGCTGCTTCACTGTTTTCTGTGTCTTTACACACCAGAATCGTGCCTGACGTGGCGCTGGCGCACTGCTGCTACTGTAGGTGACATAGAGGGAGGCCGCAGACAGACCAGGATCTGTCTTCACGACAACAATATCTATACTTCATGTTTAGCATAAATATAAAGCCTACTGATAAAGGACACCGTCAACAGTATTGACGGCAAAATAGACTATATTTGACAGGTGCAATATGCCAGTGTGTCACCGGCCTAAGGTTTTCAAAAGGCATCACACGAGTGTGAACATCACTACAACTAGGAAAAAAACGGTTGTAATTCAAACGCAGCTCCCGTTGGCATTTAAACAGACCTTTGCTCTTAATTCCGATCGGTCCAACGCAATAACGAAATCTGAGCAGGTCTAAAAACTGAAACTGTTGATGCTGCACTTCACACTTTGGAAAAGTTATATATATTTTTTAAATATGAGCAGGCCTACAAGCTGGGATTGGTAATGCTGCACTGTAATCATAGTTATTTACTTATATTTTTCATTATATTTTATTATATGATATTGGTTTAAGACTGAGAGTATTTTATTTAGTGGAGAACTTTGCAGCAGTATTTTATTTCCTATTCTTTTTTTATTTTATATTTTATTAAGAAGTATAAAAAAAAGTACTCCATTACCAATAGTCCGATACAGTGGGTAAAATAAATATTGAACACGTCACCATTTTTCTCAGAAAATATATTTCTAAAGGTGCTGTTGACATTAATTTTTTCACCAGATGTTGATAACAACCCAATTAATCCATACATACAAAGAGAACAAAACAAATAAGTTCAGAAATTAATTTGTGTATTAAACTGGAATGACACAGGGGAAAAGTATTGAACACATGAAGAAAGGGAGGTGCAAAAAGGCATGGAAAGCCAAGACACCAGCTGAAACCGATCAGTAATTAGAAACAAATCCTCTCCCAGTCAGTGGAAATTAATATTAGCTTTTTCAGTCCCAACACCTACAGTATCAGGATGATGAAGATGTAACAAGGGTGGACATTTCAGCAACACAATGATCCCAAACACACCCAAGGAAATTCAAGTGGTTTCAGGAAAAGAAAATAGAGCTGTGTGGAAGAATGGGCCAAAATTACACCCGAGCAATGCATGCGAATAGTTTGTCCTACAGGAGGCATCTTGAATCTGGCATTACCAACAAAGGCTTTTGTACAAACTATTAAATACATTTCAGTAGTTCAATACTTTTTTCCTGTGTCATTCCATTTTATTACACACAAATTAATTCTGAACTTATTTGTTTTGTTTTATTTGTATAAATGGATGACTTGGGCTGTAATCAACATCTATTGAAAATTTCATGTCAACAGCATCTTGAGCTGAGCTGAGAAAAATGAATATTACTTATTTTACCTGCCGTATATAAGAACATCCAATGCATTGGCCAATATCTGGACTTCTACAAAAAATTGTGTAAATGAAGCGTACAATCAATTTCAGCAATCGTCTCATTTGAAGGTGAAAATATGATGCAAGATGAGCAGTGCACTGTACCTTGTAAACTCTTCTCCAATTCTTCTTGTTGTCTTTCAGCATTCTAGTCCAAAGCATGTTCATAACTTCAGGGAACTGCTCGTACATAAATGTGGATCTGCATTAAAGTAGATTACTCGCATTATGTACAATGGATTTATACTAAATGAATAAAGTTTTTCAACCTTGTATTATGCTAATTGATTTAACACTTTAGGAATGTATTCACAATCAGAACACAAAAACTACTTTCAATAGAATATAATGTTTTGTAACCAGTTGTATAATATGCCATGTTTTTCATCCGGTCAAAAAAATGGAATTAATACCACTGACAAACTAACAGCTTTAAAGATATTTGTATATTGTCCAACAATTTGTAGGGTTTTTTTTATTATTATATTTTTGGTTATTTTGTGTTTCTTATGAAAAATGTGTTGATAGTACTAACACAGGGTTTCTATAAGGGTTTAGCATATTAAAATACTGCCTAACCCTGAATTCTTTTATATATATATATATATATATATACAGTAATTTAGCACGGGACACTAAATTCATGTAAAAAACTAAACAAAAAACAACTCTAAAAAACGACATGAGGATGTAATGACTAAACTTTCAGATGATCTCAAGTCTAAGGCATTATGCAAAGCAACTGAACTCATCAGCTATCAATGATGAGATAATTCTGAAGTAATTGCCCTGCACAAATGTTCTGCGGTAGTTGAGCATAGAGTCAGTGAATGCCTGAAAACTGAAAGGGAGCACGTAGTCCTCTTACCACCCAGCAGGCTGAGCACTTACTTGGCAATCTCACCCATGAGCTGACCAGATGGGCCCCAGGGGTCATCATTGGTGGCTTCTCGAACCTTGGACTCTATTTCTGAGTAGTTCATCACAACATTGGTGCTGGGAAACAGAGAAAAATAAAGAACCACAAATAAACACCAGGCAACCACACACAAGTCCATTTATTGTTACACATGAAAAAAAAAAACTTTCTTGAGCCAGTCAGCTTTGGTCGACTGGTGTGTATTTTGGACTGATAGAAGAAAACATGCTGCCAAAAGTTTAAATGGGTTTAGATGAAAAACTGTACTGACAGCTCTGTTTAGTGTTAAATCTACTGAGCATTCGTGTGACTTAACCGATTTGTTGAGATTGTCATAGATTAACCCATCATTCTATGGAAAAAAATAGTAGTATTACAATTCTGAATAGTGGAATTAAGAGGCCACAATATCTTATCTACTAATGAAATGTATGATTCACATATTGTATATAATCTGCCATGCAGAGTCCTAACAAGAGATTCTAAGCTAGCCACATTTTTGTGACCTATCAGAGAATAATCATTTTGCTATCAGCCTTAAAAATTCAAGAGATAGCCCAACTTGTAGACCACTCTTTTCAGTTTTTAACTTGCTACCAGAAAGGTAATGAAAAAGGAGTGTGCCACATCATTAAGAGTTAATGCTCATGTCAAACTTGTTTGTTTTCCACAAAACTTCAGAAGTCAGGAAGCGTAGGAGGACATGACAATGAAATGATGTGCCTTTATTCGGGATTGAAAATAAAAGTGAAGTCCTGGTGCTCATCAATGCTATTTAAAAGTCAAATGAAGAAAGTAAGTAATTTAAACACACACACACACACACACACACACACACACACACACACACACACACACACACACACACACACACACACACACACACACACACACACACACACACACACACACACACACACACACACACACACACACACACACACACACACACACACACACACAGCAAGTTTCAACTCCAGTCGACCAGGCCAAACTGACAATTCACTTCAGATGATGACAGTATCACAAAAACATACCAATTACTATTTAACAGGGTTGAAAGAGGGTCAGTGCAATAACATTTCAATGTTAACTATGGAGATATTTAACAGAATGGCCTAGCTACTATTTCCATTCAACAAAAGGCCTGTCCAATTTGGCCAAAAATATCATCACAATACACATATTTCCCCCAAATCATACAATAATCAATATTTATCACAATATTCATTTAACCTTAATGGGAAAGGAAATGCTTTCCACATATTTGCTTAACCTTTAATGAATGTAAACACAACCCATTTGATCACAGTTAAACTCCACAGAGCAGCTTTGAGAAGTACGTTTAAAAAACAACAACAACAACAATTTCTACCACAATTTCTTTAGGTTAAACAAGAGTATTAACCAAAATTCAGTCATTTACAGAATTTTGTTTCAGCAGTGAAGGTCACTTTGACAGATGACACTGAGGGTGATCTATTGTAATTTATAGCTGTAATTCCCACCCCGTCCAGTTGGTGGAGAATACACTCCAGTGTGGCAGCAGAGCGCGATCATCAGCGTCCAGAACAAAAATAAAACTGTCACAAGTTTTTGCTATGCTCTTGATTATGTAGAGGCGAGAACCCTCTAGTAAAGTGAAAAAGATGATCAGTTCACGTGCGCTGCCGCTTCATTTGATGTGTCTACAACGATCTATCATGCCACATTAAACGGTATTCATTGCTTGAATTTCCTAATAAAATGGACAGAATTTGAAATCTGAGACTTTGTTTCATACCAAAAGTAACTATATACAAAGTTTAGTCTATTGCGATTCATTGGATAGGAGGTACACTATACGCATGTATGATTCATTCATCAAAACGGAATGGATTGGGATTTAAAAATCGATATTGGTTCATAAAAACGAGAATCTATTAAAATGAAATGTATTTGTTTCACCCAGCCCCAGCATATTTTGTTGTTTTTAGTGTTGAACATGAAAAGTGACGTAATAAATGTATAAGCCCATATGCTCGTCCTCTAGGTTCATTTTTAAAAATAAAAATGTGAACAAAAATTCAAGCAATTAAATGTTATTATAATTAAAACATCAAAATTTAAATGACAGGTAATAATAGATTATGACAATTTTTTCAATTCTGTCAAAATGACGGACAATGTTCAAGTCTAACGCAACCTCTGGGTTAAATACTATTTTATTGGTGGTTTGTCGTACTGATTGTGTGCTGTATTCAATGTTAAGTGTCTAATGCAAGTTTGAATATCATGTTGCATGACATTTATAGCTTAGCTGAAAGCAACATCAGATAGTTTACCTCAGATCTTGAAAATTAAAGCAAACATGTACGTTAAAACTGCGAACTTGGTGCGAACCAACAAATGTATTCCATAAAGATGGCATCAGTCACTCAGTATGCAAGTTTAATAATGATAAAGGTTTCATATTTATGATTTAATTTTAAATGTATTCATTTTATTGCGAGTGCAGTGCACTTCCAGAGAAAGCCCGCCCACACACGCTTTTGATTGGCTGTGATATTTGATGATTCTGTCAAATTGTATTGTCATGTCACGTCTGGTGTGGACAGACAAATTGTTTGTCATTGGAATCTTGTCGCATCGCGTGCAGTTAGGGCACGGTGTTACAGTCTTTACAATGGCATGTACGGTTAAAAGATCCTAGATCAACTCATTTTCCTCACTCACAACTTTCAAAATAGTTTTTGTCTACTGAAAGATTTAGTCTGAAAGACATTTCCTCATTTCCTTCTTTATTAATGTTATTAAACAGGTTACATCACATGTTTAATGGGAATGAGAACTTACTACATGGCTTTTTTTTTTCATTTCCATCAACAATTTAATATTGCGCCACTGCAAATAAGGTTTTCCACTCAGAGACACGCAGAACATGTAGACTTACTAGCAACATGCACAGACTGCCTATTGTCACATTTATTTCTGCTGTCAGATTGATCTATAGAGTAAATGTGTCAAGCACTTATCACTGTTAACAACACATTTTATCACAATCTTGATTTTGTTTATCGCCCAGCCTGGCAGCTCAAAAAGAGACATAAAAGTGGTCCATGCAACTAATATGATATATTCCAAATCTTCTGAATCAAAAATCTCTCTCTTCAAATAGCTCTCAAAAGTTAATCTTATCAAGATGTGTCAGACCAGGTTTGACAGCTCTAACATCAAACATCTTGCATTCGAATGATGACTCACAAAATGGCTTCTTTTTTTGTCCATCTTGGAGTTTGCCAGTATACAATTCACTTTTACTACAAATAAAAATAGCAGTGTAGACATTGTTTAAATAGCCGCTTCTGTGCTCCACAATAAAAAGAAACAATGAGTTGGGTGACAGATCAAAACGGTTTTCAGAGCATCTTGTGAGATCAACATTCAACACAACTTTAGACAAACCTTATATGTGTACAGCCTATAGTCAGCACTATACGAGTTTTAGCTCCACTATTAGGGCCCAGAAACACCAAAGCAATATCAAGAAACTACCATGTTGCCTACATCTGAGCCAAAAAGCTGCACTTGAACACAATGCAAAGACCATCAGTAATCAGCTAACTAGCACATATATTCTAGCCTCTGCATGAGAGGAAAAAACTCTCCATACCAGCAGGTGGCAGTAGCCTTCATTTCAAAAGGGAAACCGGTAGAGCTAGGATTGTGGATTTACAAAACATAACCAAAGTAGTGCTTGCTTACCATTTTCAATTCATAATATAGCTCCTTCAAGTAAAGTCCAGAAAGAAATGCATTCCTTGTTTGCTTGCTTTTGTTACTTTCAAGCTAAACAGCCAATCAGATTGATCTATTTTGACCAGTTGAGCCATTCAACAAGCTCGACTGGTCAAAAACCTGCACATGAGGGTCCAACTAATGCCAACAGAGTGGAACACCATCCAAAACCCAGGCTAACAGATGTTCAATGATGTCCTGACAATGGCTTATTTTGGCATGGCCTTTAGAGCAGACTAAACCGTGCATCCTACTAATAGACAATCAACACAGGCAAAGTCTGTAAATCATAGATCAGTGCAACATCATCTGAAAATGACCAGATCCACACGCACAACAACACTGCAGAGGCGGTGCTCGGCGGATGTTTATCATGCTAACTCTCAAAACAGCTGCAAACACTTTTCATAATCATTACTAATGTGAAAATATGTCTTCCGCCTCACTCTCACAATCCCAAAGGGCAGAGAGGGTGGGAGGGTGAAAATGAACTTCTGGAAGTTATTACAGAGAGTTTAGTGGTGCTGGATGATGTGTAGTAAAAACAGGCATGCTGGCAGGTGGGCAACATGCATCTTGCTGGAACATGGAAGCAGGTGGTCTGGAAAGACGACGCAGTTGATTTGCAATCATTTGATCTCTGAAGAAGAGTCAGAGAGCCAAAATCACATCTGAACCAAATCAATGACTTTAGCGAAAACTGGCAACAAAGACATTGATCCCATTCATCTGCGTCACTTTCAGGCTTCGGGGGTGGCGTGGTCTTTCCAATGGATCAGTTTTACTTAATGGCAGAGCTAATTCAATCTGTAAACACTTTCCAAAACAAAACCTCAAAATTCCTCAAGTAATTCAGGCAATTCAGATGGAGGCCAATGCTGCACATATGGTCTTGATGACTGAAAGATGGAACTAATTGTGTGGCAGCTGGCAAGGAAGGATGTTAAGTTGCTTAACCAGCACTATTCATAAAAAGCCACACTGACATTCATCTAACAGCTTTATTACATCATGCATCTGTATGTTGATCAAGCAGAATCAATGTGTAAACTGATCAAAAATCCATTATCAGGTAAATTGTCACATTCAAATTATATAATTTACATGCAAATGTTATGCAGAATTTACTTACTCTGCTCATATTTTATGAATAAGACAGATTAAAGGAATGGTTTACCCAAAACTGAAAATTCTGTTATTAATTACTCACCCTAATGTTGTTAAGAACCTGTAAGACCTTCATTCATCTGTGGAATACAACTTAAGATATTTTTGATGAAATCCGACAGCTCTCTAACCCTCAATAGACAGCAATGCAACTGAAATGTTCACAGGTCCAGCTACGAGAATACTTTTTGCATGCAAAGAAAACAAAAACGCACAGAGGAAAGCACATCCATGCAATGTGGTACTCTCTATAATTGCAAAATACGTGTTTTTTTTATTTATTCCCGAAATGCAAGGCTGGATTTTCAATAGCCATCACTCCAGTCTTTGGTGTCACATGATCCTTCAGAAATACTTCTAAAAATGTTTATATTCTATTATTATTGTTACTTTTAATTTAAGAGACTTATACAACCTCATAAAGGCAAACTTTTACATTCAAATCATCAATCAGGCCCAAAAGTTGTAAATGTACTGGCTTGACCACAAACTTGCACAGCATCACGGAGCTGAGTCTATTGTTTTGGTTTCAGTGTCAAGCAAGAGTTCAGGATGGTGGGATTGGCAATCTCTGTGATTCAAGCACGTAGAAAGAGTGCTACATAGTTGGCCTAAGATTACAAGGAAAGTCTCAGGGAACTGAATAATGAATGATGTCGGTTTATGCAAGCAAGCGGCCTGTAGAGCAGTCACACACACATAATAAATACATTCCAGACACACGCATGCTGCTGTGTACTATGCTGCATATATTCCACTGGAATATTCAATATGCAGGAAAGACAAAAGCAAAAGTGGCAGGCTTTCTTTTGCACAAAGGGACGGGGCACAGACAGGCGTAGGGGCGTCTTGCCATCCTTTGCATCCGCAGCCTCTTTGTTCTATGGGCCTGCCGAGATTTACTCTCCACTTCTTTTATTGTCTCCTTCGCTGTTCTTCACTAGAATGAATGTGTGTACTTACACATTCACTGTGGAGCTATGGTCTGCGAAAAACCCACAACAAACTCAAGACGCCTCACATGAAAGCTCTCTGAGTGGTTTCAGCTTTCCTGCTCCGCCACCTCAGACTAAAAAAAATACCTAGAGCTTCAGAAGGAAGCAAAGGTCTGAATAAAACTTTATGATGTAGATGAGGATGGTGGCGGATTATAATAAGCATGATGGAGAGAGAACGAAAGCAGCAGCTAAGAGAAGAAAGGAGTGATACCTGGACAAGGGAAAGTTTGCTAAGGAAAGAAGTCCCAAAAGATGTGAATTATGGAGATGGGTGATTCTGAGTTAGGGCTACCACTGGGTTTTGGGCTCAACAACAAACAAACGTGTGTGTGTGTGTGTGTGTGTGTGTGTGTGTGTGTGTGTGTGTGTATATATATATATATATATATGAAATATTTCATTTTAAATATATAATGGAACTTTATATTTAAATTGAGAGTTCTCAATACAGAATACAATACAATACAGAAGTTTGCTTTCCTTTTTTATTGTATTTCCCATGCAGTGCATTCTGAGATTGCCATAAATGCACATTTGACATGCAATGCTGCCTTCAACTTTAGCCAAAAAAATTCATCTTTACAGACAGCATATATTTAGTAGCTGCTGACCTTTCCTGTATGACTGAATTTGATTACAGCAAAAAGAGTAGCAGATTTGAGTACAAATACAGATTTGAATACAAATAACATTTTTATAAATACAAAGAAGGGCAAAAAAGTTATTCATAAAACTATACCAATTTTAATGAATACAAATAACTTAAAATAATCATCATCATCATCATCATACATAAGTTGTATGTAGCAAATACAAAGTTGAAAAAGGTGAGAACATTGCGTGGATCGGTGGCATGCTCCACACGAAGTTTTACAAAAATTAAGACTCAATATAATTGTTCAAAATCCCATGTTATAAAAGATGAAGTGCTATGCAGGCTATTTTAGACAATATTGGATGATTAGACAGCAATGCTGACTTAAAATGCAAAACATTTGCCATCTCTCTCATCACCTTTTCCCACATCTCAGACCTCAAATACAAAATATTACCCTTTTTAGACATAGTGTTTGAAGTAAAGAGTAAAGAAAATACTATACAAAACTTGAAACAACCAGTTGCTTGAACTAAGCCACCATGTTAAGCCTGTATCTTAAGAACTTGACCAGTTAGGAATCAATCTTAAATGCTTTCAAACCAGCAGACTTTGACCTTTGAGACATTCCAACTCAAATCACAATACAGTTTTGTATTGTTTACAGTTTTGCACCTCATGCAGATCAGCATCAAGAGGAGATGATATATTGTTATTGGAGCTGCGAAAAAAAAAAAAAGAGTCTAAAAATGATTTAAATAATTTATTTTACTCATTTGTATAATGGTTCGGATAAAGGAGAGAAACTGTTGATTAATCTTACTTATAATTCAGCGGAATCGTCCAGCTGCCATTGATTATTGTGCATTCAGCAGTGATAAACACATTCCAGTGATAGACACACCGATGACAAAAGTATTTTAGTATTCAGAACACATTTAAAGTAGACGCGCTGGGACATTTGCATTCTGATTCCAAACACATGCAATAACTCAAAAGATTTAGCCTTATGGCAACTGTAAATAAGAAGAAATTAAGTCGATGTACCTGTCTGTTGTGGTGAAGAAGGAGCTGAGCTGCAAGGTGAAACTCTCGATTTACCGGTGAATCTACGTTCCTACTCTCACCTATGGTCATGAGCTGTGGGTCATGACCGAAAGGACAAGATCCCGGATACAGGCAGCCGAAATGAGCTTCTCCGCAGGGTGGCTGGGCGCTCCCTTAGAGATAGGGTGAGGAGCTCTGCCACTCGGGAGGAGCTCAGAGTAGAGGCGCTGCTCCTCCACATCGAGAGGAGTCAGCTGAGGTGGCTCGGGCATCTGTTCCGGATGCCTCCTGGACGCCTTCCTGGGAAGGTATTTCGGGCATGTCCCACCGGGAGGAGGCCCCGGGGAAGACCGAGGACACCATGGAGGGACTATGTCTCTCGGCTGGCCTGGGAACGCCTCGGTATCCCCCCGGAAGAGCTGGAGGAAGTGTCTAGGGAGAGGGAAGTCTGTGCATCTCTGCTAAGACTGCTGCCCCCGCGACCCGGCCCCGAATAAGCGGCAGAAGATGGATGGATGGATAAATGCTTCTTTCAGTATGATAAAACAAAGAAATTTAAATAGTAGCATATTAATTATTGGGGTGGCACTCGAGGTGGCCGATCGGACATCAGGGGTGTCCAGGGTGGCTCTGCCACTGTCGATCCTTGTGTTTGTAAACAATTCTGAATTGACCTCAAATTAGAGGCAAGATTGACATCATCATTGTTCATATTTACAGTTGAGCAGATGAAACTTGAAGTTATGGTAAAGGTTGTGTCATTTCCAAAACATGCTCCAAGCGTTTTGCCAATATATATATATATATATATATATATATATATATATATATATATTTTTTTTTTTATTACAAATTTACAAGTATTGGTATATGTATCGGTATCGGGGAGTACCAAAAATTAAAGTATCGTATTGGAATCTTTCCGAACAAAGTGGTATTGGTGCATCCCTAGTTTTAACATACATGCATCCTGCTAGTGTTGTCAAAAGACCCGGTACTTCGGTACCAAGTCGGTACTAAAAAAAATAAAAAATGTCACGGTACCAGGTTTCTCTACCGAGTACCCGGTCAACCCGGTTCTTGACGCATACAGCGCTGTGATTTCCGCGAAGCAGAAAACGCGGACGGAATCTCAAAATCCAGTCATGAAAATGAAACTTACATTTTAATATGGACAGTCACGGAATTTGTCAAAGTTATCATTAATTAATCAAATCAAATCTCCATATGGACCAGTATCTGTAAATGTTAAGCCGCAAAAGTTGGTTGAAATATGAATCCTGCATGTTCTGCGCGTCTCTGTGAGAATGAATGAATGGCAGAGACGTGCAGGTTTGTTTACTACATAGACTGAAGTGCGTGACGCTTGCAGTAATTTCAGCATCTGCCGTCTCAATGAGGACATAAATACATAAACAACAATACCAGAACTGTTCTGAGTCAATTCACAAGCATTTTACCGTTTCATTTGAGTAAAACCAGTGTCAAAATAAACGTATTTTTTATTTTATAGTATATTTCTTTTTAATAAATGCATTGTGCTAGAAATATTACTATTATTTAGTAGACTGTATGTGATACCTCTACTACTGTTGAAAAAATTTATAAAACTTTATTTTTTAAAGAAATAAATCACACAATATTTCTTCCATGTTTTAATTTTAATAGCAAATTCCCTTTATTTAACAAAAAATAAAATGTTTTTAAATGTCATTAATTAAATTTTATTTGGGTGAAACTTGTTTACTGTTTTTCATAATTATATTACTTGTAGAAAAAATTTAAACACAATTGTAAATAAGTATAAAGAATGGCATTGGTTTTATTTTTAGTGATAAAAAGTTTTTTTTTTTTATTAGCATATTTTTAGAGCTGAAACAACGAATCGATTTAATCGATTAAAATCGATTATTAAAATAGTTGTCAACTAATTTAGTCATCGATTCGTTGCTAAATAACTTTTATTTGCCGTAAGTGGCTCATTTTGTGCATATTTTAAATCTGCGGTGACCAAAGTGTGGCAGTAATGAGCCACCGGAGGTTTTACTCAGCCAGTACAGCAGGAGAAGTAGCGAATAGCCAATAGCTGGCCTCTTTTTATGTCACGTGCTTCCCGAACTGCGTCTGCTGCATTCAGCGAGATGGTGGAGACAGACGGCAGTGGAGTAAGCTTGAGAAAGAAAAAGAAAGAAAAAGAAAAAAGCGGAAGATAAAACTAATCGAACGAAGTCATCCAAAGTGTGGGAGTACTTTACTTTGAGCCTTCAAAAAATAAGAGTAACCTGTAAACTCTGCACTACTGAAATGTTTAACTGTTTAAGACTTTTATTTGTGCAGATTCTCCAGTACAATGTTGTTTGCAAATGTTTAGTCGTAAAAGCTGATAACATTGCTTTTTAACAGTTAACATTTAAAGATTTACAAATATGTTCTGTGATCAGTTTGTCATTTACCAGTTCATAATTCAGTCTTGCAGCCTAATTATGAATGAGAGAGGTAAATGTTTAAATGTATTTGAAGTGCACTTTTTTTTCTAAGTATTCACTACTCTTTTTCACACAGCAGGTTTTTTCTGGACAACCTTCTGATGGATTTTACTTTAAAATGTGAGTTCCATTCAGGTTTCATGCCACTGGCACTTTATTCGAAGGATTGTTTACAATTTTACAGCATAAGCTATAAAGCTGTTTCCCAGGTATACGTTGTGTGTTTACAGGAAAAAAAAATAATAAAATGCAATGCACTGCAATTTTATTCTGTTTTATTCTTATTCTTCGTGAAAATATTTTCTGAAAGATTCCTTAATAAGCTTTGTTCGGGATGTTAAACTACTTTAGGAGCTCTAAGGACTGCCATGGTGAAAACATTATTTGAAATCTCCTTGTGAAATTTGCTAGAGTATGGGTCAGTGTTTTGATTGCAGAAGAGTTTGACAAAGGATTACTAACACATAATAAAACAAAACGCCAGGTATATTTTTGATGAGGATATGACAATGCAAAATGGTTAAAATCTCTAAAAAGTCTATGTTGAATGATAAAGACCCTTTGTTAATAATTTTATTGGAAAATATGGGCAAAACTAAAATATAAGTACATAAAGATTCGTAAGTTCGATAAGTACATAATCGATTAATCGTAAAAATAATCGACAGATTAATTGATTATCGAAATAATCGTTAGTTGCCGCCCTAGAAACCTGCTACCATCACATTTTCATTTTTTTAGTACCGACTTGGTTCCAAAGTACCGGGTATTTTGACAACACTAACTGTAACAATGACTGTCCAGTTGATAGTTCGTCTGCTCTGATTGAAAAATGTCAATCAAGATATATATTATTTGAATAGATAGACTTTTGTATTTTACAGCTATGCCTATTACACAAAACTCTTGTCTTGAAAATGTATAGCCATATGGCCTTTTATGCTTTTTCTCCAAAGAAAGTGAAAGGTGAAAGGTTAATAAGAAATGGAAATGCTCCACTGAATGGCAAACTGACAATTAAAATAAAATAAAAAAACAAAAAAAAAAACAGAAGTGCTACATTCCTGGTAAAGGATCAGGGAAAATGTATGGTTAGTTTTCACCAACTACTTCAGTTTTACACTTATACTCAAGTGTACACAATCAAATCACTGTTTTATGGGAATGTAACAGCAAAGATTTTTTTTCCAACTTGCTATGAAGGATATGAAAGATCTGTAACAATTCACCAATTAGCCATTTTAATGGATAAGTAATGAACCTTTAAAACTTAAAGCTGATTTTTTGTCTTTGGATGATATATTAATGCTATAAACCGACAAATAGTCATTATGACTCATTTTGAGACAATGTATAATGAATAAGTGAATGAATGAATGAATGAATGAATGAATGGTTGTTGACCATTTTGAGATTATCACTTTGGCCAATAATTGTGCTTATTTTGCAGATTTAGTGAACCATTCTATAGCTGGTTAGTCAATCAACAGCCTTGTTGGTGGATCATTTCTGTGTAAATATTGTGAAAAAGGATTGATTTGCATAATGAAATTGCACAGATTTCCATTTATCCACTTTGTGAACTAAAGCAAATGAAAAAAGCATGCATCACTGCTAACCATTTTCATCTTCCCTCTATAACCTGCTACTTAAACGTTATATATAAATAATTAGTTTTTTTACTGTTTAAACCATTTGTGACCAAGAATAAAGCACAGCCATGCACTAACATTTTTTGAAAACTTTCTGTGAAAAGACACCAAGTTTTTTTTTTAATACAGTTCTCATCCTAATAAGACCACGTTTAGTTTTAAAATCAAATATTGTAATATTGATGTTTCTCATCAATTTGCATCACAAAGTAAACAGATGATGGATTCAACTGACTGAAACTTCACCTGAAAATGTCATTTTTTTCAGGTGCAGACCACCTAACGTTAACGTGAAAGAGAAAGAGAAAAACAAGGCCCGCAGGTACTACTAAAATCATTTTGGCGTCGTAATTTTAGGGATGACGTCAAAGTCTGTGTTGTTAAACGTTAAGGTTGAGCGATACCGATTCCCCATGCAAATTTATAATGGTGACTTCAGCTGAGCTAATAGGCTAATTAGCTAGCATGTATAACGGGCCTGTCACCGGTTAACTGTTTACCATTTTAACAACACATTCTTCAACATTATACACACAAATAAAACACGTGACTGTACATTAGATAAAGAGAAATGCTGTGAGAGACCGTTCAAGATCGTGTGCTGCTGACGACTAAGATGTTTCAGCAGGATAACATTGTTGACAAGAAGAATGAACCGGTATGGTTAAGAAGATTATATGTGTAAACGTGGTGAGCTGTCTGCCTAGCCAACATTTTGAGATTATTATAGGCAAGGAAACGCGCCTATTACGCCCCAAAATTGCTGCACGCTCCAGTTGTAACGTTACTCAAAGATACTGCCTAGATAGACAACTCACTGTGGTTTGAAACACAGCCCAGAAAAAAAAACGCGTGCAGAACAGCATGGAATTACGTACATTTAATAGAAGAACACACATGATCGGGAAGGGGTTATAAAGAGATTGAAAATAGTGAAATAAAAGAGATTATAATGTCATATTAATCGTGTGGCGCTCGTGATCAGCTGAGGGTGTGTGACGTCACGGGATCCGCACCTTTTTAAGTAACGGGCCTCTGCATCGACACACAAGCTCTTTAGAAAGCAAAAGCCCGGGCATACTCACGCTTTATCCACCAGCTCCCTGACTTTCCACATATTCAACATCTCGGCGCTTTAGCAGGGGCTCTCCGCCTCAATATCGCGTCGCCCAGTCCGCACTAAAACACAGGTGGACTCGGATGTCTGTTACCGATAATAACAGAATCCCTCAGCCCCTTCCGCCACTCCAGCGCTAATCGACAGTTACTACGGTGACGCGTATTGTGCGTCAAGAGGAATCTTGAATCATGGGAAATGTAGTGTAAATGAGATATACTACAGCACTTCACAGAAATATGTCAAATTGTGTATTAATCATCAGCACTTGAATTGGAAACCTTAGAATATGGTTATTAATTGTACTTTTAAGATTGTCACATAAATGCAAATGTAGGCCTCTTGCTTTCAGTTAAAATGAATAATTGGCTATACAAGTTAATACTACCTCATCCCAGTTTGCTAATATATTGCTGACAAACTGAACTGGTTTAAAGGTTGTATCAGTAAAGAAAAGAAGATTAACATGAAGATCATTTGTAGCACACTGTTTTCAACAGCCTCAGAAGGCTTTGCCATTATTCTTTGATTATAGTGCTGGCCCAATGTGGTATGAAACAGCCTTATAAAGATTTATCTACCATGGTATTGAATTTGGATTGCAATATTCATAGTATTTATGTTGTACTTCTTGGTAATTCAAGAACTATCATGGGTCAACCATGGAACATGTTCAAAACATCAAGGGAGACCCATGAAGTGATATACATAGCTTAGTGGCTAGCTTAAAGGGATAGTTCACCCAGAAATGAAAATTTGATGTTTATCTGCTTACACCCAGGGAATGATGGGTGACTTTGTATCTTCAGTTGAACACAAACTGAGATTTTTAACACAGTCTGTCAGTCTTATAATGGAAGTGGATGGGAATCATGGCTAAAAAATAATAAATAAATAAATAACATACACAAACAAAACCACATTAAACCCTGCGTGCTCTGGAGAGTTTTAATAGTTTGGACATTATGTGAATCAGAGGTTAAAAAAAAGAAGAAGATATAAATACTGTTCAGTTTCTTGCACAGACCGATTGTTTTGTGTCTTTAAACACATGTATCATCACGAGGGTTTAATTTGGTTTTGTTTGTGTATGGTCCTTTTGTTTGTTTTATTGTATGTTTTAGCTGTGATTTCCATTCACTTCCATTATAAGACTGACAGACTGCAATGGTTTGAGTTAAAAATCTCAGTTTGTGTTCTACTGGTGAAACAGTCACTTACATCTTGGATGCCCTGCATGGGGGTAAGCAGATTAACATCACATGTTTTTTTTTTTTTGTTTGTTTTTTGCTTCTTTTACTGCTACATGCTTCTTTTTATTTAAATTAACATTATTAAACATTCCACTTGTCAGTGTTTGCATGTTCCAAACAGACTCCCAATCTGTATTAGTGGTGGAGATATTTCACTTACCTTTTCGGCATGTTACATTATTACGCTAGTAGGCAGCACGTGACCGTCTTAATGAGTCATTTAATGATTTATTCAACAGTTTAAAATAACATTCATTCATTCATTCAGTAACAAAACAAGTGATTTACTTTCATTAATGTTTGCCTATAAAACCACTACTTGCTCTGCACCCCTTTACCAAAATTCATTACTTCAGACTTGTGTGCCCTCTAGAAGCTTGCGTTCTGCGAGTGAACATAGCTTGATTGTTCATCCCAAAGAGGGTCAAAATCCCAAAGAGTCCTTAGCCATCTTCAAGAATCGTCTAAAACACATCTCTTCTATCTTTATTTGACCCTCTTACTCTAGCACTCTCTATTCTAATTCTATTCTTTAAAAAGACCATGCCCCTTTTAGACTTGGACTATTCTGCTATTCATTTATTGCTTGTTTTCTTAAAAAAAAAAAAACTAACACTAGCTTCTCTAAACTTTTTGTATTCTATCTGTTTTCTTTTTATTTATCATACAGTTAACAAAAAGCAAAAAAGGGCCTCTAACACTAGCTTGCTCTATTCTTTTCTCTATTCTATCTGTTTTCTTTTTATTCGTTATATAATAAAAGCTCTTAGCACTTGCATATAATTGCTCTTTTTTTGGTTTCGATTGCTTCCATCCTCTTCATTTGTAAGACGCTTTGGATAAAAGCGTCAGTTAAATGATTAAATGTAAATCGCTCTTACATAGCTCACTGTTTGAGGGGCAGCCATTTGTAATGATGTCTGAAACCATAGTGGATATTTAGAATGCACTCTTTAAGGAGTATATAACCAGTGTTGGGGAAAGTTACCTTTCAAGGTAATGCATTAAAATATTGCGTTACTCCATATAAAAATAACTAATTACATTACTTAGTTACCTTTTATGGAAAGTAATTTGTTATGTTACTTTTGCCTTTTTTTTTTTAAATCTGGGCAGGGCTTGCTTGCTTGTTTTTAATATATAAAGTTCTGTTTTGCAGAAGTAAAAGCCCCTTCACACCAAAAGTGAAATGAATAACCCTCAGGCAGTAGAATGCAGGACACTCTTCAGCAATAAAAAAAAAAAAACCAAATGTTGTTGTTTATCTTAAGTTATTTTTGCTTAATAGCATGGTTGAATTAGATCATTGCAGGCCAGCAGCAAAGACACTGGTTAATAAAATGGGTTTAAATACATAAAGTATATTTAAAATATTTAATTATAGCAGGTTTACATTATATCGCGAGTTTGCATTTGACTGTTTTTATTCATTTTGAGGAATACTGAATCTGTTTTTGTGCAGATGAGATGAAAAAATGCATGTTGACATTTAGTCTAGAACTACATTAACATTATGTTCACACTCTTCACTTACTCCCGATCTCTCTCAACATGGCAACGCGAGAGCTGTCAGTCAAGACATGGGAAACAAAGTAACTGGAGTTACTTATTTGAAAAAGTAACTCGGCTATTTCCTTCTAAATTAAAAAGTAATGCGTTACTGTACTAGTTACTTGAAAAAAGTAATCTGATTACGTAACTCGCGTTGCTTCTAATGCACTCTACAGTATATAACTGATGTACTCTAAACCGGCATCCTCTAGAAAATACCTCTGTGCACTGTGAGCAAACTGTGAGTGAATTAATTCCTCTGTCTCACCAGAAGATTGTGTCTGCTGCACTGCTGGCACGCTCCAAATCCAAGTGTATTCTGGGCATCATTTACTCATTCTTTGGACTATAATAGGGAATAGTGAATGCAAGTAGAGGTGTCAAATAGTCATTTATTCATTCACTCAACCAGTTTGTTCACTGTCCATTGTCAATAGTGTCACTTTCAAACCAAGCAGCATTTATTGGTCAACACAACACATTTGTGTGGAAAACCTTAAACATAATGCAAAATCTGTGTTGATCTTTTTTTTTTTTACCATTGTGCAAAACTTCGGTGAATGTGGATAGGAATGGGGACTTGTCTTGAGGATGTTACACTTTGAATAGCTCGAGGACCTTGTTGCATGTTCTCTCAGATGAAAAGAGAGTGCCATATGTTTTCTGAGAGTGCCGAAATGCTGTAAAGGAAAGATTTGCAGAAAGCCCTTATACGGAAATGATTTGGGTGTGTTTTATACAAATGACTGAAGTCTTTTTGTGAAAAGTTCTCCTGTGCGACGTGCACAGTGTGCGTACAAGTATGAAACGGTATGAAATCATCAGTTAGTGAATGAGACACTTTTTCTTGGATTGCACCACTAAATTTCGCCCTCATACCTACGGCCAAATTATGAATGCGTTATATTGCTTTAATAGATTCATAGATAAATTTGATATTTCTAACAGAATTTGTGAATTGTAAGCCAAAATCAGAAACTGACTCAACTAGATTTAAGTTGCAGCTAGTAATAACACAACATCTGGCTCTGGAATCTGGGACAAAGCTCACCAAATGTCTCTGTCAAAACTTAATGGACATTTCCAGTACACCCTTCAAAACGAGGACGTGAAGCCTAACAACTGCAGTCAAAAACAGCATCGCAGCGCGTTCAGAAAACACTGTGATCCTTCATAGCCCGAATCCAAAATGGCAGAAAGGATGCATCCTTGAAGGTCTGTTGATCCTGCAGCACTTTGGCATCCTGATTCCATCATGCTCCTATTTGTGATGGACAGCAGACATCAGCGGAGGTTAGCCCAGTGGCTTCCTGATGTCATCTCCAATTCAGGAACCATTTCTCAAGAGTCTGCGTCATATTGCCTCCATGTGTGAATTCCAGCGAAATGCTGAGATTTTAGGGATGAACTCAGATGGAGATAAAAAAGGCAGCCTTTCACATAAACGCATGGTATAAATAAATCATTAACCTGATGACAATCAAACAAGCAAGAAACATCGATTGTCTAGAGTGACAACAGACACAAGACGGCACTTAATGTCCTGAAGTCTAGCACTCGAGGGAGCTGAGAGACCATTGTGGGCAGGCAGGTTTGAAGTCTAGATGAGGACGGCAGGACAGATCAGCTTAACTAAGAGAAGTGGCAGAGATTGACAGCTGAGGCTGTTTTGCGGCTGCAGATAAAGTATTCAGCAGTTGTGTGGTCTTTGGGAGGGTGTAAAGTGGTAAACAATGTCCACGGGAGGCACTTAAATGTGGACCCACTGACTGAGAAAGTGCTGTGGCGTGTTGAAACGTGATGAGGTGCAATATAGACAGCCCCTTGTCAGTTTATTCGACCGTCGCTTTGCTAAACTCTAGGTTCTAATAGTCATTTCTGTCGTAGCAGGTCTTTGGACTGTGTATTTACTGTGCTGATGTTGAGGGAAAATCAGTGGAATTCTTTAAACAGAGCTATGAGTGTTTTAGTCTCAGATGAAAACATTATCAAATTTTAGAAGATGGAAGAGAAGTGTATTAAACTATAGGATGGGCATCAGTTTCGTGGAAATTTGCATGGCTTTCTTGTAAATTTCTGTGTGTAGAAAATCCTTCATTATTTACTGACCCTCAAGCCATTCTGAGCCTGTGTGATTTTCTGTCATCTGTAGACAACAACAAAAAGAAGATATTTTGAAGAGCTCAAAAATTCTCTGTATTCCTCAGAAGAAAGAAAGTCATGATTAGTTTTGAACAACAGTAAAGAAATAAAGAAATATTTTTTTCTTGAAATATAAATGTAGCTGACCTTCATACAAACAGCACATTTCTCAAACAAGAAGTCACAAAATATCAAGATTGTATATTGTTACATTATATAATTTTTAACCCCCAATCGTCATCTTAAAGAGTTTAATCTTAAACTTTAACCTTTTAAATCTAAAAATACACAGACACTGTGAATCAGATGCATCATGTGAATGATGATTTCCAATAAAGGGGCACTTCATGCTCTCGTTCAACACAAAATAAAATAGAAAATGAATATGTGAACTTGCAGAGTGACTAAAACAGCATAATCCAAATGTAGCTTTTAGATGATTATTTGTTTAATTAATTTCCCCAGATGGAATCTTTGGTGTGGGTATTCTATCAGCACGTTTTTCTGAATAAGGGGTTAAATTCCCCAACAGAGGGCACTGTTACACCTCTAAATACACAACACATTAATCACGACACACTGAGTCTAAGCATTCCTGTTAGGAATCCCACTCTTTTATCTTGTTGTAATAATAATAATAATAATAATAAAAACACAAAATTATTTGTCATCTATATATGTTCCCCTTGCCAAAAAAAAAAAAAAAACAGCATTTGTTTAGCTTTAACAGCTAGAGAAAACATTACAGGCAATGAAACATTTTAAGGTTAAATCATATGGATGCGCAAATTGCAAATTTTTGCATGAAAACTTGTGGTCAGAAAAGAACTCAAGAAAAAGGTATCTGAATAAAAGTGCATGTGAAAATCTTCCAACGATTTTCACTGTGTTAACATTGCATAGTTTACAACTCTACAAGACAAAGATTTTCGCATTTTCATTGCATTTTTAATAAACACAGACAAGCAGAAACACACTCTTTCACAACATTTAAGACAATTGTTTCCATATGGCACACACATCCAAAGAACAATGGGAAATTAAGCATTTTTTATGCTTTTTTCATCTTTGTTTTGTTATGGTAGAGAGCAAAAGAAAATTCTACACCATGTCCGTGACCACGCACAGTGATTTGGACTGCATTTGCCGTGGGAAACTCAGCTGAGTAAACAAGCTCTGTCCATTATCATTCATAAAACCTGACAAATAGTTCTGGATCGCCAGTCTTATCCCAGCTTCAGGTCTGTAACCCATTCAAAACCCAAAGTCCAAGCCATTTCCAACAGGCGCAGTTTCTTAAAATACAGACATTTTGCACATTTTGTATGTATAGCAGCACAATTAACTGTGTGCAACCTCTATTCACTTGGGCCTGTCCAATTACAAATGAGAAAAAGGTGCTATTTTGTATATATATGTGACTCTGGACCACTAAACCAGTCTCAAGTCGCTGTATTTTTAGCAATAGCCCAAAAAAATACAAATAATAATAATAATAATAATAAAACATTGTATGGGTCAAAATGATAAATTTTTCTTCAATGCCAAAAATCATTAGGATATTAAGTTCATGTTCCATGAAGATATTTTGTAAAATTCCTACCATAAATATGTCAAAACTTATTTTGTGTTTAGTAATATGCATTGCTAAGAATTCATATGGACAACTTCAAAATTTAAGCTGATATTGATTTTCTCAATATTTTGATTTTTTTTTCACCCTCAGATTCCAGATTTTCAAACAGTTGTATCTCAACCAAATATTGTAATATAAGATTGATTTTGTGGTCCAGGGTCACATATAATATAATATAATATAATATAATATAATATAATATAATATAATATAATATAATATAATATAATATAATATAATATAATATAATATAATATAATATAATATAATATAAAAGTTTCAGAATTACTGTATGTGAATAAAATAATAATAAAAAGTATTTAAAAACATGACATACAAGTTTCAATAGAAATTACATAAGTTATAGGCCTATTTTAGTTTACCATAAATGCTTGTTAATACATTCCACGAAAAAAAGGGTAGATAATTGCTAATTGCATTGAATGTGATTGTAAACTTTTCATTTAATTAACATTTTCATTTAATTGCAATAGGCATGCATTAAGTGTCAAAAAACATTCATTTCACACTTAAGTATAATGTTTTAAGTGTATAAGTTCTATTATATATATATCTGTACTTTTTGAAACACACTTAAGTATATACCTATTTATGTATGTACTTTTTTAATATAGAAAAACTATATATATATATATATATATATAGTTACATACACATTTTTCATTTTAACCCCAAATCATTATTTTTGTGCTGTTTGCAACAATCAACCATTTCTCTGAAATTTTACGATTTTAAATGATTGAGTTTGACTAGGGCAATATTTCTGTGTAATAAATGCAACCACAATGCAAAACTGATAAAGTTGTTTTATTCTTGTTAATTCAGTAAGTCACAAGGATATGCATAGAACAAAAATTGAACTATTTCCTTAGAATGACAAGAAGAAAGAAAGAGCAAAGAGTGGAGTTTCTAAATTAGTCACCTTTTAAACCATCTGGAAAAATCAGCATCAGGAAATCAACACGGTTGTAGTTCATTGTTGTGTTTGTAAGTACATGCTTTGGCCCTCTAGGGCAAACTGCCCACTGGACCACTCAAGCGGCCCCTGCGTGGCATCATGCCAGAGTTTTGTTACAGTACCTCCAAGCTGGAAACAATTGTCACTGTTATGGACTGTTTACGCTGAATTACAATTGCTGTAATGTTCCTTAGCCCACTCAGATCCTTTGTCTGAACAGCTGCCCGCAGTTTAGCTTGCCACATAAAAAGCTGGCAGTGTTTTAAGGGTGGAGTGTTCACTTTGACTTCTCCGTTTCTCGTGTCGCTACTCATTTTCAAGTTGGACTGATAAACAGACAATAAAAAGATTACCATCAGCTTTACTGCACTGCCTTTAAAAACAAACTTTATCTTAAAGGGACAGTTCACCCAAATGATTTTTTCAACCTTCATGTCGTTCCAAACCTATATGGCTCTATGGAAGATATTTTCAAGAATATTTCAACTGTTTTCGTCCATGCAAAAAAGGTCAATGGGGTCCAAACGTGTGAACATACAAACACTGAAACATTATCTAAAATGCCTTCTTTTGTGGTGACATGAGGTGGAGTAAATGATGACAGAAATTTCATTTTTGGGTGAACTATAACTTTAAGTTAAGCATATGAGGGAGGCTCCTTCTTAATTAAGTCACAGTGGCAGCATTTAGATTCAAAGGGTTATTTCAGCCGCAACCAACAAGAGGGAAGGAATACCAGGACTGTTACCAAAATAAACTGGTTAGTAATGCAAAAATGAGCACTTTTTAAGTCACGTTGCTAATCTGGCGTTTACTGGGACCTGTGCCCATAGGACAAGAAAACTCTTTTGAATTTATTGCTCCTTTTATCAGTCTTTTAAGGAGGTGTAAACTTTGTTTGTACATGGAGGTTTGTGAATCTCCTCTGTGAGAGAGGAATCTTATAAGAGAACACATCTTTTGAGTTAGCTTGTTAGATCTTTGTTTTTACACCCTACTTTAACCTTTTGTTTAGCAAAACTTCTCCACTCTCAGGTCCTATATTTGTGTCATGGTTGGTAAACCGTGATCTCAGGGTTTTGCACTTTGTGGGTGAAGTCTGTGTGTTACATGTCAGCACTGATTAGTTTGTGGGCGTCTCCGCTAATTGTCATCAGCAACAACTGTCACTCATTACTCATCCCTATATATTGGCTTGTCTAGCGTCTTGTGTTCGTGAGAGCATTGTTTCATGTTTGTAACCTATGTTTGCTTTCTTGTGTGTTTCTGCGTTGGATGTCCGTGTCTCCCCGGAACCCCGTCCACTCTACGCATATCACCACAAGCAACATCACTTACCTTTGGCTCGCTTCCCCGCAGTTCCTGTGTCACCCTCTCCTGCTGCCAACTCATCTCTGCCATCCGGATACTTCACCATCCTGGACAGTGTATTCCTCTCAGCTTCATCTTTGTGTCTCATTGTCGTCTTGGCGCCCAAACTCTGGAATAACCTACCTAACATTGTTCGGGAGGCAGACACACTCTTGCAGTTTAAATCTAGATTAAAGACCCATCTCTTTAACCTGGCATACACATAACATACTAATATGCTTTTATTATCCAAATCCGTTAAAGGATTTTTAGGCTGCATTAATTAGGTAAACCGGAACCGGAAACACTTCCCATAACAACCTATGTACTTGCTACATCATTAGAAGAATGGCATCTACGCTAATATTTGTCTGTTTCTCTCTTGTTCCGAGGTCACCGTGGCCACCAGATCCAGTCTGTGTCCAGATCAGAGGGTCACTGCAGTCACCCGGATCCAGTACGTATCCAGACCAGATGGTGGATCAGCACCTAGAAAGGACCTCTACATCCCTGAAAGACAGCGGAGACCAGGACAACTAGAGCCCCAGATACAGATCCCCTGTAAAGACCTTGTCTCAGAGGAGCACCAGGACAAGACCACAGGAAACAGATGATTCTTCTGCACAATCTGACTTTGCTGCAGCCTGGAATTGAACTACTGGTTTCGTCTGGTCAGAGGAGAACTGGCCCCCCAACTGAGCCTGGTTTCTCCCAAGGTTTTTTTCTCCATTCTGTCACCGATGGAGTTTCGGTTCCTTGCCGCTGTCGCCTCTGGCTTGCTTAGTTGGGGACACTTCATCTACAGCGATATCGTTGACTTGATTGCAAATAAATGCACAGACACTATTTAACTGAACAGAGATGACATAACTGAATCCAATGATGAACTGCCTTTAACTCTCATTTTTGCATTATTGACACTGTTTTCCTAATGAATGTTGTTCAGTTGCTTTGACGCAATGTATTTTGTTTAAAGCGCTATATAAATAAAGGTGACATTGACATTGTATCATTGTCTTCATTAAACTGTGTTTAAACTTACACTTGCTTCCTGCCACTCCTTCACCCAGTCACTTCCCACTGCGCTCACCGCACCGCCTGCGCCGCCCGTCCCCCGGGAGACCTCCCAGGACCACTTCCGGCCAGAGCCGCGACTTCCGGCGCCAGAGAGTTACTCCGGTGAGCCTAACTTTTGCAAGACTTTCCTTAACAAATGTTCCATGCATTTTTCTTTGCTGCCCCATACCTTCTCGACGGAAGAGTCCAAGGTTGCGTTTGCTCTTACCCTACTCTCTGGCAGGGCCGCCTTATGGGGGATGGCGGTGTGGGAGAATCGACATCCGTGTTGCACCTCATTCCACGCCCTCTCCGAAGTGATGAGAAGAGTGTTCGATACGGCCGCGGCTGGCAAGGAGGCCGCTCACCAACTCTCGGACCTCCGACTAGGGAAATCGTCGGTGGCGGATTATTCCATCCAGTTCCGCACCCTGGCGGCCGTGTGCCAGTGGAACGAGGCGGCGCAGTGGGATCGATTCCTGCATGGGCTGGCCAACCATGTTCAGAAGGAGATCTACCTCCTCGAGCTGCCCCCAACTCTAAACGGTCTCATTGACCTGGCACTCCGGGTGGACGCTCGGATTAATCGCCTGGGTAAACAAGCCAGTCCATCACGCCATTACGTCTCTCCGGAACGGGGCGCTCGAAATGAGAGAACATGGTCGGTCCCGTCTACGATCACGAACCCATACAGGTGGGTAGAATTCGGCTTTCCCGGAAGGAGAGAGAGAGGCGGAGGTCCCAGGGACTGTGTTTGTATTGCGGTGGCTTGGGTCATTCCCTCCAGTCATGCCCGGTAAAGGAGCCAGCCCCGGTGGTAAGTTTGAGGCTACTATCGGGTGGGATCTCTGCCGGGAAGTCCTCAACTACATCTTCGACTCTCCTTCCGGTGAAACTGCGGTGGGAGAACTATACTCAATACTGTCACGCCCTTCTGGACTCTGGAGCCGAAGGTAATTTCATTGACTCTGTCCTTGCACGTAACCTAAACCTTCCTGTCCTTCCCGTGTCTCATCCTATCCATGTCAATGGCCAGGAACTGCCCCACGTCACTCACAACACGGAACCTATAACTCTGCTCACCTCTGGAAACCACACTGAAACCATATCCTTTTTCCTCATGGACTCCCCTGTCGCTCCCATTGTTTTAGGTCACCCCTGGTTGGTCAAACATAATCCACGAGTGGATTGGGGTTCCAACACAGTCAGTTTGTGGAGTGAAAGTTGTCATGAGTCTTGTCTGGTTTCTGCTTGTCCTGTTGTGCCTGTTTCTGTCTTTCAGAAGGAGACCATGGTGTTATCAAACGTGCCCGCAGAGTACTTGGACCTGAAGGAGGTGTTCAGTAAGAAGGATGGTTCTCTGCGACCTTGTATTGACTACCGAGAGCTGAACAACATCACGATAAAGAATACCTATCCTTTACCTTTGATGTCTTCAGCTTTCGAGAGGTTACAGGGAGCATCCGTATTCACAAAATTGGATTTACGTAATGCTTATCATTTGGTCTGCATCAGGAAGGGGGGTGAATGGAAAACCGCCTTTAACACCCCTAGAGGGCACTTTGAATATTTGGTGATGCCGTTCGGGCTCTCCAACTCGCCAGGGGTTTCCCAAGCACTCGTTAATGACGTGTTGAGAGAAATGGTAGATCAGTTTATATATGTTTACCTGGATGACATACTGATTTTTTCTTCATCTCTCCAGGAACATGTGCAACACGTCAGACGAGTGCTCCAGAGATTATTCGAGAATGGGCTTTTTGTCAAGGCGGAGAAATGCGTATTCCATGCACAGTCTGTCCCCTTCCTAGGGTATATCGTCTCGTCCGAGGGAATACGTATGGATCCTCACAAAGTTAAGGCTGTGATAGATTGGCCATCTCCAGATTCCCGTAAGGCCCTACAGCGGTTTCTGGGGTTCACCAATTTTTATCGACGTTTTATTCGTAATTTCAGCCAACTAGTCTCACCTCTGACCGCCTTGAGCTCCCCCAGTACTCCGTTCAGGTGGTCGGATGCAGCCGAAACTGCATTTACCAACCTCAAGAGCCGCTTTGTTTCGGCTCCCAACCTAGTAGCCCCTGATCCCACACGGCAGTTCGTGGTGGAGGTTGACGCATCAGAGGTGGGAGTAGGAGCAGTTCTTTCCCAACGTGCTGCCTCGGACGATAAGATGCATCCCTGCGTGTTTTTCTCACATCGTTTATCTCCTGCTGAACACAATAATGACATTGGTAACAGAGAATTGTTGGCTGTCAAATTAGCTTTAGAGGAGTGGCGTCACTGGTTGGAAGGGTCAGGGGTACCTTTCATTGTTTGGACTGATCACAAGAATTTAGAGTACATTACAACTGCCAAAAGACTCAATTCCAGGCAGGCTCGGTGGGCACTTTTATTTCGGTCATTTTGATTTTACTCTGTCGTACCGCCCAGGTTCCAAAAATGTCAAACCCGATTCTTTGTCACGTCTTTTTGATCCTTCCGCAAGCCCGGTGACTCCCGAGTGTATTTTGCCTGAGAAAATAGTCGTCTCAGCACTCGTATGGGAGGTCGAATCGATGGTCAAGACAGCCTTAGAAGGGGTAACGCATCCGCCCGGATGCCCACCTAACTAAGCCCAAGGGTTTAGTTAAACAATGATTCTGGTGGGCACTTATGGCTCGCGACGTCCACGATTTTGTTTTGGCCTGCTCAGTTTGCGCCAGTGGTAAGTCATCTAAATGGCCTCCAGATGGGCTTCTTCAACCGCTGTCTGTCCCTTCGAGACCCTGGTCACATATCGCTCTAGATTTTGTTACCGCCCTCCCGCCCTCTAATGGCATGACGATCGTTTTGACCGTAGTGGACCGGTTCTCGAAGGCGGCACATTTCATTCCCTTGCCCAAATTACCTCCAGCCAAGGAGACAGCAGTCACTGTCCTTGATCACGTCTTTCGGTTACATGGCGTCCCGGTAGACGTGGTTTCTGACAGGGGATCCCAGCCACCGGTTTTTCCTAGTCTGGAGTCTGAAGTCGCGGTCCCCTCCGCTCACCCATTTGTCCAGAGGTGCCACCGCACCTGGACCAGAGCCCGCGAGACTCTGCTCCGGATGAGGGAGCACACTAAGGCCAAGGCCGATTGCCACCGGTCAAAGCCTCCTGTATACGTCGTGGGTCAAAAAGTGTGGCTTTCTACTAACAATATTCCTCTCCACTCCGTTTCTAACAAATTAGCTCCCAAATTTATTGGCCCGTTTCCTGTCACCAAGATCATTAGTCCGGTGACAGTCCGCCTCAAACTACCTCCAGCGTACAGGAGAATTCATCCCGCCTTCCATGTGTCCAAAATTAAACCCGTGTTTTATTCACGTATTAATCTGCCTACTGTGGTTCCCTCACCACCGCATCTCAAAGATGGGGAACCGACTTATTCGGTGAATCGTATTCTGGACTCGAGACAGAGGGGACAAGGATTCCAGTACTTGGTGGACTGGGAAGGTTACGGTCAGGAGGAGAGGAGTTGGGTACCTGCTAGGGACATACTGGATTACTCCCTTATTGATGAGATACAATCAGCAGGTAGGCCCTTCTGGGAACTCCCGGAGGCGTTCTTAGAGGGGGGGGGGGGGGGTTACTGTCAGGGTTTTGCACTTTGTGGGTGAAGTCTGTGGGTGAAGTCTGTGTGTTACATGTCAGCATTGATTAGTTTGTGGGCATCTCCGCTAATTGTCATCAGCAACAGCTGTCACTCATTACTCATCCCTATATATTGGCTTGTCTAGCGTCTTGTGTTTGTGAGAGCGTTGTTTCATGTTTGTAACCTATGTTTGCTTTCTTGTGTGTTTCTGCGTTGGATGTCCGTGTCTCCCACGGAACCCCATCCACTCTACGCATATCACCACAAGCAACATCACTTACCTTCGGCTCGCTTCCCCGCAGTTCCTGTGTCACCCTCCTGCTGCCAACTCATCTCCGCCATCCGGATACTTCACCCACCTGCACCATCCTGGACAGTGTATTCCTCTCAGCTTCATCTTTGTGTCTCATTGTCGTCTTGTATCATTGTCTTCATTAAACTGTGTTTAAACTCGCACTTGCTTCCTGCCACTCCTTCACCCAGTCGTTACAATTTGTTGTAATTTAGAGCTATGTGAAAAAATTTAAAGCAGAGAAATCTTTAAAATATTCCATAAAAAGCACTGTACTCTATTGGATTGGTCGTTTTTATTCTTTTTTGGCCTCTTTGTCTAAAGACATAAGATGGTTGCCATAAGAATCTAACTAAAGTTTAAACCGAATTCATTGAATTAGTTTAGTTGCATTTAGGAGTTACAAGTTATTTACTTATTTGTAATGATGAAATTGGAATTTAATACATTTAAATATATTACCAAAATAATATATTTGACTATTACAGTTCTGAACTGTCCTGAGCATGTTGGTCAGATGGACTATTGATACTCCTAATTGAGACTGTACATAGAGTGTCAGTGATCCATTTGAGAGATAGGTGGCGGTAATGCACTTATAAGTATCAAGAAGACACATCACGCTCTGACTGAAGAAGAAGACACGAAACGCGCTGAAGACAGTTCGGACATTGCCGTGAATCAGAGGTAAATAAACCTATATAAATACTGTTCAGTTTCTTTCACAGACCAATTGATTTGTGTCTTTACACATCAGTGTATCATCACAAGCTGCAGGGTTTAATTTGGTTTTGTTTGTGTATGTTTGTTTGACTCTCAAAGCTCTGATTCTCATTCACTTCCATTATAAGACTGACAGACTGCAACGGTTTGTTTTAAAAATCTCCATTTGTGTTCAACTGAAGAAACAGTCACCTACATCTTGGATGCCCTGGGGGTAAGCAGATGAACATCACATTTAAATTTTTGGGTGAACTATCCCTTTAAGTACACCTAAGTGGTCTTTTAATTTGTTAATATTATATTATCTGCAAGAACTGAAATATTCTTTTTAAAATACATACTTTTAAGGTTTGAAGTACTCCACAAGTACACATTCAATACAATTAAGTACACTTCCTTTTTACAAGAGATGTGTCACTGATACGCAAATACACCAGGAAGGATACACCTTCAATTCCTGTATGGTGCCACGTTACAGTGAAAATTGTGAATTATAAAGTTTTTAAAAAGATCATGTGATCTAAACTTTGAAACAATTTGATGAACACTGTTAGATGAGTTTTCAGGTCTGTTTTCAACCAAATTAAAAAACGACAAAAGATCTTAGACTAAGAGAGAGTTTTACAATAAACCAAGGAATAAGAAGAAACCTCTCATTTTAGTGCTTTACCAAATGGCTCAAAAGTAATTTACTTAAAGATGAAAATTGAGTGGTTCTAGAGGGTTTAAGAAACTGACTCCAAAATTGCCACAAGAATTATTGTGACCTTTCTCAACCAGGTTGCCAAATTTCACAACTTTTGCTTCTATTAAGTGCCTTAAACTCCCATTGCACAGGAAGAAAAATGGAGGAAATCAAAGGATAGGTGTCTGCCCACCATTAGTGCTTCTTGGCTTCTAGTCAAGGATGTTGGTCAGATTTTTCTACACTTTTTGCCCTCCAGAGATCAAACAGTCAAAATAATGATATCATCGCTAATACTTCTGACAGTTTACAACTGTTTAAGAGCGGCCTGTACTCATCCGAAACCTCAGAGGTGCCAACATAAGCTCATAAAACAGCCAATCTTAAAAACCCAATCCCAATCTGATCCAGTTGTAAAACGGTTCATCTGCTGCATAAATAATGCATTTGTTTCACACAGGCTAATTCAAAGGCAGTGACGGGAAACATTAAACTTGTTGCAAAACTTGCAAGTGTGAAGTCATTGCAAAAGTATTCCTCAATGTCATAAAATATGTCATCCGCTAGTCAGTTTGAAAAGTCTGTTGCTCCGACTAGATTAACATCAAAACATACAGAGAGTACAGAGAGGTGACACTGGACCAAAACTCTCCTCCAAAGTGGGCAGTACTTAAAACAACACTAGACTGTCAAAGCCGTTCTCTCACTGTTCTTAAAGAGTGCTGAAATCTTTGTTTTAAAACAGTAAACTCTTAGAGGGCTGATGTGGCCCGTAGCGCTTCTGGCATGAACAAATATTATGCCTTCGCTGGCCGGAGGTAGAGTCAGTAAAGGTGTTAATTGTTTTCAGGCTGTCATCTTTAAGAGCTGTTAAGATCAATTAAAGTAATTGTGAGTGGAGCATGCTCGGTGAAACAACCCAGACTGAGTACGCAGATATACTGTAGATAAACCGTGTGAATCATTCACCACTGAGAGAACACTTTAGGAGGAATGTACAAACCAATATATTTTACAGCTAGAGTGACAGTCGATAAAAAGGTTTATTGAAATATGTCAAGCAAAGCACGGAGGACTAGTAATTCAACTTAAAAAGCATAGTTCACCCAAAAAAGAAACTTCGCTCATTATTTATTTGCTCTTGTGTTGTTACAAACCCATATGACTTTCTCTCTTCTCTGGAACACAGAAGGAAAGATGTTAAGCAGATTGTCCAGCTGCTCTTTTCCACTTTTTCCAAAGAAAGCCTAAAGAGGCCAAAAGCGGTTCCAAGATGACTTTTATTAAAGTTTATTCAAACTTCACAACAACAATTGACAAAAATAAGAGCCAATGGTGCATGACATAATTGTCAGCTCAGATCAGATGTAACATACCATGTTAAAATATATGGATGCATGAGTAAGATCGCTTCAGCTTATATATAGAAGTGGTTTTCAATAAGCCTGATTGGGACTCTTTATATAATTTGCCTTAAAATGCAATACAATGAACATAAATGTTTTTCTGCTAAATATGGATGATATTAGCTGCTGTTGGGGTTAATGGTACAGTAGTGCATTTACTTTAGTTCACTTAAACTTCTTGATGGAGAAAGTCCCTAAAAGCTGACATATTTAATCATAAAGCAGCACTACCTAAATGAATGAAACACTAGAAACCAAGGAGAGAGGATAATTGCTGGCTGAAATCCCCCTCGTACACAGACTTTTTCTTGAGCAGTGTCAGCAGACCCCAGACTCTCAGCGCTCCAGACCAAACTCAATCTGCTGTAGAGCTGGGAAATGATTGACAAAGGCTATAAGAAACAGTGAGAAGTTGGATAAATGCCCCAAGGCCTACCTTTTTGGCTCGTCCACCTGTCGTTGTTAATAAACGTTGGGATACTGTGTCTGCAGGGTGGTGAAAATAAAACTGAACTGATTGAATTATGGTTATGTATGTGACTAGATTGACTTGCGATGTGTGTGTTTTGAAATAAAGTTGAAAGAAAATAAATATATTTAATGAAAAACTAATGAACATTAGAAATCTTGTCTTGGCAACTAACTGAAATAAAATCAGTTTAAGTACTAAAATTATTAAAACTGAAAGATAAAAAAAAAAGATATGTAATAAAAATGACTTAACTGTGTAACATAATATGATGTTGTTTGCTCATTTTGGGTTCACTCACTTTTATATATAAATGCTCATGGGAGCTGTACTATATCAGTACCTTAAAACTTCACCACATTATGGATCTATTTCTTTACCTATAGGCAGTTTCCATGCCTGAACCCTTTAATTAAGAGCCGGAAGCCATGTAGTTCCTCTTTCACCGTAAATTAACTTAACTGCTGAACAAAATCTTGTCAGTAATTGCACATTCAAAACATAAATCTCAGATTTGCTTTATGTGAGTTTGTTGATGATATAACATAGGACGTAAACTTCATTGACAAAACACTGAATATTTACACCATTTCTGCTGGGTTATGGTAAATATTCATTTGGAGCCTATTCTCGCAAGTTTTAACTGTCCAAACCGCAGAGCATGAGTGTTTCATATAACGTTTGATTTGATATGTGCTGTCCTGACCAATCAGACGCCTCCTCGAGGAGCGTGGAGGAGGATCCGTATCTCGCCCCATCAACAGTAATTGTCAGCAATCAGCTAATGGGAAAACTATTATCACTAATGCTCAGAGAAACCTGAGAAATCTGCACAGATGGGTGTTTGCACCTTCTCCACCTATCTGTGATGATTCCTGAGAGAGTTTTCTACAGTTGATCAATGCTGTCGGTCCACAAACCAAGACAGCTTGTGCTCCTCCCCTATTCCTTCAAGACTGGATGGGAAGGCCTCATATATCAAGGTGTTCATAAAGCTTTGCAGTGGAGTCATAAATCATATACTCCAGATTGATACACAACTTGTTCTATATAATACTATTTATTTAAAGGGATAGTTCACCCCCGAAAAGTAAAAGAAAACTAGAAGATATTCATCATGTATAGCATATGAACATTCTCCACAAAGTTTGAAACCAGAAAGTGTCCAAGACTTTTTGTACTTATTGTACGTTTCTAGCTGTCTGTTAAATGTCTGCTTTCTGTTATTTAAGTAAATAGTAGAACCTAGCAAAATCTGTTATCTGAAGACTGACTGCCGGATTTTAGAAGCTGGTGATGTGATTTATGGCCTGATATATAAAACCATCAAACTGAATGTTCTTTTTCAAATGACTGTGTATATTTGTTTGTCTGCACTCAAAAGTCTGGCCCCGTGAGAACCCTGTCAGCTCTTGTATGTAGTGGAGACATGAATCAAAGCAGCACTCTTTCTTTAGACTCTCTTGCTCTCTCTTTCTCTCTGTCTCACCCCAAGGGAAAGAGCAGCTGTCAACCCTCAGCACAAGAGGGACCCTCCGGGGCACCTGGGGACCACCGCCAAGGCCATCAGGGCCGGCTGGATCCGGTCTGTCAGTGAGCAGCCACCCTCAGGGAGCCCTGAAACAGAGGTTCCCTCCTCCCTCTTTCCATGCCTTTATTCTGGGTCTCTTTCTTCGCTCTGTGACAGATGAGCCAGGACAGTGTGAAGATGTGCACCTGTCTATACAGCGAATGTGCATTACTGTAAGAGCTGTCTGTCACATGCGGGGTCTGATCTTCTGTCAGCCCAAAGAGCCCAGTTCACGTTTACTGACGCAGGACATATGTTCGGATGAATATGGGAGTGTGTTCGTATGTTTGTGACAATAATGGTGCATGCACGCTCCTTTTCAATTCATGAGTTGAAATTTGAATTGGCCACACTTCACAGGTATAAGCAATTCATGATTTTTCATCTTTCTTCTAATAAATTGGGACCAAAGCTTTCATGTTTTAAAGGGAGCAAAAAATAATGAATCCAAAACACATACACACACACACACACACACACACACACACACGCACATATAATGTAAGTAAAAAATATATATAAAATAAATAATTAAAACAATAATTCATATATACTGTATATACAAATTGCACAAATGTATATTTTCTCTGCATTTCAAACACTGACTATTAATATCAGTAACTACAATTCTATTAAAAATGTTGCTACCAAGTGAAAAATAAAAATAGTTAAATGCAAATAAATTTACATATTTATGCAATTCATAAAAATGCCCGGCAATTATACTTTTAGTATACTAAACTAAAGTCTGCTAAATTAAACGCATTTTGTGCTTAATGTACTTTAATTTGGCAAAAGTAGTGCTGAAGTCCAACTAAAGATATACTGAAGTATATTTGATTGTGCTACAATGGAGCATTTAAAGACTGATGTTATTCCAAAAATCACATCACAATAGTGAAATGAAAACACATTTAAGCTTTATATTAAGAATTTGTGAATTGTGTGGAATTAGTACTCCAAATAACGTTGTCTCAAGTCTCAAGCAATGTTTCAGTAAATACAGTATGTTAATATTTGAACTATACTTTGTAAGAAAAAAATGTATGAATAAATGAAATAAATGAATTAAATATATTACTTTTTTTTTAGGCTTTAACACTGAACCCTTGAACAGCCGATTATTGGATATCAGAATGTTTTGATTAGAATTTTGATTTACTAAACCACAACTCTGCTTGTCCAGTGACCACGCAGGGCTGAGAGAACATTGACCAGACCCACAAATCTCTACATATCAACACCAACATTTAGCACATCCTGTCCCTGTATTCTCTCATGGGAGTGCAGACAAAAGGATCTTCACTTCCTGTTCCAGCACCATGACCTCATAATGCCATTATGCCAGCTCTTACAGGCTGGAAAACATGAGCGTGGCCTGTGGGAATAACAGCCCTCCTGAGCGGGTGTGGCTGGACAGATCAGTGTGTGGGTAATATTTCCCTAAAGTTTTGGCAGGTGAACACAAAATGTTAAGCAGGAAATGCTCTTACATCACTCTGCTTAATATATGACCATTTTAGATATTTTGAATTCGTTATATTTGTAAATAATGCTTTGAAATATTAATTACACACACACACACACACACACACACACACACACACACACACACACATATATATATATATATATAAATATATATATATATATATATATATATATATATATATATATATATATATATATATATATATATATATATATATATATATATATATATATTTGCTATCAATTTCCAAGGGAATTACTACACCAAACTGTTCATTTAAAGAAATATCCATTAATGTTACATATTGCAAACCTATTTTAAACATTTATTTTCTCATTTGAAACATTTATTCAAAAGTCAACCCATTCAGCATTTAACGATTGACATTAAAACTGGGTTCATTCTAATAACTCCAAAAGCCACAGTGTGATTCAGGTACCGGTATAAGTAAGATCTTTTTTTCTTGTGGTAGCTAGTCTCTCTCGGTCTCAGTAATGTATCCTCTTCTGTATGTGTGTGTGTGTGTGCGCGTATGCATACGAATGTGTGTGTGTGTGAGAGCCTGTCTCAAGGTCAGGCAGGAAATGCCTGTACAGATGTTGCCTTCGTGTAGATGGTTATGAGAGTATCCCAGCTCAGACAGGAAATGGGTGCGCTTTGCAGCTTATTGCAGTGTTGAGTTCTCTTTGGACTCTTGACTTGATGACAGTAGACAAATTGTGTTGCATGATCACACACTGATGGCGAAATGACTGCTGTTCACAAAGCCATTTTAATTTATTATTAATATTATACACATTTCGTACCTTAAGGTGATGTATAAATGATGATTTGGACACAATATGTTGAAACTTCAGCTACCTGATTTTACCTAAATAAATGGCAATTCAGTTTAAAAACATTACAATTTTATGATTTTATTTCACCTTTGCCAATTACAATGGTGTTAAGCGAATTTTAAATGATTTCTAACGCTATTTATTGTTATGGCAAGGTTTTTTTTTTGCCATGTAGAAAGTAATATTTTCATGTTCATCTGTATTTCAGATTTTGTTTCTAAAATGATATTGCTTCTTTTTTTATAATTGTCAGTTTAAAAAAAAAAAACAGTTTCCTTGGCATTTTGCATAATTTACTGTATTAAATGAATCTATAAAATGCCAGGGAAACACAATTGAAAACACATTTTATGGCTATAAATTCACTTAGATAATTTTGTCCTGAAAAAGGGCAAAAGGAAAGTTAACTTGCATACATAAAATGTTTCACAAAATATTTTCAGCAGATAAACAACCACAAATAGTTAAACATCAGAAGTGATAGAATATGTAAAATTTGGATTATTTATAAAAGAAGATGCTTAATTTGATTTTAATGTTGTTAAATGTGTAAAGTCACAAAACAAAGCCTTATTGTTTTTATGGGCACTTTAATAATGGCAACATTTCATTTTGATTAAAGAGTAAAATAACCCTTTCACCTATAGTACCACCAATCAAGAAATACGACTGTTTTCTCTAAGCACTTTTCCATTCATTTTATTTTTGCTTGAATGATTACCTATTAATACGATTCCTATTCAAAATAGTGCCACTGACTAGATGGCGCAATTCAAGCCCCCCGCAACCCCCCCCCCCCCCCCAAAAATGAAATAAATTTATACAGTAAGGTTACTTGACCTTTTCCACCCCCATCTCTCTCTCTCTCTCTCTATCTCACACACACACACACACTCACTGTATGGGACTTGGTCCTCAGGGACTAGTATGCTTTTTTTCTTCCATATTGAGGCTCTGCGCTTCTTTTTGTGGACGTGTGATCGATGCACATTTGGGAGTTTGAGAAAATCCCTGGCACCTTGCCACACTTTCCATTCATTTAGACATGAATTTTGCACATGTCAGAGTACTTTCATATTAAAGGAGTGAACAGTCACAGGGGTGCTCCATTATTAAAAATGTATCTGTATAAGCCACATATAAATGAAAGGGAAATACAATCAGTGGTTCAATATAATCAAGTTACACGTGAATTACATACATGTCTTTTGGAAAGCATTTCAGAACTTTAATAAAAGAAACATTGTCCATTTTGCTTGTGTGTTATAAGTCATCTGAAATAGTACTGTGACTTTCTGTGAGAAACAAAAATTTTGAGTAAGAAAATTAAAGCAAATTGAAGTGGCTGATGTTACGTCTTGTTTTCTGAAAAATTCATTAAAATTAAGTGAGTTTATTCTTAAAACAGGAAAAAAGATCTTGTGGGGTAGGACATAAATTTGTACTGTGTGTATATATATATATATATATATATATATTTACTTCAAAGTATTTGTCAAGTTAAGAATGAAGGTAAAGGTATACCAGAGAAACCAACACCTTACATTTCATTTGAAGTAATGTTACGATGACGGCCCTAACTGTTCAATATATTTCAATTCATTTGCCACAGCTAATGTTAAAGGTGCTCTAAGCAATGCCGGGAGTCGTAACTTCTTGTTGACGTTCAAATTGTTGTCAAACCAGATTGATAGCACCTACAGTAAAATGCAATACTTGCATTACTAAACCAGGTTATGTGGCAAAAAAATATATTAAAAAAAACAAAAACAAAATGTAAATCTTATTTTTTTTACCACAGAAGCGTGAGGTTTATCCTTCTCCGAAATCTGACTGAAACGTGACTGTGATCCTTGTGTGTAATGGCGTTTGACTCTCATGCATTTTGCGCCAACTTTTGAGAGGTTCTTGCTCCCACAATGCAATGTGGAATTCAAAAGATGGGTAAAACACTTGTAAAAAGAAAATACGTAAAATTCCTTCATATTAACACGGTACTTTGTCCCGTATTTACATTTTTTTTTACAGTGTAGTAAAGGCACAATAATGACATTGATTTCCAAATCCATTTTCTGTGGTAAACATAAACATTTAGATGATCATGCTAATTGTTTCACATTACAATGCAAAAAAATATTTGCAAAAAACACCCTAAAATTTCTAGCCATCAATGGGAATATTTAAAAAAGAGAGAAGTGAGAATGAACCTGGAGATGCAAATCAAATTCAAGAGCATCAAAGGTGCCATTTCTAAGAGAATATGGTTATCAAACCTAACATAAAAAAGCCCTGGCAGTGCCACTGAATTCAGATGGAAGTGTGTGTGTGTGTGTGTGTGTGTGTAGAGAGAGTGGAGTGGGGGTGGATGAAAAGTGGACGTGTGTCGGTCTTTGTGTTTCTGGAAGTTTGCATATATTTCTGATGAAGTGTGTATGTCTTGTGGGTATGTGTGAAAAGCCGGAGAAGACAAAGCGAGTCGATCTCCCCTGTGGAAAGTTCTAGAGATGACTAATTCATGAGAGACCACATAGAGAGAGACAAAGAGTGAGACTGACCACCTTATTCCCCTCCAGACACTCGTCAGAAAATAAAGATAATTAAGACAAAGAAAACTGTTTTGTCATTAACCTGTTAAGGTCTAATTTGAAGCAATCAGGATGACATGCCAATTGTGTTTAGTCTTGTAAATATCATTGATCTTGAATTTGGTTTTCTTACATTTTTTATTATTATTTACTGATTTATATATATATATATATATGAAAAAAAAAGATTTATATTAGATTATATATAAATAAATCATTTTTTTCATTGTCTTGTAAATATACGCATGTTTAACAGTTATTTTATCCTATCCGTACCATCTATCTGATCATCCTGGCCAAGGCTGTGTTTCCCAAAAGCATTGTAAGTTGATCGTAGCTTCATTGGTGGCAATGTGTGTACGATGTACCTAGGCTTACAATGCTTTTGGGAAATGCAGCCCAGCCTGACAGAAGGAGGTCCATAATATCTGAAGGAAGCAAACTGTTATTAACCTTTGAAGTACCAGGTGGTCCACTGGGAAATTTAAAGGGCTCATATGATGCAATTTCCAGTTTTCCTTTCTCTTTTGAGTGTTACAAGCTGTTGGTGATTAGATAAGATCCTTAAAGTTGTAAAGACTAAAATCTCAAACCCAAAGAGATATTCTTTATAAGAGTTAAGACTCATCCACGCCCTCCTAAAACGGCTCGTTTAGACACGCCTCCACATGTCTACATCACTGTGTGGGAAGATTTGCATAACAAGTAGAAGTTGTTTGTCGTTTCTCCGATCACAAATGCAGACATGGTTTTATGTTTACGCAGCACAATATACAACACAACGCATAAAAAGACAGTATAAGTCATTATCAACAGTAATTATGTCCCCACTGGATGCAGCAAATGCCTAATTTGTAATGGGTTTCATTGGTTTTGTCATAACACTTCCGTCACACGCTTGAGGCATTCGGCCAATCACAAGGCACTGGATAGCTGACCAATCAGCATACACTTTGCTTTACAGACCTATGAGCTTTGTAAAAATGTATATGTTTCAGAAAGGCGGTGCATAGAGGAGAAACAATAATGTATATTATGTGGAAAATAATGTTTTTTTTTAAACTTAAACTACATAAACACATTTCTTTACACCAAATACACAAAATAATTTTCTTTTTTAGTGATATCATATGACTGTCACAGTGTCTGGTCTGTGTTTTCCTGGGTGTCCACTAGTGGTCTCACTTTCCCATAGTTACCCCACTGCAGGCACTAAATTCCCCACAAAGCCTTGTCCCTTCATCACTGTTAATTGCACACCTGTTAATTGCATTCAGCTGTCTTCACTTTCATCGTTTTCACCTGTCTATAAAAACTGGTCTGTTTCTATCTGTTTCATGGAATGGATTTACCATTAAATACTGCAACTGGGTCTCTCGTTTTGTGTGTGCGTTCATAACAGAAGGACTGCATCATGCCCAGATCCAGCAGTGTGGGATATCGTATCTGTTCCCCAGCCAGCATGGAGGAGCGGAGGGGGAGGTTCCTTAATCTTATCACCCTCCGTCAAGAGGGGAGTGAGGTGGGTGGTTTGGCGCAAATATTCTGGACCATGGCAGCAGGAATTGGGTACAATGATGAGACACTTAAAGACCTTTTTAACGCCTGCCTGGATAACCATGTGCCTGAGTGGGAGATGAAGGGGCTGGAGATCCTGGATTTTGGGGGGTTCACCGTGTACCTACACCATCGGTCTCAGTGGGATACCCCAGCCACACCTGTCTCTCCAGGTGTGATGGCTGACTCTAGACCTGTGTCTCCAGACAGGAGGACCACCAGCCCAGCGCCACAGCACAAGATGGCCGCCGGCCCAGCGCCACTGCACAAGATGGCCGCCGGCCCTGTGTCACTGCACAAGATGGCAGCCACAGGTGACCGTCCAGAGTCAAGTCAGGTCCCCACTGACCAGGTCCCCTTGGTCCCTCCTGTTTCGAGTCAGGTCCCCGTGGTCCCTCCTGTGTCGAGTCAGTTCCCCGTGGTCCCTCCTGAGTTGAGTCAGGTCCCCGTGGTCCCTCCAGAGTCGAGTCAGGTCCCCGCTGACCCTCCAGAGTCGAGTCAGGTCCCCGTTGACCCTCCAGAGTCGAGTAAGATCACCGTTGACCGTCCTGAGTCAGGTCAAGTCACCATTAACACTCATGAGTCAAGCAAAACCACAGTTAGACCTCATGAGTCAAGTCAAGTCACCAATGATCTTCATGGGCAAAGGCAAGTCACCAGTGTTCTTCATGGGCAAGGTCAAGTCACCAATGATCTTCATGGGCAAGGTCAAGTCACCAATGATCTTCATGGGCAAAGGCAAGTCACCAATGATCTTCATGAGCAAAGTCAAGTCACCAATGATCTTCATGAGAAAAGTCAAGTCACCAATGATCTTCATGAGCAAAGTCAAGTCACCAATGATCTTCCTGAACGAAGTCAAGCCACAGTTGATCTTCCTGAAAGAAGTCAAGCCACAGTTGATCTTCCTGAACAAAGTCACCAATGATCTTCATGAGCAAAGTCGTCACGAATGATCTTCATGAGTAAAGTCAAGCCACAGTTGATCTTCCTGAACGAAGTCAAGCCACAGTTGATCTTCCTGAATGAAGTAAAGCCACAGTTGATCTTCCTGAACGAAGTCAAGCCACAGTTGATCTTCCTGAACCCAGTCAAATCACCATGGATCTACCAGAGCCTCTTCACGTCTCTGCTGAACTTCCAGAGCGCTCATCCTATCCTGTCATGGCCATGGAGGCCATCCAGGAACTCACCGCCTGCCCTGTCATGGCCATGGAGGTCATCTACCTTCTCATCAGGGCTGTGGTGGTCTGCTGCGCCGCCCTGGTGGGCTTCTGTCTCAACCGCATGGTTATGGTCGTCCTCTGCTCCACCCTGGGGGGTTTCTGTCTTGTCTGCTTGGCTGTGGTGGTCCTCTGCGCCACCCTGGTGGGCTTCTGTCTCGACCACACGGAGGTGGTGGTCCTCTGCGCTGCCCTAGTGGGCTTCTGTCTCGACCACACGGAGGTGGTGGTCCTCTGCACCGCCCTGGTGGGCATCTGTCTCGTCTGCTTGGCTGTGGTGGTCTTCTGCGCCGCCCTGGTGGGCCTCTGTCTCGACCACAAGGCTGTGGTGGTTCTCTGCACTGCCCTGGTGGGCGTCAGTGCTGTCTGCTCAGCTGTGGTGGGCTCCAGTTCCATCTGCGCCATCCCGGTGGGCTCCAGTTCCACCTGCTCCTCCCTGGATTCCTGCCCTGTCGGCTCTGCCCTGGGCCCCTGAACTTTCCGTTTCCTCCTGGCCTCTTTGTTTTGTTGTTGTTGTTGTTTTTTTTCACTTGCGGTCTCTGTTTCCCCCTATCGACATGGCCTTCCGTCCCTCCCCCTAGTCCTCTGCCGGTCCACCTTCCTTCTGGTCTCCTTGTTGTTGTTATTTAGTTTTTTTTTCACTTCCTGTCTCTGTTTCCCTCTATGGACCTGGCACTCTGTCCCTCCCCCTTATCCTCCACCAGTCCACCTCCCTCCTGGTCTCTGTCTTGTGTTCGGTGGAGCATCTGGTAGCTGCTCCTTGGGGGGGGGGGTTGTAATGTCACAGTGTCTGGTCTGTGTTTCCCTGGGTGTCCACTAGTGGTCTCACTTCCCCATAGTCACCCCACTACAGGCACTACATTTCCCACAAAGCCTTGTCCCTTCATCACTGTTAATTGCACACCTGTTAATTGCATTCAGCTGTCTCCACTTTCATCGTTTTCACCTGTCTATATAAACCGGTCTGTTTCTATCTGTTTCATGGAGTCCTTGTTTCATGTCACCCTGCTTCTCGTGTTCCCTAGTGTTTTTCATGTTTCTTGTTTTTTGGACTGCTTTCATTGTTTTTGACCTCCTGCCTGTTTTGGATTTGATTTTGGATTTCTCATTAAATACTGCAACTGGACTTTTGTGTGTGCGTTCGTAACAATGACCCCTTTAAGCTGTTATTCAATGATGATCTTCCCCTTCACCATAATTGAGTCAGTGAGAACAATTTGAGAAGTGAATCAGTCAGATTTGTGACCAAACAACAGTTTGTAACAGTTTTATGTTGGGGACAAATTGGTGACCAATTTTTATAAATTGTTGTATGATCTTTTATGTTTTTGCTCACACCCGCTAAGAGCTATGGTTAGATGCATCTTCATGCTTTCTTATTACAAATATGTTGTCGTATGTATCACATCATATGAAACTGCAACTTAAAATTCTCTCAACAGATTTTTTTTTTCACAAATCTGTAAATGATGACTTTGATCTAGTGACTTCAGAAGACTTAAATATAGTACACAAGTCGGATGGACTACTTATGGTGCTTTTGGCATGTACGGAGTCACATTCAGTTGACATGTTATGATAAAGAGCAGCCATGATAATCTTCAGAAATTCTGAATTTGTGTTTAGCAGGAGACAAAAAAGTCGTGAGAATTTTAAACAAGATGAGGGTGAGCAAAATGACATTGTTATCATTTTGGGTAAACTATTCCTTAAATTTAAATTTGCATGTGACCCAAGTGTCAACATAATATATGATGAAACAGTTTAAATAAAACAAATGCCTCTTGTTCTTGTTCCCTCCAGCCTTTAAACTTGATTTGGTTCTCATATGTTCTGAGATGTTTCAGTACTTGGCAGTTCAAGAAGGACTATTTAATGACAATGAGAGAGCAGAAGTAGCTTTTGCCTGTGCTTCACCTCTCTGAAGATCTCTGAAGATTCTTCTCACCTCTGAAGATTTCAAGTGTCAAGCACAAGAACAGCTTCAGAAACCTTCAGAAACCCATAAGACTCCAGCCTACACACACACACACACACACACACACACACACACACACACACACACACACACACACACACACACACATACACACACGCTTTTATGATACTTTTGTACTGACCAAACAATACTTTTTATCCCCTGACCCTAAACCTACCTCTTACAGAAAACCTGACTGCATTGTTACACTTTACACTTTACAATTTCTTTTTCTTTTTTCTTTTCATGGCTAGTTACATGCTAGATTAAATGTGAAATATTTACAGCTTTGAAAATGTTTCTTTTTTTTACACTGCACTCCTATTAATTTGCCTATTAAACTTTTTATACTTACAATTGGATTTAATATTCAGTTTAAGATTTTTTTTCTGCAAATGAAAACGATATCTTTTCATTCCAAAACGAAAGAAAAAAAAGGACAAAAGAATTTCTTGCCTATATAGTTTTATGATTAACAACAGCATGTAGTCCAACTTCGGAAAACCAGTGAAGAAAACACAAGCACATCGTCCAGAAACTAAGCTCTGTCTGCCTTTTTTGATTGACAGGAAGACAGACAGGTAAGCTAAAGGCCATGGAGACATTTTGATAACACCGCCTTCATTCCTATTCAACGTTTTGGTGTGCGTCTGTGCTGCAAGTTGCATTCTTATCGTCACATGCACTTCGTCTTTTGGAACTCATATGCATTTGCAGGCCACGTGGGACGCCATTTGCATTAGAAAGCAGAATACAATCACTTTAATTTTTAACAAGACATTTTGAATGTGCCACAAAGGCAGATTCTCGGCAACTGATGGAGCCCACGAAAGGAAGAAAAAAGAATTATTATGCAGGGAATTAAAGGAAAGCTGGAGTTGATGCGGCACAGACATCAATCAAGTGTTGCGAGTGTCGGAGAGAGGGGGAAAATGCACTGCATCCATGTTTCCAATGAAAGTAACATTAAAGTAAATCTGCCATTAATCTTGCATATTGATCAAGGTCGGTGTTAAGGAATTAATCATGAGTAGCACGCTATACATCAAACACTCATAAATAAATAAGCAGCTCAAACAATGTAGTGTGTCTGGGCCGAGGTCAATGCCTCATTAGCAGGGGTTGTCTTTGTTATTTTGAACAATGAAACTGGCTGTGGACTAAAGGTTATTACTATTAGGATTACGTTCGATTGTCACCGGCTGTGGTGAAATATCTTTGCGCTTTATGGGAAGTGAAGGGAGGGGAGTTTACTGTAAAAGCACTGGAGCTTCATCAGTCCAAACCCTACTTGATGAACTGTGACCAATGACCTGAAAATACTCAGAGCTGAATGACAGATGTAAGGCCTTGGTTTTGATAGCAAAACTTCATCTAAAAAAAATAATTAAAAAAAACAGAGAAAATCTATGGGTAATATCTCTAAATTTGAGCTTTTACAAGTACTATAGCAACAAATGGTTTTATCAATATCATTGTTTTGGGCTTGTTTTCCTGTTAATATATCTAAAGATCCTTAAAGGAGTAGTTCAAAAATCTAAATTTGTTTAAAATGTTCACACCAGCTCAGGCCATTTGATTTTGATTTGAGTGTGTGTCTTCATTAGAACAGATTTGGAGAAATGCAGCATCACATCACTTGCTCACCCCCTTTGCAGTGAATGGGTGCCCTCAGAATGAGAGTCCAAACATCTGATAAAACATTACACTAATCCACAAATAATCCACACCACTTCAGTATGTCATTATGGCATTTTTAACTTCAAACCGTCATTGTTGGTCCTCTATCCATAATATTGTTTTCTCCAGTGGAAAAAAATGTTGTCATGTCTGAATCAGGAGAGAAATGTGTACAGATCAGTCTAAAACAGTTCCAAACATATCTGGCGGAGGGTTTTGATGTGAGACAACAACAGGAGGAAGTGTTAATATGAACAGGAGACAGTTTTAAGTTAAAATAATCCAAATAAACAAACACATGAAACTTTTCATGTCACAAGATTGGTGTGGATTACTTGTGGATTTTTGTGATGTTTTTATCAGCTGTTTGGACTCTCATTCTGACGGCACCCATTCACTGCAGAGGAGGTGAGCAAGTCATAAAATGCTGCATCTCAATATCAGATGGCCTAAGGCTTTTTCAACAAACTTTCATTTTTTGATGAACTATTTCTTTAAAACAACAACAACATAAGTGTACTTGAAACAAAATAGTACGGCTTGCTTTTAGTGTATAAAGTGTGAAAATCTTGAAAAAAAGAATTTGGTCTTAATGCCTTTTGGTTTATACTTAAAATTAAAGAGATTTGCTGAAATGCAGTTTCATTAACGATGTCTATTGTTTCTCTGAGAACAAGTGCTAATATCTCCTAATACTGTATCTTATGGAGTTTTGCTTCCCAAGTAAATTTTTCTTATTATTATTATTATTAGATATTGAAAAAATATTGTTAATAATATTTATTTATTTATTTATCTGTTGTAAAGTAGATTTTCTGAATAGAAATGATAGTGTGATGCACGGCTGATAGGATGTTTCGGATGGTTGTGGGCTGGTTTCTGGCTCATGCCAAAAGAGCCCACCCCCCAGTTTAGATATTCTCTAGTATGATACCCTCCTTTAATGTCTCTGGGATTTGTCCACAGATTTATCATAAAAATTCATATCTTCTAACAAATGATTCTCAATAGCAGAACCCCTAAGTTAAAACGTTTCATCCACTGCATGTGCTATACATTTTCATAAAAATGTAGCAGCCTGGATCGTTCCAATAATTACATTTTGATAAGTGCTCACATTTCACACTCATGTAGCATGGGTAAAGCAAGAGGACAGGCCCGTGGCAGGTCTCTGTGGGAAACATTCATTTATCGCTCTTAACGTGGTGATCTGGAAACTTAATTGATCCATTTCCCTCCCTCTCCGTCTCTTTACTTCACTGAGGGCACTTGCTTCCTAACCTGCCATTGTGTTTAGTGCCACTCGTGACTGGCATAGCTGATGCCCACTGGGGTTTAGAAGGACGTTCTCTGAACAGCAAGTGCTTTGGGATCTGTCATGTTTTACATTTTTATCAGTGGCTCAAAAGTGGCACACGTTCTAATGAATACACGTGGACCTGAACCTCCGTTAATGCCCGGGCCTCCGGGTTATGAGTTTAGCTGGGAAATTAATCAGCACTAACTCTCCAGTGGTGAAATTAATCTAGCGCTGAATTCTTATGCAGTAAACACTTTGTCATTGTTCGATCAGAGCACTTTATTAGTCTGCGGAACAAGGTTTCATTAGGCAATGAGGAAAAGAGAAGAGCTTCCGTAACGCAGTGCCGCATTTCCATTGACATCTGCCGCAGTCTTTGGAGATTATCTTTCTATGGTGATAATTTGTGAGCCAGGTGTCACCAACAATTACACCCACCTCATCCTTTCTCAACAGGCCGACATATCCAGCAATAGCTCCCCCCTTCCCCAGTTCCTCCCGTTTTCATCCCCCATCCGGCTTTTGTCATCTCACCTTCAGAAACTCAATCAAGTTGCCCCTCTTTAGGGAGTTTATTAACACTTAGCATGTGAAAAACAGGTGATTGGCATCTCTGCATGACTAACCAATAAAATTATGCTTTAATAATGAGAATCTTCTCTCAGTGGAAGGCTTGGAGTTTTTCAGTACTTGTATAAGGAGCGTGAGATGTCATGTGTGTAACCGTATAGGCAGAAATAATTTTTTTGGAGGTAAAAAAAAAAATAGTTTCCAAAAAATTAAAATGTTATCATTTAGCCACCCTCATGTCAAATCATTTTAATTTAGTTAAAATAATTTTGTTGTGTTCATATGTATTAGATTATCAAGTCTATAATTTAAATGCATTTTAATTTTTTTATTTTAATTTATTTATTATTATAATTGTATATATATATATTTATCTAGTTGTTTTAGTACTTCAAGTTAAATAAAATAAAAATGAAAACGTTTTCCTTGGCAAATTGCTGAAATAAATATGTTTTATAAAATACAGTTATCATTCATTCATTCATCCATTTTTTTATGATTTTAGTTTTAGTTCATGATAATAACTCAATCATAATCCTGTAATGATACATAAATGAATACCCTCAATAACGATCCAGTTGCAAATCATATCATCATGAACTATGAATCATATTGACCAATGTTATGATGCTTTTGATAGAAAGTGACAAAATATACACTTAAAAATAGTTTTCTTCCAATGTAAATGGATTTTTGTGCTAACCAGTCATGACGGTGATGAGCAGCAGGCCATTTGGTTGTCTTATAAGACATCAATGTTTTACTATACACTCGCATATAAGTAGTAAATCTACAAATCATGGTTATGTCTGTTTCAGTGGTTTTGGTTTGTGGTTCATAAAGTGTTTTACTATTTAGCAACAGCATTTAAAACGTATTCCTCTAAAACCAGGCAGATGGCAACCATATAAACTGTGACCATTTCGGACTAAAGGAAGTGGCCTCTTGTTGGTACGGGTGTTAAGCAACTTTGTTAAAACAATGTATGCATCCCCCAAACCTCTATGCCTATTAAAGGATGATGCTGGCACAAAATGAGGCTATAAGCAGTAGAAGAAAGTGAGGTGGGGCACAGTTATACCCCTTACTGTTTCTTACCTGTTTCACTTCCTCTAATCCATCTGGCCACACTTCCTTCTCAGCTTTCAAGTAGTAGCAATATAATCACCACACTACCTATCTTTATTCCCCTCATGCTAGCTTGACAGAAGTTGGAGTCCTGAGGGTTGGATTGTGTGATATGAAGATTTTTGATCGTGGATGATAAAAATGTCTCCACTATCTGCTTTTGAAGAAATTGTGCTTCAGCGCACATTCTATCAGCTGCAGTTCTGGCGCCGCCGAATCAATATACTGTGACATACCTTAACATCAGTGTTAACTCAGTTGTAGAGTTACACTCACGAGACACTGTGCTCACAAAAGTACATTTATTTATTTATTTATTTTACATCTGCTTTAAAGCTATTACATTCAGTTTCCTTATTTGGTCTTTTTCCTGTTCTTGTTTGGTAGATTTGATTAATCCCCACCTGTCTCCATTTCCCTGATTACCTCCCGTGTTCTTAAATACCCTGTCTGTTTAGTTCCTCCTCATCCGTGATTAAGTTGACTTTATGTGTTATGTTGGATGTGCCCTTATTCTCCCTCGATCATTAAAAGTACCTTTTGTATATCGTCTTCCTCGTGCGCCTTCCTTACACACCAGCAAAACCATAATAGAATCACGGACCCGAAAGTGTAGTTTAGCGGCGATTTTTCTTTCCTTTTTTGTCTTTTGTTTTCCTCCCCCTCTCAGAATGGCAATCCCAGCAGTCCGACTCCTATGCCTGGAGCAACTGGACCGTCCACTGGAGGACCATACCAGGGACTTTTTAGATCTGGCGTGCCTTACCCGCTGACCGCTCGCTCTCTAATTTCTATTACACCGGCCTGAGCGAGCGGTGTAAGGCACGCCTACCAGTGAACGGTCCCAGAGAGGATTTTGCCGCCTTCGTGGAGTGAGTGCTGGAGAAAAATGGATCCCCATTCACCGTCGGTCCCACTGAAGAGGATATCTCCAGCCCCACTCCCGACCCAGAGACCAGCCAGCAGCCATCCCGCCGCACGGAGCTAGAGCCAACTGCAGCTGCAGAGCCCGAGCCTTTCACGGTCGGACAACAAGGACTCAAGAGCGCGACTGACCAGGTGTGTGAGCCGGCAACACCGTGCGTCGTGGAACTACTGGTGGAGATCGAGGGCGTGGAGGAAAGCCCTGCCCACACTCCTGCGACTGATGGTTTGACGCGGGACTTCCAGTCTCAAGCTCCGCCTTAGCTGGTGGGATGCCGAGCCCTGGACTCCTCCTCGGTCCTTCGACCCAGCGGCTCCGCCTTGGCTCTTAGCTCCCTCATTTCCGCCGTGGCTCGGCATCCCATCAGCTCCACCGGGCTCACTCGTCCCTCCGGCTCCACTTTGGTCAGTCGTCGACCATCCGCCGCCTCGGGACTCCATTCCTCTGGCTTCGCCTCGTCACTCCACTGTTCCAGGAGGGGGCAAACTGTTACATTCAGTGACTTTCAGTTTTCTTTATTTGGTCTTTTTCCTGTTCTTGTTTGGTTGATTTGATAAATACCCACCTGTCTCCATTTCCCTGATTACCTCCCGTGTTCTTAAATACCCTGTCTGTTTAGTTCCTCCTCGTCCGTGATTAAGTTGACTTTATGTGTTATGTTGGATGTGCCCTATTCTCCTTGGATCATTAAAAGTACCTTTTGTATATCGTCTTCCTCGTGTGCCTTCCTTACACACCAGCAAAACCGTAACAAAAGCCTAACTGGTTATTTAAATTAATGTTTAATTTGTGTGTTCTGGCGTGCTTTTTTTCTGAGCACACTCAAAGCGCTCGCACAAAAACGAAAAAGCCTTTCAAACTGTGCCTGATTACTGAACTAAGTTATGTTTTGTATTAAAACTGTCAAAACACACAAGGTTAATGTATAGCCTTAGTTGGTTATATCTAAAATGCAAGTAAATAACTGAAAGAAACAGATGCATGTCTGTATATCAGACGCATGCAGGTCTTAAAGGGACAGTAGGCTGCCCAGCAGGCACCGGACGTCAATATAACGTCAGACTGACATTGGATCCCAACGTTGGAGAGACGTTGTAATTTGGTTGAAAATGAAAATTGGGTTGACGACAGAACCCAACCTCAGACTGATGTCAGTCTGCTACGTTGGTCAGATGTTGCATTTTGGTGGAAATTAAAATCTTGTTGACGTCAGAACCCATATCAGACTCGTGCAGGTCTTAAAGGGACAGTAGGCTACATGCTGCCAACTGTAATTAAAGGGATAGTTCACCGTAAAATTTAATTTCTGTCATTGTTTATTCACTCACATGCTGTCCCAAACAAATGTTTAACAGAAGAAGGAAACAGTCAGGTTTAAAACAACTTTTGAGTGGGTACATGAAGGTATAAAAAACAAAAATATATATATAACAAAGATAAAATAATGACAAAGATTTGTATCTTCTCCCACTTTGGCCTAAATACCCACCATACTTTTTCATATTTTGTTACTTTACTGTAACAAGCTTTGTCTTTATTATAGGGATATTTGTTTGGCTGTAATGCTCAAACAGCTTGCAAAATAGAAAAACCAACATGACAACCAGCTACCCACCCCCCCAAACCCCACTGGTCCACAATTGTGCCCTCATAATGCCATTTCGCCCCTGCCCCTCCAGAGGTCTGTGCACGCCGCTGCTTGGGATGTATGTGTAGCTAGTTGGTTTTGTAGGGCATTCCATCTGCTTGCTATGAGTTTATACTTACTAGCCCAAATCAAATGATCACAGTCTCTTTGATATTCTGGTCCCTAGATAAAACTATCTGTAAAAATTTTTTCCATAGCACAAATGTGTTTGATGACTTATTTCATTCAAATTTCTAATGCTACACCATTTAATAACACAAAACAAAACAAAACAAAAGGGAAAAGCGGAAAGGGGAAAGGTACTAGAATACTTTCCTTGAAACTCAAACTTTTATTGTGTTCATGTTGAATTGCAAAGCACATCTATTGCTATTGCGGTGGAAAAAATGGGTATAGTTATGGACAGTTTTGATGGTATTTATCTAAATGTAAATTTATATTTACATTACTGTACCAACAGAAATAAATGACAGATGTACAGATTGGTATCTTTCTTTCTTTCTTTCTTTCTTTAAATATAAGTGCAATGTAAAATTGTATGCATACAAGTTCATTGTATCACATGATCAATTTAAATGTTAGTGCATAATAGTTAAGGGCACTTAATGTAGTGGGTCTATTATTGTTTTGTTGTTTATTTGCATATAGTTACAATGTAATTCATGTATAATTACAGATAATTACTGTAACTACAGTGTACTTACTAATGTATCTATATGGGTTTGGGTACGTTTAGAGGTAGTTTCAGGGTTAGTGCCTAGTAATTATCCATTTCTTGAAATTATTATAACAAATACATAGTATGAACAATACTAACTGTAAAATAAATTTTTTCTGCACTTATGGTCATCCAATCTGAACTAAACAGAGCTTGCATTTACATAAAATGTGACATTATTAAAAGCATTATTAAATTACCTTATCCTTGAAACGTGAGGGTCTAGAGAGGTCATGTTTATAACACACTGGCTGGTTCAGTAAATGAAAACGTTTACAATCTACAATAATAAAATATCTAATGTTTATTTGTCTTTTTAATAAATAATAATACATAATTGTGCCAAATTGCTTTTCTTTGGAATGGAAATATAATTTTTGCCTTCACATTTGCTCCAATAGAAAAAACCCCAAAAGCAAACCAAAAAAACAAACAGTATAAGGTTTCTATCACTTTCCATAAGAGGAGGAAAAAAATATATATCAAGAGATTGATTAATCAAATCTGAACTCATGCAGCAACCAAAATCGAAAGCATGTGTTTTTAAGTCAATATTTGTAAGAATAGTATTTGTAATTTATGTTTGCATAATAAATTCTGGCATCCTTCACATGAAGCACTGCTCTTCTTGTGCTCCAAGACATTTAAATGAAGCATACAAATTCAGTTTGTATCTATAGCCAGCTAATACCCTCTTTGTTTTCTTTCATCAATAGGCACTTGGATTTCACTAAACTTTATCACTAGCACCCAAGTACAGACTAGTGAGCGTCCGCAGTGTCCATCCTCCGAGATGATAGCACACTGATGGTGGCATCAGAAAGATCCATAATGCCGAGCAGCTGCTAGGGACATCTGGACACAGGTGAGGATGACGCTCGCTCCAGACCGCAGGGCTGACGGCTTCCAGTATCACTGCATGACGGAGGTCAAAAGATCATCTCCACTAGCAACAAAAGATTTAGGATTAGTTCTGTAACACAGGAGGCCCTTTTAGTCTGCGGTGAATGCAAATGATGCAAACAAAAGCGATTGGGAGGTGATGGTCTGTCAGATTAGGGGGTCTGGATGCACGCTTTGGATGCTGCGATGTATCGCTCTGCTCTTTTGTAGAGCAGATGGTATTGTGACGTTTCACATTTAATATTAAACTACATAATAGGTTCACTTTAAAGCAGGAATAATTTTTATTTTTTTATTTTTATTTTTTATGGCTTGGAGTAGCTCAGAGGACCTTGTTTTCTTGCAAAGTGACATTTGACCCAAAGGTATGATCCTCTAGGACCAAAAGAGGGCAGCATAGTTCTGTTTGATACAAATGGAAGGTCGGTAGTCTCTCATAATCAAAAGATCCAGCCAAAACCATTTATCAATCACAGGAAAATTTTGAAGTGAAGAAGGTTTTTTTGTTTTGTTTTTTGTTATTTAATTAAATATACATTCAATTAATGTCAGAATGATTGGAATGTTTTTCATTTCATTAAAATTTCTCTACAGTCAATGAAACTGGGAAAACCATAAAAAAACGTCAAAAAATTTAGAATGATTGGAATGTTTTTCATTTCATTACAATTTCTCTACAGTCAATGAAACTGGGAAAACCATAAAAAAACGTCAAAAAATTTACTCTTTTTTTCATAGACTCATGGTCACGGATAACAGACTCTTTTATCATATTTATTTCTTTAAAATGTCTATATGTTGTTTTTTCCCATGGGAGCTGGATAGATGCTAATGTTATAACAAAAGAACCTATATCTGTGTTTATAGTTGCAGTCATGTTTAATTTAATCAAATAATATATTTATGTACAGCATTTATGTGAATTTTCCTAATGTAAATGTAAGTATGATGAAAGAAAATAGCCACAATACATTTTAATTTATTTCAAATATGTTGTGTATTTGTCAACAGTGACATTGCAGAATAGGTATCCATTAGTACTTGATAGATGGCTAAAATCTATTGTACTTTGTATTGTACTTTTTAACTGCCTATATACCAAGAGTCTATAGATTTATAGCTCGCAATCTCTCACACAATATGTTATATTTAAAAGTTGTATTTTTAAAAACTTATCTATACATTACTTATGGAGCAGTACAATAAACTTAAAAGCAGAGGTAGAGTAGAAGCTATTTTTATACACAGTTCACTACAGTCCGTTCAATATCCTACCAGGAAAAACAAAATGCAAATTTCAGTTGTTTCTCCTAGACACCAATGAGATTAAATGCATCTCAGACTTTTCTCCTGAGAACAGATTATAATCTCATATGTCTCTAGAGTCTCAATCTTGTCTCACACAGTGTGCCTAGAATGGCCAAGATACAACATCCAAATTAGAGATCTTAATATATTTCAATCATTTAATCAATCCAGAATCAAATTCCCAGAGCTTATATCTCTTTCATAGCTCTTTTAGTTACTTATATATATTCCCATTGGACAAAACACCTAGGATATTACATATTGCAAAAAGTATGATCTACATGATGCAGGAATATGACATATTAAATAGACTTTTACAGACCCAGTTTATGTCATATTAAATATGGAGCCAACCTTAAAGCTATTAAATATGAAATTTCTCAGATCGCAATATAAACATTTGCACTTTAAAAAATGACAGTGAATTTAGCGGTAAAAGAGAAGATGTAACTGAGAAGATATATCACAAATAACTGAGAAGATGCGCAAATAAACCCTGAAAACGAAGTGGATTTGCGCATCTTCTCAGTTAACAACGGCTCTGTGTAGTAACAGCTGCTCTATGTGAAATCACGTACCTGAGGGAATTTACCGCTGATTAGAGAACCGGCTTTACTGACGAGATGCGCATAACGATCGGCCGATCGTAATCGGAGCAGCCCTAAAAACTGTATTGGACATTACATGTAATTTTACGATAGGATACAGTTTTTGAAAGTGAAAAAGGTTGTATAATTTAAAGTGAATAACGATAAATTGACATTCCCAGAATTCACCTGCGTTACTTTTTTTGTTGTTGTTCGTTTTTTAAATAACTTTTGTGTCTTTTGTGTCTTTCTTATCAGTTTTGTATATTAGGGTTGTGTGTTACACCTAATGTTGTTAAATTAATGTTTATTGCATTATTTCAGTTTCATGTGTGTCACCATGATGGTGTTTAGTGTTTGTGTGAATGACACTGTGCTCCTTCTATTTATGTTATTATTTGAAAGCTGCTTCAATAGGTTGGTATATTAACATTATATCAGTTAATGAACTAACAGTATTTTACGATATTTAAGGTAAAACTGTAAAACCTAAAATGTTGTTACCATATTTTTTTTTACGGTAAAATTCCGGCAACCACAGCTGCTGTTTTTTACTGTAAATTTTACAGCATTTTTTTTACAGTGTGGATTTCTCTTTTTATAGCTTTATAAACTTACTGTAAGAGAACAACTGTGTCTATTTTAAGTATATTATTTTTTTTATAACATTAACGATGGCCCTTTGTTCCTGGATATCGAGAACTGAACTCGACATAAAATATGAGTCTTTCTACAGATTTCCATTGACCTACATGACAACAGACCTATGACATTTTGAACAGATAAGCCCATTTTGAGTCCAAATAATCAAGGAGTCAACTTTGACAGAAGCGAATCACTATCAGCTAGATGCCTGACCAATGTGTTGTTGTTTTTGGCGCACGCTCACTCTCACTCCGTGCTGCCAGCGGGACAGCGCACTGATTCGGCACGCGGCAGATGTGGCACAGTGGCGACTGCCGCTTCTGACTGCAGCTCCCTGTGTGATGTGACTGAAGAGATGAAAGGCGAGGTTGTTGCCGTGGTGGTAATTACTGCGGATACAAACGGGAACAAAAAGCTGCTTTGTTTGCCATTCTGTCACCCAATCAGTGGGGTGCATAAATCTATCTGATTTGTCTGTCAGATGCATCCGAAACTTTTCTTTCCTTTCTGTCTTAAAAAAAAACTAATGGTAAGTAATAAGCGTGATGTTACGTAGACATTCAATTGGCACCACGGTGACTAATATTCAACTTTACATGCATGAAATGAGATCCGGGGTGAATGTTTCTCCTGCTAACTCTTTGTTGTTTTTTAATGAAGGTAAGCAATTAAACAGCGAGAACAACAGCAGTCAACAAACACCTTATTAGTTAGTTGGGGCCAACCTCGTCTAGTCAAGTATATGCTCGATAAATAAATCAGATCCCCTCATTTCTCTGTTCCTGTTTGATTTCCTCTGAAGTCTGGGTGGAAGTGGCCTACACAGACTTAATGAGAGTGAGAGGTGTCATGTAACATTGAATGATTGACTGACGGAGAGGCAGGATGAACTCATAAGCTTCTGTCTCTTAAATAGCTGCCTTATTTAGGATGATCATTAGCTGGTGTCAGGTTTGAGATGTTCAGAACCTGATGCAATCAGGAGCAACTACTAATTGCAAGCTGTCGTAAGTGGAAGCTTGCTAAAGCGCCTGTTCAAGTACTTTGGAAGTCAATGTAATGAAGTGCAAGTTTTATCATTAGGCTTTGCTTTTACTCTATATTGGCTAATTCAGAAGTGAGTGGTATGACAATCTTATATGAGTTTTTTGGTAACACTTTACAATGAGGTTCAATTTGTTAACTTTAGTTAATGTATTAGGAATCATGAACAAACAATGAACAATACTTTTAGGTCACACTTTATTTTGAGGTACCATTAACTAACCATTAGCTACAATGTTTACCTCAATAATCTCCTAATTTGCATTTTATTAATAGTTAATAAGGCAGTTGTTAAGATTTTTCAGGGGTAGGATTAAAGGATCTTAAATATGGTCATGCAGAATAAGTCATTAATATGTGCTTTATAAGAGATAATAATATGCATTGCTAGTCAACAGTGAGAATTGGTCCTTAAAAAAAAGATTACCAATAATAATTACTGTATACTAATATATTTTTTTACATTTCAAGTTAGTAACATGAATTAATAACCAACAACAGTATAGTATAACACAGTATAATAGCATAGTATAATATAGTATAATAGTATTACAATAGTTTACTGTTACCTTAATAGTTTAATTTATCTATTAAATTATCTAAAATCTTGCCCAAGGTTTTACAATTAAACAAACAGACCTGACAGGATGTTTAAAATTGCACAATTTCATGTCCACGTTGTCTACATTAAATTATCTTTCTAATGGTGTGTGCACACCAAACACAAAGCAAATATTCTCATTGCATTATTCAGATTGCTTACGGGACATTTTTTATGTTACTCACACAAATAAAATCATTATGCTCTCCTCCATTTTCTGATAAAACCACGTGTCAAACTGGACTTGTCAATAAGCTCTTTGCTGAGGCATATATCACTTGTTCGATTGCAGCAATCGCGATGCCTAATTCACGTTATTCGCCTCTTTTCTTGTCAGTGCATTAACTTTGTAAATTATCTATACGTGCAAATAATAAAATTTGCTTTCGGTGTGAACCTACCATGAGAAGCATATAATTTGTAAAACTGTCAACTCCATTACTGCAATAGATTAATTTAACCTATTGCACAATCTAACAACTAAAACACATTTTAGCCCTGGTGGAATGTTTAAAAATCACAAAAAAAGTACTTAAACAGGAAAAGGCACCCATTTCATTGAATGAGCCAAATGAACAGCATTATTCATTACAGTTCCTGCTAGAAACAAAGATGTCCGCTTTTCAAAAATAGCCCCCTGTGCAGCTGCCGCCCGTTCTCTCTCAGTAACCCTTCAATCAAGAGTCCAGTCCTGGGTGGGCTGCCCTACTTCCAGCCCCCAGGAATCAGCACTGGAGGCAAGCCAACGCTTCCCCCTCAACATGACCAGGGCGTCCCGAAGGTTAATGCAGGCCCGGTCTCCACTCGATCAGCTCTCATTACTAATGTTCAGGGGTATGAGTTACCAAATTGCTCCCAATTGGGCTCACGGAGCGAGACTTTGTGCCCAAAGCAAGACATTCAGTGGAAATAATTATCAGCGGTTGGCTGGCAGGTCACTACCACATGTTCGCACATACTGAAGGACATGCAGGAACAAGGTCACGGTTATGGGTCCAAGACAGCTGATAATGTTTTAAGTACCGGTAGACTTTTTTTATTGTTGCTCCAGACACTGTCAAAGCATGCCTTGTGCTTGCTAAATGCTGTGTGACAGCAATATTAGATAATTAGATTGGAATTGTTTAAAGGTTCGCCAAGATAAGCTGACTACACATGCTATGGGACTGGGTGGGTTGGGTGATGAAAACAGGTTATGATTCAACAAAGTCCGCCTCGAAGCAACAAGTAAACATGCAGAAAGGCACAAGCGTAGACATAGTGCACACTACACCCTACAGCATGTTCCAATTGGGTAATTTAGGTTGTTTAGAAGGGGAGTGAAAATGGACTTATTGAAATGGGATCCCATTACAAGCCTCGTTATAATAGCAATAAAGTGACCTTAAGATAAGAAGGGAAAGTCTGAGGACCTGACAAGGAAACCCAGATAAAGATCACATCTATTAGGAGTGTTCCCACTGATTGGAGCCAAAATGCTAGTCGTTAAACAATTATAGAATACTCTAAATTGCAGACAATTCGGTATTTTCTACACATGGGGGTCGTGACAACATTCCCTTTTTGTTTCTGACCAAAGTGTGTATAATTGTGTGTCACCTGGGAATTAAAAGGCAAACATTAAAAGGAAACAAAGCCTAGCCGTTGAGTAATCATGAAAAAGAACAATGGAATGAATGAGGTTCGGCATTACGATCAGCCTTCCGCCCCGTAGCCCACCTACCTAAAAACTTTTCATTAAATAAGATTTGACACACACTCATTCCAACACAAGCAGTGAAAAAAGGTGAAAATACACATCACATCCTCTTAACAAACCATCCACACCTTCGAACGACAAAGCACTTCTCTAAAGCTGTTAAAAACACATTTCATTTCCAGGTGAAATTGCATAAATTGGACCCATGGGTTTTTGCAACACTGCAGTGCAGTGCTTACACTTTTGATATGTACAAAATTCTTGTATTTTATGTGTGTTTTATGTGAAGTCGTACCTGGAAGGCAAGACTCAATATTAATATTCAGTAGGTATTAATTTCCCTATGTTGAAAATGGTAATTTGTTTTTTTCCCCCCTTAAATATATTTTAAGAAAAATCAGCAACCCGGCCACAGGTTTTAACACATTTCAATTATTTTAGAAGTGTTGTTACAACATACAAATGTAGTCCGGCCAATATAATTTTATAGCATGGCAATATATCGAAATTAAATTATTTATTTTTTAATTAAAAAAAAAAAATATATATATATACATATATATATATATATATATATACATATATATATATATATATATATATATATATATATATATATATATATATATATATATATATATATATATTGTTATCTAATTATTGTACTTATAGATAATTTTCATAATAAATTATTGCATTAGTGCAAAACAATATCCCATTGTTTATCAATTGATATAAACAAAACAACAACAACAACAAAAACAGTGTCAAGAACTGTCCATTACTCTTAACTGAGATCAGATTTAAAAGCCACATTTAAAGCATTGTGAACATCATATCCACAGTTTGAGTTTATGTTTCAGTTTTTCTAGCAACAATTGCAGTGTACACTTCATGGTGCAATTCTTCAGTGACCGTCCTCCAATTAGCATTCCAGTCAGCTGAAGTTTAATCTTGGCTAGTTACGAATGACTCTATCTGGATAATTGAAACCTCATACTGTCCTCCCAGTTGCTGGAGCAGATGCCATGCTTTACTGAATTTCTCGCCATCGTCGCATTGTGCTCACTTGTCAACCTCGTATTTAACAGCGTCCACCCGTTGTTAGCACCTGTCACACTCCCCGCCCGGTTCCAGCTCCAGATCCCAGTAAAACACAACGACACAGGGAGGATCTGTGCCACATGTGCCCTGGTGCTACTGACAAGACTTGAGCGAGTGTTGACAGACACCTACCCCCACTGACAAGACTATTAACCCGCCTGGATTGTGTTTATAGAGCTGAATGTATGACATAGACTAGGCCAACAGACTCAGATGGACTTTCTTCTAATGCACAAGATGTAGTTTTACATGACGGAAGCTTGCTCTGTTGGATACTTACAAGCAATAAAATGCAGAATGAGGAATATATTGACACTCCAAAAAAGCCACTTAAAAATAATTACCTTAAAACAGCTGCCATTTATTGAAGAAATGATTCACTTACTCACACACTTCTGGTCAGCTATCCTTGTAGGGACTCTCCATTGGCATAATGGTTTTTATACTGTACAAACCGTATTTTCTATCGCCCTACACCTAAACCTACCCCTCTAAGGAATCTGTCTGCATTTTTAATTTCTCAAAAAAAAAAAAAAAAAACATTGTGCATGATTTATAAGCTTTTGTACCCATGGGGACCTCAGTTTAGGTCCTCACCATGACACGATTCCCCATGAGTCTGTGTGTATTCGGGTTTAAGACCCCACCAGGATATATAAACCTGTACACACACACATACACATACACACACACACACACACATACACACACACACACACACACACACACACACACGTGCACATACGCAAACACACACACACACACACACACACACACACACACACACACACACACACACACACACACACACACACACACACACACACACACACACACATTGTCAAGCAGATTCAGTAAATAGAACAAGGCTTTCTTTAATAGTCATTTTAAAGTAAGTCAAACCCAGATGTGACATTTTACCAAAGTGAAATAATTTGCAATCTTCGTATGGTGAAATTTCAATAACTGAAATATATCCATGAGCCAACACTGCTATTTATAGAAATGCAAACACCAGCAGAAAATGGCAGGCATCTTTACACACGTAAGATTATGTCCATAAAGTGTGAGAAAAGTTACTTAATTCTTGCAGATTTGCATCAAGTTCTGTATTGAGTACTCATAACACTGCCATTTTCTGCAATGCAGATCCTGCAAAACCCGTGGGAATTGCCATACATTGCTGCCTTCCAGTTCTGCTCGCTGTCAGATGTTCAGTTCCATGTGGAACGTTCCAGAGACACATCATTTCCATTCTGAATTCTGATCATTGCTCAAACATCCCAGAGCCAGGCTCATCAGCGCTCAGAGATATGTTGACAGGTGTCCAGTCTGTCTTCGTGCATCTAACTGGTGCCGTTCCACTGGGAACGCCAAGTTTCCATAGCTGGAGAGTTTCAAAAGGTTGCTAGTTTAACATTAAGTCAAATGATCAGAGGTACTGATCGCAGTCATTGTAATTTGGAAGTAATGCAAATGTCAAGTGTGTCTAATTGTCCTGCACTTAGGGATAATTAGAGTCAAGCAATTGGCTTTCATGGCTGAGCGGACCGCAGTGCCACGACCTCTTCGTTGATTTGACCTGAACTTGACCAGGGCCCATGGTGCCAGTTCACAGTTGCTGGTAGATGGAGGGTTACCAGTGCCTAGTGGATCATTCGAGTGACAACATTATTTTCTGCCTTTGAAGCAGCTTCTTGAAATAGTGCATGCTTGTATTTGAAATAATATAGATATTATGAATCCCATTATTAAATCCAGCTACTAGTCCGAGAACTAGTCCCTCAACTGAGCCTTGATTCTCATGATTAAGTTTATTTTATTTTTTTTCTGTCACCTGATGGAGTCTGGATTCCTTGCTGCTGCTGTCATTGGCTTGCTTAGTTGGTATCCAAAACACATTTAATATTCAATCATGTCACTGAACACTGTTACTAAGACTATTGGATAAGAACAAAACTTGAATTGAATTGAGCTCATTATTGTCTTCTGCTTTATACCTGAATTTAATTTGTTTGTAATTGATTAATTTTGCAACATCAACACTGTTACTGAACAGAATTTAATCAACACTGAACTGATTTGAGCTGAACTCTTATTTCTTCAGTATAGCTGCTTAAAGGGTCATGAAACCCCAGACTAGAGGTGTTTGTGTTGCATATCATATAAGTTAGCATCCGCTAATTTTAACTGATCGAGAAAACTGGTTAATTTGAATTTTTTTGGCATTATTTTCATCTTCCGGGTTTAAAATGTACATTGTGTTGATGTCACAATTTGTGACGTGGCAATGGACTATAGTGCATTGATGACGCATCGGTGTCTATTCAATTATTCATGAGACTGCATGTTCTTATGCTATGAGAAGATGCTTCGCTTAATTATTCACAAAAGTGTTGCCTGGCTATGAAAGACGTTTCAGACTGTGTGATGACATTGCAACGTTCATGGATCAAAGAAGAGTGTTTGTTTTTGCTTTGTAATAAGAGTTCGGCACAAACACGATTCATTCGCTTGGTGAGCTGCTGTTTTTACAGCTCTGTGACACAACCAATCAAAAGCCTTATATAAACACCACAGAATAAGCCCAGAATAAGTTCCCAGAGGTGCAACAGCGCATTCATATATAGGTTTTCAATCCAGTGTGCAAATGGCTGTGCATTTATTTGTGTTTTTAAACCAACCATTTTTGCATCATCGATTCTTTTACCTTCCTCTTTCCTCGGGGACCACGGCAGAGGATTACGGTGAGGCCAGAAGCCCCGAAGTCATCCTAGCACTCCTAGGAAAGTGCCGGTGTACGAGTCCCGCTGCGGCCGAACTCTCACCCAAGCGCGCCGCTGTTTCAGTTCCAGGAATTGTGACTGTCTCAGCGTCTTCTGCAACGCGCAAGCCTGTACAGTTGCCCGCTTGCCTGCACAGAAAAGCCGCTATCACGGCTACCCAGATATTTCCCGAAAAAGAGTGTAATTTCTGGTGTCCCGGCCACGGCCGATGGTGCTATAAATGTAGTGACGATGCCCACTGCTCAGTGCCCATCTCCACATATAAGCACAGCCCTTCACACAGGGCTCGCGCCCATAAAAGCGGTTCATCGCGCGCACTACATAGTAAACGTGCCCACTCCTCAGTGCCCACAAACACTATGTCACACACGTCATGTGGTTTCTGTAAAAACGAAACCCGTGCACGTTCGTTCTGCCCAGGCAGACAGCGAGTCAAAAGCAGTAAATGTGCATGCTTACAGCCCACAATTACTCACAGACAGAACGAGTCCCACGGGACCCGCACAGCCCTCCCTCACTGGCGGGGTCGAGGACGAGCGATCTGCCCGCTGTGATCAGCGCGCTCCCCGCCTCAAATGTCACAGGCATAACGCCCCTTGTTACAGCACATCGAAGCGCTGCCGTTGCCCAGCCAACAGAGCGCGCTTCGCATCCATCCCTTAGCCATTCATGCAGACGCATGGTCAGCGCTTCCAGGGGTTTCGGATTGGGTGCTAGACATTATAAAGAGAGGCTACTCGCTACAGTTTTTTCGACACCCTCTTTTTAGTGCGCGTCGAAACTACGGTCAAAACAGAAGTAGCACACCTACTTCGAGCCAAAATATCAAAACTGTTGAGCAAAGGGGCTGTGGAGCCTGTATCTCAAGCTCAAAGCGAAGGGGGGCTGTACAGCAGATACTTTCTAGTGCCCAAGAAAGACGGGGGTTTCAGACCCATACTGGATCTAAGACAGCTGAACAAAGCATTGGCGAAACGCAGTTTCAAAATGCTTACAACCAGGAAACTCCTCGCACTCCTCTACCGCGCAGAGCGTGGATATCCGGTCAGTTGCGTCTCAAGGTCAATCAGAGCTGTGTTACAGCCTTGAAACCCTGGACAGCGAACGACTGGTACCAATCAAGTGTAAGCCTGGGGACTTCCTCGAAAGTGAAAGTGGTGTCGACGGACGCCTCCACTTCGGGATGGGGAGCGCTGCTTGAGGGCAGACCGTTCTTTGGCCTGTGGTCAGAACGGGAAAAGCTCCAACATATCAACTGTCTGGAAATTACTACAGTGGAGAAGGCGCTGACGCGCTTTTGTCCCCGAATCAAGGGCCACCACGTCTTAGTCCGTTCGGACAACATGTCTGTGGTGTCCTACATAAATCGCCAGGGTGGTCTCAGGTCTCGAAACCTGTACAGGTTGGCGGAACGCCTCCTGGTTTGGGCTCAGCGCAACTTGTGCTCGCTGAGAGCAGTTCATGTGCCTGGGCTACAGAATCTGTGTCCAGACAGACTGTCCAGAAACAACATTCCCACGGGCGAATGGTCTCTACACCCACAGACAGTCCAGCGGCTGTTGGAGAGATTTGGCAGGGCAGAAGTGGACCTCTTCAAGTCCCACGAAAACACTCACTGCCCCGCGTTCTTTTCCAAGAACGAAAGCGAGCTGTCACAAAGGTGGCCGTGCTGCCCGCTCTATGATTTTCCCCCCGTCTCCCTCCTTCCGCAGGTGATAGAACGGGTGAGGGAAACAAGATGCTCAGTACTGCTTGTAGCACCACTTTGGAAGAACCAACCATGGTTTCCAGATTTGATGCAGTTAGCAGACACTGCCCCGTGGCCAGTGCCGTTGAGGAGGGACCTCCTCTCGCAGGCCAGGGGCTCGATTTGGCACCATCAACCGGAGTTGTGGTCCCTCCATGTGTGGGCGCTCAACGGTTACCCGCTGATCTCTCAGTGGGAGTGCTAAATACTATCACTCAGGCTAGAGCTCCGTCGACTCGACGGCTATATGCCTCAAAGTGGTCAGTATTCTCCAGCTGGTGCACAGCTCGGGGATGTTCACCCCTTAGTTGTGGGGTGACGGAGGTTCTCTCCTTCCTACAGGAGCTGTTGGATAAGGGCAGAGCCCCCTCCTCGCTCAAAGGTTACGTGGCGGCTATCGCAGCGTTTTCTGAGACAACGCTCGGTCAGTCAATAGGAAGGAACGCTTTGGTCATCCGCTTCCTTAGAGGAGCTAGGAGGCTGAATTCTCCCAGACCTCCGTCAGTCCCTGTATGGGACCTCTCGACGGTTTTGCAGGCCATGAAAGGTTCCCCTTTCGAGCCTATCCAAACGATTAGCCTCAAACATCTGTCATTCAAGACAGTGTTCTTGTTGGCTCTCGCTTCAGTGAAGCGTGTGGGTGACCTGCACGCTCTCTCGGTGAGCCCGACGTGCTTGGAGTTTGGGCCTAATGACTCAAGAGTCATACTCAAACCTAGGCACGGTTATGTGCCAAAATCCCTCAACACACCGTTTCGGGCTCAGGTTATTTCCCTGTCTGCCCTGTCGGTGTCAGAAGAGGATGGAGACTCAAGTCTTCTTTGCCCCTTTAGGGGTTTAAGAACTTATGTGTCTCGCTCCGCTGTCTTCAGACAGACTAAGCAGCTGTTTGTCTCATTCAGTGGACGTTCCAAGGGAATGGCTGTTTCGAAACACAGCCTATCCTGATGGATAGTTGACGCTATAGCGTTAGCTTACACTTCCAGGGGCCTTCAGTGCCCACTGGGTGTCAGAGCACACTCCACAAGAGGCGTCGCTTCATCGTGGGCGTGGTCTAGTGGGATTTCCTTACAGGATATATGTATGGCGGCAGGATGGGCCTCGCCGTCTACATTTATCAGGTTCTATAACCTAGAGGTTCCCGCTCTACAAGCAAAGCTGTTGCCGGTATAGTTGAATCAGTGTCCTGATTGGAACTCTGAGATCTCAAGCGCGATGCTCTGCTGACTGTTATATGGGCAGTATTGCGTAATACCCACATTCCCACATTGGTCAGGCCTTGCCTTGAATATGTGATGTCATATTACCGTGTCTACGGACGCTGCTAGATATGGGACGGAGGGTTTTCCCCTCCTGTTCTAGGACTCTCTGTGAGTCCCTCTGGTGATTGTGCACTGTAAGTCCTGGACATCGCTTCCAGGTTTATTGGTGTGTGATCTCTGCACGCACGGCGTTTTACATTGGGTTCCTGTAGCGTCTTAGCTAAGACGCAGTACGAGAGAACTCTCGTAAGAGAAAGTACTCGGTTACTAATGTAACCTCGGTTCTCTTTAGAAGAGGGAACGAGTACTGCGTTCTCTGCCGTGCGTACGATTCACTCTTGTTCGCTTCGGCGATGAAATAAATCAGGTGAGTCAGCCTTTTTTCGAGCACCCTTTATAGGGCTAGGCCACACCCGTTTCGGCGGGAAGTGGCATGGAGGGCGCGAGCTCATTGGTCTGATGTTGCATCAGCCTGTGCTCGATAGGCTTATGCAGTTGACGCAGAGCAGCCAATGAGCGAGCGAGCCGTCTCGCCTATGGCTGTGTGCTGCTGCAAATGCACTTTACAATAATTAAAAATTAAGGATAATTTTTATGCTTCAGTGTATCGTGAAAAGAGACTTTTCCCGTAGCGTCTTAGCTAAGACGCAGTACTCGTTCCCTCTTCTAGAGAGAACGAGGTTACATTAGTAACCGAGTACGTTTTCGTATCAAACAGTAAACACAAGCCATCATCTACTAAGCACACAATGTGCCAACTACACACTGATGGTATGAATACAAAACACATCTGGCTTTTGCTTTCTCTGTGTACAGATGTCAATTTGAGGTCATACTTTTGTCATAGTGTCATGTAAACATACAAGGATCCAAACTTCAAGTATTGGTGTTTATTCACACCCATCAAAACCAAGACAAAGTCAGAACACAAAATAGTAATTTCACAAAAAAAAGACCAGACTACATGATGCCGTCTTTCTGGGTCCGGCCACAAAATTTCGTCCACATTGCATGCGATATCCTCCAGTCCAAGGCACTGGGGAAAATATCTCCTTCAATGCCTTATCCTGGCCTGACACGATCCTGGTCAATATCTCCACATGCCTCCTCCATTGCCTGTAAAAGGGCTACCTGTTGATGAGGATGACGGTCGTACACTTTCCAGCGCCAGGCATAGAATAACTCCTCGATGGGATTTAAGAATGGAGAGTATGGAGGGAGGTTGAGTGCCATGAAGGATGGGTGGTCTGTAAACCAGTTGCGGACCAAAGCAGCCCTATGGAAACTAACATTGTCCCATATGATGACATATCGGGCATGCTCTGGTCTCTGAACAGTGAGCATGTCATGTAAGGTGTCCAGGAATGCAATATTGTGTGCAGTGTTGTATGGGCCTATGGTTGCATGATGGTGAACAACACCATTTTGACTTATAGCTGCACACATGGTTATGTTACCACCACGTTGTCCTGGGACATTGATGATGGCACGGTGTTCAGTAATGTTCCTGCCATGTCTCCTGGTTTTACTGAGGTTAAAACCGGCCTCATCTACAAAAAGTAGCTCATGTCCCATGGCATCTGCTTCTAGTTCCATCACTCTCTGGACAAGACAAAACAAATGCAACACATCAGGCCCATGCACAGCACTACAGTATGCACTTCCAAATTCAGAACCAATGACACTATAGCTTACCTGCACATAGCAATATAGCAGTTGCTTTACACGTTCTGTGTTTTTCTCAAAAGGAACTCTGTAAATTTGCTTCATTCTTATTCTGTGGCTCGCAAGTACACGACTTAGTGCAGAAATGCTTACAATGTGTATATTTTGAAAGATGGTGTCATTATCAATTATGCGCTGCTGTATTTCGCGCAGTCTTATTGCATTATTGGCAATCACCATGTTCACTATATGGGTCTCTTGCTCTGGAGTGAACATTCTTCCTCTGCCCCCAACATCTGGACATCTAGCAATTCTGTAAAGTAACAATTTCAGTATTTTTGCATGTATGGTACTGTTGTGTTTCTCATTAGAGTATGGCAGTGCTACAAAGTACTTACCGATTCTCATTTTGAAATTTCCTAATGATGCTTGCCACAGTATAGCGGCTCAAATTAGGCTGAACCCGTTGGCCAGCTTCCCTCAGGGTCATCCCATGGTTGATGACATGGTCCACTATTGTAGCTCTGATGTCATCAGTTATTCTATTTCTTACTCTTCTTACCCTTCCTCTTTCCCCTCCTCGTCCTCTTCTTGCTCCTCCTTGTCCTCTTCCTCTAACTTCCTCTAACCCTCTCATTTCTTCACCTCCACGTCCTCTCCCTCGGCCTCCTCTGATTCTCACTCTTCTCACTCTTACTGCTCCTTCCATTGTACTCCACACAGACAGCTTACCTGTATAGTGCTTAGGCTGATTGCAAAGTAAACTAATTATCTAAAACGGTTTTCACATGTGAAAGTGTGCCAGACAGTTGGCAAAATTGTGTTAATGATAGCCATACATGTGTATAATTTTGCTAGGAGTGTGTTGGAAATTTGGTAATTGAGTGTAAGCAGTGAGTTGTGTTTAAAGTTCTGCAAAAAGAGTGTTGTGCAGTGAATTGTGCCTACAGTTTTGCAAAGTGTGTGTTACAAAATTGCAAACTGAGTGCAAAGCAGTGTTTGTGCTTTTAGTTTTGCAAACTCAGTGAGTGGTTTTGCTATACGTATTAATAGTTTTAGAAATTGTGCTACAAGAATCACGATTAGCTCTTAAGCATTCAGAAAAAACTGTAATGCATATGCTCCGAATTTGTAATTGTATTGATGGTGCAGTTTAAATCCTGAGATGCATCTCTAAACTAAATTATTTAAAACTAAACAAAAACTAAAATCTAAGTCAGTGCTATAGAGATATGAGTTGTCTTACTGCCAATCATCTAATAAGAGCCATCTTCACAACAGCACTGAATCTGACTTTGCAGCAGGCACATGGAGTTCTCCACACAGGACTCTGGGGAAGCACACTGAGTCAACTCCACACAATCCAATAAAGAACAAAACAAACCCACCACACCTGTGGGATTTCTTATTTCCGTCTAACCCAATGACAAATAAGAGAGATAACAGATTATATTTAAACAGTCTACACTTGTAATAGATGGGCTAATCACATATATTACCCATTATTTAAAATAAAAATAAGAGGCATTGTATTAATGAACTATTGTAAACTATTTTGGACTTGTGACTTTATTTCAATGACATTAATCATTCATTTTAAACTCAGCTTCCTCCAAAGTTATTGTAACTTCATAAACTTTATTCTATTTCTCATTCTTTTTTCTTTTGATTTTGGGGGCAAAATATAAACGGGGCATTTCCTTTAGTGAGATTTTCCAAATGTCTCTATGAAGTGCTGTTTGAAGACATTTGTTCCCAATGTATTTTTCTCGAAGCGTGTTTTCTTGTAGGGTGTGCGTGCACCCTTTTGCCCGCAGCTATCATGCAATCCACAACGAAACAAGCCTGAAAAGCAGCACATTATACATCAGAAGAAGAGCAGTGAAAGTCCAGGGCCAGTGTGAGGAAGCAGCAGAAGAACCCGCAGTGATTGCCCCCACCTGAATCATTGCCCTGGCTCTCCAGGGCTCGTTACCTCTGACAACTCAGTTCCAGGTGTGTCGTTGGGGGGCCCGCGAGCATGTTCCAGTTGCAAGCGGGGGCCAGTAAGGCAAACACTACAGTGTTTGTTAATAATGATGTGCCTTGCCATCGCAGCTAACTACATCCGCCTTTGTAATGCGAGACTCCGTGACAGCTTTTGCACGGCAAACTAAAAGGCCATTTTACAGCTGTCAGGAGCTGACAGCCATTACCCCTGCTTACACACCACTCTCAGTATGCACTGTCAGACACATGGAAGACGCCGCTACTCTCTACCTGTGTCAGTCGCACCAGCTATCATTTCGACTCTAATTAGCTACACTGCTCTCCGTCGTGCAAAACAAAGAGACTTTCTATTTTTGTCCTGATATATATTCTGATGTCTTTGTGTCTCCTCCGCATGTTTCGCCCTTTCTTCCTCCCCTCCTTGCGCTTTCATCCCTTTCTTCTCTCCCCCTTTCTCCTTGTTTGTTTGTCGGCGGAGCGGCGCATTTCATCACCCACTTCCTCGGCGGAACGTGTGATTCCAACAGTCGTTAAACGAGACTTAAATTAATACAGACAATGGGGAAACTTTTTTTTTTCCTGGCGCCCGGATTCTTTTTCATTTGTGGCGATTGTTATGCAGAGCTACGCGAGGGTGAATGTTTCCTCTGTCAATGAAGGCCCTCTTCATTAAGCAAAATGGCAAATAATAATGATTCGAGGCAACCTGGATTGCAATCTTGTCAGGTTAAAATCAAGTGCTGCTCTGCCTCCTAACCCTCCTAATTAGCTTTTAAACCTGCATGTAATTTTAACTGCAGCGTTGCATCAATGTAGCATCAACAATGCAATAACCTGTCACAGATGCTTAGCATTAAACATCACCTGATGGAATGCACTGAATGCAATATTCTCCTGTTCATTGGTTGCAATCATTTGTCACGATTATACCCATCCCGTAACTATCTTTGGAAATTTCCACATTTGTTCCCATCATCATCAAAGCTCTATATCTAATACGTCATATTGTTTCTTTAGAGTAGCTCACTCCTCATGCTGCAATTTTTTATAATTAATTTAAAATCTCAACACCTTATTCAAGGAATAATTCACGCAGAGCTACTTTAAGGCTTATACATTTGCATATTTGGGTTTGTTAAGCAAAAATAATATGCTTCAGTTTTTCACAAAATAGCATGTGCCTGGAAGTGACTGCACTAGATGGTGGATCCACTAGGTTGCAACACTCAGGTGAAAGAAGAAGATGAGAAACAACAATAAAATAGGAAATAACAAAAAATTATATGAGAAGGACAGCAGATACCAATATTTGTACAACTCAAGTTTAAAAGACTAAAGATGACTTGATGGTGGAAAAACGAAACATGCACCAGACTTGGATATTTCATTTGATTTCGTTTCTTTCATTAGCTCTGGCAAGCACCGCTCTGTTTGAATCAGTTTAAATGATCATTATGAGTGAAGATGTGTTCGTTCTGTGTGCCTTTCAGCACTTCCACTTGTGAAATAGGAGAAATAGTTTCTATCCCACACAACAGTTAACATAGTCTCTCACCAAGTAAACATGAAAACCAAGAAGCACTAATTTTGGGCTTCTTGATAATTTTTCTTTAGAGAGCTCTGGCAACATGGAGTTCAAAATGGTTATCATTTACTCAACCTCATGTTGTTTTAAACTATAAAAAAGGGTGCCGTAACAAAAAGTACAAAAGCAAATAATAGCACATAGTTCGTGGTTCAAAACATCACTGATTATGATTGACGTGAAAAAAGATTTTGATGTGTATGTTTGACTCGGATTCAGATTTCAGTCTTTCAGATTTCAATTTCTCACATATTATTATATGGTCAGGATATTTTATGTTCCATGAAAGCTGTTGTTTACAGTCGTGTGGTCCAACCAACATGCAGAAATTGCATCATAGGATCCTTGAAGACCCTTGTGTGTCCAAAAAAAAAAAAAAACATGACCTTTTATTATATTACGTGGCTAGTTCAGGTTGTAAAATTCGAAATATACATTTTATGAAATATAAATTCATGAAATTTATATAAAAATATTTTTTTTTGCTTTATACCTTGAACAATTATATTCTAAATGAATTTGACAAGTGCATGGAAAATATTTTTATTTTGTTTATATTTACAATGGCTGATCAGCCAGTTAAACTTTTAGGGAAATAAAACACAGTGGAGCATTTCGTGAACATTGTGTGTTTACATTTGCCTCCAAGTGGGAGAAAGAGCGGTTCTATCTATCTATCTATCTATCTATCCACACAGCACCAGCATCTTACCTCCATCCATCTACCTGTTTACTCATCCATCCTCCTCTCTATAATTTCTCTCTCTGGTCGTCTCTGCACTGGTGGGGCCCCTGAGGTCTGTGCGGAGCAGCTGTTTCGCTCTAACAGTATTATCCTGCCTGGGGCTCCTCGGGGACCCCGGCAGTCTCGTTAATCAAAGCCTCTGTGAGCTTTCCCCAGCACTGGTGCATCTTCCCCTGCCCCATCCATCATAAACCCCAGCACCGCTGCGCGCGCGTGTGCGCACTCTTCCTGTTTTGAGAAATAAATCGAGACACTACAAGAAGAAAGCAATTAAGGGAGGTTTTTGGTCTATCATTCACGGGCTAATGGACCACCTACTCCTCTTATTTATTTATCTGTACAGTGGAACTGGCAATGGTGAGTATTGCAAAGTCTGATGTTCCTCATCTTTAAGGGCGCGCTGTCTCTCAAAAGAAATAAATGAGGGTCTGAACTGGACACAGGGCCAGAGGGAATTCATCACGGCCTCTGTGTGGAATTATGAGCAGGAGCTGATGGACGGTCAGTGTGAAGGTGAGAGAGCCTGAACTGGGCTGTGTTTGAGGTGCTGTGTTTACACTGAGCTCATGATAATGTCAGAAGCAGTCGTGCTCACTCAGGACTCGCACACACTCTTCCTTCACTCAACATGCTTTTCGACTAACAACAATTCTCAATTCTGACATTATTTACTCACTCTCATGTTGTTCCAAACCTTTCTTTCCATGGAACACAAAGCAGATATCTTTACAGAGTTTTTTTTCTAGCCCTTTCCATTTAAGTTCCTTTAAAGAACAGAACTAAATTCAAGTTGTAGTCAATAAAATCTTACCCTTGCTGCGGCGCTCAAAACTCATTGCTGCTGGTATTCAAATAAATAAATAAACATATTAACGCGTACATCATACATACGTACATAGTATTACAGTAGATAAGTTACACCCTCTTTGACTTTTTCCATAAATAAATAATGCATATTTGCTTTCTTTAAAGCTGAATTACAGTTTTTCTCTTGTGTTGTCTTCTGTCTATACAGTATAAGCTTTCTAACTGAAGATTCATGAGATGAACCTTTGAGTTATTTCAGAGAAATGGTTTATTATTGGTTTATCATCTACATTCTCTTCATGAGTCAAGATTCACTTGCACAATTTATGCTAAATTGACAAAAAGTCTAATAATAATGTATATATATAAAAAAAAGTGTGCTTGGCAGTTTATGATAACTAGATTAACCATTTTGCATTTAATGACTTATACGATGAACTAAAGACCCGATGTTTTGGGGGGTAAGACTATTGCACAGAAAACTATATAATACATTTTGAGCAACATGACATTAGCAACTGATAATGTAGGAAACAACAGAGAATTGTACATAATCATTTGCATGGATGTACCAAAGCATTTGCAACTTGTTCAAAGAAATGAGAAACTGCTTTTTTGATGTGCACAGGTGACACAATGCTGTAAGAATTGAACAGGTAGTTTTGAGAATTTCAATTCTGATCTGAGAAATGTACCAAAGTGACTGAGAAAAACTGTAATGACTTATATGATGAAGTAATTAAATATGGAGGTTGTACAAGTAGTTTTGAGCATTTCATTTCTGATTTGAGAAATGCACCAAAGTGACTGAGAAAAACTGTAAGACTTTACAATAGTGAGTTGTAAAATGTTTTATACACTAAAGGATGCATTTATCCAGTCAATATGATTATACACGTTTCTTCTTCAAATTTTCCTACAAGGCAAAGTGGTCAAAAAAACAAACAAACAATGAATTAATTTATTACAGTTTTTCTTAGTTGCTTCGGTGCATTTCTTGAATCAACCTTACTATTTGCAAAGAAGTATGTGCATTTCTCAAAACAATTTGTACAAACAGCACCACAAAACAGATTAGTATTCATGTCAATGAACACATCAGTGCCATCAGAATGAAAAGTCCTCGTGTCATTGTTCACAAACAAGACAGTCAAAATGCTTAGTCATGTTGTCAATATAACAGTGCACTTTGTTAGGTTTACCTGATGTAAACTATGGCAACAGTTTGGGTGACAGCTACTGTATTGAACAGAATCCCATATATCCATTTCAAAAGTACAAATTTACACATTACTGTATGTGGGATATTGACTGAAAGAGACTGGATACAATTCCCAGTTACACTTTTACAGTTTTTCTAAGTCGCTTTGGTACATTTCTCGAATCATCCTTGAGATTTGCAAAACATTAAGTGCATTTCTCAAAACAACTCATACAAATATTAAAACCATGGATTACCTGCAAAAGCCAGTCTCTTGCTCAAAATCCTTAGTTCATCTCTCAAAAATAAATATCTGTGTCAATGAACATGTCAGTGCCATCAGAATGACAAGTCCTTGTGTCATAGTTTATGGATGAGACAGTCAAATTTCTTACAGTTTTTCTCAATTGCTTTGGCACATTTTTCGAAACAGTCTTAACATTCTCTAAACTGTGAGTGCAAATGTCACAACTGTTTGCAGGAACTTCAAAACTTTATAGCATGTCTGCAAAATGTAGTTACTCAACCAAAACATTTAATTCATGCTTCAAAACCTAGTTATTGCGTCAATAATTTGGCCATGGCCACCAAAATCTAAAGTATTTTTGTCATTGTGTGACCCACACTGGTCAAAATGTTTAGTTGTTTTTTCACCACAACAGTCAACCATGAAAATTAAGGGTTTAAACAAAAATCTCATATTTGTTGAGAAAAGTCAATAGTATGTAGAAAAAAAAAGTCTATGAACATTTGTATTTTTACAGTGTTTATTTTTGTACTTCATGTGTATATACACAATACAAGTGTATTTACTGTACATGTAAAGTAACTGACAAGAGTAACAAGATTTCACTTTACATTTCATATTTGTGTATTACCACAAATACACAAACAACAAATAACATTCATGGGGAAAAAAAACAAACAAACAAATTATTCTTGGTGAACATCTTGTCGCTCACGTTGGTCAGGCCAAAGATTTTCATCAACATCACATCTGATGTTTTCCATTGCCACACACCGTGGAAAAAATCTCCATGAATGCCGCACCCATCCCCTGCAATGGTCAGCTGTGATGTCCTCACATGCAGCATTCATGGCATCCAACAAAGACATCTGATTTTGTGGTCTATGATCATACACTTTCCACCTCCATGCTGAAAAACAACTCTTCTATTGGATTTAGGAATGGAGAGTATGGTGGAAGGAATTCCACTGTTATCCTTTCATGTGCAGCAAACCAGTCCCTAACACTGTTGGTTCGGTGGAAGCTGACATTATCCCAGACAACAACATAATTAGGGAAATGTGGTCTAACTAAACCTCTTGTTCTGGAATCAGGTCTCTGTAAAGTGCATTTAGGAAGGCCAGGAGAAGTTGGGTGTTATAGGGCCCAATGTGTGGAATATGTGTGCTCACACCATTCTCTGAAATGGCAGCACACATTGTAATATTGGCCCCACGTTGGCCTGGTGTGTCAATTGTGGCTCGGTGTCCAATGAGATTGCGACCACGTCTCCGGCCTTTGGACAGATTAAACCCAGCCTCGTCCACAAAAACAAGAATGTGGGTCGTTTCATGTACTTCTAACTCCATGATTCTCTATGAAGAAACACAGGAAAAAATTTAACAGTAAATGTATTTTCTTATGGGTTTCTGAAACTTACAGTAAAGTAATACAGGCATCTTAGAAAAACAGGAAAACTCACTAAGTGCACACCAATGGTTTACCTGGACATACTGGTACCGCAACGCCTTGACTTTTTCACTGTTCCTCTCGAATGGCACCTTATAGAGCTGTTTCATAGTCATCTGATGTCTTTGTAAAACTCTGTCTATGGTGGAAATGCTGACAGAATTTATATTTGCAAAGACATTGTCATTTATGATTGCACTTTGGATCTCTCTTAGCCTGATGGAAATGTTGGCTATGACCATGTTGCAAATTTCTTGTTCTTGCAGTTGGTTAAATACTGCTGCTCTGCCACCAGCGCGAGGTTGTCGTGCAGTTCTATAGAATAAAAAAAATAGACTTGCATTTACCTTTACAATATTGTTGTTTATACTGTAAAAATACTTTACATACTGTAAAAAAAAAACATATTTACCTGTTTTCCCTACGAAAGGTTTGCACAATTGATGACACTGTGGACCTGTTTACATTAGGCTGTACTTTTTGACCAGCCTCTTCCATTGTAAAACCATGATTTATGACATGATCCACAAGTGTGGCTCTGATTTCATCAGAGACTCTGACTCTTCGATTTCCACCTCTTCCTCGATTATTTCTTCCTCTACCACCACCACGTATTCTTACACACCTTCCAATTGCTCTTCCACGTGCATGTTGCTGCAGTTCAGGGTTGTGAACGTCCTCCATTCTCAAAAACTTCTACAGCAGTGATTGTGCTGTGGGCAAACTACATATATATACACACATATATATATATATATATATACTCCCAAAGTTGATTGGTTAAATGGTTAAATGGTTGATTCATATTAGAGGTAATTTGCAATTAGATTGCGAATGCAATTAGAGGTCATGTGCCAATTTAGCAGACATTACAAATAATGTCAATGTCAGATATATTTTAGAATATACATTCATGTATACTAATTATGATAATTGAATAGATCGTTTTGAATGTGATGGCTTACACAATAAAAATGTCTGAGAAGTTCTGACTTCTAACTGAAGATTCATGAGATGAACCTTTGAGCTATTTCACAGAAATGGTTTATTATTGGTTTATCATCTACATTCTCCTCATTAGTAAAGGTTCACTTGACAAATTGACAAAAAGTCTAATAATAATGTGTAAAAAATAAAAATTTTATGATAACTAGATTAACCATTTTGGATTTAATGACTTATACGATGAACTAAAGACTAGCTGTTTTGAGGGGTAAGACGATTGCACAGAAAACTATATAATACATTTTGAGCAACATGACTTAGCAACTGATAATGTAGGAAACCACAGATAAATGTGCGTAATCAATTGCATGAATGTACAAAAGTAATCGCAACTTGTTCAAAAGAATGAGAAACTGGTTTTATGATGTGTATAAATGACTAGATGATGTGGAGGTTGTACAAGTAGTTTTGAGAATTTCATTTCTGATTTGAGAAATGCACCAAAGTGACTGAGAAAACTATACTAGTGGTCGACCAAAAAAAAAAAACCTTTACAATGCCATCGTGATATAGAAAAGGAAAAAGAAAATATGGGCACAAAGATGAAAATAAGTCAATTTTCAGAATTTGTAACTCTTGTGTTGTCTTCTGTCTATACAGTATAAGCTTTCTAACTGAAGATTCATGAGATGAACCTTTGAGCTGTTTCAGAGAAATGGTTTATCATTGGTTGAACTACATTATCTTCATTAGTCAAGTTTCACTTGCACAATTCATACCAAATTTACAAAAAGTCTACTAATAATGTGTAAAAAAAAAAACTAGATTAACCATTTTGCATTTAATGGCTTATATGATGAACTAAAGACTAGATGTTTTGAGGGGTAAGACTATTGCACAGAAAACTGTATAATACATTTTGAGCAACATGACATTAGCAACAATAATGTAGGAAACGACAGATAAATGTGGGTAATCATTTGCATGAATGTACAAAAGCAGAAACTGGTTTTGTGATGTGTATAAATGACTAGATGATGTGGAGGTTGTGCAAGTAGTTTTGAGAATTTCATTTCTGATTTGAGAAATGCACCAACGCGACAGAGAAAAAGCTGTAATCTAATAGACATTTGATTTTATGTATGATACATCCGATTATTCAATGAACCATATTTTTCTTGTTTTATTTGTTAAAAACTTTTCCGAACGTTGCAAAGATTCTTTTCACCAGTGAAGCACTATAATTCAGAGCCTTAAATTCTGAAGCCGAGATACATTTCTCTTTAATAACCTGTACTAGCAGGGACGGTAATGTTATTTTGACTGCAGCTCCAGTAATGTATTCTGACTTCACATTGCACGGTTGAGGGGAGAGCAGAGAAAGAAATGGCTGCCATTGTAATGGAAACCCCATTATAGCCCAGTTTAAGGGTAGGAGTAAGTGGGTGGTATGGTATAATTACCTGTCTCCATTAAATCCCAGGTCAAAGGGTTATACTGCAATTGCATCAAATTGACCGCATTTGGGGGCACTTGGGCAATTGCAATGCAGATAGCTCTTCCTGGCAATCTGAAGTCTTGGATTCCAATTTGAATAATAGAAATAAGACTGAGACCACTTTGGTGAGCAGTGGAAAGTGCTTTGTCATGAATTTCTGTTGAATATTTGTTGTTAAATCAGAATGTGCTAATTGCTGCTGTCTCACACAGGTGTTTCCTGTACACTGGATCAATGCTACAAAACTCTTATCAGGTAATATGAAGCCACCCCTCACTTACACGCTGCTAAACTAAAAGTCTGCATGCAAATAATTTGTCTTACCTATCCCAGCAAAAAGAACTATGTACCAATGATGCTGTTTCCAAACTGTGGCGTAAGTCAAAGTGATGTGAAATGTTTAGGTGGGTTCAGAGAAAGTGCATCCAGTGCATTTGCATGAAAGTGACTTGTAGGTTCATTAAAACAGGAAATCTCCATCACATGGTTTTGCTCTTATCACGCCATCATTTCATTTTGAAAAACTTTTAATGGTCTTCCCATTGAATCAATTTGCATCACTTTGCTTCGAAACGGGGCCCCCGTGCGCCATGGTAACGGCACCGGTCAAGACGGCAGAGCAAATGGAAAGCAGGACTCTCTGGTAATACGGATACAATTACTGGAGATTACTGGGTAATGATTACCACATGGACACAATGAGAACCTGATAATTCCCCCCACCCTCCTTCACCTCTCATGTACATCTAGGTGCTTTCCTCTCACTTGCCACCGAGAGAGAGAGAGAGAGAGAGAGAGAGAGAGAGAGACAGTCAAAGATTGTGTGACTCTGAGAATGTGAAACAGCCCAGAAAGAAAATGAAGGCTGATGGATATTTGTATCCTTTCCCAGGTTTTCATTCTTTCTAATTTCCTGTTCAGCTCTTACATGGTGTCAGAGCAGGGGGAGGCTGTCAAACCTGGCTCCTTCACACGGTTGAGTCTCATTCGGCACTTGACTTTATCTGATAGGAATGGAGACAAGAATCCTACTGCCTGGAAGGTGACATTGCTTGGGGTCTGGATCAACTCCCTGGAAGCAAATCAATCTGCGGGGTGCTCCGTAAACACGGAGGTTGTTACATGGCTTTGTCAGGGCTCTGTAGAAAGGTTAGCGATACAAACCGCTGACTTTAGCAGTTTGATAACAGAGCACAGCTTTCTTAGAATAATCAGTGTATGGTGGCTTGTTCTCCCCTCAAAAAGGCATATTACAATACAAAATGTTCATGCTTGTCAACAAATTAAAACAAATCTGAGGGCAAATTGTGTCATCTTTGCTCTTCCACCATCAAAGGCATTAATCTGAAGACAATTTTAGTAGTGCTTGCATGTGAAAATGACATTAAGGCCCCTTTATACATACTGCAAAGTTTTTCACTCAGGGGTAAAAAGAACGGTGTACTGTTTGCAAACATTCCTTCATATCTTTAAAGGATTTTTTCCCCCCCTCAAGCACTGAGCCAGAAATCTCCTCTTCAGTAGCATTTTCTGTAAATGCATTAAGCTTTCCGTTTTTATTTGTATATTTTCTAAAGGTTTTTCAAGAGGGATCTTGTGATTTTCTGATTAATGGAGTAATAAAAATAGATATACAAAATTCTAATGAAAACTGAACCATATTTAAAAATGAAACTTTAAAATGTATGCAAATTAATTCACATATAATTAGCTAATGCCACACTTGCATATTTAAACATAACAAATGCCTTGTGATGAATCAACTGGTGAAAGTATGGTGATAGCTATTATTCTTAAGAAAGATCTGATCATTTGTAGATGATGTGGTTGCACCAGCTCTGCAATTTGGTAGTCAAATCACGTTTATTTAGATATAAATAGCTTTATACAGTACAGGTTGCTTCAAAGCAGCCAACATATTAAACAGGAAAAAAACAGTGTCAGTATTGCAAAGAAACACTGAATTTCAATTATAATTACAGCTACAGTTTCAACTATAAAGTAGCTTTAAAATAAAGTGCCCCATTATGGGTTATGAAAGGTTCATATTTTAGTTTTGGGAGATACCAACAACAGGTTGACATGCATGCAAGGTCAAAAAACGCTTTCATTGCCTAACAATATGCATATAAAAGTAGCACCTAGTGGCAGAGAATGAATTTCATTCATCGATTGATGGTAAGGTTTTCCCGGGTCTGTGTGCACATCAAGTGGGCGGGCAATATGCTAATGTTTCATGAAGTCAACATGAAACTGCTTGAGATTCATTTTAAAATCGACTAGTTTCAATGAGTAAACTCTTTCTTTTCAGAGACAATCACTTCATACACGGTGTACTTTCAGATCTAACACTTTGCAGGATGTTTTCATTCACTTATAGATGTGTTACGCACTACATGAAAGGTAATTTTCAAAAATGCATAATAGGGGCACTTTAACATGAAAAGCACCTAAACAAACCCCATATGAACTTTGCTTTGTCCAAATTTAGTTCGAAATGGTGTCACACATGTTTGTTATTCAATTTCACTTTATATATGCAATATATTAAAAAGATTCATTAAGAAACATTCAAGGCTTTACAAAAAAGCCATTACATATGTTTTAATGCCTATAAAGGCATTAAAATAATGGGTTCTGGGTGGTGACTAGTTGTTTGCTGCCTGTCCCAATTTCAAAAGAGTCCCCCCTTAAAAAACTGGAGCAAATGGATGGACTAATTACAAAGTAACAACTCACGGTGCACCACTTGCTGCAACATCCAAATGTCCAGTAAACAGTATGGTCACAGGTTCAAACCCCAAGGGTGCTCTGGATAAAAGTATCTGCTAAAACATCATAGGCAAAACCAAGCCTTTAAGTGTAGTAGATAGTTTAAAGGTGCAAAGAATGAATTGATACAATATTTTAAACTGTTCTCTGATGTCCTCAGAGTGTGTATGTGAAGTTTTATCTCAACATACCCCAGAGAAAATCTTTTATAGCTTGTTGAAATTGCCACTTTTAGGGTATGAGCCAAAAAGCGCTGTTTATGTGTATGTCCCTTTTAAATGAAAATGAGCTGGTGCTTCCACGTCCCTTCTCAGAAAAGTGCATATCTTCAAGTGTCCATACCGGTGTTATGGTTTAACTGGTGGTGACCGTGTTACTGACCTCACATTGATTGCGAATGCAATTTTTAACTACCACATACGTTGGATACGTTGATACGTTGATATCGACCTCTCTTTCAGAAGCAATCTTTACACAACTCCAGTGCTGAACTGACCCTCTTTTTTAAGCAGTCTGATGTAAAATGTTAGCATAAAGTGTAGGACTTTTCCCCGGGACATTTCCTTCGAAAATTAAATGTAACCACTGTGTCCTCAGTATTCTATAGAGACTCCTAAGTTTGTTGGTGCATCCCAACACATGACACTTTTAATAGCTCTTTGGCGCTGACATTGTAACTCCAGCACCTACAGCAAGAGAACAGTAATGGTGGACCGCAGCTTCTCACTCAGGGCTGTGTATATGCTAATAGGGCAGACAGCGTCACAAATGGGCGGGACTTTCACTGACTATGTCGTCATAGTCTGGAACTGCTCATGTGGAGAGACTGTTTATGATTTTGTGGAATTATAAAACAATGAGTGAGTGGATTTTTACCATTATCGGCTGGTTTTTGTTCACACAATTTGGCCACACAACTGTGTTCAAACACCTTGTTAAAGTGATTTTTGCATTCTATGGGACCTTTAAATTAAAAAAGAGTACAATATTCGTTCAGCTGGTAAACAAAAACCAAAATGTGTCTGCTGAGAACGAGAACCAGATGAGCATGAAATGGCGTCCAATGTTATTGTCTCTCTCAATAGCAGCTGTAGGGTAAGAGAGGGTCAGCAGCGGGCATCAGAAGAGCGTTAAGGTGCATATGGTCCTGCCCGATCCACTCGCTGATTGATTAGCTCAAAAACACTGAGAGGAAGGAACTGAGCCACGGGCTCTCAACACATCCATCCATCTCACAGTCACCAGCCCGCTGGGGTGTAGACAGATGAGCTGTCGAACCTTCAGAAAGTGAGAAGGTCCGCTGAACCCTGTGGTACATCCAGGGATGGAATTTCAAGATCAGTAGTTGGATTGATCACAGCATTTACTTTAAGCTAATAAACGTGTCGATGGTTCTTATGTCTGCTGCAGATGTTTTGAAGAGAATATAACTTTTTTGTGAATACTGAACCTTTGTAAATGTATCTCAAAGACATTAAAACCTCTGTGAGAAACTTTTCAAATGGGATCTTTTCTCAAAGCATCCTGACCAGTAATGTTCTGTTGGTCTTTAACTCCACGAAACAATTCCATAAGAATTTCTCAAAAAAGGCAAAAAAAGGCATTTGCCAATGTTTTCAATGTACTAAAATATCACTGCAAACCAAAACAAATGCTGTGGTGGTAACCACAAGCAAAGGAAGGTTTAGGGTTATATTCTTAAGTTGCATAATTCACCTCTATTTCCCTCATTTTTTACAGATACACAATGGGAAATGTTATGATTTGCTTGTCAACAACCCAGTGGTGGCCTGACGAGAACTTCACTTCGAGTGGAATGTGAGAGTCTTTTGCAGGCCTCAGTATCAGCTGGTTCTATTTATGGATGAAGAGCAAGCTAAAAGGACCATTATGGAGCGTTTCACACAGATTTGAGTTACGGTGTGGGAACTGTTTTTAAGGGACCATCTGAGCTGGTAATGTAGCTGAAGAAGCTTATGGGAAATCTAGTGTGATGTGTGCCCTTTTTAAACAGCCACACATCTTTCTTGCATGTGAAGAAGAAGGACGTGAGGAATTCTAGATTTATCTTGAGAGATTTGGAATTGTTTAAAATTTTATTTTTATTCAATTTGATTGGATCTGCTGAAACTGGTTGACCAAAGGTAAAGCAGAATACACCAGCATCCAAAAAACAATATTTGCTAATGTCTTTTAAACAAGGTTACGTATAAACTGGCTGCAATATCATGCATCAAATGCTTTTCTCTCCCTCCTTCTCTTTTTATTTTTTTTTATTTTTTACATTTATTTATTTAAATCTGTGAATGTGAAAAGTAGTTTAGAAAAATAGTTTAGATGTTACTGAAAGTTGGTTACTTAATTATCTTTTCTTCACAAATATCCAACATTATAATTTAAACACTACTATTTTGTTCCATTTTTTTTTAATATGGCAAAGTTTTGCAGCAAGTCATTGCAGCTCAATCAAGAACAGATATGATAGTGTTTTCTGTCATTTTATGTTGTGCACTTAAATGCAATAAAAGCTTTTAGGCCAACTATAAAACTCTGGCTTGCAAGCATAAATCCACCCTGCTGCCAAGAGAACTTACACAGTACACACCAAGAGCACAGTTTAGGCTGAACTTTGATCACTTTTCACACCATTCTCGCTTTCACTGTAATGTAATATATAATATTTGTTATTTCTCTCACAGTTTGTTTAGTAAGAATCACACATCAACAGAAAAACCTCCATTTAATGATTGTTTCATTACAGCATTCTGGGTGTGATCAGTTGACGCCCCAGTGAAGCAGAAGATGCCGCACCCTTCTCTTCTATGTCCAGTAACTCTCTGCTTTCTGTCTTGCATAACCAGTTGGCAGTGCAGATTTAGATTTTTCTTGCCAGTTTGAACTGATGTCATATTTTGTTTCAGCATTATGGAATGAGGTTAGATTTTAAATATTACTCAGTCAAAAACTATTAGTGCTGTAATATTCCTCCTGTTCCAGAATTATCATATGGGAAATCTGAAATGATGGAAGACTAAAGTTATTTACATAATGATTAATGTGCTTACAAAACACTAAGTCCTTATATATATATATATATATATATATATATATATATATATATATATATATATATATATATATATATATATATATGTATGTATTTACATATGCTCATTTAACAGATTTTTGCACTTTTGAACCACCTTGGGACCTTTGGGATCATTGTGTTGCTGAAATGTCCACACTTGTTTCATCTTCATCATCCTTGTACTGTAGGTGTTTGGACTGAACCAGCTAATATTAATTTCTACTGACTGGGGCAGGATTGCTTTCTAATTACTGATTGGTTTCAGCTTGTGTCTTGGCTTTCCATGCCTTTTTGGACCTCCCTTTCTTCATGTGTTCAGTACTTTTTCCCTGTGTCATTCCATTTTATTACATAGAACTTAATTTCTGAACTTATTTGTTTTGTTTTCTTTGTATTTATGGTTTACTTGGGTTGTCCTGTATGGTCAGTTTTTATTTCATGTAGACTTTACATTTTAAATTTTCTATACAAGAGGAAATGAAAGAATGAATTTAAAGCAAACAGATTTTGATAGTGCCACAGATCTACAGCGTTGTTCAGCTAGGATAAGAGAAACTGCAAAAAAAAAAAAAAAATGCACTTTATATTTAACAAACTTTCAACGGTGCACCAAAGAATACATTTACAAGATCATTGCAAAACAAATACACAACTGACCAAAGTCCAGGCCAGCTTAAAGTCCCATTAATTTACTTGTCAACCCAAAGACCACGTCTTGATGTGATTGTACCCAGAACAGAAAAGCACGCTAATGCTTACTCAGCTTAGATGGTCATCTCTGATTATCACGTTCCAGGATGGAAAAATCCCTGGCCTGCTCTGCCAGCATTTGAAGACCAATGCCAGATCCAGCAGTGAGTCCAGGCCAGAAAGGCTAGCTGGGTATGAAAGCCAATGATGGACCGTCTACCGTGTGAAATAGCCCTGGGGTTCACGAGTACCAGATGGGTATGTTGCAGTCTTAGTTTTGGTGCACAATGGTCACATGACTGGCCGTAACTAAAATCTTGTTACCAAGTCCATTAAAAATGCATATCGTTTGCAAGGAAGTTCCACATGAGTGGTGAAGAAACTCCAGTGACACTGAATAGATTAGCATTTCAGTAGCAATTATAGTGGTTTAATTACTGAGATGTAGTCATGAGCTTTAATGATGTACAAGTACTAAGATGTTCCACTACCATGCATGTACAGTACAAAAGTTTGAATAATAAGGTTTTTTCATGTTTTTGAAGAAATCTTTTATGCTCACCAAGGCTGCAATTATTTGATCCAAAATACAGTAAAAAACAGTAAAACTGTGAAATATTATTATATTTTAAAAGAACTAAATTCTATATGAATATATTTTAAAATGTTTAAATGTAATTGATTCCTGTGATAGCCTACAAAGCTACATTTTCAGCATCATTACTTCCAGTCTTCAGTGTCACACAAAAATTCCAAATCCTTCAAAAATCCTTTTAATATGCCAGTTTGCTTGGAAATGAAATTGTAAGCTTTGATTTCCAAAAAGTTTCAAAATTTTCAAATTTCAGTATGCTAAATTATACAATTAAAAGATGGCCAAACACAGAGCCCTGAGGGACTCCAGAAGTTTGTTTGATTTGTACTTGGTTCTGCTTACTATCTTAATTATAACTAAAATTATTTTACAAACCAAAAGAGCACAAACACTGCAAATGGAGAGGTAAATAATGATTTACTATGACAAGCACCAAGGATGAATCCCGAAAGATAAGAGCACAAGAAAGGGAGAAAGCTTATTCAGTTTTGACAGTCCCATCAAAGCCAGAAGAGCTTCCTTAGTAGAATTATCAGCTTTGAAACCAGAGTGATCCATGCTTAGGTTCTAAAGCAGTAGAGCTGTGAGCCATCTTGAAATCAGACAGAATGAAATGACCCTCTTGTTAGCCAAACTCCCAAGGTCAAGTGCGTTACATCTCTCTCCTTCATTAGCTTTCCATGTCTGTTTGGGGTTCATGAGTTTGACATTTCACAGAAAGTCAATTTTACACTTTTCACTTGGTGAAGTAACTGTGGTAGCAGTAACATAGCGGTTTGGATGATGGTCAAATATGCAATATAGCAGCATTTTGAAAACTAAGTTTAGGTTTCATGTATAATTGCATGAAACTTTCAATGCATTTATTTATTTTCAGACCTGTGTCTGTGTATTTTGGACTTAAATATTAAGAAAGTGAAAGCTAAGGTGATCCACTCATGATCCACCAGTATTTACTCTTGCTCCATGTTTCTTGGCTTTCCTTCCTTGTCTTCATGGGGAAATGCAGAAAAAGGTTCCTTTTTTAAATACATGTCAAAATGAAGACATCCTTCAGCATTGACTAGATCACAATAAGGATAAACTGTGACCAGATCCATCCAGTCTCATAAAGGATTATGGAAAAGTAATTCAAATACACAAAACATCCACAAAAACTATTACTCTAATTGCCTCATTAATTTAAAATATCACATGTTTCTGATAGGTTAATTATTAAGATGTTGTTGGAAGGTTTCTCTGTCAGCCCAAAATTAACTGCCAAACTCACATTGCTTTGACATGTTTTGTAATTGTCGTACCGTACAGCAGAAAGCAACAAATCACTCCAGTTCAGTGTTTAGAATCTGTGAAATTATGTGGAGAAAAAAACGGAGTGGAGGCCAAGAAAAACACACCATACTTTTGGCCCTAAGGCGCTTTGAGATTTCCTTTCACATCCTGAGCTCAAATATGATCTCTGTGCTTCCTGTGAATTGGAGAGATCTTCAAATGGGCATTCATAAGAGCCATAACTGACAAACAATTTGCTGTCTTAGAAGTTTAAACACAATATTCTTACGGAGAACATTCTCTATTTATATGCTTTTCCTTTCTTCCAAATGAGTATCTTTAATGGATATATGAGAGTACTGTATTTGCTTTGGGAAAGATCACATCCTGTAGTGTACCTACCCTTTAACATTCATACCTAGTATTTTGCTGGACTTGTATGTATCTGTATAGGTTGCATGTGAAATTGAATATTTGCATAATATTATCATTTACAGTAAGATGCTTTAGAACGACTGATAATGCACAAATAAGTGTGCAAGACATGGCAAAAGATCCCGCTTATGAGAGCCATTTTCACAGAAATTATACAGTAAGTTTACCATAGCTTGCTCGGTTTAACTGTGTGTTTTATTAAAGGTGAAGAGACAATCTTTCAAATGCATGTAAGTGAAAGGTTCACCAGATGTTTATAAACCATAATTTTGAAAAACAGCTCTAACACTAGCAGGATGTCACGTTTCACGAACACACACACACCCAGAAGAAAAGCGACTATAATAACAACCAGATGAGAATTTCTCATGGTATTTTTTCTTTAATTTTTACTTTGGATTAATCATTTTGGAATGTGAAGACTTTCCAAGTTTCATTATAAAATATGCTGTAATTCCTTAACCCTTGCTTTCTGCATAAAAAAAAAAATCCTGGTATAACCATTTGATCCAACCTGAGACATAAATACATGCATACATTAAACTAATGAATAAAGAGCTTTCAATGAAATATCACAGCTTGCATGCATTTTGTGTAGTTTTGAATTTTAAATTTGAGACAAATTTTAAGATGGCTTATGAGGCTGTTTTTTTTTTGTTTTTTTTTTGACCTTGTCTGGACTAAAGTTCAGTATGTTCCTTCAAAAATGTGAAAATCATCTCAAAGGGCTGGAAAATCACAAATATGTGAAAGAACTTGCATAATACTAAAGAAACAATAGAACGATAGGCAACAATACAAAAATAATAGAGGACAAAAGGGAAAAAAAAAGAAAGTAGACCTTGACATTAGGAAGAAAGGAAAGAAGTTCATAGCACGGAAATTCACATTTTTGAGGTGTTCACACTCTTGGGGAGTCGTTGGTAGGAATAAGAGTTTTTGGCTGGGGGGTGGCAGGGGGGCTGGAGGAGGTAATACCATAATTCCCAGAGCTTGAGTTGATCCTGGAACATGTTACTCCCAATCTCCTGGTTTGGCTACATCAAGACCAGCTGTACAAGGGCGGAGGGGAGGGGAGTAAGTTAAATATGTTCAGATGTTAAAGATCCCCCAAGTATCATGTCATATTTCAGTTCTATTGCTATTCTTGAAGACATCATGTGCATTTAACTTAGCAAACCCAAGGTACCCAATCACTATAACTTTTGCATACTCCATATATCTCAAATCATTATTAATCATGGCTTTGAGTGACTGGATATGGCAGGGTACGGCTTGTAGGAACATTAGGAAAGTAAAGACTTTAATATTAAAATCACATTCATAATTTTGTCTAACACTATAGCATATGGAAAGAGAGCATACACAAACCCCCACAAACTCACACACAATCTTGACGCATTAAAACTTTCAGAATGAGTACTAAGGTTCCAAACCAGACATGCTGCTGAAAGTGTCTCCACTTGAGCACAATCAATCTCGTGGTAAACATGTCAAATTGGTGCTAATGAATGGTTCGGCCTGCAATGGCGAGAGCCAAAATCTTTAGTTCAACCAACTATTAAGAAGAATTATTTCTCCTCTCCAGCTTGCATAGATACTTTGTACCCTCCACATCTGCTCTGAGGTCAGTTTTAAGAGCTCTGGTTTATGGATATGGTCTGTTTCACCATGGTAAAATGCATCAGATGATGTACAGTATTAGCTGTAAACATTCAAATGGTTTAAGTGGAGTTTGCTCTATCAATTACAAGAGAGCTTTAGTGATAAAGCAGATTTTGTAATGATGACAAGAAATTTAGAAATAAACTGAACAAACTGAAAAAAAGAGAAGACATTTATGTAGGACTATGTGAAAAAGTATAACCCAGACTTATTGGAAAACATTATGATAATAGCATTATGCTTCTTGGATATTTTGTACCACTATCAATGTGGAACGTCCAACTATCGGAAAGTGTAGCATGGTAAATTACATGGCAATGTTAATGTGTTTAGTCTTGGCAGAATAGGTCTGCCTTGCTGCTGCAGAAGAGTAAGTACAGACACTTGTTAAGAAATAAATAACATACATGCAATTGTCTGTAGCAGATCTATGCAGGTGGAGCTGGGGAGGGTGGAGGGTTTCTGAAACACATTACAAGTATTTGAATATTGAGCAGCAAGCTCATTGGCTGCTGATGCGAATGAAACCAATTAGCTGCACAATGTAAATAATGTTTTGATTATGTCAGCCTGCGCCATCTAGAGTTTCCTGAAAGAGCTTTGTATTTATGTCAGAAAAGAAAATATGGAGTTGGTTATGTTAAGTTAGTTTACAAATCAGGCACTGTGTTAAATATGATTTGAGGTCATAATGTAGTATTGTAATGCCCCTTAATAATAATTTGTGTAAAAAGTTAATGTTTAGTTGCCACTACCGATCATTTCAACTGGAAACTGCATTGAACTTTACATATAGGTTTGTTTATTATGTTATGCAACATAAACATGTTGCAATATGAAGTGCATGAGCATAGCTACATTAATGCTAGGCTAGGCCTTAATCACCAAAATGAAGATCCTAAAGACTTCAGATGCAAAGTTCAGTTGCTAAGCTAATTCCTATGAGGATGCTACTGCACACACACTGTAGCTGCAGGTCTGTGTTCAAATAGAGGATAACACTTTGTCACAGTCACAGAGTCCTATAACTTATCATATATCATATTCACTTCTGTATTTCTGTTGCTGAACAAACAAACATGTTTTCAACAAGCTATTCAGAGCATCTAATGACAAAAACATACTGTACTTTACACAAGAATGTGGCCAAAAACATCTGTTAAATTTCTAACATTCACTAGCATGTGTCATGTGAGACTTCTCAGATGACTGGTGCAGGTTTGTAACAGTGAAACCAAGACAAATGTTCCGAGGCAAATTTTTGGGTCGATTCTGTATATTCTGGTCAGATAGATGGACCTGATTATAGATAAAACAATTGCATCCAGGACTCCAGCCAGCAGTTATTTACAGTCATTTCTAATCATTCAGAGGAGATGTTGTGCTTTGTAGCTATTTTTAAAAGTTTACTGAAAACGTCTCAGGTTACGAATGTAACCATGGTTCCCTGAGAGGGAACGAGACACTGCGTCCTCTGAGGGGACACTATGGGGAACACCTCGTCGTGACCCGTGTCTGAAGCATACTTTGAAAAATGCCAACGTGTTGGCCGGCGACAGCCTCTGACGTCACTACCAGCGCGACTATAAATACGCGCCCGTAGGACCCGTCAATATCTTCTTCGTGAAGCTTGCGTCCGAAGCATGGCAGGGAGCTAGAGGACGCAGTGTCTCGTTCCCTCTCAGGGAACCATGGTTACATTCGTAACCTGAGACGTTCCCTTTCAAGGGAACTTCGAACTGCGTCCTCTGAGGGGACACTATGGGGAACAGTATACCCACGCCGCCATGCTGAGGGGAGTGCAGACCAGAATCATGGCAAACACTAAGTACCAACTCTACCGCTTTTCTCTTCATCGGGAGTCGCCCCTGGGACGGTCTGACGGCTGCCTTATGACATTATCCCTTACGGCCAAAGGCCTAAGCTACATACCCAACTTATCCTGTAGGGCCCTGGCCCGGGGTAGAGCTAAAGGCTTGGAATCACAAAGATTCCTTTAAAGGGATACGGCTAAGAGCCTGGCACTTTCCTCTACCAAGTCTTTGCCTGTCACACAGAGGCTACTGCTAGCTTTCGCAAAAACCTGCCGAAAGGGCTGTCCCCACAGCACTCTAGTAGCGGCGCCCTGTTCTAGATAGGTATCCGAGGATACCTAGGTGGAGTGGTGCCCAAGATGAACGGGGCTTAAACCAACTCAAGAAAGGGCACGAAGCAGCAGCGCGAAGCCCTTACCATCTAGGGATTTTAGAAAGAACGCAGAGACTAGCGTGCGAACTTACCACAATGTGGATTTTAGAAAGTGCGCAAAGACTCCCGTGCACACTTACCATAACATGGATTTAAAATACTGTTCTAAGCAGGGGTTCTCGTGGGACTCTGTCAGAGCAGCTCGTAGAAGAATGGCCCGGGAGCAGAGCAATTGGAGGCCTCAGCCCCTGCCTCAGCAGGATGCCTGCTCTCACAGAGCATCTCAAACAGTATGTGGTACTGGAGCGCTCTGAAGAACCGGGAATCAGTCTCCCAAGAGAGGAAGACTCCGAGCTCCGAGCAGCATGCTCATAGGTGACCCTTTCAGAAAAGGGGAGCGCTGCTGAACTACCCGAGAATTGCCCACACAGCCCCCCCAAGTTGAGGGGGCTTGGGGGTGTACAATAAGTACACACCGGTTGGATGAAGCCCAAGGAACACCGGGGCGAATCATCCCGAGAAAGGGAACGAAACGGAGCGCGTAACCCTTACCATACAGGATTTTAGAAAGGGCGCAGAGTCTTGCGTGCACACTTACCACCTTACGTGGATTTCAGAAAGTGCGCAGAGTCTTGCGTGCACACTTACCACTTTACGTGGATTTCAGACAGTGCGCAAAGCGTTAACGTGCACACTGACCACCATGTGGATTTGAGAAAGTACACAGGCAAGCGTGTGTACTGAAAGGTTACCTGACAACCACAGTATGTGGGAGCTCACATTCAGAGAGGCCTGTGAAGCCTGCTACCTGATAACCACAATATGTGGGAGTTCACCTACAGAGAGGCCTAGAGAGGCCTACTATCTGTTACCAGATAACCACCTCAGTGGAAACTGAAAGCAATATGGAACTCAACTCCAGGGAGGCCTGGTGAGGCCTACTACCTGACAACCACAAATCGCGGGAGCTCGCTTTTTAGGAAACGCACAGTATGTGGGAGCTAAATCTCCAGGTAGGCCTGGTGAGGCCTACTACCTGGCAACCACAGTATGTGGGAGCTCACCATCAGGGAGGCCTGATGAAGCCTACCACCTGACAGCCACAATATGTGGGAGTCCACCCAGCCCCTCATGTTAAGGGAAGCGATGCTTGAGGTGTATAACAAATACATGCTGGTTGGATGAAGCCCAAGGAACACCGGGGCGAATCATCCCAAGAAAGGGAACGAAGCGGAGCGCGTAACCCTTACCATACAGGATTTTAGAAAGTGCGCAGAGTCTTGCGTGCACACTTACCACTTTACGTGGATTTCAAAAAGTGCGCAGAGTCTTGCGTGCACACTTACCACTTTACGTGGATTTCAGACAGTGCGCAAAGCGTTAACGTGCACACTGACCACCATGTGGATTTGAGAAAGTACACAGGCAAGCGTGTGTACTGAAAGGTTACCTGACAACCACAGTATGTGGGAGCTCACATTCAGAGAGGCCTGTGAAGCCTGCTACCTGATAACCACAATATGTGGGAGTTCACCTACAGAGAGGCCTAGAGAGGCCTACTATCTGTTACCAGATAACCACCTCAGTGGAAACTGAAAGCAATATGGAACTCAACTCCAGGGAGGCCTGGTGAGGCCTACTACCTGACAACCACAAATTCGCGGGAGCTCGCTTTTTAGGAAACGCACAGTATGTGGGAGCTAAATCTCCAGGGAGGCCTAGTGAGGCCTACTACCTGGCAACCACAGCATGTGGGAGCTCGTATTCAGAGAGACCTGATGAAGCCTACTATCTGAAAACCACAATGTGCTATTTAGTGGAACGCACAATATGTGGGAGCTAAATCTCCAGGGAGGCCTGGTGAGGCCTACTACCTGGCAACCACAGTATGTGGGAGCTCGTCTTCAGAGAGACCTGATGAAGCCTACTATCTGAAAACCACAATGTGCTATTCCGTAGAAACGCATAGTATGTGGGAGCTAAATCTCCAGGGAGGCCTGGTGAGGCCTACTACCTGGCAACCACAGTATGCGGGAGCTCGTCTTCAGAGAGACCTGGTGAAGCCTACTATCTGAAAAAGCCACAATATGCTATTCCGTGGAAACGCATAGTATGTGGGAGCTAAATCTCCATGGAGGCCTGGTGAGGCCTACTACCTGGCGACCACCGAACGTGGGAGCTCACCTTCAGAGAGACCTGGTGAAGCCTACTATCTGAAAACCACAATATGCTATTTAGTGGAGACGCACCGTATGTGGGAGCTAAATCTCCAGGGAGGCCTGGTGAGGCCTACTACCTGGCAACCACAGTATGTGGGAGCTCACCATCAGGGAGGCCTGATGAAGCCTACCACCTGATAACCACAGTATGTGGGAGTCCACCCAGCCCCTCATGTTAAGGGAAGCGATGCTTGAGGTGTATAACAAATACACACTGGTTGAATGAAGCCCATGGAACCCAGGGCTAATCATCACAAGAAAGGGAACGAAGCGAAGCGCGTAACCCCTACCGTACAGGATTTTAGAAAGTGCGCAAAGTCATGCGTGCACACTTACCACTTTACGTGGATTTCAGACAGTGCGCAAAGCGTCAACGTGCACACTGACCACTATGTGGTTTTGAGAAAGTACACAGGCAAGCGTGTGTACAGAGAGGTTCCCAACCATCGCAGAGGCGCTGAATCGTACGGGAGCGGTGAGCTCCAACCCTCTTTTCTAGGCGAGGGGAGCATCACCTGAGGCAGTAAATACAGAGCTTCTTGCCGTAACCACCACCTCCCCGGATGCGCCAAGCGGCCAGGCGGCCCCTCAGGGTGACCTGGCCGGACATCTATGGAATTCCCTGCAGTGCTGTGCCAATTCTTTGGCCACCTAGCTACTGTAAAGGAAACTCACAGAGATTGTTAGTAGACATATAACCACCAGCAACATAACGTCCATAAACAGGTAGAGCAAGGGTTACGTACTCACCCACCCTCCTGTACTGGAGTCCCGCTGCGGGGCGCCCCCTTCTGGTCCGGACCGTCAGTAAGGCGGTTGCTATGAACATAGAACCAACCAAAACATCATAGGTCCAGAAGGAGACTGTTATGTGAGAGACCGTCCACCTAACCTCGATCAGGTGGAAAGCTGGTGGCTACAGGGGAATTTGGCAGGGGAGGACAAAAAACAGAGGTTAAAAACATCCGGAGCTACTAGGTCATCCTACCGCTCTGACCCGGGCGAGGACGCTGCCTCGTCCGAATCACGTCCCTCAGACCCTGCTTACCGTTCCGTGACCCGCGGTTCCTCTTGCCCCTGCCCTTAGGCGGGGGAGGAGCGCGAGCCGCAACACTAGCCTTCTGCGCCCCTCTACGACCCTCAGATCGAGATGGGCCAGGACCCCTGAGTTGCTCGGGCTCGGACCTGGACCTTCGTGGAATGAAGGATTTAAAGGCCGCTGAGCGCGCCCTTGCCTCCCTGAACTTCCCGACCACCATCTCGACGGAGGTACCAAAAAGCTCAGAAGGCGAGACCGGAGCATCGAGAAGAAACCCCCTTTCTTCCTTCCCGATGTCAGCCAGGTTCACCCACAGATGTCTCTCCGTCACCACCATGGCCGCCATAGACCTGCCCATGGCGGAGGCGGCCTGCTTGGTAGCTCGGAGAGAGAGGTCTGTGGTGCAGCGCAGCTCGGCTACCTGGTCAGGTGAAAGGCCCTCACCTGTATACAGGTCCTTCAGCAGGTCAGCCTGGTAGGCCTGGAGCACCGCCATCGTGTGCAGTGAAGCCACAGCCTGACCAGCTGCCGCGTATGACCTGCCATTTAAGCGGGATGTATCTTGGAGGGGCTTAGATGGCAAAGCGGGAGATTTAAGAGAGGACGTTTGCCCCACAGAGAGATAGCAAGCCAGCGTCTCTTCTACAGGGGGCATCCTCTCATAGCCGTTCTCATGCAAGCCCTCAATATTAGCATAGCTCGTATGCTGAAACCGGTGGATGCGAGAGGAAAACGGCCTCTTCCATTCCTTTTCGACTTCTGCATGTAAGTCAGGCAAGAATGGAAGGCTCACCTGGGCTGGAGGGCTATGGTCAGACAAGTACCGCTCAGCGAGGCGACCTCGCCGTTTTTTGGCGCCACCTTGCTGGCACGCTTCCATGGCAAATCTAATTTTGCCGTGGCGCGATCCATAACCTCTAACAGCTCCTCATACGCGGGACAGGAGGATCGAGGAGGCTCAGCCTCAGCTTCTTCACCACTCTCAGACATCTCCTGCTCTTCCTGGGTAGAACCCAGCAGAGCACTAACTTCAGTGTCAGAATGGGTTAATGATACCACATCTGCCTCCCGAAGTTCGCTCTCGTTCGCCGCCGGAGAGTGTGAAAAGGAAGGTCCCTCTCTACACTCCTCAGCGAGATCCATTTGTGATCCCCACGAGCTCATTCTCCTCCGTGCCTCGGCAACGGCGGGACCTGAGGCGCGGGATCCAGATGGATGTCCCTCTTTCCTCGAAAAGAGAGACAAACGAGAGTGGAGCTTTCTCAGAGAGAAACGCTCGCAGTGCACGCAGACCGCCCCCTCAAGGACATCGCGCGCGTGCTCTTCGCCCAAACAAGAGACGCAAAGAGTGTGTGTGTCATCGGGTGTCAGATAACGCTGACACGGATGCACACACTGTCTAAAAGCCTTGCTAGTGGAAGCCATGATGAAAACAGTAATAGATCGCTCTTACCGTCTTGGTCGTTTCTCAGATGCACGCTTCAAACAAAACAGCCAACTGAAGACGAAGAAGATATTGACGGGTCCTACGGGCGCGTATTTATAGTCGCGCTGGTAGTGACGTCAGAGGCTGTCGCCGGCCAACACGTTGGCGTTTTTCAAAGTATGCTTCAGACACGGGTCACGACGAGGTGTTCCCCATAGTGTCCCCTCAGAGGACGCAGTTCGAAGTTCCCTTGAAAGGGAACTTGCATTTTTCAGGCATTTTCACTTATATGCCCTGGAGTTTATTTTTATTAAAACCTTTTTGTTTTTGTTTTATGAAGGTCAAATTAAAACTGCCTTGGTAGCTTTGGAATATGCCTTCAAACGTGTGTGTGTGTGTGTTGTGTGTGTGTGTGTGTGTGTCTTTTAAATGCCTATAGACTGCCAGTAGATTGTATAGTTACACTTTATTTTAAGGTGTCCTTGTTAGAATGTAATTATACAATTAATTACTAGGCAATATTAGTTCAAACCATATACTTACCCACAGGGTTAGGATTAAGTATAGGGTTTGGTTTAGAGTTAGTTGCTGATTTATTGTTGTTACATGTGTAACAAGAAATAAAGTGTTATTATTTTTGGTGTTTTTTTTCTGTCTAAAATATTAAAGAGTATAAGATAAGATATTTTACATTATATATTAAATATTTTTGTTGATCCATATTAAAGATATGAATTATTAGGAAACTACTTTATTATTATCTAAAAAAAGAGTTAAATTATCTTAAAAAATTTAACATTTGTTGTGTGGAAATAATTAAAATACAACTGTGACATCATTTCCACTTTGACCAACTTTTCTTTCAACTTGAATGAATGAATGAATGAATGATGACAAAGAAGACAGTTCTCATTCTCATTGTCAGATCTGTGCACCCTTCATTGAGCCAGATGTTACTGGGCTAAAGCTGGGGGGCTGCCAAAAGAATGCTGAATGATTGTGAGAGAGGGCCTCGCATGTGTTTTAAGTGTTTTCATTATGATGAATGGCTCATGAAATTTCTATGCTGATCCCAGACCCCTCTGAGAGAGAGAGAGAGAGAGAGAGAGAGAGAGGGAGTGACACATGATGAATTGCTAGAACCACCTTGCTTTTTTAACCATGACATCTCACAACATTACGGGGGTCGTCATGATGTAACCAAGTTTGCCACGTTGGAATATGCGAATATATGAATGAGATTTTAGAGCTACAGTGGAAAAAAGTTACAATTCTGTTATTATTTAATGACCCTAATGTTGCTCCAAACCCATATACTGATATGTTTCTGCATTGTATGCGAACAAGGATTCTTCAAAATATATTTACTTTGATTTCTATGGAAAACAAATGGTGACTAAATAAAGATGCTATTTGGACAATACTGGACTTTTGGGTAAACTTATGATATGACTTCTTGTTTATTGCAAATTGGGTGCTTTTGTCCTTTTTTAATATTAGCCTTCATTGTTTGGTATGGAAAATAGCAGCTTCGACATTCTGCCAAATATCTCCCATGTGCAAAGAAAGGACATTATATTGGTTTAGAACAACATTAGAGTGAACTGACTGAACTATTCCTTTGAAAAGAGAACAATTAATACTCTTTAAAATAATATCCCATTGTTTGTCTGCTTTTTATCCAACAGAACTGCATTAGTCACGTAAGTCTGTAAAGATTAATATTGCAAATATAGTTGCAAGTTCACTGATTTGGAAAACATTATTTAAGAAAGTACCTCTCAACACTTGGTTAATGCCAGAACCTCATATTGAAGACATTATGAATTTGACCTCAGACATTCTTGAAACAGACTCAAATGTATTACTAATATTACCGCAGGAGCTCCTGGACCGTAAACATCTGCACAACTATAAATCCTCAGTGAAATGTGTTGGTCAACTGCATGTATTGTCTGTACAAGATAACATTCATGTCAGAAAGTGAGAAAAGAGTGGAGTGAAAGGCCTTACATCTCTTTCAGAATCATGCTTTGAATCAGCATTATATCTTGCACAACCTTCAGCTTACTCAACTTACCAACATTTACAGGCCAAAAACCCCAGCTCATGTTACTGTTGGCTTATGCACATTGAGAGTTTCCAAATATTGTGAAAGTGTGGTATTTTGCCTCTAGAAGAGCTATGTTGGCATTCTTTATACTGGCGGATGGTCAGCGTTGGGCAACCAGTCTTTGACCCACTGGAGAGAAAGGACACAGAACAGATTTATAGATGAGAGGTGAGGACTGGGAAAATCATGGAATCATTAGAACACAAAACAGGACAGAGCTCAGATTCCCAAAAGAATTGAAGTGCAAGATCAAAGAGGAAAAATTGACTGAGGAACTGACTATCAATATCAGCAGCTATCAAAAAGGAGAAACCGAAACAATATACAAGATATATGCGGATATATATGAAACGTAAACAAAGCAGCGCTTACTTACTGTACCATTTTGAATACCAGTTTATGTTGATAACTTTCTTCTTTAAAAGTTGTTATGAAAATATTTGATCATTGGAACGCTTGGGTAAGGGAATGTAACATTAGATCAGATCTCTGTCTGTGCCATCTTGACTTGCTAGCTTTCATCACTTTTACTTTAATGAATAACACTGAAAAAAAAAAACTAGCCTGACCATGGGCTTGGTGTGTCCAGGCCTTAACAGGACACCCAGTTAGTGGAAAAGGCTCTGTACCTACAGTATATTCTGTTCCTTCACTCCAAAACGACAAACGAATGTGGAGAGCCAATAGATGTATTATTCTAGGGGTCCCCAGGCTCTTAATGCTGGTTTTATAATGGCTCTAAAGTCTCTGGCAGGCCCGTGTGACCCATAGGGTGTGCCTTGTCAAATATTTAAGGGATGTAAGGTGACATCATAGATTGTAATTATCTCAATTATTTAGTGTGTAGGGGCCACCGGCTCCCATGACATCATCATGGCCAATCTTTGTGCTGTTTAATTGTAAAATATTGATATTTGGGCCATATTTGAGCATCGTCTTACAGGAGGAATAAACAGGATAATCAAAAACTACATGAATAGAAGCTGTTGACAGATATATATGCAAGTCTGCAAAAAGGACAGATATCTTTGAGGAAACTTGATTTATACCTTTGCACTTCCCTCCTCCATGACTAAACATTTGATGTGCAAGCTCAGAGCTCTAGCGAAGTGTGTGTCCAGCAGAAAGAAGACTTTTATAAATGCCTGTTCCACTGCAGAGTCAGTCAGTTCACTGCGATTCAAAGACTGAAACTTCCAGTCGAGACATTCTGTTAACAGAAGGTACTTGTGTCAGCTCAAACACGGTTTGCTGAATATCCGCACACATATCTTGTTTTTATTGTTTTATTTTTAAACAATAAGATATATAGATTTTTATGTATCACTTTTGTAATCAAAACATGTGTAACAAATAGTCCACTGGAGACGAGTGTAGTGGTGAACCCAATTGCGGTTTTTATTTAACAGTGAAATCCAAAATACAAACAAAGCCTTAACTTGACTTGAACAGACTTGACTTGGCATGAACAGACTAGACTCACTGACGAGAAACAATGGCAACAAGACGGCTACTTATAGCAAACAATAAGGGTTACATGACACAAACCAATCAATGGGAAACACCTTATTTTACAGTGTCTTTGTTACATGTTACAACATGCAACTTATCCTAAACCAAACAGTTATCCTAAATCTAACCCTATACTTAGTATATTTTATGTATATGTAAGTAAGATGTAAGTACCGGTATATATAAGTAATATTACTTGGTATACTGGAGACATAAAATAAAAGGACAACATAAAATAAAATGTAACTTGTTTATTTACTGTTATAACTAGTAATAAGTATTTTCATCATGAACGTAGCTTTAAAAAAAAATTAAATGAAAATTAACTTTAATGCTGACAATCAGGGCTATCATATGAATATTTATTTAGGTGAAATAACCACAGAGGACAAACTTATTAGTTTGATGCATAGTTAAAAGATGTGTTTATATTGTGCATGTATGGTGACCCAAGATCATATGTTACCCAACCTTAAAAATGTATAATTATATGTATATGTACAGTATATGTGTTTGCATGTTTATGTATTAAGAGTTTCAATAAAAAAAATACAAATTCATTTAAATAAAATAAATTAAACGCTGATTAATTCAATTTAACATTTATTGTCAAAATAAATTAGATTATTTGAAATTATGATTTCTCCATATCATTCCAGATGTTTTTCTTTTTTCTTTTCTTTTTTGAATCTTGGAATGTTAAAATCATTCCTTCAGCCAATACTGACCTTAGTCTGTCCATACAGAGTAAAACTGACCCAGAATCATCTGTTCCCTCCCACTCATTAACCTTATGAACATCCCAAACCTTGTGCGGTTCTACAATGATTTTAACAACCCCGCTGTCAGTTAGGATAAATAGCTCTCCATCCCTGATTGTTAAATTATGTCCTCTATTATTCATCAATCTGTTCAGTGGCTGCATTAGAGGAGTGCATAGGTTTGACAGACAGACAGAGGGAGAGATGGGGGGCGGCGCACAGGGGTTAAACGCAGGAGGGAAGTGGCAAGACACACTCACACTGATCCATTAGCTAATGGAAGCCTAAAGCACTGTCACTTAACCCCCTGTGTTGCCATTATTGTCACACACATCTCTCAGCTGTGTGTGTGTGTGTGTGTGTGTGTGTGTGTTTGCTTGTGTGTGAACACGTGTGCACACAGTGTGCTTGAAAGTAATAAGAAGATCAAGTGTAGTATTCATGTGTGAGTGCATGAAAATGATTGTGTTTCTCTACAAAAATATGCACACAACACTGGAAATAAAATGGAGCGAGGAAGATGTTATCCTTGCCCAAAGTTAAGTTACATTTAGTTACATGGATATGTCAGTAGGTGACTGTCTTCATGAATGAGTCATTTAAGAATTCAACCAATTATATATTGTATATATATATATATATATATATTCATATATTCATACAGATTCATTCAACAATAGAAACAAGTAACAGCCAAGTGAGTCATTGAATCAGCTACTAAAAGAGCCTGTCCTCCAACAAAAAACGACCATATAGGTCGTTTGTGCAAGCACCTTATTACGACCTATATTTACGCTTTAAAGTTAAGTGCCCTCTAGTGGGCGTAAAAAATAATGACAGTATCGCGGGGCATCATTCGTCATGAAATGACGTATAATGTCATTACCAATAAAAACGCACGTTTATTTAAATGCAGTGTGTGGGCTTTTTACACCGATCTCACAGTATTTCCTACATATTGTACTAAGTGGCTTATTCGTTCGAATGACCACACCTAACCCCACCCCTAAACCCAACCCTCACAGAAATCATGCTAAATTATGATTTATTGAGCATATACATTTTTGTGCACATCCGTTCACTGGGATCGAACCCATGATAGCATAATTACATATCAAGGTATAATGCAATAATCTACCAACTGAGCTACACGAAACGCAAATCAGAGTGCAAATAAAAGAGTACAAAACATTAATATGAAAACAACCTTTTGCCGATAGGGGCGCAATTGTAGTATACTGTACGCTCTGATGGGTCGTATTTCTGGGATTTGGACAAACGGCCTATACAAGCGTATTGGTTGGAGGACAGGTTGTTAAAATTACAAATGGCATGTTGTGTCCAATCAAAAGCAAACAGAGCCTGTTCAGGCCAAGCGGCAGCCTTCTGGTCTCTATCGTGAAACCAACACGGAAGTGACTGAAACTGCAATTGATCTAGAGGCTGGCTCCAAAAGGGAATCAGTCCCATAGACTCCCCATGTTAAAATGACCAACTTTATAGCAGAAAAAAATATGTTTACAGCCTGGTGCAAAAAGTGGTTTTGGTCTATATTGCTAATTTTGCCCTTCATGACAACTCTGAGGGGGGTGAAATTTTTTAAAACTCATCCGTTTAAATTATATTAAGCTTCTGCATAATTAATGGCGTGGCCACTGGAGTGACAGGTGGATTGCCAATGCTGTCACCACTGTTGTGCTAGGTGGGCATGGTTTCATCAACCTGCTCCTGCCTCTTTGCCTGTTATCAATTATTCAGGAGTGATGCGCTACCAAGATGGCGACGACTGGCTCTGCCAATTTTAAGTTTCAAAAACGTTCTTCAGAAACCTATGGGCAACATCATGGACAATACGACCATGTTTTTATACAGTTTATAGTTCAGCCTAATGTTTATACCTAACACCAGCACTAAGCGTAATTTTGCAAATTGTATGAATTAATACAAATTAGCCACCAACTGACCATTTGCGGAGAGTTTGACTGATCATCATTGACCAATCATAAGGCAGCATCCACCAATTTGTCCGACAAACAATCAAGGCAGGAGAGTAGATTAACGTTGGTAGACTTGAACTTGAAAAGTGTTGTGTTCTGACATATTTCAGCTGTTAAAACAAGATACCTTCTGATGTTCATTCTTGTTTATTTCATGCTAAAACTAGTAAAGAGGAAGCGATGATTAGCTTACATGCCGCTTGAACTGAGGTGTTAAAGCGATCTGTAACAACACATTAAAGAGCCCCAAAACTGTATTTGATAACCAGGGTAAAAAATTAACATAATGACTAGAATATATCTAAAATCTAGAACACCCTGGAACCCACCTAGCAACTACCCTGGAAACAGAGCAGTGAGTCTTAATGACATTTTACATGGGCACTACTTAGAAAGTTTAAAACTACAGTTAAGTTATTTTCTTTTACAGGAAAAAATCAACAAAGAAGTTCAAATGTTCCAGACAATCAGCTTAAGTAAAAAGAAAAGACTGCCAGATAATTGGAAGAAAATGTAAAACCGACACAGCCATCAAATTCCTGCAGAACTCAACCTTCTGTACTGAGGTCAGGGGACAGACAGTTTTCAAGCCAGTCAAATCGGTTCATTTTACGTATGTGAGTATATCTGCTGATGACTGTAAATGTAAATGATGAACCAATTAAGTGTCAAATGCATTTTAATAATAATAATAAACAAAGACCAGAGCCATCATTAATAAGTTAAAGTGGCAGTGGGCATATTCTCTATGCCAGAAACATGTAATATATTAATGAACTAGAGTCATTAAAATGGGTCCATATTACTAATAAGGTGCGCTTAATTTCTGATGTGAATATAAATTGATGTGAATACAATTCTTTTTGCAGATGACAGACTTGTGTGTGATCATGTGAACCCCTGCGCTATAACGTCTCTTCATTTCTTTATACATATATAATTAATTGCTTTATTACAATGTCGCAAATGCCATACATTTAAATTTCCCACAACAACTAAAATTTAAACAGCACCATCCTATAAATGCTTAGAATTATTTTTTTAATAATAATAATAATAATAATAATAAAAATAAAAAAACACAAAGAATGAAGAGTCACAGACAAGAGGAAACTTTAATTAAATATTGTGAAAGTCAAAAAGTTATTTTACAGTTCAAAGGTATTTTAAAAAATGATCATCTTTACAGTAGTTTCTTTTTATATTTTAACCAGTAATAACTGCCCACTGAAAGTCCAGTCTACAACAAGTATGTAATCAACAGGAATAATAGTAGCAGATGACTTGTCAATTTAGATGTGTGACATATTAATAAATCAAGTAGCCATCAAATGAAAAACTTTGCTATTGATGCCCATTTAAATAATGGGAAAAGCCATGATTCAGAGGGAAATGAGCCACATAAACTTTGACTTAGATGAAACACAGACAGTTTTTAGATGTGATGCACAAAAAAAAAAAAAGATGAAATTTGTTAAGACATGACAGTGGAGAGGAGTGTCATGGAATGAAATGATCAAGCGAACAACTGGATAGACTCTTGTGCTGTTACTCCATAGTTTAACTTGTTAATTTATATTTTTATCTAACCAAACTATCTAAATAAGTATTTCTTAAAAATAAATAAATAATGTAAAAAAAGAAAAATCTGCATTAAGACATCTGATTGTTGGTACACTTAAAAAGAAAAAGAAAACCGTATTGTGAAATTATTGACAAGGGAAATAAAGGAAGAAAAACATGTGTATTATTTTCCCTTTAAAAAAGCAAATTCCGGAGAGAAAATATTCAAAAACAGAGAGATATTATTGTATATTTGCTGAGCATGAAAACAATAACTATCCTTTTCTCTGCAAGTTCCAGAGAAGCAAAATTAAAAGATTATATTGTTTACATGTTGAATATACTCTCAAACTTCATTGCATTAAAATACAAACTATTTAACAAACCTTGCCATCTGAAACAAAACAATGTAACAAAATGCTATAACATTTTAATAGAGAGAGGAAAAAAATCCAATCGCTCTTGTGTGAACAGCCCAAAAAACCTATCAGACAAACAGTTGTTCTTTGACATACAAAAATTACTATACAAATAAAATTCCAAAATCACATTAATGGACACAACTTGGCAGATGACAATATAAAAACAGATCATCGCCAAATGAAGAGCGAAAACACGCAAACATGAAGACAGTTTGAAGCATGTACAATTTCAAGCGATGCATACATACAATATTCATATGGGTATCCTACATATATCCCTTCATGAACATCAAAACCTCAGAGCTAAAGTCAATGAGATCTGCTAAGCATGTCGTAAACATTATATCAGTGACACTAGGTTGTACAAAGCTGCCTTATGACTCCATTCTGATGTATAAATATATTTAAAACAATGACTTTGGCAAAATAAAAGAGAATTATAAAATCAAACATATGTACATACTAGAATCCAATGTAATGGCTTCATCTGAATCTCGGCTCATTCGTGAGAAGGGTACAGAGATTTCACAGTGCTGACTATGCCGTAACATCCAAACCCTTCATCTCCTGAACATACACTCAGACTGATCTACATCGGTAGTTCTCAACCGGCGGGACGGGGAATAAAAATGTCTCATCTGATAGGGTCAATGGTAAATCAAAATAACATAATGCTATGAATCATATAATGTGCATAGTGATTTGAATGCATTTCAGTGTTGATTTGAAAAAAAAAAAATGCATTACTTTTGCATGATAATTTCAGGGCTGTGTTGGGCAAACTCAAAGGTAAAACCAGTTGAGAACCACTGAACTACAAGAAAAGCAGAACATTAAATAGTTAATCAGCTTCCTCCTCAACCTTTCAGTCGGTTCAGTCTGAACATTATCTACTGGAGGACTGCAAACTAAAGTATAAAAAAGTTATCACAGTTTTTATTTGTATCTTGTTTCTACAACAAAAACATATTAAAAGGAAAAAGATCATTAAAATGGCATAAAACACTAATAATTAGCATTTTTGTTTTTGACACTGCAAATCCTCCATAGAGAGTAGTTATAAAAAGAAGGCAGCGATCTCTTTTTGGGCTTTTTGACGGCATTATCTCTGTATAAAATGAGTGCTTGTCTTTGACTTTTTTGTGTTAATAGGGGTCAGTGTTTGCTCTCCCTGTTGAAAAAAACAGCATATGCTGGTTAGGGACCAGTTTAAACCAGCTTAAACCAGCTTCAATACATACCTAACCAGCATATGCCGTTTTTTTTTCGATGGGGCTATACATTTTGGCATTACATAATGATAAAACTGGGTAGAGATGAGCACGAAATGACTTGAAATGTTGCCTTCAAGTCATGTCGGATTTATCTTATTCCCTAATGAGAAACTTTAATTTCTTTTCTTGTCTTTCTGAGTTAGTGCTGTGCCAATTCAAATCATTGTGGGGACAAATCTTAATTAACTGTTAATATGCAGTTTGTGTGCTGTGGATCAAGAATAGCTATAAAGCTAAACCAAAAACACTACTTTTATGTGAGAAAGCTATCAATCTTTGAAGGAATAACTATAAAATAAATAAAAAAATACTTAAAGCATCAGGTACACACTTTGCATGCATCCTTTGCCTTTAAAGTGATAGTTCATCCAAAAATGAAAATTTGTTCCAAAAGTTGTTCCAAACTTGTATGAATTGAACAAAAAAGATATTTTAAAGAATGTGGGTAGCCAAACAGATTTGGAACAACTTGTGAGTGAGTAAATGATGAGAAAACAATCCCTTTAATTTTGTTGCAGTGGTGCTAAAAAGCTTAACATTAAGTATAAAAAGGGCCAAACATGCCCATTTTCCCCAACCAACGACTCTCAAAATGTTTTTCTGAATTAAAACTTCCCAGAAGGACTTGAAGGCAGCATAATATCAACAAATGGAATATGAACGTGAAAATCAAGGCAGTGACAATGCAAAGGAACTGAGTCTCTCAGCTCTGAATTGGTTTTTAACCATAAAAAAAGGCATGAATTAATTTTTTACATGGCTGTTTACATTGAGTTTACATTGCTGGCATTTTGTAGACTGATTGACTTTCAAATGCATTTTCACAAATTCAGTGGGACATTCCTTGAGCAAAAATCACCTGCAATCCTTCATCTAAAATCATAAATAGAAACCACTGCAATATTGTGTCAGGTATCATTTCATAAAAGGGTGGTACACACAGAAACACACAAATATGATGGCAAATCAATGACTACTGTTTTTTAAAATAAATAGACCTCTCATGTTATAGTGTAGACGGGGCGGGTCGCCCCTTATCTTAAAAAGTGTCTAGAAGGTGAGTACAAATCTCAACATCAAAACAGGGAGGTACAACAGTCAGTTCGATATTTTTCTCGTATCGTTCTTCCTCTATATCTTTTTGTTTCAAAGCAGATTGTGTTTAAAAAGGGCCTGAGTTTGTAGTTTTTCATCCTTCAGAACAAGACCAGGAGGTCAGTCCAGCGCCGGAGTATTCTGCACACGCTCAGTGAGACCAGTGGCATGAAAGAACATGTTTCATCTTTCCATCTGCACACACACACACACACACACACGCACACACACCCTACATTGGAGGAACAATCATTCCAGGGATAACTGTGAAGAGAGAAAAACACAGTGTTAGTTCACTTTACTCCATTAAACATGCCATCATTGAAACAGACCTGGCTTCACATTAAAATGAAGTGTGAGAGAATGAAACTATGAGAGGACGAAGAGAAAGCAAGCACCAGCTATAAGATTGGACCACGTTTCATGTTTTTCACAGTTCTTTAAACTCAGAAATCAGTTTCCACATCTGCGTTACAAACTGTGTCCCCTTCACATGAGGCATACATCCTAAATCTCTTTCAGCGTCAATGCGAAATTGGCAAAAATGAGACACTTGAAGCGCTTGATTAAACATCTAATTGTTTGCAAACCATTTCTGGGCTTGTAAGGTCATGCTTGCCCTGGTGTACACCACTAAAAATGATGAATTCAAGGAAATCTGAGACAGTCAGACAGACAGACAGTATCACATCATTCATGCCAGAAACTTCACTTTGTTTAGTTAAGCCAACATGTATTCTTTTTTTTTACGCACAAGGAAAATTCTTAGCACTGCAGATCTGACTCAACATGAGTTTAGCAACTGCTGACAAACAAGAAAAGAAGAGAGGTGAACTGTTTTGGATTCTCTAGGAACCGCTGGAGGTGAAACACAACCTTGAGCATAAGCATGCAAACACACACTCACACATAAAACTGACACACTGTAAGATAGTTTTCAATGTAGAATGTTCTGCAGGTATATAGCATGTACTGAACGTAAAAATGGTGTGTGATATATGGGAAACATGGGATATTTAAAGGTGAAGTGTCCGATTTTAAATGCAAATGCAAAATAATGACTGTTTTCGAACAGGTTTGCCTCATGTCTGTCACTTCCAACTTGCATAACTAAATTTCTTAGAGCTGGGATTGTAAATATTTTAACATCAGACTATGCACTTCACCTTAAAAAACAAGCATAGTTGTTTTTTTTTTTAATTATTATTCTAGAGCACTGTTATTTGTTGGTATATGGATGATCAGATATAGAAACAGTGGGATGGATGTGGGAGGAGTAACAGATGAGTAACATACTTCAGGAGAAGGCCAGGCCCTGGAGCACGCTGGCTGTGGAGTACTTGTTAGAGTCGACAAAAGACTGATCTGAGGGCAGTGGAGAGAAGAAGAAGGGAAAGGGAAAGAAGAGAGAGAGAGATGTTAATATCAGATCGAATGATGGGTGAGTATATGGTCAAAAGGAGAGATATTCATGCCTCTAGTTTACTATGTCACAGATCCTCACAAGACTTTAGTGTCACATACATTGTCATTCAGATATTTGGGATCAGTACGATTTATTATTATTATTATTCAGCAAGGATGTACTTATATGCTGTTTTATATATATATATATATATATATATATATATATATATATAAATATATATATGTATATAGCTGTTATTTTGAACTCTGTACATTAAAAAAACTCTATAAATATTAAGCAGAACAACCGTTTGCAACTGATAATATTAAGAAATGTTTCTTGAGCAACAAATGCAATAATTTCTGAAGAATCATGTGACCCTGAAGACTGGAGTAATGATGCTGAAAATTCAGATTTGCCATCACAGAGATAAATTAAAATGTAAAACATATTCAAATTTAAAACAGTTATTTTAAAATGTTTTTTATTTTTTATTTTTTTATATCAAATAAATGCAGTCTTAGGAGGTTAGAGCCAATAAATAAATAAATAACAAAACATTCAAATATCATATCATTAAATATCATACAATTAAATTAAATTAAATTAAATTAAATTAAATTAAATTAAATTAAATTAAATTAAATTAAATTAAATTAAATTAAATTAAATTAAATTAAATTAAATTAAATTAAATTAAATTAAATCTACTTCAGTATCACCGAATATCATTACTGTCATATTGTAAATGTAAATATAAATTTAATTCAAGCTAAGCATACTACACATGCATTTACATATTTATGAACTTGATAAAAATACCCTGCAATTGTGCTCATTTTTCATTTCAATTCTGCGGAAGTTGTGCTGATGTCCAACTAAAGATATACTGAGCTGAAGTATATTTGATTGTGCTAAAGTGGAACTATTGCAAGTATACTTCAGCTACACTTTAAATATCTTGCTTTTAAAGACTGATATTATTCAAATATCATACAATCCTCATCAATGGTGACATTAAAACACATTTTAGGCTTAATATTAATACAAAAAACCTACAAGGTGCCAATTTGAGCTGAAACAGAATGATGCTCAGAAATTATTTAAATAAGTTATAGATTTTCCTTTTGAAAAGTCGAGCCTCTGGAAGTTATCAGCCCGCTTTTATACAGTGTCATCAGTGAACTTCCATTTTATTGCTGAAGTATTTTCAGTTTCTAAAAGTGTCATAACCCCACCCCAGCAGAATCTTTTTGTGCGTTACCTTGGAGACCATTCCCATTGGTGCCAGTGCATGTAGGTGGAGGTGAAGACTGGGGCCGAACGACAGGAGCGAACGCGCTCTTCTGTTTCACAGCTGAAACCATGTTTGCCGGAGAGAAGGAGAAGATTCCAGAGGAGCTGCTGCAGTTTGAGGGCAGGCTGGTGGAGGAGGCCATGGTGGGGCTGGAGGGGACGACTGCAGGAATGCAGAGAGCGGGGATGAGAAACACAATTCGGATTCAGCAGGTAAACAAGCAAGGAAGAGATAAAAAGTCTTGTGGGAAAGAGTTTGGAGCAGAAATGATTCGTTGCAATTAATCTCAATCACAGAAGAATACAATTGAACAATGGCCCTAGTAAAAAAGTAATATAATTAAAATACATTTATTTCCTACTATGTATAGTTCAAATCTAATAACATATTTACTGACATATCACTCGAGACCTATTTATAATTCAACTTTATTTGGAGTACTACTTGTGCACAATGCACATTTCTTAATTTTAAGCCTAAAATGTGTATAAATGTCACTACTGATGAGGATTGTTTGATTTTTGAATAATAAATTGAATTCATCTTTAAAAGCACGATATTTAAAGTGTACCTGAAGTATACTTGCAATAGTTCCACTTTAGCACAATCAATACTTTATTATATCTTTAGTTGCACTACTTCTGCACAATTAAAGTGCATTAAGAACAAAACTAGTTGAAACAATGTTGAATGCAATGATGTTGTCAAATTAGAAGCATTATAACAAAGGATCCATTCCTTTGTTGGAATCCATTCATCAAGTCTTAACTAATCATTTAATGAAAACTGGAAGCTTAACAGGGGTCTCTGCATTTGACTGGAAGTGTCTGATGGAGTCAGTGAGCCTTTTATAATACTTGTTTTGTAAAGAAGACCAGAGTCAACAGAGGATAGAGTGGGCAGGGTTGCATTGCCGAATTCCTGATTGCTTTCTTTTCCTTTGCACGGGATGTTTGTGTCAAAGTTTTGCGTGCTGCTCGTCTCGCCTTTTTTAAGATTTAATGTCAGATTGCCCCCCGCCCCGAACACACACCCTCACTGCTCAAGTCATAATTAACCAAACAAACACATCTCTCTTGGAATATTCCAAATTCTTTAGTCTCTGGCTCACTTTCACATGTCTGGTTAATTGGAAAAAGCAAGCAATTAAGTATTAGCTCAATAAATAACAGCTGGAGCGAGGTGGCACTGTCAGGGGAACAGAAGAGAGACAGAGAGAGAGAGAGGCGAGAGAACTTTTAAAGAGCTGTTGAATATAGACTGCAGAGCATTGTGGGAATTCTCAGTTGGGAATTCTATCAGACCTAAAGGCCCATACTGTCAGACTTCCTGCAATGATTGTGCATCAAAGACAGAAGTTTGTTTGGAAATAAGAGCTTGTTGGAGCATGTGAATTAAACACTTCAACTGTCAAATTTCACCCCATAAAACAATACAGTAGTTCCAAAATACTGTATGCCTTTTGAATGGATTTTATCACTTTCATGTATTTAAACATTGCAGACGAAAGCATGTCACAGTAGGTCTTGACATCACATTTTGTCATATGTCTTCAAGTGAAAGTCAGATTTAAAAGCTACAGCAGAGGGAAGATTTTATTCAAGTTAAAAATGTGGATCTATTCCTGACATAAACCAATCATATGGCTTCAGATAACATGGGAATATAATACATGGGCTATGCAGACTACACACACACACACACACACACACAAAAAAAAGATTTCTAGTAATTGCTGGTAAATGTTACAAATAATTACAAAGGGGCTGTTTACACCTGGCCACTTCATGCGTTTTCTCAGATCGGATAGCTATCTGATTTATCAAAACGGTTCCATTTACACCTGGTCACATGAATGTGTTTTTGCGAAACGGATTTAAATCCGATCTTCAATTCCCGCGCTATATGCAGATTTAATGGAGTGCACGTCACCGAAAGCAACAGATATGAGCTGCATTTTATTGATCATCAGCTAAAATGTCAAAATCAAAGACTGTAATAAGAGAGCGGCAACAGCACTGGTAAGATAATTTTGTTTCTCTACTATTAATGATGATGATTGTGTGTTAAGCGTTCGCGACTTACTTTCACTTTGATTTGCGATAGTTTGCACGTTCGTTTAATGAATATATGCTCAGCTTCTCATCTGGTGGTGCGTGTTCCAGTAGCGTCGTCATATCTGGCTATAACATTACATATAGCCTATAACACGCCCTCACACGTTTATTTTTTTAGCATTTTGGGGAGGAGTACAATTTACATATGTGGTTTTAACAACCAGATGCATTTACACTTGTCTAGTTTTGTCTGGAATGCGGCCCAGACCACCTCCTGAAGTGGTTTGAGCGATCGGATTCAAATCCGTCTCAAATGCGTTTCGGAGGGCATTTACACCTGGTCTTTTCACGATCGGATAGCTATCCGATCTGAGAAAACGCCTGAAGTGGCCAGGTGTAAACGGCCCCAAAGAAATGGCAGGAAAGTGGAAGTGGAAAGACTAAAGTTGTATTGTCTTGTAGAACGTAATATTATTTCCAATTATTTATAACTTTGAAATGTTCAAATGTAAAAAATAAAATTGGTACTTTTAAAGTGAATTTTTAGCGTTTCACTTTCATTGGAAAACAGCAGCTTGGACATTCTGCTAAACATCTCCTTTTGCGTTTTATGGAAGAAAGGAAGAATATACAGAACATGACATCTCAGTACTCACTTGCGTAGGGCGAGTTTGCAGCAGAGCCGTTCAGGAAGCTCGGAGAGCCGGTCAGGTTGGTCATGCCGCTGTTGCCGTAGCCGTTCATGCTGGTGGATACTGTACTGTAACTGCTCTGCTGAGGGGTGGAACTGGGCACATATCCGTGTGGTGATACGCTACTCGTGTTACGACTGAAACCTGTGGCCGGACACAGAGAAAACTTCAACTGAGCCTTATGTCAAAGTAGTGTGGCAGTATTCAGCTTTGATAAACTACATCCATCTTACCCTGGTTTCCACCCTGAGACGACTCAGAGACGTTAACGGCGAGCTGTCCAGTGAAGGAGTTCACTCCCATCATGCTTGCATGGACAGAGCTGTTGGTGAGGCCGGTGAGCTGGTTGTGGTTTCGTGGCACATTGTACAGGGCTTCAGCAATGTCTGCTGCTCGCTTAAGAATGATTTCCTAAGGAAAAATGATCCATCATCTCTCACAATTGAATACTTTCATAGCATACATGGGTGTTGTTTCAACTTTTATGTCCCTGGACTGATTTTGGCAACACTTTATTTTGATGGTAGCTTTTAGACATTCAGTTTACTATAGGCAACTCGGCAACTAATTGTCCACTAGCAGTCATTAGAGTATTTGTAGACTGTCTGCTTAATATCAGCTAAGACTTTTTTATATATATTTCCCCAACACACTTTTACTGGCTATAAGTAACTTTGCAAGTACATGTCAACTTATTCTACTGACCCTAAGCTAACAGTCAAATACTCTACTAATACTCTAATTAGATTTATAGTGGACATGTATTTGCAAAGTTACTTATAACTGAATTTCTGGGGAGATCATATATATATATACACATATTTAAAAAAATCAATCGAACTTTGCATTATATGAAGGTCAAATTAAAAAATGTACATCATGACTTTATTTTTTCCACTTTTCAAATGCTTTTTATATGTTATTGTTACAATTTTTGTAGTGTCAGAGCTTCAGTAATGAAATATGAAATGCAACAAAAATTTCAAAAAGATTGGTATTTATTTTCTTCAATTAATTTTAATTAGTGCTGTTAAATGATTAATAATTAATTTTTGACAAAGTATATGTGTGTGTACTGTGTATATTTATTATGCATATTTAAATACACACGCATGCATGTATATAATTAAAAAAATGTGTTACGTTTATATATATACACTAAAGTTCAAAAGTTTGGGATCAGTAAGACTTGTAATGTTTTTTTAAAGAAGTCTCTTATGCTCATCAAGGCTGCGTTTATTTGATCCAAAATATTGAAAAAAATAATAATATTGCAAAATGTTTTTACAATATTAACACTAGTTTCTATTTTAATATCCTATAAAATATAATTTATTTCTGTAATGCAAAGCTGAATTTCCATCAGCCATTACTCCAGTATAAAGTGTTACATAATCTTAAGAAATCATTCTAATAATTATTATTAGAATTATCAATGTTGGCAACAGTTGTGCTTTTTTTGGAAACTGCGATATCAAATAAATGCAGCCTAAAAGTCACTCCTTTAAAAACAATTACATGAATATAAATATATACATGCAAATATTAATATATATATATATATATATATATATATATATATATATATATATATATATATATATATATATATATATACTGTATGTGTATGAATTCATGCATATACATAATAAATATACACATATTATGCAAACAAAAACTTATATTTTGGATGCGATTAATCATGATTATGGACATTATTCATAGACAAATTAAATAAATATTTATGTTTTTTTTTTTTTGTTTTTTTTTTTTTTATGTTTTTAAGTTTGCAGGGCCAAAAATACAGACAGAAACACCCATATATTTTCAACATGTGTTAACAGTCAACTGTTAGTGAAGGGAATTTATGCGACTGTAATTTATCAATGATAACCAAGGAGTTTCTTCCTCACCTGGTTGTTATGAGGCATTCCATAAAGTGCTTCCACTAGATCTGCTGCTCTCTTTAAAATCACTTCCTGCATGCACGACAAAACAAACAAAAGAAATATTAACGATCAAAAACGTTTGAGAATCAATTTCATCCTCAGTTCAATCTATATACATTTACAATCCATAACACGTATCACTTGTAAATATACAATGTGATGTTCTCTTTCACAGATTTCCATTTAATAGCATCGGCGATCATCACAGCCAAGTGGAACACATGGAGCTGATGTTTGCTCAATTGTTCTGTGTCTGTCAGGATGAAAAAGTGCAGTATTTCAGCAAACATCTGCTTTGCGTTGAGGAAGGACAATGCAATCTATGTTTGCAGAGAAGGTCACTCGGTTTCACAGTACTGGGCAATAACTCAGCGGAGAGCAAGCTCTCAGAAGAGCTCTTGTGATGACGGTACATCAGAGATTGAATCGATGCGCTCCCGCTAATGAGAAGTAATTACTTTAACATATGCTTTTCTGTGCAGTCAAATGATGGGAAAGAAGGACAGCGGGTGTCGTGATTGTTTAAGTGTAATGGCTGGAAAACATTAGCGACTTTTGTTTAGCTTTAATAATGTGATTATGTGGCTTGAGCAATATCTCCACATTATCAAACTAGCATGAGGGAAGTGAACCAAACGACATGCTTGTCTTGGCCAGTAAAAGTTGAGACACGAAATCCTGTGTTTTGAACAAATTTTCACAAACAATGACCACATCATGTAGGTTTGTCATTCGAAATCTCTCATAAATTAAATGCAACATACGCATATGCAACATATGCAAAATACCCTTATGGAAAAATCACACCAATTTCACATTTTTTAAAATGTCAACTTTTTTGAAACCCTTTACCAATGTTTCACATGTGAAACTTTTAAATAGGAAATGATTAAATATGTTCACACACTGGGCCTCGTTCATTAAACAGAAGAAAAAAAAAACTCGAATAATATATTTTTTGTTCTGAATTGCACTGATATAAATGTAAATAGTTTCGACAAATCATTTTTGTGTTAATTGTTGAATAATAAAATAATAAATAATCATATCAATGCAAAATCATTCCAGAACTGAAAACCATTCTTCCATAAATTATAGCATGTTATAAATGTGATCATAAAACCAACTAAAAATGAACTTTTTACATTAAATGTTGCAATAATAGAAATGCAAAATGTAAATAAAACCATTCTTCCATTGATTGGTGCATTGAAACGAATGTAAAATGTTGCATTGTCATAACTGTAAATCATTTATAAAACCAGCCTTATGTAAATATATATGTGGTTGCATTAAATATTTAACGTTTCTTATCTAAGTTGTTAAATTCATTAAACTTTTAATCACAAAATGGTCCCATCCCTGTGAATGTAAATCATTAGAAAAAAATAATAATATATTGTTGCAAAAATTGTTAAAAATATTAATTAATAATTGTTTAAATAAAACAAATCAATCATAACAACTTTCTTAATCAGTCATAAATCTAAATTATGCATAGAATAAATTTTATGCTAAATGTAAATATAATTTGCATAAATGCAAATTGCTGCATGAACGAATGGTTTTACAAACAATTTACAAAGAAATTTGTTCTGCTCATGTATATAAAATAATGAGGCCCTTTAAGTTGTTTTTTTTTTTTTTTTCGTAAGGGTACTGTTGTTGGATGTTTGAATTGCAGAACTGTTCATATGGTCCTCAAGCATTTTCCTTATATTTCTCCATTCCTGTATGTTGGAGAGTGGGAGGTCTTTGGGAGAAGTTAATGCAGAAGGGCGCTGCTTCAGCTAACTGAGTGACAAGGCACAAAATTGCTCCCTCCTCTGAATGCAACCTTCATCAGGATCTTACCCCTTAGCATGTGTGTGTGAGCACTGTGTTGGAACATATTGCCTCCCAGTCAGCCCTGGGGTGTGTCGCATCATGCACACACACACACAAACAAAACTTGACGGGGGTCAGGCAAGCAATGAAGAGTTTTAGTGCGCTGTCCAAGGTGCTAAATTCACTCAATTATGGCCATGCTGGCACTGTGTTAACCTCTCATTATCGTCACGGGGAGCTGTTAGAGCGATAGATCCTGCAGCGAGAGTGAGGAGGCGGAGGAGAGTCCCTCTGCAGCCCAGCGTGGGGGAGCGCGAGAGGGATACTGGCGAGCAGAAGTTCCCGAATGAACGTGGGGCAGCCTGGAGGCAGTGAATTCCCAGTACGTGCGAGTTCAGCCAAAACATCAATCAAATTCAGCGGAAAAGATGAGGAGCAGAGGTCGATGATGAATACTGTATAGCAGAAACACTGAGCTCTATACATCACAAATGTAATATGTTTTCCTATGACTGTTGACCAGGTACTAAGACTCATCCATAAAAGTCAAACAGTGATCAGTTCAGTTAAGAAATCATCAAACCTACATGAATGAAAACATGGAAATCATGACAAAACTGAAAACCAGACACAACTATAAGTTAAAGACAATCCATAATTATCCTTCTAGGAAACACCGTCAAAAAATGATGATTGTCCCAACATTACATGACTGTGCCTCACATTACAGGAAGCAGTTTAACATGTTCAGATCATTTTGACAAAGCTATTTACTGTTCAGCATTTGTTCACAGCGTTGATTAGATCAGCTCTGATGCAGCAAGACATCAGCAGATGATGGCATCACAAGCTTCATATACAATGATATCAGCAAATTTGGTTTCCCGGAAAGGTTTTTAGTTGGCATTTCCGAAAACCTGCTATTTATTTAACCCTATAAAGCCAACTTTATCATATCTGATACACACATTTCTAAGTCCTCTAGATCATTAATGCATTGTGTTGCATTATCTGTTTTGTCCAAAATAAAAAGTGCAAAGCTTTGATCATAAAACTAAGCCACTACTAACTTGTCACTTTACTAAAATTTTATTGGGAGATGCATAGTGACAACTGATATTTATATGCATTTTATGTAAGTATGTTAAGTAGTTATAACGATCTCATTGATTTACATTGCAAGCTATTAATTTCATTCTACTGTTTGGGCATATGAATGATAACATCTGCAACAAACTGAATACATTTTTAGTCTTTTATAATAGTATATAACAATGTGTGTGTGTGTGTGTGTGTGTGTGTGTGTGTAAATATATATATATATATATATACGTGTGTGTGTGTGTGTGTGTGTGTGTGTGTGTGTGTGTGTGTGTGTGTGTGTGTATATATATATATATATATATATATATATATATACACAGTATATGTATATGTATATATATTCTCCTGTATAGTACAATATGAGCAATAAAAGATGTACCTGATGTAACAAAAAAAAATAATAATAAAAAAATAAAAAACAAAAATGAAAACTGACTAATAAAGGCTCCAAAATGGGCAGGTTGTGTAGGGCCATGTCAGATCTCATTATGAATGTAAATGTCCAGTAGAGCATTCAAACTTCTGTTCTCCTCTCTAATCCTTTCATACGGGCTACTACACCGTCTGTCCGTCTGAGCTTCTCAGGTCTGTCTGGCTGTGAACTGTGAACATTACAGCCTCTATAGGAAACTAAACTGAGAGGTTTAGATAGGAGAAACACTCAAAAAAAAAAAAATGAACTGGGGGAAAATGTCTAAAATGCTATCTCTAATGACTGATAAATATGTCAGAAACAAAAATAGATGATATTGCATATGCTGTACAGCAAATGATTGCTTAATCAGGTGTATCACATTCCAAAAAGTAATTAAAAGTTTTAATTTCACATTGCTGTACGAATTTTGCTTGAAAAACCTATATATAAAAAATATCTTACATTTTAACTCTATAAAATGCATTACATACGTTAAAACTCTATCAATCTGCTTACAGTAGATTCATTGTATTGTAAACATACAGTAGCATCCTAAGCAAAAGTTAAGCTTTTGTTTACAGTTTGTCTGTAAATCAGCTTTATATAAAAACAGTAGAAGTCTATGGCATGTCTTCATTTAGATCTGTGTGTGTGTGTGTGTGTGTGTGTGTCTGCATCTCTCTCTGTGGCGTCCCTGTGTTTGGCTGGTATGATTGAGGTGAGCAGTTGAAAAGAGAGCCCCGTCAACAAACTGTTATTACCTCAATAAGGACGAGAAAATCGATGGGGCGGAGAGGAACAGAGCGTGTGTGTGTGTGGTGCCGCCGCTGCCAATGGGACAGCAGCCAAGACCAGAGAGATGGAGAGAGAGAGAGAGAGATTATGGATAATTCTCTGTTCCTCCATATGTCCGACCTCTTCATTGAGCTCAACACTGTTCTGAATGTCAGAGGTGCCAGTGCGCTGGAATAATTTCTCTTCCTGCTTTCAAACACACACACACACACACACACATCCACTGCTGTGACTCAATTACTGGTGCTGGAGCAATAATAAAGTCCAGCCAGCGGAGACTTCGATCGCTGACCTGCCGGGAGGCACCGCTGGACAGCTGACTTCACCATGATGGATCACCTCTGGGTGCCAGCGCTCTTAAACCCACACACACATGTATATACAATAAGCTCCCAGCACATGACCAAACATACACACTTGTGAAATGAACAAGCAAAATACACTCAACGCTCTAAAGAGAAGATGAATGTAGAGAGGGAGCTTTTATAGTTTCTGTGATTTTGCCAACTATCTTCCTGAAGTACACAGCATCATGGAATAATATTCCCATTAAACAATCATATTTTAAGGCTAGAGAAAGGTGGTGGTCTAGAGAAGGACTCTGACAGGTTGATTCCCATCAACATAGAATTTGCCAGAGATTTAAACTAATATCGGAGTAGCTCCGCTCACTAACATGTGATTGTGCTAGTCAACACTACAAAAGACGTTTATCTAACAACAGCTTCAGTAGTGTACTGTAGATTCGTGTATCGTAGTCTTCTAGATGTGATCGACCCGAGTTCGAATCCGCCTTTTGCTGATTTTTTCCCATCCCTTTTCAAATCTCATAAATCGTAAAGGCATTTATTTTCATAAAAAATGAAGGAAATTATTGCAAAGTTAAAAAATATGGTATCGGGTAGGTGTAGGAAGGGCTTTAGTCCCAATGAATTGGCATCCATTTAATAATTAGAATAAAAATTATAATTTATACTCAATATTGCATACTGTTTTATAATATACTACAATTCTGAGGTGCAGATAATTGCTGCTATTTGCAATAGCATATCACTAAGAAAATCCTGCTATTTTAATCTAATAGCTCATAAACAATCTAATCTAAATATAATATAATATAATATAATATAGTACAATATAATATAATATAATATAATATAATATAATATAATATAATATAATATAATATAATATAATATAATATAATATAATATAATATAATCACAAAACATCACTTGACAAAACATTCATAAGGTTTACAATTACCATTTCTATAATGCCTCAAGGATAAAACAGTTAACCGTTTGCTTAACATGAAATTATATATATATATATATATATATATATATATATATAATATAACGGTAATATAAAATAATATAATATACTTGTCATTAAATGCCCTTTTATTAAATTTTGCTATTAATTTATTAATTACTTTTTTATTATTTAATTTTATTTTATACTTAAATTAAAATGGCAGAATAATGCTTTAGCCCCAAACCTCAGGCCTAAGCTGAGGTCTGACCCGAAACCCTAAAAAAAAAAAATGTTGTTCCAGAATCAACAAGAAACTTGTTCCAGGAACACGCTGTACTCGGTGAAATCTAAGCCAGTGTTTCTAAAAAACCTGACGTATTCCCGGTATAACTGAGATTTGAACTGTGAATCTCAGTGATTGAACAAAGACTGTCATATTTCTAGAGCTCCAGCATAACTAATGCAAACCAAATACCTCCACCCTCTGTGACGCTGGCTTAGTTGGACTATTTACACTGTTAAAGAAACACAATTTCATTAAGACCAAATTGGCCCAAACGGAAAAACAGAGAAAACACTGTGCAGAGTACCTGTTACACTCGATCCATTTACAACAAACACAACACATGCAAACATTGCTCTGTATACGTGTAGAAGTAAAACAGAAACATGATGCAACTCTTTCTGTCCTTTTGCAACAGACTCTAATGTTCATCCAAGCAGAATTATTACCATATGAGTTTCATCACCAAGACAATGATGACATAACAGAGGCCGGCCCACCATCTCAGTCCTTCATAAGTGAGACTCATTACTTTGATGTTATAGCTAATGCTGTAGCACTCTTTCTAAATCAAGGAAAGAGGCTCTGGAAGCACTTAATAGTGATAGAGGAATGTCAGATGAAATGCATACAGCTGTAAAATGATTCATGATTCAGCCCACACAACATACATTCTTGATAAACCTGTTAGTTCAACAGAGTTATGCAGTTAACCCTTCCAAATTAATCAGTTATATATTTTACATAAAAAAATTGAGATTCAAATAAACTATTTGAATTGATAATATATATATAAAGCTACATAAAATAAAAACATTTCAGTCCAGACAATTACTGCATTTAGTGTCTGTTGCTGAACAAACAGCTTCGATCTGAAATTCGATTTGGTACCTTTGGCAAGCGTTCAGGGTCTCCTGGATGCCGAGGTATCACCTTCTGTAACCGCTGAAAACCGTAGTCTATGGTGGGTTCATTCAGAGCTGTGGACACAAACAAAAGAGACAAAGCCCTCATTTTTTTAAGTAATTTTAGAAGACTGGTAAGATTTTTCCCTTTTAATGTGCTGCTAAGAATAAAATGCTTAGCATATTTTAGGAATAGAGCTGAACATGGACATTTAGTTGGTGCATTATCTTTTTTTTTTAAATATACACAAAATTGAGTCCAACCTAGAGTAATAACTCTTCAGAAAGTGCAATAATAATATATACAACAGTTCTAATGGAAGTCATTTAAAATTGTTGGGAATTGTTGTGCGCCCATGTTAAGTGCAGCAACGCATATAGTGTGAAATCACAGGACGTTTATGTTTTACGTTTCACGCAGCAATTACTTTGCATAAAGTCTTTATGCTGTCAGAAACATGAAAGCCTGTCTCTCAATCTGAGCGAGGGATGAGATGGAGGACAGGAGAGATGTTAACAAGCTATCTGACACCATTTGCTCCTGTAATGGACGGAAGATGGATGTAGAATATCTGCTCATGACGACACTTTGTTTGTGAAGTGCCACAGTTTAGAGAGTCCGCTTAGAAGTAGGGGAACCAAAAAACAACAACAACAAAACTCCTATAACTGCTTTAGCATTCAAGACAGCTCTAACCAGCTAAGACAAGACAAACTACATTTTCTACAAAGTATTTATATATATATATAAATATATATATATATAAAAGTATCCTAAAAAAGTATCACATGTTCTGAAAAAATATTAAGCAGCAGAACTGTTTCCAACTTTGATAATGAATCGTCATATTAGAATGATTTCTAAAAGATCATGTGATAATGATCCTAAAAATTCAGCTTTGCAACACAGAAATAAATGATAATTTAAAGTATAATAAATTTAAAAACAATTATTTTAAATTGTAATAATATTTCACAATATTACTGTTTTTTCTGCATTTTTGATCAAATAAATGCAGGCTTGATGAGCAGAAGAAACTTCTTTCAAAAACATTAAAAATAGTAATGTTTCCAAACTTTTGGTCTGTACTGTATATATATATATATATATATATATATATATATATATAAATACACACATACACACACACACACACACACACACACACACACAAAACACAGTAAAAAAAACAACAGAACATTATATTATATTATATTATATTATATTATATTATATTATATTATATTATATTATATTATATTATATTATATTATATTATATTATATTATATTATATTATATTATATTATATTATATATCATTTTGTAATATGAAGATGACATTTAATAAATAATATTGATTAAATTAATTCAAATATATTAGTAATTATACAAAATTAAAAAATGATAAAATAATTCTATAAATTAATATTTAGAATTGTATGGTAATAAATATTATAGTATGTAATTATTAATATTATATTATATTATATCACATTAATATGTACAATAATATATCTTAAATTGTTTATTAAATCTAATAAATTAATAGCAAAAAGTACTTTTTCATTGTGCAAAGCATTTACTGTAACATATAGTGGATCATAACACGAAATACGTTAATCCTATATTCGTATTATATTCATAACAGCTTGTGTTTTACAGGTGCCAAGTTGTTCGCTGTCCTCTGTGTTTTGGTTAGCATGTGGTTCAGTGTTCGTGGGATCCAAAAATGGCATCTGATTAAGCCCAAAATATGTATGTATTGCAAAACGTTCATAAATAACATGTCATTTGAGTGTCTGGTCCCAAGGCTGTTGAAGGATGGATGTGTGAGAAGAAAGAGAAAAAAGAGGAAGAGAGAAAGAGAGAGTGGTTTGGACAGTTTGAGTGTGAGGGAGTGTTAGGGGTTGCTGGGGCATGAAACGTAGGTACTTTCCTGTCGGTTGGAGCAGATGGTTAAGATACTGTAAATTCTGTTTAAGTTATATCAAAGTTAGTTCTTGGCAATTAAGAACATATAGGTTATATAATATATAATGACCACATAAGTGCTGCTCTTCACAGTTATTGCAGCTATAAATGACCTCTCATTATACAGTTACTCGGAAATATTGGTTGATAAAATCTAATTAATCTCAAAACTTGTCTGGATGAAAGGGAAGGAAAGCTGGCGTGTCTGTGTATTGCTGTTTGCGGGCGTCTGTTAATAAAGTGATATGGAGATGGATGAGTCTCAAACACATTCACATGCCTGTATGTGTCAGGAGGACTTCACTCCTCGCTTATTGCCATTGATTTCTACATTGTGTCCAATCCTCTCACTCAGCCTGGGGAAAACATTCACTTACAGAGAGAGAGAGGGAGAGAGAGAGAGAGAGAGAGAGAGAGAGAGAGACAGTGTGTGTGTGTGTGTGTGTGTGTGTGTGTGTGTGTGTGTGTGTGTGTGTGTGTGTGTGTGTGTGTGTGTGTGTGTGTGTGTGTGTGTGTGTGTGTGTGCGGGGAAAAAGGGGAATTGTCTTAATGAATTGATATCTTGGTACCAATCTCAATGAAATAGTATTTTGCATCTAATCTAATGACATTTATGCATTTTAGAGTGTGAATGGTTGTGTATTCAAACACTTTTTTTTGTGGGCCACTACACCAAAAGAGTTGTATTTGCAATGTATTTGTGATTTAATGTACATTAACAACTACAGTAGATAAATATAATGTAATGTAATATAATTTAACCCCATTTTGTAATAACTTAAACAATAGCAACAATGTCAATCACAACATATTATATTATATTATATTATATTATATTATATTATATTATATTATATTATATTATATTATATTATATTATATTATATTATATTATATTATATTATATTATATTAGTAAAATTCTTTATTCAATAGAAATCATTTATTAAATATATGATAATATGCATCAAGAGATGCATGTAATAAATAACAATACAAACAACAATGATTGTTATTAATCAATACGTATTAATATGTTAATTAATAAAAGCTAATTATATTTTTCAATGTGTATATAATAGAATAGAATAGAATAGAATAGAATTAAGACCTTTATAAAACTTTTAGTAACATTTATACATCAAATTATGCAATTATAAATCAATATCATGCATTTTTATGTGTGACTTTCAGACTTGTGGGCTACTGTGTGTCTGTTCATTAAAATAAAACAAATAAGTCAATAAATGAAGTGATGCATGTAATAAATAAATAAATAAAAACTGTATCACTAAATGCATACATGCATACATATATACAAAAGCAATCATGCATTCTAAAATCACAGTATTTCTTGAGTCACGTTCTAAACCACTTTCGAAAAATGACCCTAGTCCAGACTGTGTTTGTGAAGAAGCGGTTTCTTATGAAAGAACCTTTCGTCCACTTTCGACACAGGCTGAAACTGCGGGTCATTGTGTCCCTCAAGAGTATACGAGTTTCCAATTTGATATACTTTGATTTGGTCACCACATCCTCTAGCCCTCCCTTAAAAGAACACAGATATATCAAGGATTATATAAAAAATAATCCTTCAAGGGTCTAACAAGGGACAAACTCGAGTGAATTCTCAGAAGGTGAACTATTCAAATATCTCTACTGTATGAAAAGTTTCTCTTCCCAAAATGGGGAAGTGGGATTGTTGTTGGCCTAACATTTCACTGTAGTCAAGTGCAGTATTCACTACATGCGAAACAAGCGCTAACCACACAGTAAGTATTTATAGCTTGGCCTAACTCCACTTCTTCAAACTGTTTTATTGTTTTCCTCGTATTAATACCACATGGCATCAATTTGCAATGGGATGTTGGTTTATAGCTCTCCCTTGGTAGCTTTAGCGGTTAAATAGCCAAAAATAACCTAAGAGAGAGAAGTACTGTATCGAACTGTGCTACTAGCTAATTTAGCGGCCTAAAATGTTTCAGAAGGGAGTTGTTAAAAAAATATATCAGTTTGAACGTGCTAGCATGGTGATGGCAAACAATCCAACACATCTGCTGTAGTATATATCATATATTGTTATGATACTGGAAATCCATAGGCCTATGACAGTTCTACCTGGCCTAATGTATCTGAACTTAATGGATTTGTAAGAAATTTGCATGTTAACCAAACAAAACAGAGATTATCATGAGTCTGTGCAAACATTGTAGTGTCCACAAAGAGAGAGCAGGATCGATGAATAGTGCCACTGCCGCAACGTCTGTGAGCTGTCAGCACAGAAAGATTGGCGGATGCGGTCACACTGATATGAACATCACTGACAATAAATGAATGAGCAAAAACAATGCGTATCACTTATTTCTATCTCTCGATCTCTGAGAAGAATCTCCTGCAATCACAGAGATCAATTCTTATTGAAATTTCATGAGGGCAGATCCAAGCCTCATCATATTTCACTATAATGACCTGGACGAGGGAATGATGTGAGTAGACAGACAGTGTGGAAAGAGGAGACAGGGAACCATGAGGTAAGTCCTCATTTAATTTGAGGATAGTAAAGTGGCGTGATGGGTAGTGGTTGGATACGTAATTGCCTACTGCACATACACTCACTCTACAGTCGAGCCAAACCCATACAACATCCAACAGATACATGCAATTCATTGATTCAATTGATGTTAAAAGTGATTTGTGGATGAATGTGAGAATTGCTTTTTTGTCCGTTGAGTTGTTGCCTTACATCCCATGTTAAAGGGACAGTTCACCCTAAAATGAAAATTCTGGCATTGATTACTCACCTTCAGAACACAAAAAAACACAAATTAAGGCCCTGTTTACACTGGTGCATTTTCATTTCAAAATGGTGTTTTTAAATTAAAATGAACCTCGTCTACACTGACGTTTTCAGTGCGTTTCAGAAACTATCTCCACCTACACTGCACAGCCGAAAACCAGCACATGGCCATTAATGCAGGTACAGCCGTAGATGCCCTATTATGCAAAAGTTATGTGTTCAGAATAAAAACACACTAGTGTAAACTAAGATGTCTATGGAGGGTCAGTAAGCTCTTGGATTTAATCAAAAATATGAAGAGTTTGTTTGCAAACTAATGTTTTTATGTTAGCATGCTTTTATTGTGTTAGCTGTATTTTTTGTTATTTTATAACCTAATCAAAATAATGCAACTGCAGTTTGTTTGAGATTAATTGGATGCACAATGCACAATGCAAAAACGTGATTTGTGAAAATTGTTAAAAACAGAGTTAATTTGTGTTTGAAGATGAATGAAGGACTTACGGGTTTGGAAAAAAACATGTAGGTGGGTAATTCATGACAGAATTTTTATTTTCAGGTGAACCATCCCTAAGTTTTGTTTTTTCTTTTTAAAACATTCAAATAATACTGAGTCTTTAATCGACATGACAAACACAATCAAATTGAACAGATAAAATAAAGCAGATCCAAATAAAGAATTAAATATATAACATAATAAATTTTATTGTAGAACCAGTGTTTGAATCAAATCAAAATAAAATCTATTTTAACGTTATTGAATCAAAGCGAATCAATCAGATGTATAATTTATTCTATTCTAACCAGTTTTTGAATCAAATTCGAACAAACTGAATCTAGCTAAATAAAAGCAAACTGAACATTATCGAATCAAAGTAAATTAATCAAATTCATAACAAAATCAATAAAATCCAAGAACCACCAGAACAGGCACTCTAGCAGCACTAATATGGTTTATTTTAGATTGTCTTTCACTAAAACATTATTTTTAGAATGTTTGGATCAAATCAAACGAATTAAATAATAATAATAATCGAGCATCGTGTTAGTTCAGTCAGGCCACGTTAGTCACGCTTGCATCATCTGACAGTCAGCTGCTCCTGACGTGTACCAATCCAGTCTTGACACCGATCACCTGCGGTCTATTTAAATTCCCTTTCTTCAGTGTCTCTTCCATCGCATTGCTGCTTGCAATTAACTCCCTCCTCCAACCCCAACTCCACCAACTGAACCTGTAATCCGATCTAACTTGTTCTTTCTTTACAGTGTCTTCATTGGAAGCAGTCTCTATCACATTTTGTTTACAACTCATGTAATTGTGAATTGTAATTATATATGCTCATAATGGTTCTGTTCTGTACCCCAGGGGGGTTTGTCTTGCTGCTCTCCCCGCTATGTCCAAGCATGGCTGCATGGACAGGCGTGTGGAGTGTTGCCCAGAACATAACCATACCGCCAATACTTAACTGTATGCAATTATAATTGTCATAAATATACTTGACGGAAGTGGTCCTGATTGAAATAATAGAATTATGAAATCAAACTGATGGAATAAAAGCTAGAAAATAAATGATTGTATTCCACAACCAGAAGGTCCAGTGGTGTGTCAGCACTGTGATATGGATCGTCTTTCATTTTTTTTTACAAATTAAATTTAAAATAAAGAATCCAAATCAATTAATTAAAAATCATTGATTATGTTCTATAACGAGTAGACCGTGAGCTCTGCCGGAACTGTCTGTTTTAATCCCTAAAAATGTACCAATTTGGACCGAACAAAATGAGTTGAATCTACGAAAGAACTGATTCTATTCCAAAACCATCCGGTCCGGTGCTTTAGCAACCATGATGCACAAGTTGTCTTCCCTTAAAACAATGTTTTTCAAGAACGTTTGAATCAAATCCGAATTGAATCAGACAAAACAGAATCAAATTGAAAGTTACCCACTCAATACCGAATCTGTTCTTGGAACAAGCAGGTCCGTGGCTCTGACAGCTCTAAGACTGCATGGATCATCTTTAACTAAAACTCCTATCCTTTTCCTGCTGTAGTACTGCAGTTATAAGCAAGGGAATGTCATCACTTCCCTCCCCCTTCATCCCAGAGGGCGCATGTATTTCCCCCAGGTACGAGCTGAAGGCAAGAGCTCTGGGGGATCAATACCCACGGCAGTGGAGCGTTCAATACCTCTGAATTATTGCTTCATTCTTCTCCCCTTATTATAGATGAGTTATTTTTTCCAAGCCACACCACTTTAAGATCAATAAAGAACAATCTTATTCTTGTCTTTCGCCCTCTCTCATTCCACCACATTTTTTCTTTATAATGTTGCATCTTTATGTTACAAAACAACTGCCGGTATAAGAGATGTTGGAGGCAGGTTTAGAGGAAGTGTTGCTGAAGTTCACTTTCTTTATACAATGAAGGAAATGTTTCTTTGCATGAGAGAACTATACACAAATATATTACATGCAGTGTGTTGTATTTTAGACTAGAGCTGTTTTTCTCATTACTTTGAGTAACCTAAAACCACTCTTGTGTTTTTTCTGCTTGGTGTGCTGACTAATAGCGTATTTCCATTGTGCTCTTGTTTTCACTGAGGCTGTGTTATATAATAAAGCCTCAAAACTTGTCCTTTGGGGTCTTGTTAGCAGTGTGTGTGTGTGATTCATCTACAGCACTACTAGCCGTTGTGACCGCTGCAGAGATATCTGGTTATAGTCCGATCTTGCAGTGACCTGGAATTGCCTGGAATCTAATTGGAGGTGCTTGTCCCTTCCGACAATAAAGCATTAAGTTGGCAGCAGTAGATCCTGCAGAATTTTTAACGTCACCAATTACTGCAGAAAAGGCGCTTTGCTATCAAGAGGCGATATTTGGTTAAAATGATAATAAACATTTTTACCGTTATATGGGATGCTAGTAGAATTTTCAGCTATACTATCAGAAAGCAAAATCAACATGTCATAGAAATGGACTAAATGTATCATTATGTATTTAAATTAAATTTAAACCTAATTTAAAACATAACTGAAATATTTTAATAATGATACTGTATAATTACATAACAATATAATAATACAAATGTAAAATATTCAAGTTATTTTACTCACTAATCATTTGTTATTCCAAAGTATATATTCCATTAAAATGCAACAAGTTGCTCCAATTTTACAATGACATTTTGTTTTGATGTTGTAACCAATCACATATTTTTTCAAACCCTTCCCACCAACCATAAACTGCTTTAATCAATTCCTGATTTTATTTATTTATTTATTCACATTGGAAATATGTGAAGTTATGCAAGTAAAATATATTTTTTAATGACAACTTTAAAGGAAAGTAGTGATTTGGCATCACTGTTACACATTACATAATGTTACATAATTGATAAAACAAATCAAACTCAAAATTCTGAAATTAAATCAAATGAATTGAGAACAGAATGGAAAACATGGCCTTTCTGTCTCAGATCTGTTTCCCTGCGATTCTTGAGAATGTTACGGCAGTTCCATAGGCAGGATTTGTCTCTGTTACTCCAATGGTTTATCGATTGGCACTTTGCACTTCCTCCTAACAAACACACGCCGCTGACATTCAGTTTTAAAAGTGACACAGAACCTACACTGTCAATTATATGAGATGTATTAGTTTGTCCCCAGGGATCTCTATATGGTGTCCAGTACAACAGAAACACCAGGATGAGAGAGAGACAGACAGACAGAGAAACAGACAACTCTGCTGAAAAACACTAGCCTTAAACCAGACTAAAGTGGTTTGCAGGTTTTAACTGTTAGGAACAGGGATGCAGCGAGATATTAAAATTCTGGAGTGTCTACTTACACTATGTGAAAATAGTCCACCTTGTTGGCAGAAGCTGTTTACACTAACTCGGCCCACCAGTATGTGACTGGGGTAGTCAACACTACAAAACATGATCCTCTAACAACAGCTCCAGTGCTGTAGATGGTGAATTGCGTATCGTACTCTTATTGATGCGAACGACCCCGGTTAGAATAAGTGGCTCAAGCAGCGTTAAACACTCTGGAAGCAGACTTCCAGGTATATCAGGTGTACTGTTGTATGGAAACAATACATCTATATACGTGCTTTATTTTTAATTACGCTGTACTTCATCTATACTCTCATTCTGGGGTAAAAATCAAGGACCTTTTTGCTGCCGTACCATCGGTGCAGCAGGTGCAGTGATACTACACAGCACTTGTAAATAGTCCCCAGCTAGTTTGTGTGGTTGTGTAGTAGACATATTGACCTAGACAATCGCAACACAGTGTAACTACAGAAGAGTCGAGTTTTAAATTGGAAAAATATAGAAACTCTTTGGTCATTTTTGAATAGAATCAATATAGAATCAATGATCTATGTTAAGCTAAGCTAAAAGTGCTGCCGCCAGACCCGGAAATCGGCTAAATAGATTCGAAAACGGTAAAACTCAACTGTTTAACTCTAGGGGAGTTGGAAAATGGGCCTATTTTCAAAAAAAGTGGAGTGTTCCTTTAACAAAAGAATGTGTTTTGTAACTTTATTATACTACAAAAACTCTCAAACAAACCTTGACCAGTATTTTCATGTAAAACACAGCCCAAAAGCACAGACTTTCTTGTGTCATCGTCTGCAAGACCTTATGTTCAACTTATGTTCTTGTTGTGGTTGACTGATTTAGCCATTTATGGATTCCGTCTTCAGTTGTAGTTTCCAGGTAGCCATTGATTAATGCCCGGCCAGAGCCTGGCGGGAGGCGTCCGTGGCTTTGCCTGTATTGATTCAATTAGTTCTGAGGGTTTGCTAGTGTTCTATGCAAATAGCCTTTGCTATAGCGGCCTAAGCTAACAGAGACTGATTAGCATCGCCAGCTGTCTGCCAGGGTACTGCTAATACCCATGCCAGCTGCCATCTTAATGTGCCAGTTGCTTAACGTCGGTGATGCCCTGAAAGGTGCCAACTTGAGTTCATTTTCAAGAGTAAGGTACAAGATTAGTTCAAAAAGCTGAAGGTTACCTGTAGCACAGCTATAAGTTTGAAGATTTACACTCAAAGGCACGAATTTCACTACATTTGCTTCTGTTTCTAAAGATTTTCTGAGAGAAACGTCTGATATACTCGCAGCAGTGGGTGAAAGAAATGAAATAATGAATTTGCCATCTGTGTCTTCCTTTCAGTGTCACTGGTTGCCACCTACAACTCTGATACCATGTCTATCATGGAACTTAATTTCTGTGGAAGCACATACGGTTTCCTTCTCCTTTCCTCACTGGAACGAGTCGGTCGTCCATCTGTGCACCAGATAAGCTATTTTTCTCTTTTAATTCGCCTTTGATTTAGAATCACTTTCAAGTGTGTTCTCTTGTTTGTGTGGGTGTGTGTGATGATTTAACACCAGTGTGGATGTACAACCAAAAAGCAACAGAAAAAAAATAACAACCATGAAATTAGGCAGTGAGCTGACTTTTGACCTCATGGAAGAAATAGGCATTGATCGGTAGGGGTATGAGGTAAGACCAAAGCGCAATTGCGTTGCCTCACAAACACTGGAGGAACTGATAACAAAAGGTCAGCTTTTTGTACATAAAGTATATATCTGGTGCCTTACATAATTTTGTAAAATAAACTCTTAAAATATTTAATTTGTCAAACAGTTAAATACAGTGTATAAACATATATGTCTAATAGTGTATATTCATACTGTGTATACAGTGTATATAGAACAGAAATCTGTAATTTTGTCATTTGTATGTGACTCTACTGGGCCAAACGTTTTTTGTTTGTTTGTATATTTATGCATGAATGGTTTCATGTAAGCTGCGCAGTTTGTTTCACTGTTTAAATGGCTTCAATATGGTCGCCTATAAAATGCAGCTTGTTTTCTTCCTTAATTGTAACAGGTTTTATGAGCATTAGCGGTTATATTTTCTCCATCAACAGCAATCAAGCTTACAAAGCTGTACTTCTGAGAACCTGAGGGTTTGTGTGTGTGCTGGTGAGAAAAATCAACAGCAGTCTTTCATATAGCAAATAATTCTATGTGTTCTATACAAAAAGATCCAAATTTATACCCAAAATACATATCTACTCAAAAATAAAAAGTATTACATCCTACGCATACCTCTTTAAATAAAAGTGGAATTTAAAAAAAGAAATATGAATAGGATTTTATGCATCCTGTACATACTCAAACTTTTGGAAAATACTGTTCACTGCACAGAAACTCATAATCTTAATAATATAATTACTTGTAACATTTTTAAATTTTTTGAAGAAAATGCAAATGGGGTTTGCATGTTTGTTTGGTTCTAGTCTATTCCCTTTCTCTAGGTATAACTTAGGTTCCTCCTCCAGAGCAAGGGGAAGTTTATTTTTTAATGACATTTGAAAAAGTAATAGCTGTGTCCAATCTGGACATTTAATAAAATCAAGTTACACTTTATTTCAAAGTAATCGGGGTAATTATACATTTAAGTACTGAGTAATATTAATTACATGTATTGGGTTAGGATTAGGGATTACATGTAACATGTAAACAAGGATCCCATAAAATAACGTGTTAATGTTTCGTTTTTTTAAGATAAACAGCTTACCTGTGTAGATGAATCTTCCTGGTGTGCCTTTGCAAAACTGTTTGGATTTATAGGAGAGCGTGACCTCTACCACCCCGGGGATGTGACGCGGAGGGGTCTGAACTCTGATGGCATGAGGCGTGATGAGCTGTGAGGAGAAAACCAGAAAAAGAGAGGATGTTAGACTTAAGGAGTTCTATACCTGGAGATACCTGGCATTTCCGTTCTGCTCAATGGCAGTTGCTTGGCTGGCACAGTAAGTATGAGAATTGAAATCTACCATATTTGACAATGGGCGCTCAGTTCTGAAGCTCGGTTGTTCATCATTAGAGCCGTAAAAGCCATGTGACTAAATAATAGCTCTGAAGTTTCAGGAAAATAATGTCAACAAACACAATCACTTGTGATATGAAAGGCAACAGATACTGACACTAAATCTCACATTGACAAAAGTTAATGAAAAAAGTTTCAGAACAGTGAAGTTAGTTCTGAGAAAAACTCTAGCAGCATTTGTTGGCAAAAGGTAGTTGTGTTTTGTTTGTTCATTTGCCCTGGCTGATTATGTTCTTTGATCCAGTTCTGATCAGTAAACTATGTGTGTGTTTGTACGTGAGTGTATGAATCTAGTCTAATCAGTATCAGGCTGTTTATGGTGGGTGGTGAAGGTGGCGTAGATGAAGGCTGGAAGAGGACAGGTGGAGCTCCTCAGAGACGTAATTAACAGCACACTGTCTTTCAGCATCTCACAGTCTATGTGCATGTGGTTCATATGAGCTGTTGTCTGAAACATCTTTGAACATTTGTCTCTCACAGTCATAAACTTCATTTCAAAACAGTAAACAAGTGAACTTAGCTTGACAGCATTTATGGCATTAGACGCACTCCGGATGCAAGAGCGTTTCAAAATGTAGCCAGCAAAGTTGTGCTTCCTTTTGAGAGAGCTCATTGCGGCCAAGTTCTAGTCAGGGTAATCATAGAACGCAAAATAAATGTGGAAAATATGTGAAAAATAAATCCAAAATTCCAAAAGGAGTCAAGAGAAAGGTTGACTGAATTCCGTATAGCACATTCGTTTAGAGTGACAGGAAAAAGAGTTGTAGCACACTAGTGAAATTAACTGGTGTCTACAAAACTAATCATATACTAACACTAAAATAGATCAATCTGAACAAATTATACCATTTTACCCAGTATTTATGTGGTTTATGTTGTTAGCTTAGTAAACTGTCAAACTGGAATCAACTGTGAATGAATTGTATATTCGGTGTTCCAGAGTTTGTGCCTATCTAGAGTATTCCAGATCATTCAAAAGTATGCAAATGTAAATGTTTGGGCAATGCCAGTGCTATTAAAGAATGGTGATAAAAAAGTGAAATAAAATATAAATATTACACACACACACTATATATATATATATATATATATATATATATATATATACATTAAAGAGGTAAATAGAGGTATTAAAAAGCTAATGAAAATAACAGAAGCAAATAACAAAATGACTAAAGTGTAAACAAAAAATTTAAAAAAGTTATTTTAAAATATTCATAAATACTATAATAGAAACTCTTGTGCTTGCATTCTTATATGTATGTTATCAGACTTTATACATACACAAACACATTGCAAGCATTAAAGTAAAAGTATTCTGAATACATGAGCAGAGAGAGGTAACGCTTTATAGGTTAGGGAATACTATTCACTATTCACAAGTTGCTTATTAAGGCTATGTTTACATGACAATGATGTAGACAAAAACTGAAAAGTTTTTTTCACTGTGTCTCAGTTTCAAGCATACATGAAAGCATTTTCAAAACGTTATAAATATATAGGTTTATACATATCCATGAAAACGGACAAAAAAGCTGTATTACGTATGCCAGGCCAGTAGTTGGCGCTGTCCCCTTGTTAGTAAACAGAACCTTTAGGGAAGTGACGATTAGATGTTGTATATGATGCATATATACAAAATGTCATTGTCGTGTAAACAAAAAAGTTTAACGTTTTGGGCTTAAAAACGTTGTCGTGTGAATAGCCTCTAACATGCATATTACTAGCATATTGGTTGTTTGTTCTGCATGGCCATATTCTAGGTCACTTAAGCCTACCCCATACATAAACATAACAACAGAAACTACCTAAAAAGCAAATTAGGAGATTATTGGGGGAGAATAGTTCATGTATAATCTTAGTTAATAGTGAATTTGTTCCCCATTCTGAAGGATTACTGAAGTTTAAATTGAATCCAGTACAATCATCACAGTATACTCTGTCTGGGGTGCGTTCCCCAAAAGCGTTGTTAGCTAACTATGGTGATAAGTTCCATTGAACTATTTTGTTAACTACGGATCTTGCAACCATAGCAGCTTTTGGGAAATGCAACCTTGGTTAGTCTATAAGTGGCTATTTGTTCCTAACTGCCCATTTGACTACTACAGTACCACACATGCTACAGAAAGACACAAGATCTCTTCGAAGCCCGAAAAAAGGACGTCTTTGAAGCACAGTGTTAATGAATGCGGCTATTTGAGAACGACAGACAAAAATGACTGTGTTCAGAAGACAGTGAATTGGTAGGAGGAGAAGAAATGAAAGAAACAGATCTTCCTTGAACCCTCCCCTGCTCTTGTTCTCTTCCTCTCTCGTTAGATGCTATCTGTGGTAATCAGATCCCCGCTGGCACTGCAGCTGAAGGGAACTACGTGGCTCTTGATGGGCCCCCCGTGTACGGGGGTCAAGGGGTCAGGAGGTAAAGGTCACAAGGTTATGAGGTCCACAGGAACCGCTATAGGGAGATTTCAGCACAGTGTATTTAATCGGTACCAGATGTAGTTCATCACACACACACACACACACACACACACACACACACACACAGTCATTAGCTCGTTTAGCACTTAGCATCAGCAGATCAAAGAGGTTAGCTGAATATGCAGTGGGGAAATTTGTATCAGGGTTGGTGCTTGATGAACACTCAGTAGTCATGAAGAGTGGCGGTCTGAAGTGAAAAGTACTACAAAACACTCCAGATCAATGTGTTTGTGCATGTGATTCGCCACCACTGATTTGAGCACCTTTAAAGCCGCCGCTATTGAGCAGTTAGCCAGCGTTAAACAAGCTGCTCAGTTTCTTGTACAAAACAATTGAGCAGCTACTGAATGTATTACATTTCTTAATCACTTAAGCAGAGTAACTAAATCACCTGCATAATGTCGGTCTAGCACAACACCAATGTATTCTGATAGGACAATGGGTGTCATTGACAGCTTCGGGAAAGGTGACGGATGTAACTGCGTTAAGCTAACAACACTGGAGGACTTTTATTAATGTTGTATTTAGGATATAATTTACACTAAACTAAATGTAGACTATTTTAACTTTGACTAATCAAATTATTCCGCTGAATTATTCCGCTAATATCATGTTTTCCACATGTACATGTTTATGTAGTGTCTTTTCCTCTTTCTTAAGCTATCACTATTTATTAAAGAACTTGGTTATGTGATAATGAAAGCATTGAGGTCAACAATCCATTGTTTTGTATATTTGGATGTACAAATAAATGTGCAATATGGATGGCAGAATCTAAATTCATATTTATGAAAGCTATTTTCCTACCAATAATTATGAGATAAAAAGTTTAAATTATAACAAAAATGATGAGAAAAAGCCGTGAGAAACAGCAAAGTTCAGCTGGACAGATGGCAATATATGACTTGCAAACTCACCTCACTCCAGACTAGCATGGTGCCGAAGATGACCTGCAGCCCGTCAAAGAAGTTGTCTCCGATGATGATGACAGTAGCACCTCCTGTTGTCCAGCCTTCACTGGGACTAATGGCTTTGATACAAGGTGCAGCTGCTTCCAGAAACGCCACAGGACCAATTTAAAGAAAAGAGAAAAGTGAAAATGTGCTTAGTTTAGTTATCCAACATTAGCATTACTTGACCATGATTAGAGGTTTTGTAGAGAACTTCCTAACATTCAGGATCAACATTAGTGCGAGGGTTGCAGATTTCAGGGTTAAAGGTGCCACTCGAATGCAGTTTAAGGGAAGCCTTGACACCTCTCAGTCTCTTATTTCAAGGCCAAAGCAGGAAACCAAAAACACACTAAGAAAGCTCACACAGCTGGATTCAACTAAGAGTCCCATACCACAGGCACTGGAAAAGTGTCGGTGGTTTTCACAGCTCTCGTAGCACACATTAGCCGTAAAAACAAGGGATCACTTACACCAAGAATTCCTATCCAACTCTATATGCCTGAGCTGGCACATCCATACTTTGAGGGCACAGTAAGGAAATGCTTGGGTTGTAGCAGAACAGTGAGACATCGCCTCAAATCATGGGCAGGACTGCCAATAGATTTACTTTTAAAGGTTTAGATTTAAACCTCAATACCTCAGTGTCCAGTATGTCCTACTGTAATTAAGTCACAGTTGATGATGAAATGCAGTTCATGCTGCACTTTCAATGTCTATTAGGTTTAAAATTTATTAAAACAATATTTCATATTTTTAGAGACAACATTAAAATGATTGGGTTTTATCATTCACGTTATTGTTTTCCCCTGGACCCAGACAATTGTTATTTGGTTAAAAATTGTTATTTGGTTAAAGACCCACGGCCAAACTGTTTATCAATTCTTCAAGTGTCCTAAGAGAAGACATTACCATTAAAGTGTGGTTGTATGTCTTGGTGTAAATAAGGTGACCTTAGGCCTCCTGCTGTAGGAGACACGTGTTTTTGTCACCGGGCGTCGAGGTACAGTGGCTCGTTTAGCGTGTTCTGTTTGTTGCTCTCCACGGCGGCCGTGGATCAGTTGCTGAGTGAGAAAGGGACCACCACGGAGAAAGGTCAGTTTGCTTATTAGAGCTGTCTGCTCCCCTCTGAGACGCAGAGTCTCGTGCTAGCAGGGGGCAAAGAAAGCAATTTAGCGGCCGGCATTTACCTGCATTTAGCTCCCAAATGCCAAAGCGTCACTCACTGTAATGAGATATAAAGAGACGAAGGGTTGTGATGGGCCAGCGTGACTGTTAGATCCACACAACACTGTGAGATGCAGGTCAGGTGAGATATATTGTAACCTTGCTAGACTTAGATGAGCTGTTACAGTGAACATGAGGAGTGGAGCAGTATGAGAAACATGTCAGCAGTGCCTAATGATCAGACACATGAGGTCCAACAAATCATTTATGAGAAGCACAAACGATGATTGATGGCTCAAATAAATATTTTTTTCAGCACTGATTTCATAGGTAAATCTGTAATAAATGTATTTATATATATATAAATGTGTGTGTGTGTGTGTGTGTGTGTGTGTGTGTGTGTGTGTGTGTGTGTGTGTGTAAACATTTTTAAGAAGTGCTAACAATGATTGTAGGCTGAAATAAATATAGCATTTTATTAAAATTCTTTTTTAAAATAAAACTAAGATAGTATAATACATGAATCTTTTTTTTCAGCATTTATGTTGTGGGTAAATCAGTAATAAATGTGTTTTATTTATTTATTTAAAATCCACTGGAATGATTTAAATGTGGTCCAACATGGAGCTGTGAATACTCAACTCAAATTAGCCAACATACTTAAAAAATGAACAAGTAAAGGGTCAGGCATGGGTAGAATTTATATATAGAATTAAGGGTATTCAAATTCTTATTTCCACAACAATTTATTTAGCAGTTTGTCATGTTCTGAACATGTCAAGATCATGTATACTATTACAATGATTCATTCCCTTATTATTATTATTATTTTCTAGTATTTTATTAATGAATTATCATTTTTGTTTTATTTGTGATTACACAGTGACTATTATATAGTGACTATATATAGCGACTATATATAGCATTTTCGACTAATGAATTTTAAACTAATGATTTAAGTATTATATAATGTAATTATATCTGTTAAAGTAATAAATGTCAGTCATTTGGAATTTGGAAAATAATCCAAGTAAAGTTATTTAAACCATTTAGAAAAAAAACAAAAAAAAAAACATCTGGCCTCTCAAATACAAAGGCTTTCCACAATTGTGAAATACCAATCATTTGGTTATTAAATTTCAAAAACCTATCATATTTAAAATCTCAAAGGCAAAAAGCTTAATCTGTGGCCAATATTTGAAACCCGCCTTTTGTAATTTGAAAAACATCCCTAAATCCTAATCACAAACAGCTTTAGATTACAGAAAAGAACAACTTCTCATGTTCCGTAAACACATGTTAATCTTCTCTTTTTACATGTCATGTTTGTGTCAGACACTAGAAAAGAAAGAAAACCAGACCTGGAGGCTGAAATGAGACATACACGCACACACTTTGGTGTTTGGTTGGGTGGTAAAGTAGGGAAGATGAGGTGCAATCTGTGGCGGTAATCTTGGCGTGAGTGGAGGTTTTTGGCGGAGGCTGAAATGGTAGCTGGATTAAGCAGATGGAGACGCATGAATCCATCTGATAGGATTAAACTTTCTGTGGCTTTCTCTAAGCCATCTGCTCACCATGCTGCTCTGACACACACACACACACACACGTTTAATTTACAATGTAAAAAATCTCACACACACACACACACACAAAAACCAAAAGACAGGGGTACGAACACAGGGCAAAGCACATCTGAGCAATTACACTTGATCGACACTGTACAGCACAAAAACAACAAAAGTGACAATTTTAGGATATCCCTATACGTGTCCTTTCATGTCATAGTATATTTGATGACAATTAAACTTACCATTTTAAAAGATGTTTTCTCTTATCATGATATCACACTTGGGAGAATATGGGCTGCATTTTCAAAAGATTTAATTCAAATAAATAAATGAATAAATAACTATCACTATTAGCATTGGGAATTGATTTTGAGGGATTGTTCTGTGGTATTTGTTTTTTCTATTACTAAAACATTCCATGCTATTTGACAAAACTAGGACACTTCTATAAAAAATAAAAATACAATACTGATTATTTAATAATTGATAGATATAATATTATTAATATTAATTCCAGAAATAGTTACGAGCAATAATTCCGGTAAGGGAGCTTGGCTGTAGCAACACTAGGGTTGTGTTTTTTATTTGGCTCTCTGTTAATATATTTAAAAGTTAATATAATATATAAAAAATAACTTTTGATATTAGAGTAATGCCAATTTGATCAAAAACATGTTAAAAGTAGAAACTAAAACCACAGAAACTACACAGTGAATTTAAATTCACTGCCCACATAAGGTATATAGCACATTATTGCACACCATGGACAGATTGCATCCCCTTTCCACGTCCCTAGGGTCTGTACTTGGTGCTTTGGGACAGAGAGACTGTCTTCCACTGAGATGCGCTCAGCTGAGCCATTTTTCCTGTTTTCCTTTCCTTATAAACTCATTTAATGCTTTATGTTGGAGTATTTGGGGTCACACACCAACCTCCAGCTCCAAGAGATAAATACATCCACCCAGCTGTTGTTATCGGAGTTGCACTCATTACTGCTGCTCTTTTAATGAAACATTTCAGACCTGATCTGAGGTCAGTTTGGGACCTATTAGAACCTCAACCATGATAAGCCCAATTAATGTCATCCCTTTGCTCATAATTCAATCTGCACCGTAATAAACAATACACAATTAAATTACAGCAGTTACATGCACTTAACAACAGTGGGGGAAAAAAATGGACTGTGGTAATTTTTCACCAATTTTCTGAGCCGCCAAACAGGAAAATGTAAATTTAACAAGCACCATGACATAAAGTTGTGGATAGAATGGATGTCCTGAGCGTGTCCATCTGAAATGCAATAAACTGAAACCCTAATAAAAAAAAACAAAAACAAAAACAGAGGCTTACTGTCAATACAAACTGTAAATCTGTACTTTCTGTCTTTCATCCAAATGCAAACAGACCTCTTGATATCGCTCGATGCCGCCAGCACGCGGCCACAAACCCCAAGAGACCATCACAGCTTATTACACCATATTCATCCACAACCCTAAATCACCACATCATATGTTCTGTTCTTCCATTCAGATCCAACAAATATCCCTGGACATCTAAATCCTTGACAGGCTAAATGGGACACTGATTGGATTGGTCAGACGTCTAGATAAATACTTCAATAGTCTTTGTAAAGCATGTCAGTGTGGGCTTGATCTTGTGCAGATGGGCTCCGCGAAAGCTAACGCTAAAGCTAAACTCCAATAAGAGAATCTACAGCCATAAAACATACCGATAATAAAAAACACCCTATTTCTGAATTTTTTAAGAGCTTTAGCAAATGAGGTAGAAATGGAATTCTGAGACAATTTTTGTCATATATTATTCTACTTTAAAGTTATTATTCGAGTTCTCAGTCGTCAGTAATCTAATGTGATTGATGTGGTGTCAAAAGTGGGATTTTTCCACTGCATTATGTCAGGAGGATTTAAAGGTGAATGTATACTGACAATGCTAATAATACAGAGTGTGCATTAAATCATTCATTTTTTAATAACAACTGTATGCTTTTGCCATGTCGGTCAAGAAGAAAGAGGCCTAGTCATGGACAAAATAAACATTTGAGAGTTGTAACAATCACAGAGGACACCAGAATGTTTTAAAAAATGCATTGGTTTGTATTCTGCAGCCATTTGTAGGTATCCAAAACCATAATGGACAATATTAAGTACTATTATACTATATTAATATTAAGTACTATTATACTATATTAATATTAAGTACACCTCGACAGTCTACAACCAATGTGCGCTGAAAAGCTGGCTGCTAGAAAATACCTATGCACAAATGAATTTCCACTCATTTTCTGAATTCAGTCTCTTGTTTTTATTCACTTATTCAATGTAATGTATTCAAAGTAATGTAGGGAATAGTGAGTGAGAGTATACGGAAGCCAAACTAAAAAAAAAGCGTAATTAGCACTTTAGCATGAGATGGTGGATAAAGATAATCTGACTATAAATATATAATTTATTTAATACTGACAAGCAATGAAATAGTTTGAGATTGTTCTTTACCCAGCATTGTACTGTGTATGTTTTTTGGGTTATCATGCTATTAGCTTAGCAACATGCTAACAACAAACTCCACTGGAATCTCTGTCTAAGAAACAATACCTCAGAGTACCATATAAAAACCATAGTACATGAATTTCCCTCATTAAAATTAACCATGGTTTATTGTAGTAAAAGTGTAGTTACCATGTTTTCGGTGTTGATTACCATTTGTATAACCACAGTTTTACTACAAATACCTTGGTTAAACTATGGTTAGTGTAGCAAAACCATGGTTAATTTGTGTTTATCATGGTTTAACTACCATTTTTTTTTTTTTTTTTTTTGTAGTAAAACCATAGTTAATTTTCATATGGTATGCTAATCATCAGTACCATGGAGCAGTAGATGTCCCATATTTAAAAATCTGTGCTTTTGAATTTGATGTATCTGGCTCTGTGCATAATTTTTATTCTCCGCATTCAATTAAAACCTACCACAGTAATTTCTGCAGATGGAGGGATGGGTTAAAGGAAAAGAGGGAGGGCACAGGTTAGTGCTTTAATTAATCTCTGCTTCATCTTTTACTCTCTCCGCACCACTGGAGAAGTGACTTAAAGGGCCAAAGCTCACAGACGGCTCCGACAGCTTAGCGCTATCTCTCAGCAACTCATTCACACATACTGGATGGAGTTTAAGATTTTGTATCAACACACTATTAGTAAAATGTAGACTTGTGTGTGTTTTGTCAGAGGCTTGCAGAGGCTTACTGCATATTTCATCACAGTATAATAAAGTGTGAGTCTACATGATCTGTCAGGGTCCCTGTTCACAAACTAGCCAACCTCATCTTGCTCCTTCCGATGCCATTTATAGTTTTTTCCTCTTGCAAACCAATAGGGACAGGATGAGTAGGCAGAAAAGACTTTGTATTTTGAATCAGTTTGAAATGTCTGATTCATTAAAATATAGAGTTAAAATAGAGTAAGGGGCAATTTACATAAAATGCGTTTTTCCATTCCAATGCACTATTTTTCCAAAGTCTTTCTGTGTGATGGACCGTATGACCGTTGCACTAGCATCTTGCCTTTTTGGGAGCACAATGACTCCTTCTGTGTGAATGGCCCCTAAGACATCCAAATTCCCAATTAGAAGCCAATTCAATAGAAAGATGCAAATGCAATTCCATTTGTCTGCTAAACTCTTGATGATCAATCCGCAGTAACTCACCGTGCTCCAGATATGATGGTGTTCCCTCCGACGGGTCCAGTCGCCGAGCTCTTCTGCCATGTTTGGAGTTGTTGTGCACGAACATGTTGTCCGAAACAGCCAGAACATGTCCTTCTACACTCACTGTCGTCGACACAACCACCTGTAAAGAAAGGTAAAGGGAATAAATGACAAAAAAGAGTTTTATTTTGTCACTTTGAAGTAAAGTGTCAAATTTTTCTCCCACTACTGGCAACAACTGGAATTGAAGCCTTACCTCATCAGCGGTGCCACGATTAAAGCACTCGCAGTCTCTAAATATTTCCATGCTGAACACTAATTAACACCGCATACAAAACACACTTCTCCGCCTTTCCCACAATGCCCCGCTCTCTCTGATTGATTGTTGATAGAGGTTGGCTCGGATTAATTAAATTAAAAAGAATGCAGTACTTTTGCGCCCTGAGACAATGTGAAGAACGTAATAAGTGTTGGAGGTTGCCATTATGAGTGGCACAAACAGGCCCTCTTAATCTGCAGAGGCCCCCTGGTACCCCACATACTGTAGAGCCTCTTATTTCAATTGCTGTTGAGCTTTGAGAGGAAATTCCACCTCTTCAAAAGAGAAAGGACCTGGTGAAGAGAGGTAAGTCTCTAAGGGACCTGGCTAAGCATATACTTACACTTTTGTTTTTTTCTCTCCCCCTCTCTATCTACATCATTCACTATTTTTTTTTACTCCTCACAGTCCTTGATGTTCAGAGGTGGGATTCCTTTTAATATATCAATTGTTGCTCCTAGACAACAATGAAATAGACATTAGAGAAACAGTTCAATCAAAAAAATGTATTACCCTAGTGACCTTTTTATGATGGATGGATGCACTTTTTTGGGCTTCAAAATCTCAACCCCCTATTCACTGCAATTATAAAGCTTGAAAGAGACAGATATATATATATATATATATATATACTTCTGATCATATGTAATTTTCATAATTAGGTGAACTATCCCTTTATTTCTCCTGCTTCTCAGATTTTTCTCCTGAGAAGAGTACTTTAGTAATCATGTTTCTCCACTAACATTTAAGAAGAGATCCGAACTAAAATAAAAGCTCAGAGATCTTAATATGAGCTCAAACTTCTAAGATCACATCTACGGAAGCCAGTTTCCGCCACTGAATAAATTTTGACTTTATTACTTGCATTTGTTAATCTATATCATGCAATTACGACTTTTTAACTGCAGATGATGCAGATGATTAGTTTATAGACAGAACTATACAAATAGCTGCTGAGTTAATATCTTACTTCAACATTGAATACTGATTCAAAATGGGCTGATAATTTGGAGCCAACTCAATAAAACCTATAGGTAGTAGGAAAGTAAACAAAGTCTATTCATGTTGTTTTAAGATTCATGTATAAAGAGTGTTAGAACAGTGTTTTGTGTGTGTGTGTGTGTGTGTGTGTGTGTGTGTGTGTGTGTGTGTGTGTGTGTGTGTGTGTGTGTGTGTAAGAGTGTTTGTGAAAGCAACAAGGGTCAAATACCAGTGAATGACTGGAGGTCAAGGTCTTGAGTGTCTTGCAGAGCAGTGAGGTTATTTACTCAATGTCTCACACTCAAACACAGTGAGCGACACTGTTGTGCAATTATGCAGAGTGTGTTTACAGGCTCAGAGCCAGATTTGAAATACCATCAAATGCTGAAGAGAGTAAAACTGCATGCAGATAAAGGAATATTTCCCTCCACAAATAATAATTAATGAGAGCACAATTACCCCAAAAATTATACACTGGTATACAAAAACATTCAGAACTAGACCAGATCAGCAAAAGCAGACTAAGAGAGCTGGAAACATTGAGTTAGAAGGATGGTAGGAAAGTGAGCATAAGTAATGAGCTAATGAATGAAAAGGTTAAAAGCTAAATGGTTTACCTGAAAGCGCCGCATGTCCCGTGGATTTCCTGCATTCTTCAGGCAGTTCTGATTGCATTTCAGGAAAAACTTGAGAAAAAATCTGCAAAAGGAGAAAATTGATTGGTTAGCGATGGACTGAAGGAATCCATTGAATGTTCTGAAAAGCTTAAACAGAATAGACAAACATTTAAACACTGTAAATATGCTTGCTGACCAGTTCAAGTTCACCAAACCTCTGACAGTGAAATTAGACAGATCCAATTAGGACAAAAATGTTTGATTCTGATGCCACAGGAGAACCTTTGTAAGTTCCACAAAGATCTTTTGATTCTAGTTCTTAAGAAAACATATATACCTTTAAATAGTTTGAGGAGCGCAATTTTCTTATATGTTGACATACTTCATGTTAAAACAGCAACTAGTGGTGGGACATATAAAAGTCTTTGTCTTTTTTATAGCGAATAGCACACTTGAAAGTGCATTTTATAAACTTTTAAAAGTACAGTAGTTTATCAATGACATTAAAGTTAATAGAGCATTTTAGTTTTTAAATTCTGAATTAAAATACACTGTTTTTGAGAAAAGTCTATCTTATAAAAGCCACCCGAAGACCCTCATGATTGTGTGTCACAGTCAAAAAGTCTTATATAATTATAAACTCTTTACCGTGAGAAATATATTTACTTTTTTCCACATATATAAATACTTTTGTCCAGGTAATTAAATGTCTGAATAACCCCATACTACACCAAAGGTTCTTGATTTAAAAAAGGTTACTTAACTGACGAACCACCACTGTACAACATTTTTAAAGAGACTTTTACACATCCTTAAAGTTCAGTAACACAAACACATGCACAGGCAAACACACAGCAACAGGCAGTGTGCTGAAATGTGGAGCGCCCATCTGTCGTGCAGGGAAACGCTGCTAACACACACACACACAGAGTCCCATCCAAACAGAAAAAACATGTCTGTCTCTCTCATAATCATGGTAAGCAGAAATCGGGCATATTCATGGGCACTAGCACAAACCCTTCACTCACAGACTGGCATTAGAGCTGTAACAGCACAATACCAGCTGCTCTGACTGGCACACAAACAGTGTGTGTGTGTCTAACTGGATAATGCCATGGCACATACCCGTCTGTCAGGACCTTTTTTTCTCATGCATTTCTCTCTTGCCTCTTTGTTTGCAATTCTGTCTGTCTCTTTTGTCAATATGACACTGAATGTGTTAGAAAATGAATCAGCTATTCTTTCTAGAACTCTGTTTCAAACACACCCACGATTGCTCTGTTCCAAAAGCATCGTTGCGACACAAAGGCTGTTCCAAAAGATTGGTAACTTAATTATGCTGCTTGGTAAGACACCTCATTTTAGCCAAATTCTGAAGGCAGTGTAATATGTAGCCTTTACAAAGAAATCAATCCAAGAATGCACTGTTAAAAATTCATTCAAATCTGTCAAGAATGTGCAATTTGTGAATTAATTAAAAGTGAAGTTAGGAAATCTGTTTGCAGATGCCACTTAGTTTTAATATAATGATACTCTCGCATAAAAGTGTGACTTAAGTGTTTAAATACACTTAGATAGGCATTTGTGTGTGTATATCCATGTGCTTTTATATGAGTCAGGTTAGGCTGCTTAATACTTTTATCCTAATGTGGCCCGACGAGCACAGTTATATGGCAAAGAGCACTAAGGTGTGTGTGTATCATCTCATGAACACACACTCACACACTCACAGTCAGTTCCATAATTGAAAGGACCTTGCTGTCTTCTTCAGTTAAGGGCACTCCAATGAAGGCCAATTATTAGAGGGGTTGAGTGTGGAGCTGTACTTACTTTCACGAGCTAACAGTGAGACACCTGTGACCTCTCTAGAACAGATCACAATACACCACCGCTGATGAATACAGGAGAAAAACAGGAGGATACACCGAATAAAAAAAGACCCATTTTAATTCAGGGTCTTAATTTATGCACATTCTGTTGCCTTGATCGATTAACTTTTTTTTTTTAATCAGTAAAAGCGTAATTAATTTATACAATGACTTCTATAGCTTCTTCTATGATTAGTATGTTTTTTAACCATTTTTCTTTGTCATATCAAATAATTGGTTATGACAAGGCAAGGCTAGTTCAGGTTGTAGGTCACATCTGGAACATGAACAACACGATGAATAAACACTCACACACAAAAGTAAAAAAAAGAAAAGTGTGGCAACGAATCTACTAGCCATGTGCAAATTTGGAGGTATTGATGGATGCGATTTACTGGATTTACTGTATGCTTTGATAATCGTACGGAATATTAGCCAGATGTAGTTTTTCACAAAAATGCAATTTTCTCAGCTTTTTGCTCAAAATTATGCATTTTTATGAAATCTACCTATATTCAAGCGTTGATAAAAAAAGAATGCTTTAAGCTAGAAAATTTGTTGTTGTTGTTGTTGTTTAAAAGTAGAGGCTCTGATCTTTATTTTGATGTATTGCATATTCAAATATTCATACAGCAATATATCCTGGAGTCCATGAAATTTGAGTGAAAATCATCAAAATCGCTGGCGGTGGCTGGCAACTTTTTTTCAAAAATGCTGGCAGTGAAAGAGTTAAGAAAAGATCATGTTCTAGGGAGATATTTAGAAAATTTATTACTGTAAATATATGTAAAACTCAATTTTTTATTAGTAATATGCATTGCTAAAGTAAAAAAAAAAAAATGCATTTAGCAGACGCTTTTATCCAAAGCGACTTACAGTGCATTCAGGCTATCAATTTTTACATATCTTGTGTTCCCGGGAATTTAACCCCCAACCTTGCGCTTCATAAGCAGTGCTCTACCAATTGAGCTACAGGAACACTATATTAATAATATACACAAGGCGACTTCAATATTTTTGAATTATTATTATTATTATTTTTTTTTTTCACCGTCAGATTCCAGATTTTCAAATAGTTGTATCTCGGCCAAATATTGTCCTATCCTAACAAACCATGATAATGTTGTATAAATGTTTGCAATGTTAATAAAAGCTTTAATAAAAAGGCAAACTAATAGCCATTAATTTCTTTACTCAAAACCAACATCAACACCATTTGTTTCTTGAGGAAATTATTATATTATATTATATTATATTATATTATATTATATTATATTATATTATATTATATTATATTATATTATATTATATTATATTATATTATATACTCTTCTCAGTCATCACAATTATTTAATCGTCAAGATCAAAAGATCAATAAATATCAATACATAAACCCATTTTAATCTAAATTCAAAATTCTCTATGTAAACACAACAGTGCAATGATGGTAGTTTTATGTGTCTATACTGAGTATAATTTAATATAGGAGGAGAGTATGTTGAAATGAATCACAATGGTATAATTTAAACACTCATGGCACACTCATGGAGTTATTTCAGGGCGTTAAACTGGATTGGTTGACGATGAAAAAAAAGGTTTTTGCATTTCCTGAAATTCAGCAGGGCTGATATCATGATGACAGAAGCTTTTGCATGAGGTAATCTAATTTGGTTACTAAATGCAAAACAGCGGCCATAGCTGCCTGTGCCATATTCCTGTATGGTGTGAGCCACACCAAGAGTAAATGAGCCCATGTGAACAGCACAGCAGCATAAATTATTCACGGGCTGAGATGGCAATTATGGCTCTGAGCACAACCAACATTAATATTTTATGAGGGCTAACGCACACTTCCAAGTGAATCAGAAAGAGAGAGAGAGAGAGAGAGAGAGAGAGAGAGATTGGGAGAGGTGGGTCTTCCCTATCCACTTTCTTTGTATTTTATTTTTGGGTCTCTCTCCTTGAACTCACTCATATGGGCTCTTCCTCTCTCAGCCTTACCAATTTATCTATTCTGCATGATTTAAGTTAGACCATTCACTATTGCCCAAATCCCGAAAAAGAGATTTAAGTTGTGTTATTACGCATTTATAACATAGTAATAAAGCAGTAATACCATGCATTAACTGCAAGCATTGTAAATGTCTGAGCATTTACACAGTTTTGTTTTATAACACCTGCATGTGTTCATAAAATGATATGCTAATAGAAATTAAACAGGAGAAATACACCTAAATTTGTTAAATACTGTAGAATTGGCTCCTGATGTAGTGGTGAGAATTCAATGCTGTGTCAATACTGTCATGCCAAGAGAAATACTCTGCATATTCTTGTGTGAGTTTACATATGTGTGTAATTAAAAAAAAGAGGTGACTGTGTTTTATTTGGCATTTTATGTTAGTTAAAGTGAATGCGGAACAGTGCAGCCATATGATCCCAGCTTGTTCTCTAACACACACTCGCTATACTCTTAAACTGACCCAAAATTCTAAATTATTCCACTATCCGTTACTCAATAATATCAGTGTTACAAAATAGTCTGTAATCTAATGAGTGAAATATCACCTACAGTATATCACACATCATGTGCTAAAAGTCATCAATAAATAATCTCACTGTTAATCTCACTGAGAATTGTCATCATTTACTCTAAACCCCTTTGACACATAGTTTGCAAATCTCATTCTCTCTCATAAAATATGTTGGGCCAAGCCTGATGTCATTGTCATGAAATATCATTGATTCTACATTGTCAGTGTGTCAAACCTGGTGTAACGGATTTTGACCAGCCGTATTTTAATGTATGGAGATCATGTTGAAATTTTTTGGTGCTTTTTAAACATTTTCGGTATTTGACAGCTCCTTGCTACTTGGGAAACAGCAGCGAGAATATTTCTCATAACATTTCCTATGTGCTCCATGGAAGAAAGCTAGTCACATGGGTATCGAATGACATGAGGCTGATTTCATTTTGCAATTAACTATTCCTTTAATGCCAGTTCCATGACTCAAAAGGGTGTGACACGATTACTAGATGTGATGTCACTCAAATGATGATGTCATGCCATGATTAAATCACTGCTTTGGATCAACTCACTCGTAACTCTTGCTATTATGTTTTTAAAATGAAATCTCTCTCGCACTCAGTTTCAAATATGCATAAATGCAACACAAGCCACAAAGAAACTACACAGAAAGAGAAAATCACGCGGGAGCATCATTTTACACAAGCAATCCTTAATATGCAAGGCTGGTAATTGCTCACCCCAGTGTGGGAACAGAGAGCTGTCAATCAGACTGAGAGGTCCCTGGAGATATGGAAATCAAGTTGATGACTGGTTCACCTGGATCATATTCATGCTTATATTCTGTGTTGTAGGCACAGTTATTCTATAATACAAGACGCCTTGTTGGACTGCTGAGTTCAACTACCTTTTTTGTGGTGCTAATATAACTACTTGAACTGGAAACACAAATAGATAATAAATTAGCATGTTGATAGTTTGTAATTTTTTGTTATTGTTGGGTTTCAAATCCCTTTGAGGGATCCTGTCAAGCTTTTCAAAACATGGAAACAGTATTTTCAGTTACATTAATGCATAAGTCAAATCAAAAGATTAATATAATTTTCTAAAAAATGATAAATATTTAAATACATATTTAAAACATTTATTTAAAAATAAAAGATTTTGTACAAATATAAAAAAAACAAATACTATAAATATTAATGGAGTACCTCATGAATTAAATGGAACTATAAACAACATTTTCCAAATAATTAAAATATTTGTAAATGTATAATAAAACATTTAAAAAAAAATACAAATATTAAATACATCTAAATATTTATAAATATTAGTCAAAATGTTTTAAATGACACAAAGACGGTGTACTCAATATCATAACTAAAGAGAGACTGGTAGCATCCACTTAAATACTGGTTCTTTTAACATCCTTATTACAGGCAGCATCTTGCATTGACCCAACAGGAAATTAACCCTTTAGCCACAAGCGTACACTAAGTCCATACTTTCACCTGGCAAGAAAGATGACGTGACCTCTGGAAACCTTTTTGACAGAGTCCCCAACAGACCAACCCAATGATAGAAATAGAAATAGAGAGAGAAAAAAGAGCAGTCTGAGAGAGAAAGGAAAAGAGGAAGACAGGTCTCCTTTAGTGTCTATTGTAAAAGGCTGAAGGCAAACAACTCAATAATTCATGAGAGTAAGATTGATTTTGGGGGCTAGCTCAGAGGGTCGTGGGGGGGCTGGTGTGGTGGTCTAGCTGGGAAATCATTAGCTCAGCTAACACACACACACACACACACACACACACAGAGGCAAGGCTGATTAACGGTTAGCAGGGCTGGGAGGGTCCCGTACCTTGGGGGCTGGCAGATTTACTACTTTTGTTTCCTTGCACACAAACACTGGCTTTATACCTCTTCTTTGTCTGTTTGTCTTCTCTGGGGAAGTGAATTGAGTGGTGGGTTAGACCAGGGCAAGAGACAAGGAATAACAGATTCAAGCAAACTGAGAGTGAGAGTGTTTGTTTGGCTAATGGTTGTGTTGATTCTTTTTTTTTTCTTCATGTCTCGTGTTCAGTCTTTTATTTTGAATTTATTTAGACTCTTATTGTGAAAGTCTCTCTTTTGGGGTCTTTGCTTTCCGTTTCTTGTGTTATTCCATTAAGATTTTTGCATATAGTGTCCTTTTGTCTGGCTGACATGTTTAAATAATCATATTTACGAGATTTATGAGTTTCCTTTCCTTCGTTGATGCATTTCCTAATGAAACAGGAAGTTTGGGAGGAACATATTAAAAGGCCATTTAAAGCCTGCTAGCATAATTTAACCAACAGGTTTTTGTTTGTGTGACAGCCATAAGCAATAGTATTAGCGATCATGTGATTGGACCAGAAAATTAGATACGTCCACAAGTGCAACATGAGTCATCAATATTCTTGGTCTGTTTTCCCAAAAGATACTGTATTTATTATTTTTTCAACACCTTATTATTATTATTTTTATTTTTATTTTTTACAACAGAATATGAGTTAAGTTTGCATCTTTAATTTCACTATTTTTCCTGTTGAAGCTGCTTTGAAAGAATCTGTATTGTATGCAGCACTAGATAAATAAAAGTGACTTGACTGTTCAAATCATGCATTGAAACTAATCACTGAAACTAATAAACTGCACTTTTTTTTTGGTTTTGATGTATCTCCACAGGGATCGAAAAATATATCTCAGATACAATGTAAAATATTGTATCTTGTTATGGCACATCCAGCAATCATTACAGAATTGAAACAAGTCCCTGCAGTGTACACAGAGCCCAGTCTATAACACAAGACGGCTAACCAACTCCACGCTCCAGGCATGTGAACGATTTTCTGCACGTGTCAGCAGACAGCTTACACAACGCTGAGAGGCACTTTCCCATCTCCACCAGAAATCGGCTATCATATGTCTCTCTCCACATATCAAAGGCGTAGATGTGTGTGTACAGCTGTACAAATGCTCGCCAGATTCAAATAACACCCTGAATATGGATGTTTCCACGTCATTCTTCTCGCAAATATCAAAAGAGCTTGAGGTGGCGTCTGATGAGACCCACTCTTTTGTCATCGCTGGCTCCAGCAATAATTCATAGACAGCACATTGAAGTCGAGGCACTGGGAACTCATACTGACAGCCACTACGTCCATGTTCTTCCACCTGTCTTATCCTGTCTGCAGCAGAGACAAATAAAAAGCCACAAGATGGTTTCCCAGGTCTCCAGATGATGACCTCATTCATGGTCCATCTGATCAGATTTGGCAGGGGTTTGATTTGCCAGAGAAGAGAAGGGATTGAGGCTAGTCCTTCAGATAAGGAAAACATTAAATTAGAAATTTCTAAGTCCTTACACTCTGCCTTAACGGCTAATAAAGTGTCTAGAAACAAATGGAAAATTCCAAATTAGGAAAATGCATGGGGCTGGGTATTAAAATTTTCCCAAAGCTCCCCATTCTATTTTTGATTTGAAAATATAGTAATGACAACTTGATGCTGATTCAACAGGTCAATGGATTGGATCAATGTTTTAGTCTGATTCAAAAAGTAACTCTAAAACACAATCTTTTTGAATGCTTCATTGAACGGATTAATTTGGAGTCATTTAACAGTTGGGCTACATTGGATGTGATGTATGTTTATGATTCACTAAAAAGCATATGCTGATAAGAGTTACTTTGTGAATCAGACTACTCATATCGTCCTGTGATGTTATTGCGTAAAGGCCGCAATGACACCACAAAATATAGGTTTTCTTGCAACTAAAACACTGGAAAAGATTAATTGATCATTCCGAATTGATTCTGATCATGAGAAAATAAAAATAGATTAAGTAATTTTCATTTTATGAATTTATTTTTTGTTTGTTTTAATTTTCACTGGCAGCTGTTCACAGTGAAACTCTTGTTGAACGATTCACATTCCAGTTTAAAATCTTGCTTCAAATACGTCTATATTGATTTCCAAGCTGCCATCTTACAATTACCATAATTCAGATTTCAGACTGCAGCATAAACCTCAAATATGTTTATATTGGATGGGATTTTGTTGCTTCACAACATTCCACAACTTCATGCTGGAAACTTGTGTTAAAGGTGTTAAACTAATCCAAGTGTATTTCAGCAGCACCCATATAAAATGTACCTCCACTATTTTAAAAGTAGAAAACTGACATACATCATAAGATTAATACATTTGTAAACATACTCTACACAGCCATACTGGGATTTTTGAATGTTTATTCCATATTATGTTTGATATTTCCTTGGAATTAACTCACCAAGTCAAATTCCTCGTAAATCTTTGAAACTTACTCTTTTCTGATTCTAATCATGTTAACAAAATCTCCTAACAAGTGCTTTGATTGGCATTAGCCGCTTACGACTTCCCCTCACAAATCCCTCCTTTGGCTCCATCTCTTGTGTGTGGACTCAGGTTCGCTCTCTCTCTCCGCTCTGAACATCTGCTCGCTGTTGAACTACAGTTGGATTTGCCCATCTAGCTCCAAGAGCGCTAGTTAATTAGTGGATGGAGATTAGGTGGGATAATAGACAGGGAAAATCTCCTGATTATCTCGCAGAATCCCGGGAAAGAGTTGCATTATAGCGGAGATGCCATCACCTTCTTATTTGTGTCTGGTTTAATTACTGAGTATGGGTCACATTGAGAAGTGGCTCTGATAGACGTGGGATATGATCAGCACCGCTGAGGATCATTTTCCGGTGGCTAAATAAAGAATATAGCATGGAGGGAGGTTCCAGAGAAAAAAAAGATGAAGAGATTTGGTTATAATTGCGAGTCCATGCTTAGTTTATTGTTGGCAAATGTTTAGGTTCACTTTAAATGTGATTGGAATACACATGGCCACGGTTAAAAATGGTTTTACTGTCCACGTTCCCAAAAATATAAAGGTCAGTTTCCCACACTCAGATACTGTTTAGCCCCAGTCATAAATATGGCCAATGAATAATCATTATTATGCAATAAACCAGATCTAAAGCTGTGTGTTTTCAGGAAAGAGGCCCAAAAAAAGAATGGGTCGAGGATTGGAGCAGATTCAAGATTCTAACATACCAAATTCAGCCAAAAAGCAATGCAGCCTATTAAAGGGCAATTGAGAAATGCATCTATGAAATTCTTTTTTGCTGAAACATAATTAGTATGATGACAAGTAACCCCTATATGTTCCCTGGGTAACAGTACAATTATTGTAAAACTCTAAACAATGAATAAAAATGGTTACAAAAGCCTGTGTTAATAAAAAGGCTTATGCAAATCTCTATTCTTTGCATTAATCTAATTTGTTAGCAGCGTTTCACTGCGCAGCCTGATGTTAAAATTCTCTTCTCTTTACCCCCCTCATTATAAATGGCCGTGAGGGAAGCGTCTTTTATTATTTACAGTATTTACTTCAGGGGAAGTCATGGCTTGTGCCATATTTATCTTGCTGAAAAATGGGCTGAGGAATGCACTTCACCCCCTTTGAACACAAGGAAATGTAGCGCGCTACTGATACAGCTCATGTTGGGTATAATTCAGTAGGCGACATCAAGAAGATATGTATCATTTAATCTGTTCACAGAGTTTTGATTGTCCACAGTTTTGTTTTCCAATAAATATTTACATACACTAACATTTAAATTCGTAACCATTGAAATGTTGGGGGTAAGTAAGAATATTTAAATTAAAAAAAGGTGTGTGGTGGGGGGGGGGGGGATATTTACATTCAGCAAGGACACATTAAATATTTTAAAAGTAAATTAATTTATAATGTTGCAAAAAATATTTATATTAAATAAATTCTTCCTTTTAAACTTTCTATAAATCAAAGAATTATGAAAAAAGTTAAAAACTAAAATATTAAGCGGCACAACTGTTCAATACGATAATCTGGATTGTCTCTTAAAAAGCAAATTGGCAAATAAGGATCATGTGACACTGGAGCTGAAAATGCAGCATTTCATTACAGTAAATAATTACATTTAAAAATACAAAAAAGTTGTTTAAAATTGTAACAATATACAACTAAAATACTGAATTTTGTTTTATCAAATAAATGCAGCCTTTGTGAACAGAAAAAAAAACTTCTGAATGGTAGTATACACAACATGAAAACATAGATTTATATAAAATATATAAATAATATATAATAATATAAGTTAATTTTTATGACCTCATTAACAGTTCTTCCTTGATTTAAGTAGAAACTTATTTCAAAAGACTTTTAAAGATTTGAAAGGTTCTAAAACAGAAACAATTTAAGATAACAGATGTTATTTTATATATTTATTATATTTTATTTGTAAATTTATCCTGCATTTTCTTCAAATTAATACGGTAAATATACTGTATCTTGTTTTAAGGATGCAGTACATGCAAAGGAGTTGTCCCATCTGGGATGGAGCAAATAACGGCGGGGGGAGCGTGGGATTTTACGAGAACCAGTGATCCACGTTATGACTGAGTGTGTGTGTGTGTGTGTGTGTAACCCAAGCCGGGCACCAGAGCAGGCAGGTCTAGCGTTACACAGCCTCCAGGCAGCTACATCTGCACCAGGTCTTGTCCGACAATACACAGAGACTGCAGCCAAACTCTCACACACACTGACATCATCCAGCGGTGGCTTCTGCTGTATGTTACTCACACCCACCGAGCACAGGTAGCTGATTCTGGAGACGCACGGTCGTCCCACAGGACAAAATAGAAGAATCTGGGCCATTTTGATTGCGGTTGTTCTAAATAACATCATTTCTATAGTATATAGTATGTAGAGCGCACAGTATGCAACATTTTTTTTTTCTATACATTCATTTATAATGCAAAACACTCAACTTGACCTTCAGTCATTGCAGTTTTATCTCGATTTTTCCATTGATTTGAGGAAGAAAGTAGTGACGAGGAAAGCGATCACGTAGCGAGATGTCAGCTTTGACCTCAGATGTCAGGGGTCATGACCCCACAAAGGGCCTGGAATAATAATCAGTGTGACGGCAAACAGATGTCATTCATTTTCGTCCTGGTAAAATTTGTAAACTTGGGTTTCCACAAGCTCCCTCTTTCTCTGAATACGCTGATGCTATAATACATCAACGACAACTCAAACCGGACTAAGAAGGCTGATTTTTGTTGTGAAACTCCTTTCTTTCCCGTCATGCCTGCAGGCTCTTTAAGGTGATAGATGGCGCTCTGTGTCTCGTGCCAACAGCACAGCCATGGCAGACCCCTGGGGAGGCTGAACTGCCATCAATAATACAGAGACCTGAACAGACTCTCAGTCTAGACGAAGAGGTAGGTTTGGACGCTTGTTAGGTGTAGTCTGATTATGACATTATTATGAAGAACTGGCAAAATAGCGGATACAAATCTGGGTCAAATCTGTAGATGTTTTTTGTTTTTTACGTAAAAAAGGATGGTGATCCCCATGCAAGGGATATTATTCCTAAAATACAAGGCAGATTAATATTCTCATGTATGATGAAGATGTTTTCATGCTGGGTTGGAGAAATATTGCTCATGATATTATTAAGATACAGTATACACTTAAGTTAAAAAAAAAACAGTAAATATTTTAAAATATAAATTTATTTCTATCTTTTTATTTTTATACATTTTTAAATGTAATTGATTCCTGTGCATTTTCAGTGTCACATAATCCCTCATAAATAATTTTAATATGGTAAATTGCCTCTTAATAAACATTTATCAGTTTAAAGAAGTTGTGTGAGTAATGAGTAATTCTGTAAGTGGCTAAACATGGCTAAATTGGCTTACTTATTATCTATTGGCTATAAACTTATATTGATTTTACATTTTAAGCTCAATAAGATTTTTTTTAAATATATATATATATATATATATATATATATATATATATATATATATATATATATATATATATATATATATATATATATATATATATATATATATATATATATATATATATATATATATATAAAGAAATCTTATTGAGCTTAAAATGTAAAATCAGTAAGATTTTTATATTAATATTTAATCTTAAAAATATACATTCAATTCTACATTTTAAATTTAATGTAGATTGATTGTTAACAAAATAGAGCTGCCAATGGATGTTTTTGTTTTAATTGATACAGAATTGGAGAAAGTACAAGAAATGCCATTGAGAATATAGGAAAATGAGAAAGGAAATTAGGCAAACTATCAAAGTTCAGATTTTTTCATCACATATAATCTGCCCAACTGTGCCTCCAACTGATCAATATAAGTTTATAGCCAATAAATAATAAGCAAATTTAGCCACGTCCACTTACAGAATTATTCATTATTCGTCTTTATATCACAAGTTATTATGACCATCAACCATTTTTTCAGTTTAGTATTCACAAATGGTCTTGATCTACATTATACACTTTTTTTACTTTCAAAAGAGCAATGAGGAAATACGCATCCATGTTAATGTTCTAAAGGCGATCTTTAATGATGAGACTATCATCATTTCACAGTGGAGTCTGAGGCGAGAGACAGGAAGAGTGGCCTCAGCACCTAGCCATTGGTTCATTTCTATTTCAGGTTCAATCTTTTATTTAGTCACAACATCCCAGTGTCATGAAATATTGATGGCAGCATGTTTCCCGTCTAATACCGCTCATGTCCTGTAACGCCCTGCCATCTTTAAATATTTCTCAGAACAAATGCACTCTAGCCTCGCTGCGCCTCTGCTGCTCACCTGCGCTGGACCTGCACGAGAACGGTCAACTGCTGCATTAATGGGCCAACCAGAACACGGATGAGCCTTGACACTTCGGGGAGGATTTTATTCAAAATGTATCAAAATTACAGAATTATAGATTTGTGTATTTAGGGGAAGCTATTTTAGCTTCATTATTGAAGTAAAACCACAATATTATTAGTTGTTTAGCATCAGCATAAAATGAATCAAATTTCCCTGTGATATTCAAGCGAGTTTTGGAGAGTGTTTCAGCTGGCCTGGTTGCAAAAGGCAACAATACAGTAATATGGCATGAGGACAACCGTTTTTTTTGCTGTTTTTGTAGTACATTTACAGCTCAGAACAAGTTGAATCCCATGTAACCCATTTCCTAATGCACATCATGGTGATATCAATATGAAAACTGCAAGGTGGTAAAACAACAACAACAACAACAAAAAAACAGAATGTCATATAGCAAGGTAAGTCTTGAACATTGATTATGAATGCTGACAATATAGGCCAGTCTTGCTGTGGTCTACACCTCATTAATTTCAGCAGGGGCCAATCTGACAGGCTTCGGGGCCCACTCTGCCTTTGCTGGGGTTTCCACAGGAGTCACAAACCTGGCAGAGGGGCTCATTTTTAGCCGTCCATCCCCCACAGCCCTGCTATAGTCTCTGCGGCTGACAGTGATAAATAGAGCTGTTAGGACTCAATGTGACAGAACGGACAGTTAAAGACTGTTACAGTATTTACATGCAACATTATATTCTGTTACTATATATATATATATTTGAAGTATAATTCATTTGTGTTATGCTGCATGTTATGCTGTTGTGTTTAATAAAGTATTTCAATATGTGAAATAAGGTACCCTTTTCCTAAATTTATTTATGGTTACCTGGCAATAGCTGATTTTGTTTTGTTTTTTATGAGAGTTTCTCCTCTTTCCTCTTTCCTCTTTCCGGTTTCCCAACTCCCACTCCCACTGAATGACCATGAAAATCTGCAAGCTCGACAGGAGCTTTAAGGATTTTTAAAGGGCTGATTTCATCACAGACGTGTCGACTAATGACAGGATCACAGCTTTTAAAAAAAGACAAGAGGCTTGGGGGTGGAGAGAGAGCAATATCAAAAACAAACCACTCAAATGCTTTCATTTGAAACACGATACTGGTGTCCTCTACAAATTGTGGGTCAAACCCCAAAACCGGAGAGATAAAAAGGGTTCAAATGATGAAATTGCAAAGCTGTACATCAACGTTAACACACAAAAACTCTGCGCGCTGGCAGGCCCCTCTTCTACGCCGGCATCACCCATGCCGGTTCTTGCGCCAGCTGACGCGATGGGGGAGCCTTTCTCACCGAGAACTGGGAAGGAGACAGGAGAGCGAACGGACGGGTGGCAGAGGACGTGTTGCGGCCCCCGCCGTGTTTGTCAAACAAATTAAACGTGTTGGAGATTCCTCACCTGCCTTGCGCACCGCTGCCGCATATGGCCCACCCGTTCAAAATAAGGAAATATGCATACATTAGCATAGCTAATAACCAAGCCTCTCCATTTAATATGCAAATGCGCTGAAATATTACTGAACGCCGTCTGTTCTAAATGAATAAATTTGAATTGCAATTAGAATAATCCTTTATAATTAATGAAAACTGTCAATTTTGGTTCAGGAGTAATTTGATTAACAGGATGATGGGATGATGGTTGGGGCCATTGGGGGGTGGGGGGGGATGGAGGCAGACGGGGGAAACAACGGCACCATGACTGTTCATGGGCGGCAGGGAGGACCCCTTCATTATTGATTACACTGTCTAGGAGAATGGCCTAGGCCACGAATACCGGCTGATTTGATAGGCCAGCCACTGAGGTGATGTTTGAGTTAATCAGGGCAAAGCTGACCCCTCCGCTACCCCCCTCTTTCACACCGTCCTCTGCAGGAATTCGGAGGTAGTCATTAAAAAACCATAAAGAAAGCAGAAAAAGCAAACCGCTACCCTCATAGTAGGTGACCTCATTCCTGACTGCCAAAGACAGCAATGTGTGTGCTGCCGTCATCACTGAATCGCATACATCATCATTGTGTTTTAAGTACATTTGATTATGCATTGATTTTTATGAGCTGTCTACGTCATTTTGGCACACAAGTTCTGATTAACGCAAATTTGCATGGTACCATTCCCAATGCGGTCAGCTCATTGGATTGTGGGTGTTTAGAGAACAAAACCCAGGGGTTTTCTCATTGAAAAGCTTGGCGAAAAAGTGGCACAACTGTTCATTGAATTTGCCCCCAACATATTCAGCAAAATGACTGCTGCATTATAGCTCGAAATGAAATGCTGGGGTCATTTACATATAACAGATGCCAACCCTTCAGTCAAAAGAAGCTACACAGAACAAATTCCCAAACCCAAAAATCCAGAAACACATAGTGAGTGCTTCAAATACGAAGAAACCAATGTGTTCCTACCTGTTTGTGCAAATTGCAGTGAAGACCCACGGGACATGAAAGAGAGAAAGAGAAGAAAGGAAATGTTGATTAGTTAATTATACAGTTCATTTTGAGCCATGTGCTTTGAAAGCCAATTTCTGAATAACATTTGTAAAGATCTCCAAAGGTGTAAAGTAACACAGATGGAGACGGCTTACAGTTACAACACATTAAAGAGGCTGTCACAACATGAAATACATTACGAAAGCAAAACTGGAGGGGCTTTTCAGTTTTCTTTCTAAATAAATCTCACCAGCATTATAAAAACAGAAACAGTTTTTTTAAAGGGTGGGGCGGGGGGTGGTGCTCGGGTGGAAACACATGCATAGTGAGATCATCTGTTTGGGAAATGGAAGAGCACAGAGCAGGACATTTTTAAATCGCTACTACTCAGCTCTTTAGGCATAGCAATTGGATGAGAAAGATTTTAATAAAATCTGAGGAAGTATCAAGGGTCAGATAAAAGATCTCATGAAATGAAAGGAAAGAGATTAAAATTTCTGTGAGCATTGCTATCATATATTTGAGAATAAATGATATTCATCTTCATCTTGGGAAATGGGCCAAACAATATAATGGCATCACAGAGGCATGTACATATTGTTGTCTAATAAAACACTCTCTAAAAAGAAAATGTCCTCCCCAAATACCTTCGCCCTGCAACTGCTAATAGCAAGTAGCAAATCACTGTTTTGATGGAGTGCGGTCTTAACAAACATTTTTACAGAGTGTGGCATAAAAAGTAACTGTTTTGCTGGAGTGTGATGTAAAAAAAATAATAATACAAATAAAAATAAAAAAATTACAGGGGGTGTCGTAAACACTACATGTCTAGGTGGGTTGTGATGTAAGTAAAGTAAACTTTTTTTACAGGATGTGCTGTAAATACAACCTGATCTCATAAAAGTACAGTACATACCTCTGGGTACTCTTCTGCAACACTGTTTTTATGTACCTTACTGCAAATTTTGCCACAAATGTCCACTGAGTGTCACTAAAAATCGGGTTCAATACGTGAACACTGGCACGTTTTTATTACGTTGATATAGGTATGTATTGTGGCGGTTCACAATTCAAATATCTGGGGACTGTCGCTAAAAGTTAATGCTCTATCGTGTTGGAAATATGCCCTACACTAAACCTTCCCGATAGTGTATACAAATGCAAAACTCATACAGTATAAAACACATTTGTTAATGCAACCATGCCATTTTTTAATATGCAGATTTGAACTGATTTGAACTGAAGCTCCTCACCCCTTCACCTCTCAAGTATGTTTCCGTACTATGAAAACCCATGAATATGAAGCTGGATATGTGCGATGCAAGCATTCAAAAGCATCAGTTTTCAAATCTCCCTGCAATATTACAATTGTTTTGAAGTCATAACATTCAAGTAATTCTGTGGAAATTAGACATTATTAATTGAAACTCTGTAATTTTCTGTGAAAAGGAAAGAAGTGTCAGAATTTTATTGTCGCTAGTGTTCATTTCTTTTGAAAACTGCAGTGATATGTACTTATTGGTATGTATTTTGCATCACGCGAAAAACTGCCCACAGGTAAGTTTTTGCTATGAGATCAGGTTGGGTAAATACTAAATATTTTGCTGTGGTGTGGTGTAAAAAAAAAGTTCTTTACAGGGTGTGGCGTAAATTATAAATGTTTTAAAACAAAAAAAACTAAAACTTTGTTACAGGTTTTGGCGTAAATAATTAATGTTTTGCTGGGGTGTGGTGTAAAATAAACAAACAAATAAAAAACTTTTTTAATGGGTGTGGTGTAAATACTGAATGTTTTGCTGGAATGTGGTGTACATAAAAAAAGTTTTGTTGGGGATTGGTGTAGAACAAATAAACAAACAATTATATAACGTTTTTAAATACATAACAAAGATTTTCCAGTGTGTGGTGTAAACTAAAGGCTTTAATTATATAAAAAATGTGCCTTATTCCAGTTTCAGCAGGAAATATGTATGAAAGAATACAGCCCTCTGAAGACCTTTTCAGGTGGTCTTTAATATTCCATTAGCTACCACATCAAGACAAGCCATAAAATTGTACATTTAAGCATAAGATATCAAGTTCACAACATCCACACCATAGTAAACAAGAACCACAAGTAGTCAAGTAATTCAAGACAAGAAATATGGCAAAGTAAAAGTTAAATTTACAGACTGAAGAGTCAAAGCTCTGGACGCTGGAAATAGAATAAAGGTCTTCCTCTTTGCCAGATTGTTCTAGAAGCAATTAAGTGTTTTCTGGCAGGTCGCTAGTGCTGCTGGACCTCGTAATGGTGTAATTTACACTCCAGTCACAAGTAGCTGTCGCTCAGCCCTGCCAATAACCAGACAGAGACGCCACACCAATGTAGCGACTAATTAGCAAATTACTTTGAAAAAGGCAGAAATCGTAATTAACAGTTATTATGGCATTTCAGGAGTTGTAGCTTTAATTAGTGCAGAATGGGTGCTTGCATTTCAATGCTGCCTCTCTCTCTTTCTCCATCCATACAGACAAGAGTGTTCCATACGCTGCCTCGCTGAGTTAAGTCTTTTGCTCTTAAGAAAGCACTGCTCTAACAAAACCATGATCAATAAGCTCAGATCGTGATTTGCCACCACAAACATAGACGCTGATTAATTTGGCTTATGCAAAGTTGCTGTGCATTTAATAATGTTTTATGCAAGTTGCAAGAAACAGGTATAATTCAGGTCCATTACTGTGTATTGCAATCCATCACCAGAAAAATTGCTTCTTCGTTTTCTACGCTTCTCCTGCTGTACCTTTCTTTCCTTCAAAGCCAATGCTGTAATTTTGCTTACATTTTGCTACGTGTTTCTATGTGCTCTACTTCCATAATGGGCACCTTTTTACCAAGGCTTCCTCTTGCATCAAAGTCAAAAGCTGCCGTTTTAATTAAGTGACACTAATGAGCTTGTTGAAAGAAGGCTACTCTAGCGCTCTAGCGCGCAGTTAATGTGTTTATACAGGGTGTCATCCCTGATGGGTATCCTCCTGTCCCCTTCTCCTACAGCCTGAGGGATGAGGACACAAAATGAACTAGGGAAATTAATTTTCTGAGAACAATTTATATTTATTCACACACAATTCTTTAGGTGCTATAGGCTGTATGATGCTAAGCTAGATGCTAAGGCAAAATAATGCTATGTAGTTTACGGTGTAAAACATGTAAGTTAATTGGGTTCAGTTAATATTACATTAATTACATGTACACTAATATTAAATGTATTCAAGGTGACAATTTTTGCATTTTAAAACATTGTTTAAAACATTTACATCCCGTGTTCTTGTCGTGATTACAATGTTAAAGGCTGCAAATATGTTTCTTACAACATTCTATTAATGTTATTTTCACGCAAAATAAAATGTTATTTGAAAAGTTATTTTCCTACGTTATAAGAATGTTAAAATGTTGTCATGATTAGAACATTATTTAAAAACTCCTAAAAGATTTCTTACAAAATTTGACCAACTTTACTTTTACCCAAAATATAACATTATTTGAATGTTTATTTTTTATATTCTAAGAACATTTTCATTCAGTGTTAAGAGAATGTATATCAAACATTAATAAAGTAATAAGAACATTCCATAAACATTACTTTAAAAGCACTTTGTTCAAACATTTACAAAGCATTAGTGAAAGTTAGTGAAAGGATTTTTTTTATATGTGTACTATTATATATCTTATTATATTACATTTCATATTACTCACATATTTATGAAACATTTTAGAGATAGTACCGGATGCCAGGAAATTTTGTATAAGAAACGAAACTTGATCATTTCTGCCAGCCACGTCTCTTTTTACCTGGAAATATGCACGATTATGTAAGTAAAAAAAATTTCTTACATCATTTCACTTGTGTTACCAAAGAAACATTTGGTGGTGTAACAGGCATTAGTGTGCATGACAGGGGATGATTGACAGATGGCATTCTGATCACTGTAGGATTGATAAACAGGTGATGCTTACTATGCGGGGAAATGTCAAAGTCCACCAGACCCCATCAGTCACTTATACACCACTATTACCATTCGTAGACCACACCTACTGCTAAATGCCAAATTCTACTCAGTATTCTTAGTCAAAGACATTACATGACTCACTGCAAACTCCCGCCAAACCTGCATTTGATCTGCGTTACACCTATAGAACCACATTGGGTGTAGTTCAACACTTTCATATTCTCATTTTACCCTAGAGGTCACCTCCAACTCTGAAGTCACTTTGAATATGGCTCATATGACGACCTCTCATCTTTGAGTCCTTCCTCTATCTCTCTTTTCTCCCTTTTGCGATTGTTATGGAAATGCTGAGTGTCGTCTTGGAGATTACTTATCTTTCAAACGGCCTAATCCTGCCCAGGATGCTAAATTCCTCCTTCAAAACGCATCTTTGTTTCAGTTCCATTCTCGGCTTTTGTTCATTAACTTCTTGAATATTCATAACATTGATGCAGTGCTCGTTCGCTTTCCCCTTTTGTTTTTGCATTTTGTTAAATATTCAGAAAGCGGATGCAATTAACATGTTGTTAATGAATAATTAATCAGAACTAAAGCAGCCCCCAAATTTATGCACTTTAATTATTGAAACCGTAAATATGAAAACAGTCCTGCTGCCTATTATCAACCCCTTATTTAGTGTGTGTTCTAACATTCAAATGAGTCCACGCATGTGTGTAGATCATTACAATATGCTGTATGAATTGTGCATATGTGTGTTTATGCATGTGCATGTAGCTTTGATCCAAAAGCCTAAACAATCTCAATTTCCAACATTATCCATATGGAAGACTGTACAATCAGCCTAATGTATTGAATGTTGGCCATTAGTACTCCAATCAGAAGTGTTCACACATATTCCAAACCCATGACACTTTTTCCTTCCATATAACAAAAAAGATTCATTTTTGAACAATATAGTGGTTCCATTTGTCTTCTCCACAAGGGAATGGGGACTGCAAATCATAGGACCTTTTCACGGTATTTCAAGTGTTCTGAAGCCATTTCTAAGCTATATTTGACATAAGAAAAAATGACAGCAATGGTGCCATATTTGCTTTTAGATGTACAGCTAAGTGTAGATTTTCATTATCAATGACTAAATTTCTATTTGTTTGTCATGCAAAGCTATTGCACAGCAGTCAGGACATTATTTAAAATGTATACTTTTAAGTTCCATGTACTGTAAAAAAAATTATATATATATATATATGTGTGTGTGTGTGTGTGTGTGTGTGTGTGTGTGTGTGTGTGTGTGTGTATATATATATATATATATATATATATATATATATATAATATTTTATATATTATATATATATATATAAGTTACTATAAAAAAAAATTAAGAAATGAATTATCTAAAAAAAAACTGTGAGAAACTGATATGGAAAATGTGTTCTTATTCTTTCTTACACTGGGTCATATTTTTACAACCTTTTGTCATTTGAAACTTGTAAAAAAAAAAGTGACATTTTGACAAGGTGAAATGTTATTTCGGGGTGACCTATCCCTTTAAAAGTGCCTAGGCCAGATCAAGGAAAACACATTACAACCCCGCCACAGCACTGAATTACGGTCTTATTGCTTGCTCATTACACTGTGTGTGTGTCTGCGTGCATGTTTGGCGGCTCATTAGGGCATATCTAATTATTACTGTTGCATGCAAAAGCTTGCCGGTCATGTTGTTTGCAAAGAGGGAAATGTTGTCCTCGTTGCACCCTTCTCATTGGAAATAACGGAGGAAGTCTGAGTGAGAAAGAGAGAGAGGCCTATCCAACCCTGCTAATTGAGATTTGTTTCTGGGAAGGCACCGATGCTGAGCATAACAAGAGGAAATTGACCGTACGGCACATAATTCTCTACTTGGCATTCCAAAAATAGGCGGTGCTTGCTCAGTACTTCAGGTAGCTCAGCGCACATTACAGAATCATATAGCGAGAAATGCTGAGGTGCGCGGATGAAAATATTCTATACGTCCTAATACGCCGCGCTGGCTTGTTATGAACCACTAGCCATTTATCTTTAGCATCAGCAAGATTAAGCTGCACTCCATATAATGATGATACTGCTGACACCTTGCACCTTACATGTCTTTTGAGCGAGAGAGGGGAAACCGGAGTGAAACTGCTCTCTCGTCCCGTTTTGCACTCTACCTGCATTTTCCTCTCCTCTTTGCTCAGGTTCCTGGTAAAAGATTATATGTGACAGCAAGCCAAAATCCTTGTTAATAAAAGGGCCTCCTTCTCTCCGTCAACAGGGTGTTTTAGAGCAACGGGGAAAACGCTTTATTTCAAGTCGACGTGAAGCCTGGAGAGGGTTCTGACAGGTATCAGTGACTGCAGAAGTCTGAAGAGAAAGTGTGCGTGTGTGTGTTTATGTGTGTTAAAGACTGCATCTGTCATACAAACACACACACGTTACACCGGAGAAGGCTGACAGCTCCCTGACTGTGGCGCGGGAGCAGATGCCATGCTCCTACAATCAGACGCAATCAGACGCTCCAGCTAGCTGCCTTGCCATCGCCTCGTTTTTGTTCCCACTCACAGGATCATAAATAAATGAACTGGTTTGAGAAAGATAAAGGCTTTGAGAAGGCAGACTTGTCAAGTAGTGCACGTTCAGGTGTACCTGATTTGGCATCGTATTTGCTCTTAAAATCTTTTCTAACAGGACCACAACGCGTTGAGCACCAGATATGAAGTTGTCTTGTTGATAGACCTGTAACAAGCAGTCAAATGACTTTGTAAGAACAGAGAGCTGGCTTATGAATTAATAGTGGTGCCTGTTTAGAAAAACATCACTGTTGCTATTGCTCATACTAGGGTGGAGTATAAACATCTATTATACTTCACAGTGTAATTCAACCTACAGACATGAATGGGAACTCAAGTCAACTTGTTGAAGAAAAGCCCACAGATGATAAATATCCACCTAGCAACACCCTAGCAACCACCCAGAATCTAGGAAGGGAGTATTACTTAGAAAATGAAATGTATTTTGACACAAATTTTCTGCCTTGATCCTTGTGGTTTAAGCTTTAAAATGCTTTAATGTGATGTATAGCTTAAAATATTTTGAAGGCCTTGTTGTGATTGATAACTCAAAGTGTTTTGGGCTTCAGAAACTCATTACCACAACCAATGCTGTTTGTAAAAACATGCTTATCTTTTGATTGTAGGACGAATCATCAATATGGTCTTCTTAATATTCATAAATACACAAATTATATTTAAATCTAAGGATAAAGTTTGTGTAGACTTTGCAAAAAAAGTACCTATCAATATTAATAAAATCATTTACATTGATGTTTTTTGGAAGATGTCATTTCACCATGCACTGCAAATCTAACAAGGTCCGTTTACAAAATATCCCAGATAAAGTGACCTAAATGTCCATCAGAGGCACATTTATGAAAACATCTGTCTTTCCTTCACCATTTCTTGAACATCCTCAGAATTATTTATCTCCTGCTGCAACAATAATTCTTTTGTTACTGACAAGCTGCTTTTCTTTCTGATAAAACTCTTCACGGCTTGAATGAAAGAGAGGAGATGCTGTCAGGCCTCTGTCTTAAAAGTGCTCTCTTCAAGACAGCATCATTCCTTTTAATTAGCATTCCAGTGGTGATCAAAGATGAGCCACCTCTGCTGCAGGAAATATCGATATGCGACAGGAAACACAAACGTCAATCCCTGCCAGGTATAATGCTGGCACTGTTAAGATCCATGCCAAGTTGGCATGCTGGCGGTCTGTCGTAGACGCTCTTACAAGACTGAGGACGATACTGTGACAACTGTCACATATTCATGGAACGATGACTGCTTAATTATCCAGTCAATATAAACACATTCTAGAAAGGGGATGATGATTACAGAACAGATGTATTCAGAAAAATAAGTTGACAAACACCCCATGCGGCAGTTTGGGCTGTATGAAAACAGATCAAAAAGTGTGTCATGTTACTCACGCTAATGATGCAAGATTTACAGAAAACTGAGGGATGGTGAGCTATCAAATATGTCTTTAGCAGTTAGACATTCAGTTAGACATTCAGAATAATTCATAACTTTAGATTTGTTTGTAAGGGAGCACTGTATTTATTCCTCATGTATTCCTTAACCATGCTATTTCTGTTCTTGTACATGTTTTTTTTTTTACTATTATTATTCTTTTGCGAGATAAACTCGACTTTAGGTGTTCTATCATTTCATACTTTGAAAGTACTTTCAAAAATGAAAATCTCATGAAATGTGCATTATTACTTGTTAGATTGTTACTGAATGATATACAGTGTGCATATTGAACATAAGCACTACATTTAATAATAAGGCCACAGTGAACAGCTTGGCCCTTGTGGGCGATATCAGTCATCTCAGAGAGTGAATGTGTGTGTGTCTCCACCTTGTTTTCCTCACTCATGCTGTTTTTGAACAGCAAAGTCTCTGAAGGGAATAGAGAGCTGCCTGATGTTTGTGCAAGTCTCACACAGCACAACAACATCTCTGCACCACACTCGGCAAAGATGATGTTTGCTGCTCTCAAATACATCTCAGAAACTTCACAAAAGCTGTCCGAGGGCCTCTATAAGGCCCAAAATACCACCACACAACTGTCTTTACATTACAACCAATCAAACTGTACAAAACATCATATTTTCAGCATCTTTCTGTGTTCAGTGAATGTTAATAGGATGCTCTGATCTGCAATTTGTCATATTTTTTCTTAAAGGGATTATGTATCCAGAATTGAAAATTATGTTATCATTTAATATGTTACAAGTTTAATATGTTTTATATTTAATATGTATATACAGTATTATTACTATATATATAACCATGTATAGCCATGATCTCATATAATATACTTCATTATATATCATTCCTGTGATGGAAAAGCTAAATTTTCAGCATCATCATTCCAGTTTTTAGTTTCACACGATCCTTCAAAAATCATATTTGGCAGAGATAAAAATACTTAAAAATCTGGAATCTGAGGATGCAAAAATAATAATAACAATAATAAAAATCTAAATATGGAGAAAATCACCTTTAAAATTAAAATTAAGTTCTTACAAATCAAAAAATAAGTTTTTATATATTTATGGTAGGTAATTTAGAAAAAAAAACTTCATGAAACATGATCTTTACTTAATATCATAATGATTTTTGGCATAAAAGAAAATATTTATCTATAATTTTGACCCATATAATGCATTGTTGGCTATTGCTACAAATATACCCATGCTACTTATGATTGGTTTTGTGATCCAGGCTAACATATTAGTTTTTTTATATTTCTATTTATTTATTTATTTTTTATTATTTTTCAAGACTCTTTGATGGATGAAAATTGAAAGAAAACTGCATTTATTTGAAATAAAAATATTTTTTTAACAATGTAAAAGCCTTTATTGTCACTCTTGAAGTTGCATTCTCTGTGTAAAAAAGTAAGTTATATATTATAACTCCAACTCTAAAAAAATCTTTATATAGTATAACTCTTTTACTTTATATATATATATATATATATATATATATATATATATATATATATATATTATTGACCCCAAACCACTGATGTTAAAAAGGTTAAAAAAAGGAACTTAAAGATTTTGTTTGTAAGATTGTAAAATACTTTACTGTCACTTTTGACCAATTTATTTGTTCTTTGTGAATAAAAGTAATAATTTCCTTAAAACAAATTACTGATCCCAAACTTTAGAATGGTACAGTGCATGTAAATGTATGTAAATTTGAAATTGGACATTATTTAAGATAATTTTATAATTGAAAAAGCATTATTAGATTTTTTTGTGGGCTGTTTTAAATGGACAAGGACATTTCCAAAGACAGTCCCATTTTTGGACTGTCTGTCAGTAAAATAGTAATGTAATTTACCAAAAGGAGAACAGGGAAACACTTATGTTAGCCTGGAAGGCACAATGGAAGCCCTTTGCTTTAAACAAACACATTAAATAACCTTTAATCCATCTCATCCAATGCTCTCTTTCTTTCTCTTTCACCGATGACAGGAAAACCTCTCCGCTCAGGTTGTCCCCGTTTCCATAATCAGCCGATTTCAATTATTCTACTTCCCAACGCCAAGCGTCGTTTCACAAGGGACCCTGCATGCATATTAAAATCCTCTGCAACTTTCACGAGCAATAAAGTGTCAGAGAATAATATTAGAAGCTTTTCTCTTTTTTTTAATCTGGCACTTTTCCATCTTTAGTACGCACAACTACGCACAAACACGCGCGCAGACGCTCGCATGCTTTCCCAAAACAGCGTAACTGGTTTCTTGGGACCTAATTAACATCACCTGCATTAATTACTGCCTCAAACCAATCAACAGCTTTCCCACTAATTGGGTTTTTTTCTCTATCAAGGCCGGAAGTCGCCATGGAGACATGTCACCTGAGGCGTGATGTATACACACACACCGAATAAAAGGGGACAGCCTCCAAATTAGGCTTGTTTGCGTAGCCTCATCAACACACACCTTATGCTAGACTTGAGGGATCAACATTGAGCTGTTGTTTTTGAAGCGGGCGATATGAAACGTGCCCAGGTTCGAGCAGTCATGGGGCGCAGCTGCGAGAAACTCTCTCCCCAGAGACCCGTGCCAGTCAAGATCCCATGTGTGTGCACGAACGGGAAAGAGTGAGTGCAAATGCAGGCTGTTTTTATGTGCTTGCATTCGTTACCTTACACATGATGCCATGTTGTTGTGTAAAATCATGCAAAGAGTGAAGTACTGCTAAAGGCAAAAAGGATAGCGATGATGTTTGGGTTGAGATGGTCAAGATGTGAAGAGATTGATTTCCTTTCCACAGATACTGTCATATAGACACTTTCCGCAGGCATCAGGCCCTCTCCATGGCCCCATAAATGTGTTGTAAAGTTAGAGGGGCCACAGGGCTGGCCGGTCCAGCTCACAGGAGCATTAAGAATCGATAAGGGCTTGTCAGACGGAGACGCTCTCACTTGGAACACTGTCTGCACCAGACACACAAATGATTGGTGCAAAAAAAGATGGACAGCATGTCTCTACTTTCTTCCACAGTGAAAAGGAGAAGGCAAAATGCCCCAGTTTGGCCATTGTCATCTTATGTTGATGATGTCATTTGGTTGCAGGAGTCTGTGAAATAGTGATCATGAGCTGGAGCTGCTGTATTAAAGTCCCATCCAAACTCCCACAGATCCAATCACAAGCTCACAATCATAGCACCACATCTCATTTTTATAGCATTAAATAACTAACACCAAATTTATCAGAAAAAAAAAACTAAAAAACTAAAACACTTGAATATACAGCAGCTTGATGAGAGCTACCTAAAATGTTGGAAACCATCTTTGGGAAAATTTTATTAAAGTGTGATTCGTTTTTTTAAACAATTTTTTGTTTACATGGAGAGGGCAGGGTTTATGACCTATACTGCAGCTAGCCACTAGTTGGCAATCAAAATATTTTAGCTTCACTTTTCAGGGGTGCATTTCCTTAAAGCATCATTAGTCAACTATGCTCACAAGTTCTGTTGTTACTAACATAGTTCAATGATTTGGTGTTTCCCGAAACCATAGTTCAAACAAACATTCGCAAACAGTGTTGCAAACGTATGTGGTTGGAACTATAGCTCTCGACCTGTTGTTAGAAGCATAGTTTCTTGTTACTAAGATATATAGGGCCATATTTACTAACTGCATGCGTCAGTGCAAACAGTCTTTTGACTTTAAAATAGTACTGTCAGGAATACAAAATTTTATTAGCACTGAAAAGGCGTGGACACAGTTCTGCGGCTAACCTTATTGAATATGCGTTTGTAGCAGTTTCCCTTTCAGACGTAAAATTTATGGAAGGAGAGTATTAAAATGAATCATGCAACACAATTTACTACCATTTGTGCTCATCAAATAACTGATATTTGTGCCATTGTTTAACGCACACAAAAGCATGTCTTAAACTTTTTTGCACTTGAAATGGCTGCATTTGTTTTTGCTGGAGGATGCCCCGCAGAGAACAGAAACCACGTGGTAGAAGGGAGAGGATTTTTTCTCTCACATATTAATTTGGAATGCCAGAGGAACACATTATCCGAATCTGAACATATACTTACACTAATTTGCACTGCGCTTGGTAGATTGCATTGGTCATTATGGAAATGAGATGTTGCGTCTGTGTTCTTAAATTTGCACGTTGCCAGTAAATCACCCGCAGAAATTCCCACACCCATTGGAGCTGTTTTGGAATTTGCACTGTTTAGTAAAACTGGCCCATGGACTTAAACAAATTATGCTCTTGGGCACAAGAAGCACAATATGCAAGTTAACATGCAGTACAATCTATATCTTCCATTCTATCTAAATAAATATAAATGCATTTTGCGCATCCTCAATAAGTGCCAATTTTGCCTATATAGGACTTGGTAAACACCTAAAAGAGGGAACTAAGGACAGGGTTCTTAAGTCATGGATAAATATGTATACATCCAGTACCACCATTACACATACTGTACAGTATATTAAATAATTCAATAGCACAGTTGGTGTATGAGCATATAAATATACAGATAGACAAGAACAAAGCAAAAGGCTTGAGGCCTTACAGAGTCAACAGTGAATGTGTGTATAACTCTTTTAATAGCCTATGATGGTTGCCCCATTGGTATTGTGCAGACACCAGCACCAGGACAAACCAATCTCGCTCCTCACAAGCATTGAGCATTCACGTGATGTTCTTGATGAACCAGCACAGACCAGCTGATCAAAAGCCTTGTGTGAGTGCTGGCCACTGAGGGACATCTTTTGACAGCTTTCAGCTATCAATCCAAAACCTCTTCACACACTCACCTCCGACCCCCGGGAGGAATTTCTGCTCAATACGACTCCCTTGACCACATACATGTGCGCCTCTCATGCAATATTTAGTGCCCAGAATGGAGGCCATAAAAAAGTGGCCAGGCCTCTGCCATTGTAAATTATAAATCACTATTGATTTTCTTTGCTTTTTCTTTTGCACTACCAAAGCACCTCAGGCTCATTGTAAGACACTACTAGCAGAGAGCACTTTATTAGATTAGGAGAGAGCCATCTCTTTTTCTTTTTTTCTCTCTCTCTCTCTCTCTCACACACACACACACACACACACACTTAGTTTTAACAGCTCAGGGGTTGTCATGGGATAGTCAATTCCCCAAATTCAACAATGATATCACTGCTATAAAAAAGAGGGCAGAGTGAAACCGAGGCTGGTTCATGGTCCCATGAGGGCCCTGGGCACAGATCTTTGGAAGACCCTCAATCCCCTTCTACTACCAATACCCTTAGTGCCCTATTTTATGTTAAGCAACAAGGGTGATTTGGCTTTAGGTTTTGGTAGACTAACATGACAACTAAAAACAGTAGTCAGGGGGCTTAGAGACTAACTTGTTTCATGTATCCTGGGGGGGGGCAGGGCCCTTAGTAGTTAGCACATGCTGATGTGAAAAGGGGCCTGGGTCCCTTATTTGTCCCATGGGTCCTTGTGGTTAGATTGTGCTGTACAGTAAATGCTGGGGTCCCAGGGACCCCTGTGGTCAGCTTTTGCTGTATGTGCTGGTGGGGCCCAGTGGTTCTTATCGTCAGCTTGTACTGTAAAGGACCAGTGGACCCTAGTGGTATGTTTCTGCTGTATGTATAAGCTGTTGAGCACTGGTGCCCTTTTGGTCAGCTTATGCTTTACATGCTAAAAGACCCATGGCCCAACACCTTGGCTGTTTATTGGTATTTATAAAGCACATATTCTGCATGACCATATGTGACCCTGGACAACAAAACCAGTAATAAGTAGCGCCGGTATATTTGTAGCAATTGCCAAAAATACATTGTATGGGTCAAAATTATTGTTTTTTCTTTTATGCCAAAAATCATAAGGATATTGTCCTCTCCTTACAAACCATACATAAATGGAACGCTTATTTATTCTGCTTTCAGATTATGCAATACTCAAAATTTACCCTTATGACTGGTTTTGTGGTCACTTATTCTACATCCTTAATCCTACCCAATACCTAAACTTAAAAACTATCTTTTTAGGAGTTTGCTGTTTGTTAATAGCGAGAATCGGACCTTACAATAAAATTTGACTGAAATAAATCTAATATGAATCGGATATGTGCATTTGTGTCTGCCATGTAAGTGGACAGATCAGATTTTCCCATCAATGTGAGTTGTATGTCAATGCACAAGCGAATAAGTGACGTTGATTCAGGTGAATGCTTTTCTGGGCAGTGTTGCCAAGTCTGTGGTTTTCCCGCAGAATTTGGACACTCTTTTGATGTGGGTTAAAGTGATCTCCTTCCCTTAAAATGTGATCATGAAGAGGAAACCCCTCGAAAAAATCTAACTGGGATCATTTTGGGCTATTTTTGAACAGCAATTGTTTGGTTTCCCAGACCTGGCAAACCTGTTTCCAGGTCAGTACATCTACCTTGGGTTGTTTCACCAAGTGTAAATGCAGATATTGGATATGGACCATTTTTAAATGAAGACATAAGCTAGTCATAAAACAAATCGGAATTGGGAATCAAGACCTGCAGTGTGAACATGGCATAAGCTACCTACTTTTCCATAGCATTCAGTTCCACAGACCTCTTCCTGCCAGGAAATCCCATTCTGTCAACCTCTCTTTCATACTCATCTCTTCTCGATTTCTCGCTCTTAAGCCTTCTTAAAAGCATCTCACAGGCTTTAAGCAGAAAAGACCTTGGCTAAGAGCATCTTTCATGTTCCCGCGCTGTCTCATTAAAGAATGCTTTGCAGCTTCCAGCCCTCCTAATTCAATTAATGTTTTCAAAGGAGGCTTAACTCTACCACCTAATTCATCTATTCTTTAGCTACTGTGTTAACAAGTAAGCTCTCTCAGCCAGGGGTTAAGACACAGTTGGAACAAAAAGAATGTTTTCCCCTCTGTTTCTCCACAAAGTGCTCCCATAATATTTGGACATAATGTGTTTGTATTGCTCTCAGATGTCAAGGGCTTGGAATTGGACAGGATTGGTGTGCGTATCTGCGAGCGTGATCCTGTATGTTTAATCTCCACTCTTTCTCTTGCTGTTTTCCCTCTCTAAGTGTGAGTGAGCTTGTTTGTGCAACACTTCTCGCAGCTCACGACTGCTATCGGAGCTATTTATGTAAACACTCAGGCACTTATCTAATAATTTGCTTCAGTCTGCCACCTCAGAGAAACACTGTATTTAGAGGCTTCATCGACATGATGGCCACCACACAACTCTCCGAAGCATCTCATCTGCCTCCAAGTGGGAACCTGTGGCTCATGTAAGCCCTATTGTTTTCTATGGTGAAATTATTTTTTAGGCTTGAAATTATGGTTATGGATGCAGAATATGCTCATGTGCTTTATAAGTACTCATAAACAGCCAATAGGCAAACTAATATGCAAATAATTAATAGTGATAATTGGTCCCTATCCTAAAGTGTTACCATTAACACTTACAAATCACATATTTTGCATGACCATATTCTACATCCTTAATCACACCCAATTCTTAAACTTAACAACTACCTTACTTACTATTAATAAGCATCAAATTAGGAGTTTATCAAGGCAAAAGTTGTAATTAATGGTTTGTTAATAGCGAGAATTAAACCTTAAAATTAAGTGTGACCAAAATTATCATTACTAAAAAAGAACGGAAACAATTAGGCAAAGAACAATTTAAATTCTGAAATGTGAAATTTTGTGAATAACAGGCATTTTTGTGGAAATCTACATGAGTTCCTACGGTCTACAGATTCCATGAAGGTCTACTATAAAAATATCTTTGTCACACCAATGTCTTACGATAATGTTCTCATATTTGTGAGGTATTAAACAATCCGCTTTTTTTAGTCGAAGTATTACAAAATCTTGTTAAATGAGAGAACAATATGATGGGTGGACTATAATTTGACTCGGGGGCCATTTACACAAAAACGTTTTCAGCCAAAAACGGGAAACTTTGTATGCGTTTCGCATATTCATTTACATTAATAATGCCGTTTTGGGTACTGAAAATGCATATTTTTGAAAATGGGTTTCAAAATGCAAGTTTTTGAAAATGGCACCATTATCGTTTCCGTGCAAACACCCAAAATGGTAATCTTTAAAAACGGTGATGTCATGCACATGCGTAGTATGTGTAAAGTATGTAGACGTGCACGAACAAGCATAAACATTAATGGCAGAGTATATGGTACTCTTGTTGCTGCTCAAGAGCAGCAACTTCCCAACAGGTACTGTTTACTAACAAGGTGACAGCGCCAACTACTGGTCTGGCATACGTAATACAGCATTTTTGGCTGTTTTTGCCGATATGTGTAAACGCAAATCATTTTGAAAATGTTGTTGTGTATACATTAAACTTTTTAAAAACGCAAGGGAAAAACTTTTCCATTTTTGACTACGTCGTTGTTGTGTAAACGTAGCCCCAGTAGGAAAGAGCTGGCTCTGGATTCCTGCAAATGTGTCAGCAGCGCTCTAGTTCCACAAGACCCTGCTCTAGATTTCAGCTCGACGCTTTCTCCCCTAACCTCTCACTGTCTCCTCTCACAGGGCCCCTTCATTAAGATTTTGCAGCCATTCTAACACCCTTTCTTCTTTGACAAGGCAGGCGTATCCTGTTACTGACGCCAAGAAAAAATAGCTCTGATAATGGCACGTTGGAGGGCAAGAGCGACCCATAGGACACAATTATTGCTTCCCGTATGTTAACATGTCGAAGAAAGTGTCAAGCCGTTTCAAATCAGTCTCTAACACTCTGCAAACCTATTTTGCCAGCAGTTTTCCTCTTCAGCAAGACTCCTCTAACATCTTTTTGAGTGTGCAGTGCTTTCATAACTGGGCTAACTTAAACCTGCTTTTGTTCACTAACTAATACCACAGCCAAATGTTGTATACTAGAGGGCAGATGTTAAAAAAAATCAACAGCTTACATTCAAATTCCTTTAAAAATTGACAAAACCGGTCGAAATTGAGAAATATATGCTGAATAGATGAGTCCCTTACACTCAGATGTGATCTGAGAGCGGTTAATACATCCTATAGAAATGCTAATAGGTCTCTCGAACTGAGCATAATTTCTCCATTGTTCGGTCCAGGTTGACTTTCAAAGTGGTCTCCTTATTTGAACTCTCAACAAACAGAAATGTGAAAAGTGCTGATGGTACTATAATTGAATGAGCAAATGAGAAAATTCTGACTAACTTCTGAAAGGTCACAACTAGTTTTGGTTACAGTTGAAAGTACACTCAAAAATAGGTAAGATTTATGCAATTAATGCAGTAAAATTCCTTCAAACTGAATAATCCTTACATATTTTAACTGAATGATTTATTATGGATGGTGCAGTTCTTCAATTAAAATATTTAAGTATTATCCAATTCAATTTGATGGAATTTAACTATTAATTAAACTGTGTAAATGTTAAAAAACTTTAAAAAGAAAATTTTGCAAAAAATGGACTCTAAATATTGAAATGGTTATGATTCAGGTTATTTAATTAGATTATCAGAGTGTAAAAATAAAATACGTTTACATAAACATATGTCTTTGACAGATTTTCATGTTGATATTAATGTATGGATCTCGGACCAGGGTAAAACAATAAAAACACATTCAAAATGAAGAAAGCGTGGCAAAAAGCTATAATGTGACCTTTATTTAACAAAAAGAAATGGTTGGTGTCTGTTAGTTTGACATAACACCACAAAAGTGGTGATTATAAGAAGCACTTCAAAGAATGAATTAGCAGTGTGCGTGATTTGTATAATGGCTGTGTTCAGGTGATATTGGATATCAATGATACAGAAACACAACCCATATTGTGCTTCAAACATGAGATGTGGGGAAGAGAGCCAGAGAACAAGGATAATTACAAGAGTAGTTGACACTTGGATTCCAACACAACACCATACGCTCATTAGCTCTCCCTCCCTCTCTTTCTCCCTTGTCTATCTTTATTTTTCACTCTCTTCCTTTCTCTCTGTCAGTCTTTATCGGTCGACTAGCATGTGAAGCATACACAAAAACACTAAAACACAAATTAAACACTTATTATTTGATCTGGCTCATAATTTGCATTAGTGCACCACACACAACATCCTCCAATTTACCATAGCTAATCATTTGAAACGCCTCCAGTTTACAATTGAGGACTGCAAGGAATCTGTGTGCACACAAATTACACTCGGAGTCTATAGAGTAAACCGAAAGCAAACAGGCAAACTCAAGCCTGTTAGACAGAAAGACAGGCTGCTCTAAACAGAACCAAGAGGCCAAACCGAAGATCATACTTGGCGGAACTTTGACATGTTTTTCATCTGCAAACTATTTTTTTGCTGAGCCAAGAAAACAAACATTTCAGAACAGCCATTTAACTGTTTGCCATTAGTGAGAGCAGGCAAAGAAAAAAAGAGCATGAGGAAGAGATGAAGAAAGAAAGAGCGAGAGAGAGAGAGAGAGAGAGAGAGAAAGATGAGAGGAAAACAGAGAAGCCAAGTGTTATTTAAACCAGTTTGCCACAAAACAGAGCGATAAATAAACCCATTGTTGTTTTTGCTTTAACCCGAACACAAGTGCACTGTTGAGACACCGCAAAAAAGACTAAATGTTTTGTGTTTGAAGAATAGAGAGAAAAAAGAAACACCAAGACTATCAATCTACAGTTTTTACACAGCTAAGATAAACTGGGTTGAAACGTTTCTCTTCTTTTTTCTCTTCAGTGCAAGAACCAGTCTGACATTATAACTGTAGTTTAACAAAAAAAACCAAGCAAATATCTCCAGCTTCCCACTACTTGCAAATCATGTTGGTTTTAACTCAGTCCAGCTTTGTACCCATAAAATCATTAGCAATAAAACAGTTCCCTTTTATACCAATAATCGAATGTTTTAAGCTAAATTGAAGGCGATTAGGTTCAAATGTGCATACAAATGATGATATCTCTCTTACTGCCTTTTTCTGTGGCGTGAACTGATCGTGATGTTTGTTTCTCAGTTTGAAACTCCTAGTGAAATGCGGCAAGTTGTTGCTTATGAGAACCAAATGTTGGCACCACATAATTCACAGCACTTCAACGGGGCCAAAGCAATACAAGAGCATTTCATGAAGATTTGTAATCATCAAAGTTACTGACTGCTCCTTTATTGCATATGACATATATTTTATTTATATCATATTAAGACTTTTATTCAGCAACAATGCATTAAATTGAAGTAAAGTGACTGTAAAGAATTTTATGACATCATAAAATATTTATTTTTCAAACAAATGCTGTTATTTTGAACTTTCTATTCATCAAATAATTTTTTAAAAACAACAATATTTCTTAAATGTGCTGTATGTAAGATTGGCAATGAGTGGTTGATCTAGGTATTGCAGTCCAAATGTAAAATATTGGAGAGGGTTTTTTTCATCCGGCCCCTGCTCCCAGGTACGGAGCCCCGCACATGACATGCAGGAAAAAATATTAGGCTAAATTGTGTGCACGATTGACTAATTTATTCCCTCAATGTACTAAAACGTGCACATTTAGCACGATTTAGCAAATCAAGGGTACGCAATAGTAAATCGAGGGAACGCAATAGTAATTCGAGGGAACGCAATAGTAAATCGAGGGAACGCAATAGTAATTCGAGGGAACGCAATAGTAAATCGAGGGAACGCAATAGTAAATCGAGGGAACGCAATAGTAATTCGAGGGAACGCAATAGTAAATCGAGGAAACGCAATAATAAATCGAGGGAACGCAATAGTAAATCGAGGAAACGCAATAATAAATCGAGGGAACGCAATAGTAAATCGAGGGAACGCAATAGTAAATCGAGCGAACGCAATAGTAAATCGAGGGAACGCAATAGTAAATCGAGGGAACGCAATATTAATTCGAGGGAACACAATAGTAAATCGAGGGAATGCAATAGTAAATTGAGGGAACGCAATAGTAAATCAAGGGAACGCAATAGTAAATCGAGGGAACGCAATAGTAATCGTGTGCACGTATTAGTACATTGACGGAACGAGTTAGTAAATCGTGCGCACAATTTATTTATTTTTTTCTTGCATGTCATGTGCAGGGCTCCGTACCCAAGAACTTGACACACATGCAGGTTGCCAGATTGACAAGACCAAATACAATTGACAAACCAAAACAGAGACCGACATTCCGGCCTGGAACGCACATTTTCAAAGGAGAATAACTGGCTGTAGCATTGTTTCTCAGATAAACAAGTATGTTAAATTAGCATGTTTCTTAAATATCTGCAAACATATTATGCTATTTTTATGCTTAAGTAAAGTCCATGACTTACATACAGCAACTTTAAACACCAAATAAGCAAATTAGAATGAAGCATCGCATGACACTGAAACTAAAAACAAACCACATGAAAACATTTTAATATATATATATATATATATATATATATATATATATTTAATTGTAATATATTTTAACAACATCATATTTTACTGTAGCCTTGGTCATACGAGACTTCCTTCAAAAACATTATATAATCTTACCGATACCAATCTATAACAACTGGTAGTGTATATATTGTAAATAAACATTTTTTGTATATTTATATACATTACATTTATCTTTTTTTTTTAAATAATAAATTAAAGTATATATGATTTTAATATTTATTTATTTATTACTAAATATAAAACATCCATAATTTAATATTAATATTCATCATTTATTTTAAGTATATCAAATTAAATGACATAACTAATTGTCAATGGGACAGAGACCCATTATGTATCACACAACAATTTCACAGAATTTCAGATGCTGAAATACAGTCTCATGATGCCGTATTTCAGGAGGTTTGCACTGCTACTTGGTACCAGATTTGGCCCACATGTGGACATAATGAGGCAGGTAATTGCCCGAGCAGTATAGAGTAACAAAGAGGTGCATTTTGAGCCAGGAACACACGAGCCGTTTTGGTTCAGCAGTCTTTTAAAAAGCTGCAGCAGCACTTGAACGTAATGCACTGCAGAGCGAGCTTTAACATCTCTCCCTGGGCGAAACAGTTAAAGCAGCATGTGCTTTTAATTAAACGTATAATTCAACAAATATTAAACACTTAGAATCTATTAACCATACAGTCTATGCAGGGAGGAAGTGTGTACTCTGAGAGGGCCTAAAAAAACTGAGGTGACGAGTTCAACAAAAAAGTTCATGACAATGGTAAAGGAATATTCTAGGTTAAGTACAAATAATCTACAAGGTTTTTTTTTTTTTTTTTTTTACAGACTGAGGAATGTTAATTCAATGCACCTTCATTCAAACTCCCTCACTAAGAAAAAAATAAATTTTTGCATATTAGAGTGGTAGAGTTAATTAATAATAGTAAAATGCATTTTAACAACCAGAACTTCTCAAAAAATAAAAAAAGTAAATAATAGATTTTTGTGGGAGGGTAATTGAAATAATATTGACATTATAATAAAAAAAATAATTTGAGCTGACAGAAAATTATAAATATCTTAACAACTAGAAATAAAACTGCTCAGGGAATTCCGGAGGCAGACTTTTTGGTGATCCTGCCATATTACGATGTGCAGCGGCATATTCAAATGGCAGACTCATAAACTCAGCAGAGGTTCCCACACAAATCATTTCCCCCTAAATACTCCATTTATGTGTTTACACTCCATGTGCTATGTGGAGCCAGGCTTGAATCTGCTCATTCTGGATAAATCGAGACCAAACCAGGATGTGTTGTCAGCATACACAGTGTTATTGCACACTTGCAGACACTCGCACTTCAAGATATAAAAGGCATACAAATGTTGAGATTTCCAACAAAGTGATGAAAACTAAGAAAAAACATGCATGCACTACAAAGAATGTAAAGTGAAGGTCAATATGGTTGATTCGAGGGGGAAATGCTGTCCCTCCTGCCTTGCACACAGCACAGGTTTTCCTACTATTGTCATCAGCAAGATTGATAACGGCGCTCATTACAGCCAAGCAATTGTCAGCTTTTCCGGGACAAATTATAAAAAGAAACAAAAGAAATCCACACGCCCTGTCATTGTAACTGAGCTCTGGAGGACCGTTCCCTTTTGCTTGTGTCTTTCGCTCCAGAGCGAGGAATGTTGGCATGATGCCGAAAAACTAAATAAAAATATTTTTATATTCCCTATGATTTGAGCGCATTAAGTGCCCTACATCTCACCTGAAATGCACTTGGGGGTAACGCATTCCAAGTAACGTATGTAATCAGAATACTTTTTTCAAGTAACTAGTAAAGTAACGCATTACTTTTAAATTTATATTTAAATATCAGAATTGCTTTTTCAAATAAGTAACACACTGTTTTCCTTTTCATTCACTGACACCTCTCCTGACGTTGTTTTGAGAGAATTGCAGTGAATTGCAGAGGAACTTCATCCCATTCACTGGATTGAAATGGCCTTTACAGTTGCCAAAAATATAACTTTTAGGTTTTCATGTTATTAAAAAACAAATAAGCAAGCTATGCCAAATTGGCAAAAAGTAAGTGAAAATTTACGTAATGAATTACTTTCCATAAAGAGTAACTAAGTAACACAATTAGTTACTTTCTTATGGAGTAATGTAGTATTGTACACTGTAAAAACAAACAAACAAAAAAAAAAAACGATCAAATGACTGGCTGCTACGGCTGCCGAACAAAAATTTTTAAATTACAGTAAAATACTGTAATTGAAATAAATTGCAAAACAATAATTTTACAGGAATTTTCATTTAAGATTTTACAGAGAATAAAAAAAAAATGATTTTTGCTGATTTCTTCTTGTTTCAATTATGATATTTTAATTTAATTTTAAGTTTTTTTGTTGGGCTGCTGTAGCTTCCAGTGATTTTTTTTTTATAGTGTAAAAAGTATAACTTTCCCCAACAGCAGCTTGATTTATTCAAATTGTAAGAGTTTAAGTTTAGAGACACTGCTATCAGTTTGGGGGTTTCCACATGACCCCCAACATTTTTTGGAAAAAGTTATAAAACAACAAATATACTGTTTTTTTTGTTTTTGTTTTTTTTGGTTGGTTGGGCCTATTTTTTAGTTAAAAGCAGTAGTAAAAATAAACTAGTATTATTACAAATGTGGGCCAAATAACACTCATGTTATTTCTTTGATTTGGCCCCTACTATCACCCTTCCCACATGCTCTCCATCAAATAAGGCTCATGGCAGCGTTCCAAAAAGGGCAGAGTCTGATCGCGTCCCAGTGTTGTACAATCGCATAAGGGCCTGGCATGATGGATTAAGCTGTGGGGAAACAGAGAGGTCTGCTGTATATCATCCACCTACAACCAGAATGCAAAACCACAGGCCCCCTACTGACAGCTTCATTATTTACTGGAGCTGTTGGCCATGGGAACACTACAAGCAACGCATGTTCTTCACATGCTATTTGAAACAGTATCCCGAATTACTGCTTATGGTCTTCAGAATGGAGGAAATCCAGGTATGGGATTAATTATGTGCTTGACTTTATCAATTTATCTATCTTGATGAAAACTAGGAACAAAATCCTTTCTGCTGTGGAATGTCAAAATAGAAACTGTAAAGAATGTTCTTGCCATTATTTTCCATGCATTTTCCATGATTTGAGATTTCTTGCTCAACAGGGCAAATGCAGATGTCCAGGTAGCATCATTCCCATGAGCCCTTTAACTGCACCCCGTAGTGCTGCCTCCCTTCTGTTTATTTCTGTCTGTCTATTTCTGGCTACTTATAAAACAAACTACACTACAAAAACACAACCCTTACCCCCAAACGAAAAAAACACAGGGGAGGGTCGGAACCCCGAACTCCCTGGGGGAACACATTCCTCTCCATTAGCTGATCCGAGCCCACTTCCTGTGGGACTAGGGCGGCCGCCATCGCTCCCGGATCCAGGGCCCTCCAGAACAGGAAGTAATCCAGCGAGTAGAGGAATTCATCATTCAGAGCCCCTCCACACATCTGACGGCGACATGTCGACGATTTCGAACACACACACACACAAACACACTCCGCTCCTTATCTTAGCATGGGTCTGACCTCTGCTCCTCTGGCTGTTGATAAGGGCTTACAGAGAGGATGTGCACGAGAGAGGCAGAAACATAATTAGATTATCTCTCGATCACTCTCTGCACTATAATCAGCACCTGTAAGAAAGTACATTTGATGCTGTTTGTCACAGGAAGAGGTGAGGAATCGACTTCCTGTTAGTGCCAGCTCTGGTGGGTGACCCAAGCCCTTTTTCCATTGTCACGACACAAAGATGTACATGACATACGAAACTACTTGCACCACCCAGAACAAAATGACATGTATTCTTTGGACCACAGAATTCAGAGCCGAGGTAACACATTTTGTTGTCGTCGTTGTTGAAGAAAGATTTGAAAAGTACCTCAAAACTATATTTTTACATTTACTGGAAGCATTGTGGTATAGTAGTGTTAGCCTGTACAAAACTGCCACTGTGCAGAGGGTATTCTGGGTAGTGGTTGAGTGCCCTCTGAAAATCCACTGATATAAAAACTCAATTTGATAACCCAGTAATTAATTCTATGTTATATCTGACAAAAGATAAAGGACCAATATTAAACTGCTACACTATTTTATCTTAAAAAAACAAAACAAAATTAAATGAGTCATTTTAAATTCTACAATGGAATGTAGACATCACAATATTATAATCTACTATATACAAATGGATATTCATTTTAATTTAAAGATTAATAGTGTTATTAAAGGATTCAACTTAAAGTTAGCATTGGATGAAAAGTGCAAATGAAAATTAAAAAAAAAATGCTACACTATTTTATCCAAATACATTTTAAAATAAAAGAAATAAAAATATCTATAAGAGAGGCTTTTTTTTGCCTTTAAATATATTTATTCATTTATAAATTTAATTATGTATTATCAATGACAAATAAAGTTGTTGTTTTTTTGTTTTTTTTATGAACATGTTTTATTTCATTTATGTACAATGTTTTAAAAGAAGTTTAATTTGTTAACTTTTTTCATTCATTTCATTTATTTTTTTTCCCCTTTGGGTCATCTTTAGACTTGGTTTTTACATTTACCCCCATCAATGTCAGGTGGTACTACCAAAAATTAGTACATATAATTATATTTCTCATTTTATTTCTTACCGTGCCTAAAACATAATTTTTTTGTGGTTGTGTATTTCATTCCTATTAATTCAAAATTCTTGCATTCATTTAGCTGGGTATTTATTATCATGCTGGTATGTTGCAAACAGATAATAGTCACTTCACCTCACTAAATTTTCCAACCATCATTCTGCATCCACACAGGGTGTTTTTACAGTTAGTCTGTGCCTTTGACCCTCCGGTGTTGACAGCGTGCCTGTCCCTTGCTGTTTACAAGGAGGTTCCATAAGGCTCTGGAGGTCATTTTCTTTTGTGATGTATGCACGAAGGGGTCAAAAAGTTACCCGCCCTGTACTCTGCCATACATTTCCATGCTATTCTTGATCTTTTATCAACTGAGACAAACCTTCACACTCTTTGTTTCAAGATCTTTGTTTGACGCACCAGGCTTATTCTTCATGGAATAACCTCACAATGACTTTTATTAATAGGCCTGTTTATTATTGAACTCCACCGACACAGACTCACCAGATGCTAAAAAACACCTCGCAGTCAGACTGGATGCGATTATTTTTATATCTAAGTGCCAACACCGAGGAAAACTTCCAGCCCTACGATCTCTGCCGCTTTCCACAGACTAAACCATCCGGGCGTAAAAGATGCTGTTAATCTTCTTTGACTTAGATTCTTAGACTGCTAAATTATAGGTCAGGCGCTTAACAAGTGAAGATGCAAAAATGGCTGTTTATGCGGTGGCGCTGATTTGCCTACATCGCATCCAACCGTGCTCTGACATTAAGAGATGAGGCCCTCGCTGAGGAGACTGTCTAAACAAATCAGAGGGCGTGTGAAAACAAACCAGCGTGTTTTGACTGGAGCTCGCGTGAAACGTCTCGATTCCTCTGCCTGTTTAGAAAACAATCCTCCTTCAGCAAGAAACCGTGAGGATCTGAAATCCACTTGCCTCGCGATTACAAATCCTTGTCGTGCCACTGACGGGGGTAGGTATGGGGGGCAGATGAGTGTCAGGGGTGGATGGCGAGGGTTCTTACGGAGAAGATTTTCCCTCAGTCAAACTGCACCAGAACATGAGCTGAATTTATGATCTAGCTCTTGTGGTTTGGAAGAACAGGACAGATCCCGAAGCCACGACATGGAGCTTTTTGTGTGCGGGAAGTAAGCCGTGACTTAAATCAACCAATCAAATGGCTGTCTTTTTGATGGCGAGTGAATTTATGTTATGGTTTTGGGTCTCTCAGTGTTGGTATAATGTTTTTGGAGAACGTGTCAGTTTAACCCACAGCTCGCTGTAAAGTAACTGAAACGATTAGCATTTCATTAGTGTGTGCAATATAAACTATAATGCATTGAAAAAGGTTAAAAAAGACTGCCAGTTTACAGAACTAAATCTTTAATTTCAGTTTTTCAGTTCAGTTCAGATGTCTGTTAATATGTATACTTATATATATGTGACACTGGACCACAAAACCAGTCTTAAGTCGCTGGGGTATATTTGTAGCAATAGCCAAATATTTTATACCAAAAATCATTAGGATATTAAGTAAAGATCATGTTCCATGAAGAGATAGATAGATTTGCTTTGCTTGTTTAAAGAGCTGCACAATTTGGCAATTGTTTTAAAAAATTGTTATTATATATCAGTGTGGACATAATAATAATAATTATTGTTATTATTATTATTGATTATGAAAATACTAAGATAATAATAATATAATTTTACATTACAGCTGTAAAATTATAATACTAATATTTAGAGCTGTCTTAATTTCTTCATTTTCGAACATCAAACCATAGAATACATAAATAAAATATTTATCCTAGAAGTGGTGCATTCATTTTAAGTAATTTTTACAGTAAATTAACTGATCCTTATTTATATATATATATATATATATATATATATATATATATATATATATATATATATATATATGTATATATATATATGTATATATATATATATTTTTTTATTTTATTTTTTAAATCATAACATTACTGCTAATGCTGTTGACTGAGCAGTGTTATTCTTTTAGAAAAGGACTATAAAGCCAAAGGATGGTGGAGATGAACGAGCGGTGTGCTAAATGCTTGACGGATGGGTCCTGCCTTGTCTCCAATTGACCGTTTGACATCAGCGATGTGAGGCTTGTGTCAGTAACGTGGCGCTAATGGCAGCCTAAGCTACGGTTCCTGACTGAGCAATCTATTAGCGCCTAATCGCCACTGCCATATATCCTGAGCGATCCAGCTTTCCTATGCATCACAGTGTGTGTGTGTGTGTGTGTGTGTGTGTGTGTGTGTGTGTGTGTGCGCGTGCGTGTGTGCGGAAACAAAATCAGCCATCCTGAAACGGCCATCTACAAGCATCTTTTTTTAAACCCCATCCTGGCTCCGGAATAGATTTTAATGTGATTTAATTCCATCTAAATGGGCCAGAACTATTGATTTCAATTAAAAAAATGAAAACACGGCTATTAAAGAGAACGGCTACTCATGTGATTTCTGTTGTAAAAAAAGGTCGACCAAGTTCTCATTCGCCAATTAAGAATAAAAACGTCAAGCCTATAACTCATTATAGTAGAGCCGCTCAGAAATGAAATAATGTCAGAAGAGGAAGCGCCCCTGAAAACCAGTACAGTTTGTCCATGCACAATGCAGTCAACAGATGTCCATTTTTACTTAAATCACTCATTTATTTGTACTCACTTGCAGTATTGAGATGAAACTCTCAGCTATAAACACAGCGTTCCTTACACAGGCCATCAGGAAAGATGGATAACTCCACTTCCTCATATTATGTCGTAGCGCTCTGACATTTGTCAACAGAGGAAATGTAGCTATTTCCTTCAACAGGCCGAGATACATGTGTGTCATCATGTGGGCCTTTGAACTTCTTTATTGTTTGGATGGGATCCTTATCTTCCACTCATAAGCAGTTCTCCTCGATTAGAGATGTCCAGAGAGACTAGAACATGGGAAGCTAATGAGCTAGTCAAAGATCCACCACAGGATCCTAACGCAACGAGTACGACTGGATAAGAGGCCAAAATCTCCGGGTTTAACCTTCTGAAGGGTCACTCGATAAATTCCAACTAAACAATTCCTCCCGTGTCCGCTAATCAATACAGACCGCAACACACTTCCCAGTGCCACCATGGCATAGTGCGAGTGTTTTGTTTTATTGCTGTTTATTTTTCACTTTCATTGCATTTTCCATCTCTGCTTCCCTTAAGGAGAAACAGGAGGAGGTGGTAGACCCCAGGCGGAGAGCAATTATTGAAATGGGACCCAGGTGGCCTGCTATCGGTCTTGCCATTTGAGCAAGGCGGCAATGCCTTGAAGGCTAATCGATTAGCGCTCTCATGAAAGCAGCGTTGTGACCCTTGACCCCCCGGATAAGCTTCCTGTCTGACAGCTGACATGGGGAGTGCTTTACTTGACTGAATTAGAAATCTGCAGCGTTTCTCTTTTTTGATTTCTCTGCGTTTCTTATTACACCTCGAGGAGGTGGAAGGGTTGGACATGTCTTCTTTTTGTTCAAGTATGAATGTGAGGCAAAAAGAGCGCGACTTCCTTTAGCACTTAATCTCAATCGATGAAGGGTATTTGATGTTGAAGTTGTGCGAGGTGTTTCGAGCTAGACGTCCCAAGAGGCGTCGCCGTCCCCTGAGCTAATATGCTTTGTTTTGATCTTACACTCTTGTTTTTCTCTGAAGTCAACAAAGAAATGGCCCCACAATACGCCTAAACAATGTCATCACGCAACAGAAATAACAGACAATAACAACAATGATAACTGTCTTGGACAAACAAAGCCAAGTCTTAAAAATTTGGTTAAAGGGACATAATCTTTAATCTTCCATGTCAATTTACATAAGCTCCTTTGTGGCTTTATCGAGTATCTGTGCAAATAACTCCTGAATATGAATGGGATATTACACTACAGCTGCTGTCAGAGTCAGGCAAAACAACTGATATGGGATATATGAATGAAAACACTGACACAACACACTTCACACATTACATGATTACTCAGAAACACAGCTCACATTAGGGACTGAAAAAATAATCAAAGATAATAATTGATACATATTTTATAATTTAAAAAATATATATTTAAACAAATGATATATAAATAATAATACATTTATATAAACTTATTTATACATTAAAATAAGGACTGTAGTTGATCTATTTTTAGGCAGTGTAGAAATAATATATGAATGGTCTACTTTAAATTTTTATTCTAAACTAATTTGCAAAACTGAATCCAAATAAACACAGTTTTTGCTAATGAACTTTATGGTCAAATAAAGAGCACATTCAAATCAGCGCAAAGTCCACTGTCTTCATTTACGTCATATGACCAATCACACTGCAAATATATTGTGAATATTTGATAAACAGCCCAGCCTGGCTGCAGGCCCTCTGTCTTGGTGGCTCAAGTGCATTCATGATTTACGCCCATCGTCTCAGGGGCATGTTTGTTGTTGTACAGCCGTCTTGCGTGTTGCTGGGGACAACCAAGACGATGAATAAGGCCATCGATCAGGGCAGCTGGCGCGGAGGGAGCAGAGGCCCGCAGAGGGACAACAATGCTGTGCGCGGCGGGACTCTTCCTGGAGCGCTTTGCAGGGGAAGTCGTCTGTCGAACACCCTCCAAGCCCGATCGCCGGACAGACCTGTCGAACAGGAAAAGCCCACTGATCTACACAAAAGGTCCGACGGCACGGCCAGACACATGACATCATCTCCAATCATGGATAGTCCTGAACGCCCCCTGATGAAGACGCTGAAATGAGATGCTAATGGCGTTCTCTCTTCATCCCCGTCTCAGATTTGTTTACAGACACTGCCAGTCAGATCGTGGTGGGGTGGCGAGGGTGCGAGCTGAATGCATTAAAGTTGGCCCAAACAGCAGGAGTGGCAGCTGTGGCGGACTCCAGGCATTCTTCCTTTCATTGTGACTCAGTTGTAGGAGGGAAGCGCCCGAGGACATGAAGCTGTGCGGCTCGCATGGCACCAAAAGAGGAGGGCACCTTGTGTTCGTATCCTGCCAATATGAGCTCTTGAAATATATCCCAAGCTTTTTAGTTTTGAGTGGTTGCGGCTACCCTGGACTGGCATTTGAAAAACAAAAGCACATAAACATAAGAGGAAAATGAAAGAGTGCTTGGTCACAGTGTTAAAAGAGAGAGGTCAGATTGACTTGCCACCAGTCTGCTCTCGTTTTAGGGCATTGTCACCACAGGGCCTGGCATGTAATTGGTGGAAAGAGGTTTTATATATTCTTTTTATCACGTGGTGGCGGTCGATAAGCCAAGTATCTGCACAGAAAGTGCATGCAAGAATGTGAGGTCCAATTCCTTGAGACATGTTCTCTTCCTTTTGTACAGTAATGTGTTGTATTTCCAAGAAAGATAATATTTGGTGTGAAACTTTGAAATTTGATTTAGTAGAAAAAAGAAGGCAAAGAAAAGATCATTACAGCAGGGATATATCTGGTATATCTGGATATATCTGGTATATCAGTTATCGGCCGATATGATTTTAAGACTTATTAGAATTGGTATGTAATTGATATTTATGAATGACTATGAATGATCATTTCACCTATTCTTACAGTTAGATCACCCTTGCTGTCACCTAAAACTGGAAATAATTAGCAAATATAAATACTCACTTTTCAATACGTAATATTGTGCTGCCTAAATTTACTTGTAGCACTAAAAAATTACTTTTTTGTGTTTCATTTTCAACTTACAAATTAATATAAACTGTATACATTTTATTATCTGGAATTTTTATTTTATTTTATCTGGCATTCTTATTTTATTTGATGTATTTATTTAACATAGTATAAATTAATATATTTATTTATCAGTTTCCAGCCATAACATAAAAATTGCTTTCAGGATATCAATATCAGGCAGAATTTTAATATTAGTGCATCTCTGACGAATTTGATTTTTTTTTTTTTTTTTTTTTTTGCATCAATAAAACATACACAATAGAACATTTGGGAAACGACCCAAGCAGGACTCAAACTCTGGTCACAGGCATGCAAGCACCACTGTACAACACGTCAAAGGACACGCCACCAACTAAGACCATTCGTCAAGAAAACTCTTCACAGAATGCATTCGTCACAAAATGCACATTATTGTTATTATTCAAAATGCAAGTGAGTGACAAATTAATCTGACATGATTTAAAATGTTAAAATGACTGAAAAAAAAAATATTTTTTTTTATATATATATATATAATAATATATATATTCAAAAACCATCACAAAGCCACCACACACTTAGAAGATGATTCTCTGCTTGGTCTGTGTCAAGAGGTTGTCTGAGAGAGGCAGAGATCAAGAGAGAGATGAGCAATCTTCCACAGAGATGACTGCGGTGTCGGCTGCCTGTTAATTACCCAGCGGTAAAGCGGTCCAGACAGACTAACACACGGAGTCCCCCACCCTGAACCAGTGGCTCATTCTAGAGCTCCAGGCTGGCTCGCTCCTGCTCATCCTTACACACTTTAAAGAGTTTTCTTCACCCAATGAGGCCATCAAAAGGACCAAGAAATCTATCATATTATAGGCCATGGAGAGCTTGATAAAACAATATTACGCCTGGGTTATGCTTTTTAAGTAAGCTATGTTACAATGTGGTTCTAGCTGAGAAGAATCCAAATAATGTGAAGCAACAGGAAAACAAGTGCGTATGTAAGCTCAATAGAAGCTTTTACAGTTCATGTGAAACATTATTCATGAGACGTTTTATTTCTGTTTCTTCAATTTTGGGATTTATTTTTATTAAAACAAACTGATGTCAATGTTATATAAAGACCATATTAAAACTTGTAACCTCTTTTTTTTACAATTTCTATTTTGTTACTTTTCAAATGACTATTTTTAATGGATTTTATTACTTTATGCTTGTCAAATTGGAATTATAATGTTAAAAAGTATGATCATCTTAACAAAGGCAAAATCCCTCTCAATATTTAATGTCAGATGATTTACATCCATTTTTAAATATGACGATTATACGAAATATATGAGATGTGATGTATTATGAAAAAGTTGAATTCATTTGTGAACTCATTTTAAATTTGTTGATTTATTTTTGAACAAGATTTTCTATTGTGCGTTATTTCCAATCAAGAGTACACAAAACGTCCCTATATTTGGAATCCATAAAATGCTGGGTATTAAATTATCCTTAGCAAGACACACACACAAAAAAGTCAATCATGTTATAAAATGTTAAACATGTCATGTCCACCCTGTCATTTACATCACAGAATGCTATTGAGCACAATAGATAATTTGAGATGTGGTGGAAATGACTGCATGGAAATGATGACTTTAAAAAATGAAAAATGACAAAAAGTAAGAGAAATTCTACTGTGATGTACATTCATGCAGATCAAACAGAATATCCTGTGTTTCAAAAGTTTATTTTTTTAAACAGCCATATAGCCTACACTAAAAATGGTGTAGGACTTCCTTTGAAATAATTTTCACTCAGAAGCTGCTAATAAATGTCACAAATGATCACAAAGAAATTGCAAGTAACACACGGGGCCCTATTTTAACGATCTAAATGCAAAGTGTACAGGTGCACTCAGGGCATGTCCAAATCCACTTTTGCTATTTTAACGACGGAAAAACGGTTGGCCCGCCTGGCGGATGGTCTAAACAGGTTGTCCCTATTCTCTTAGTGAGTAATGGGTGTTTTTTGGGCGTAACGTGCAATAAACCAATCAGAGCCTCATCTTCCATTCCCTTTAAGAGCCAGTTGCGCTCGTGCCATGACAGATTTGCTATTTACACGGCGGAATTTGGCAAGCTCAAAGACAGAACGCGTCTCCGAGACGAAACGGAGCTGTTCGTGTGCAAGCAAATAGCCTAATTCTGATACATGCGATGACTATCCATTATGACATGTAGGTATATATATATATATACTTATATATATATTTAGCCTACAAAAAAAATCTTATGGATTACAATCCTTTAATTTTTAATATTTGGCATGTTTGTGTGCTGCTGTGCGTCCCTGTGTTTAATAAGCAGCTGTACGCTCTTTAAATAACAAAGAAAAAACATTGCGCCAGACTTTAGACCAGGTTTGAGCTGGTCTATGACACAGTCTATCTTCAGCTCCTTAAAAAAGCAATGTGCCAGCAATTTTTTAGACCAGCACGCCCATAGGCACAAAAATGAGTGCAATTGCATTTGTTAATTAAACGACGTGGTGCTGGACAGGAAGATGCGAAAGGCGCCAGACTGAAACTAGCAAACACACTTGCTCTGCGCCTTGCGTCGCATTGCGCCAGGTGTATGATAGGGCCCATGGAATTAAAAGTGAATTTTTAAATTTCTTTGAATTTCCTTGTAAAACATACTCCAATAATATTTACATATATGTTTACATGTTTGAAAATCACTTTTAGCATTGTATATAGCTTTAATATACATATTATTTATGATGCACTTTGTACTATTTGGAAATTTGTCCTTGTCTCTATATAAGTTGGATAATATTGTATTCTGCGAGAAAAAGAGGGCATGTTTTATCATGCAACATCACTTTGACGGCATGAGCTCTCTTTCCTGGCAACCCTTACCACTCGCTTCCTCCTGAAGGTAGTGCCGTAAAAACATACCGAGAGACACACACACACGCATTCCTTTAGGGTTGGCGGCGCCCTGGTCTTCCAGCACCCCACCGCCTGACTTTGATGGGCCGACCGTGTGTACGCAGCCATCCGTTAAATCTGACAAGGTTTGCGTTTTTATTCAGACCCTGCTATTAATAATGAAGTGATGCATGACCACCACATCCAGAGCCTTCCCCCACTTTTAGATTCTCTCAGTGCAGCCCGGAGTGCTGACTCGCTAACCAATATCTACACCTTGTTTACATTCTCAGCGCGACCAGTTGGCTTGAACTCGCCTGCAACCTGTATTAATAACTGTTATGGGTCTGAAGTTTCCCCACCGACTGAGATGTTGAACTCTGGAGGCTGGAAACTTTTTGGGGAGGAATTCACCAGGGGCTAGGGTCTAGTTCTGCAAGTGACGGTGAAGCTGCAAACTGCCTGTCAATCATCGTTCCCCAACGTTCCCAGAGGGTTTTCTCTTACAAAAAAGCTAAATCGAGGAAGAAGGCAAGTAAAAAGAATTTCAGGGCTATATTGGACCTACTAGCTGGAGGCGCTGGCACTGAAGCTTATTACATAAATACACATTTCCAGACACCTCCAGGGTGGAGAATAATAAGGCCACCTCGATGTCACCTTCCTCTTAACATAACTGCAAAAAAGCACAGGTATCTGCAAGAGGACACCAACTGGTGGAGATGAATATACAGGGGGCTTCCGTCTGCTCTTTCATGACTTTATCATTTTATCTGCAGAAGAATGGCTTGTGTGCACAAACAAAACAGTCAAGACTGACAGCTACCGCGGCATCCTCCATCATGCCCTGCCTGGATGGTGACAGTCAACCCATTCCCCAAGGTCCAGCTGTCCCCAGACCCCCGCTGTCACTGCGAGACCAGACCGGTACCAAAAGACCAGTCGTCGACCCGAGACTACCAGAGCAAGCAAGTGGATCATACCCCTTTGGAGCCTCCTGTCAAAGTCTGCAAAGTTAAAATCTCAAGTGTCATCTGGCGCACTTCCCTCTAAAGTGATGGAGGAGCAGGCAGTATGGAAATTAATGGCACATTGATGGACAGCCATCTTTAGAGCGGCCTTTTGAAGTCCTGACTGCACGGAGAACTGTCTGAGCAACGCTTCAAAAGTGTGATTTCAAAACAGCCCTCCTTGCGGCAGCAAAATATGGCAGCGATGTTTACACAGAGTTCTGCTAAATTACGTTAGAAAAAAAAAAACAGAGCAAGGAATGTTTACCACTTACCAGCCTAATGAAATTACATGTGCACAGGCTCACACACACGCAGCCTCGCGATGGGAAATTATATGTGGCCATTACACCGGGAGGGGTGAGGGACGTGTCTGAATCTGTCTATTGAGCAAAAGGGTAGTTGGGTTTCCTGGCCAACAGCGTCCATTTCATTTTAATGGCATTGCTAATGCAAACTCACCGGGTCGGGCGCTGGGTGGTGATTTGGGAACCGTGGGGTGGGGGATACACAGCAGCTCATTCATGGATACGTGGACTCTCAGGTCAGGTAAAGAGAGGGGTGTTCTGGCAGTGATATTAATGACCATTAAGTGAGAGTAGCTCTTTGCATTGGCACCTAAATCCAAACCACAGTTTTATCAGCCAGTAGATGCAGTAGATGTTCCTACTTGTGCTCACAAAAAAGTATTGTGGCCACATAGTGGCGGTATCGAATGGTAATACCATGGTACTTTGGCGTGATTGTATATGGTACAATTATAAGTGCGCTACTGTTCAAAAGTTTGGGGTCTGTAAAACTTTTTATTGTTTTTGAAAGAAGTCTCTTATGCTCACCAGGGTGTCGTTTATTTGATAAAAAATTAAAATAAAATTATATTAAATAATCAATATGAAATATGAAATAGTGTTAAAACAATGTAAAAATGTATTCTATTGTAATATATATTAATATTCCTGTGATGTAAAGTTGACATTTTTGCATCCTTTCCCCAGTATTCAGTGTCACATGATGCTTCAGAAATCATTCTAATAAGGTGATTTGTGCTAAAGAAACATTTATTATTATCCCTTTTGATCAATTTAATGCATCTTTGATGAATAAAAGTATTAATTAATTTAAAAAAAAAAGTCTTACTACATGACAATGATAAATCTTTAGTTTAAAGCACATATGCCAAGTTTGATGTATCCTTTATATTCATGCTGATTTTCAAAAATTTCGATACCATTCAATTTAATGACTATTTTATAAATGGTATATCCATCAAGGTAAACTGACATATTAAACACATTATGTTTTTATATATATATATATATATATATATATACAGTACAGACCAAAAAAACAGACCAGCAAAAGGTAGCTATTTTGAAGAACCTACAATATGACATATTTTCATTTTTTCACACTTTTTTTGTTATTTATATAATTCCACATGTGTTAATTCATAGTTTTGATGCCTTCAGTGTGAATCTACAATTTTCATAGTCATGAAAATAAAGAAAACTCTTTGAATGAGAAGGTGTGTCCAAACTTTTGGTCTGTACTGTAAATATATATATGTACAGTATGTATGTATGTATGTATGTATGTATGTATATATATATATATATATATATTATTATATTTTTAGCTGATTTAACAGTTGACACTATCTAGCCAAACCTACCCCACTGGTTTTTACAGTACATGTTACTCCAAGGTACTTCATGCTACATGCCTTTAAAAGATGATAAACAAACAAACAAACAAACAAAAAATCAATAAAGGTATTTTTGCAGACAAAGACAAAGACCTGACATTTCACACATACCGCTCTTTCCACACTGGCTGTTGTAGTGGGCTGATTGCCCAGTGCATAATGGGGGGGCTGGTTACGCACAGGGACACAGGGACACATCTGTGTGCATCATATCCCGGGGCAAGGCCATTTCTCCATAACACTTCTTCAATTCCAGTCCTTATAGCTCCAAGAGGTTGGCTCAGGAGAACTGTGTGTGCATGCCGCCCCTTTAAACACCGCCTCAGGGCACTTGGTTAGGCCCACCGCAGAGAAACACTAGGTGCAAATGTAAAGGTACTGGGTTTGGTTTGTCTGTTTTTATGGCAGTTAATTCACAAACAAGCCATTCAAAACTGCTTTAGTTGGGAGTTTGTAATTTTGTAATCAAGGAACAGATTACAAGTTTGCCATATTATAGTTGAATTTTTAAAAATGAGTGAAAAAAAACTCTATTGTGTGAGAATTATGCTCGGGTGGAATCTGGGGGCTTATCGTGAATTAGCATCAAATGTAAATGTTGAGCTTTCTAATGATGGAAGGTGCAAAAAGGGATTCAAAATAGGATAAATGAATAAAACATCTTCAGTTCTTCCTCTCTCTCTTTCTTAGTTTTTTTTCCTCTTTCTCTCTGACACAAAGTCAATGGCATGAATAATTCACTGCTCTCTCTCGCTCTCTCTCTCTCAGAGCCACGGGTGACCTTTCCCCACAGGAAGTGGAATCGAAACACAACAATGGGCCCCAAGCACAGGGGGATCCCAGCTAAGGAGACACTCAAAACACAGCGGGGATACAGAGAGCTTGCGGATCCCGTACATTATACATTAATAAATTATTCAGTTACAGTCCCTAAAATTCACATTGAATAAATACAGCCACCCACATGCTAGACGGGGAAGACCAACAGAGAGGCTCCGGTCCAGATTGGCCCCAACATCAAACTAAGCAGAAGTCTAAATTACTGCTCTGAATTGTAGGCTAGTGTTTTAGTCTGAATAGAATTATTTAATAATAAGTAGCTTACAGATTTAGTAGTATAATTCTGCAATGCAAAACAAACAATGGTGCCAGTTTTGACTAAGTAGAGGAAACTAAAAGTATTAAATTGAAATTTAAATTAAATTCTAAAATATCATATGTATCATATTTAAAATAATTTCATAACTATTTAATATATGAATATATTTTAACCAATATGCATAATTTATTAAAAAGTGCAGTTTTTTTTCTTCTAATATGTCTGGACTTGTATAATTTGTTCAGAAGTCATGATAGTAATAGCATACTATCAAACAACTCATCATGCAATTTCTGTAGTATACAGTATATATACTATGCACAGTGTGCATACTTTTGCATAGAATATCTGAGTTACCTGTTAACTGAATGTGCCGCTTGAAAACACAGAGCACTGTGGGGAATATTGTCTCCAACAATGCAATACAAAAAAATCTGACCTTCCATTTTACAATGTTGCAGAAAAACTGGAAGTGAAATTATTTAGTAATTGAAAAACAAAAATGGATTAAAGTGCAAAATATCATAAAATGCAATATGATAATTATATGCAACTTGTTGAATTAAGTATGCAACATTATAGATCATGTGACAACAATGTAACATACTTGCGTCTGAATCATTAATTGTTGAATGCATAATGCATAGTTTCACAAGCTACTTTTAAAATAGAATTATGCATGCAATACATACATTTTTATTTTAGTAAATAAAGTAAATAGAAATTGAGACGTAAACAGACTGTAAATGAGTGTCTGAGGAATAATCGCCACCTACAGAGAAAGAAATCTAATTAAAATATCATTATATGGAAAAACATGTTGACAACAAGCTGCATGTCTCGCACACTTTTTTCTTTTGCACCTGCAAACAAGTATAGCAGAAAGAAGGAAGTGACATCAAATGCCTTAGGAGTGGTCCATCCTGTCTGCCATTATGAGCTCAGGTCAAAATCTCATTTAGCAGGAAGCCCTGATCATCAGAGCTCCGATGTTCACACACTCACGCAAACACGCAGAACACCTTACCACAGTAAACAACCATTCCCAGTGCAACATGAGCTCAACATACTCTCAGGAATAAGACAAATCTCTGAAAATGAATTGCAAACATCTATCTCTCATACAACCCGAATTCCGGAAAAGTTGGGACGTTTTTTAAATTTTAATAAAATGAAAACTAAAGGAATTTCAAATCACATGAGCCAATATTTTATTCACAATAGAACATAGATAACATAGCAAATGTTTAAACTGAGAAATTTTACACTTTTATCCACTTAATTAGCTCATTTAAAATTTAATGCCTGCTACAGGTCTCAAAAAGGTTGGCACGGGGGCAACAAATGGCTAAAAAAGCAAGCAGTTTTGAAAAGATTCAGCTGGGAGAACATCTAATGATTAATTAAGTTAATTGATATCAGGTCTGTAACATGATTAGCTATAAAAGCTTTGTCTTAGAGAATGCAGAGTCTCTCAGAAGTAAAGATGGGCAGAGGCTCTCCAATCTGTGAAAGACTGCGTAAAAAAATTGTGGAAAACTTTAAAAACAATGTTCCTCAACGTCAAATTGCAAAGGCTTTGCAAATCTCATCATCTACAGTGCATAACATCATCAAAAGATTCAGAGAAACTGGAGAAATCTCTGTGCGTAAGGGACAAGGCCGGAGACCTTTATTGGATGCCCGTGGTCTTCGGGCTCTCAGACGACACTGCATCACTCATCGGCATGATTGTGTCAATGACATTACTAAATGGGCCCAGGAATACTTTCAGAAACCACTGTCGGTAAACACAATCCGCCGTGCCATCAGCAGATGCCAACTAAAGCTCTATCATGCAAAAAGGAAGCCATATGTGAACATGGTCCAGAAGCGCCGTCATGTCCTGTGGGCCAAGGCTCATTTAAAATGGACTATTTCAAAGTGGAATAGTGTTTTATGGTCAGACGAGTCCAAATTTGACATTCTTGTTGGAAATCACGGACGCCGTGTCCTCCGGGCTAAAGAGGAGGGAGACCTTCCAGCATGTTATCAGCGTTCAGTTCAAAAGCCAGCATCTCTGATGGTATGGGGGTGCATAAGTGCATACGGTATGGGCAGCTTGCATGTTTTGGAAGGCTCTGTGAATGCTGAAAGGTATATAAAGGTTTTAGAGCAACATATGCTTCCCTCCAAACAACGTCTATTTCAGGGAAGGCCTTGTTTATTTCAGCAGGACAATGCAAAACCACATACTGCAGCTATAACAACAGCATGGCTTCGTCGTAGAAGAGTCCGGGTGCTAACCTGGCCTGCCTGCAGTCCAGATCTTTCACCTATAGAGAACATTTGGTGCATCATTAAACGAAAAATACGTCAAAGACGACCACAAACTCTTCAGCAGCTGGAAATCTATATAAGGCAAGAATGGGACCAAATTCAACAGCAAAACTCCAGCAACTCATAGCCTCAATGCCCAGACGTCTTCAAACTGTTTTGAAAAGAAAAGGAGATGCTACACCATGGTAAACATGCCCCGTCCCAACTATTTTGAGACCTGTAGCAGAAATCAAAATTGAAATGAGCTCATTTTGTGCATAAAATTGTAAACTTTCTCAGTTTAAACATTTGCTATGTTATCTATGTTCTATTGTGAATAAAATATTGGCTCATGTGATTTGAAAGTCTTTTAGTTTTCATTTTATTAAAATTTAAAAAACGTCCCAACTTTTCTGGAATTCGGGTTGTAGAAAAGCTGAGGTTTGCTCTCAGTCGCAGACTTTCAAATGAGAACTCGATCTGAACTCATTCATGCGGCTTTAAAAATAGTTAATTCATTGCGAGATTCTTAAAGTACAGTAGACTTAAACATGAACTAAGTCCAGGGTTAATGAGCCACCTAAAATCTGTTCCTCTACTTCAGATGCTAATAGGAAAGCTAAAGAGGCTGACTGATTGACAGCTGAATTCAGACAGCTTGATTGACAGCTCTCACACACACTTAATCGTCTGTTTCGAGGCAGTGAGGGAGACGAGAATTCTGAGGGCACACTTTAGCTACTGATAACTTTTGCGCAATGCAAGGAAGTGATACTGTATCTCAGCAGCAAAAAAACTCAAAAGATTTGCTCAATAGAAACCAAATAAAACAGCATCGAACAGCAAGAAGGAAGAAAAAACCATGAAAGAAAGAAAGTGAGCTGATGTTTTAGTGAAAAGTAAGTTGAGACAGAGAGAGATGGACACGCTCACATGCAGACAAACGCGCACGCTGCTTTAGGGGTCAACCAGGCGCATGATAGGATTTTCGGCAGAGAACTAGAAGTCGTTAACCGTATATTAACTTGGAGAGGTAGGGGGCGACACTGTTATTATCGTCTTTCCTGGCTGGGATTAAGTGGCCCACACGCAGGCTGTCACAAAGAGCTGGCACTGAGAACCTCACAGCGCTACACTGACAAGCAGACACATTCGAACAAACCACGGATATTCGCCTCTTTCTCTCCTTTCACTCCTTGCTGATTTCTGCCACTCTTTCTCACACTAGCCACTAAAAGCCTTTTTTGCATTTCTTCGTTCTTCAATAGGCCAATCTGGATTGGATTAATTCAACAATGGTCGCCTCAGCCTAATTTGAGACAATCGTGTGCTGGGTCATAGATAGGGCTAATGAAACCATTAATGTCACAGTAGTATCCTGCTGGTGTGGTCTGAACTATACTCTCAGACGATTGCTTCATAAAGTATTTGGGCACTTAAGGGGCACCTGAATGAATGTCTTGCATTAGAACACATCTGTAAACAAATGATGGACAGAACTAATGATTTTAACAGGAGTTCGCAAAGGAGTAACCACAGGTATAGTACAGCACATGAATTATAAACATGATAATGTTTGATAACCAGGCAGGGGGAGTTTTTAAATCTAATTCCATATCATATGAACTAGCCACCAGTTCACAAAAACATTAAATAGTAACGATGATATATTAAGTCGCAATTGAGAGATATAGACCCAACTTTCAGAAATAATGCCAAATTTAGTGTGAAATTACAGTACGTTAAAATTATGAAAAAATAAAAGTGCAATAACAGTTACAAGCCACGGTGAGATATAAAGTCGCAATTACAAATATATGCATATTACCTTTTTTTTTTTTTCATTTAATTTAATTTAATTTTATGCTAAAATTGCACACTTCACCTTTAACATGCTTCTTCTTTTTTAAATGTTTTGCTTGTAAAGTGCTTTGGCTATCTTTCTTTGAAATAAGTGTCACATAGTTTGATTTTTTTTATCAACACTGAATTATTCCTAAATGTATCCAAATTTGCAAAAAGCAACATCAGACCTAAAATATTGTAAACATTTTACTTGATCATATTTCTCACAAAAATAAAATAAAAAATCATTCGGCGCAAGTTATATATAAATGACATTTTAATTCATTTTTTAACTCTAAGGCAAAAACAGGTAAAAAAGTTACTTTTTCAGATTTCTCGCAAAAAGAATCACGATAATGCACAGCAAGCTAATGTGATTTGAGATCTATTTTGCCTGCACGCCGTGAACTTTTAGCTTAGAGCTGCACTTTTTCAGCAGGCCATTAAATGTAAAATTCAAGGGCATGGTGACCCATTTCCCTCCATCAGCTCTGCGAATGTTGTTTTGGTTAGAGAACAGAGATCCAGATGTTGAGCTCTGAGCGCTGAGAGTCAAGCCAGCCAAGAGGGGCTGAGAACCGACTCTTGTCTTGAGGGTACAGGAAGTCCCACGGTATCCACGGGAACTTTCACATTCCATTCTTCGCCGGCCCTCTGACAGCTTCTGACATCCCTCAGCGTGGGCTCACAGCATCACCGCGAGAGCCCGTGCGATCCCAGAGTGGATAGAGAACTACTTCCTCTGAGAGGGGAAGATGAAACATCTTAAGGCCTATGACAAGTAACTTCTGGTGGTGCGTTTGAGAAAACACACACCCGTTCTTGTACCCCTCTTGCGCCAGAGGATCTAACATCACAGATACAATAGGCGACCGGTAAGTGGAGAGGTTTGAAACAGGCCGACAGGAAAGCACTTCGATTGACATGCTACCATCCATCATGTAAAGCAAGTACACAGCTCCCTTTGAATAAAAATAAAAGGTTTAGGTTTCTCCTAACGCTAATTTTAGGGACACGGCTACTTATACAAGGCTTTTTTGGCACCCTGTACATAAACAGAAGTGAGATGGGAGGGTCTGGATTAAAATGAGACGTGAACAATAGACGTCCAGGGCTGCAGGGGTTGGAGTGGAGGAAGGTGGGGGGTGGAGGGCCTGAACTGAAAGTGATTAAACCGAGAGAAAGAAAGGAGAAAGTGAGGAGGCGTCTATTAGATGTCAGTGTGCTTTGTGCCCATGTCAATGAGATGGGATTAAAGTATTGGAAATAATCTTACAGAGCCGATGAAAGGTCAGTCCGGGAGAGGGACAGGCCGAGAGGAACATATGGCCCAGCTGAGGAGTCGCTAATGTTATACAGCATGTTAGACACACACACACATACATGAATGCATGAGGGAGCGGTTCAAATAAAACAAATAAAGAGATCCAGATAAATAATGAATCGTTCTATATGTGGCGTAAATCGAAGCGCCCAGTGGAGGTCATTACGAATTCTGTGAGCGGTTATGATTTGTGGTATTTCCCCTGCCTGTGCGAATAAATCGAAAGAACTAACGACAACCTGCAGTCGGGCGATTCGGTCAAATATATCCATCGATAAATGCCGAGGGTGGATATTGTTTGTTTACAGATGTTGTTTGCAATCCCGAATCTTAGTAAATATGAAATTAGTTGTTTTAACAGCATAATAAGGGTTCATTAGTGTTTTTAACACAGATTTGGATTAGCTGTGTTCTTTGCGTATCTAATTAGAGCATCACTCTCAATGCAAAACAAGCAGAATTAGCCATAGCCAGACTAATTACTGGTGTGAAATCAAATCGGCTCGTTGAAAGAAGTGCGCGCTAATGAGCCCTTATTAACCAAGCTAAATAACTCAGAGGGAAAAGGCGGAACTCGGATTTATTTTTCTTTAGGTTACGCATTGAGGAGAAATAATAAGTCATAATCAAGACGCTGTCATTGAGCTTGTGAGAAAATGTGTAGCTGCCAAGAATACATACCAAAATTAGATTGTTTTCTTCTTTTTTTCCCCACCTTTTTATTTATTTTTTTGTTCTTTCCTGCATGACCCATTTCTCTGGGCTGCAGAAACATGCGACGAGAGATCAGGAGTGACACAATCAGATCAGATCACAACATCCAAACACTTTCACCTTCATGAAAAAAAAAAAAGATTTTATATGCTAAGAAATATATGTGGGAGGATTATTAAGTGGGTAGGACGGAGGGAAAATTTGCTGCACAAATGCATCACAATTCTGCACCAGTGCAGAAAGATTCATAAATTGTAGTTTGAAAAGAACAAATATGCAGGACAAACAATACAGATATATATAAAAATGTATATCTGTATGCTTAAATGATAACACAGAGGTTTGATATATGCCATGTCAAGTCACATTTACACATTTTCTAATGTAGAACAACAGTGTTATAAATGCTATATATATATATATATATATATATATATATTACAGACCAAAAGTTTGGACACCTTCTCATTCAAAGAGTTTTCTTTGAAAATTGTAGAGTCACACTGAAGGCATCAAGGGCTATTTGACCAAGAAGGAGAGTGATGGGGTGCTGCGCCAGATGACCTGGCCTCCACAGTCACTGGACCTGAACCCAATCGAGATGGTTTAGGGGTGAGCTGGACCGCAGACTGAAGGCAAAAGGGCCAACAAGTGCTAAGCATCTCTCGGGGAACTCCTTCAAGACTGTTGGAAGACCATTTCAGGTGACTACCTCTTGAAGCTCATCAAGAGAATGCCAAGAGTGTGCAAAGCAGTAATCAAAGCAAAAGGTGGCTACTTTGAAGAACCTACAATATGACATATTTTCTGTTGTTTCACACTTTTTTGTTATGTATATAATTCCATATATAATTCCACATGTGTTAATTCATAGTTTTGATGCCTTCAGTGTGAATCTACAATTTTCTTAGTCATGAAAATAAAGAAAACTCTTTGAATGAGAAGGTGTGTCCAAACTTTTGGTCTGTACTGTATATACACAAAAAACTTAATAGAGAACTATTATGGCTCCCTAAAACAAAACTGAAAGATGAGCTGCCGGAAGATTTGCTCCTAGTGGGAATGTAATAATTGTAGTTTTTGATGGTCTTGAAGTGGGCCTTTTCACTGCACATGGGACCAATGCACATGAGATCCTCCAGCAGGTTCATCAGCCTGTGTTCATATTGAGCCTGTGTGCTCAGTGAGGTTTAAAGGTGTATGAGTGTGTATAAGGGAGCCACAGCTGGCTCCCAAGAGTTCTGACCCGTTCTGGTCAAGTGAAGCATAAACTGTGTCGTCTACCCACAAACACGCGAGCCAGGTATGAAGGGGGCGGCAGATCTGTTGTTTCCGACCGCGGTTGGCTAAGCAGCTTCAGTCACACCTGAGTCCATTCTGCAGGAACGGGTCAGTGGCTGAAACCGAACAGCCACAACTGTCCAACTCTAAACTGTCCAACTGCTGTCTAAAACTGAAGTAAACAAGCAGAGCGGAACCGGGAATGCTGATGTAGTGGGAAACATTTTTTTTTTCTTCTCAGTGGGGTTTAATTTTCACAAATGAGCCTGAACGGTCTTTTGACAAACGTCACAAATCAACCCTGGTCTGGTCATCTGCACACAATAACTCTTGCACACCATTCCATGTGGTGTATATCAAGTCATTTCCCCCCTTCGGCAATAGATTCTCACTGAGATATACCCTTGATTTGTGGCCTTTCCCAGTGTTACGGGCAGATTATGGAAAAAAAGGCGTCTTGGGAATTTGGGAAGCTGCATATATTCCAGCAAGGGCCTTTTTAGGCAGACCAAATGAAACGTGATTCAGTGCTGATTTTCTTCAAATAGGCTAAGCAGCTCTTGATATGTTCACCTCGTGTGCCTAAATATTGTCTCAAAGGAACGTTTAGCAATTTTCATCGAGCGTAGCAGTTGCTGCAACAATAGGAAAAAGATTATTTTGTTCAATCCATGACAACCATGACCTGTCAAAATAAATGCCATTAGACGTCGGCTAATAGCTTCCACATTGCAAAACACATAACTGCACACAGCTAGCCTAAAGCTTACAACATTAACGGCAAAGAAAACACTACCTCGAGGACTGTGAAATCTTTAGCGTCGCTAAGAATCCTATTAGCATTACTGCTAACATTATTACAACTACAGTAATGGATGCAGGAGTTTAATTTGGATTTAAAAAGACGGATGTTAGGTGAAAGAAAGCGATGCCCCGGGGAATCGAGAGAGATGGCGAGAACAGGGTATCGAGGATGAGGGGGGGCAAGGGTCTCTGGTGTCTATTGTTTTTACATGTGGGTTTGATTAAGACAGAATAAAAAGACCAAGAACACTGTCTTTTTTACTTCTTAAGGGGGGAGCAGATCTCAATTTGAAATATATACCATGTAGATATTATCTAAATTGCTTACATGTTTACTGTCAAACATGTTCTCAAGAGAAATTACTCACTGAATACTTTTAACACAAAGACTAGCCTTTGACTAAAGTCTTTAGGCCTGTAATTTACTCAGGCAAAGATAGCAATAAAAAGCACATTAATATCAAGTGCTTGGGCACAGCCAATCCTGAACCCACAACAAAAAGAACATGGCGAAAAAATAGCAGCCAAAGAAACAACATGACAGAGCATTTAACCAACAAGTGACTCCGACGAGACGGCCGTAGGACTCCAGCGTCTCAGTGTCCTGAGAACTGCTTCAAAAGCGACGTCAACCACAGTTTTCAGTGGCATGACAATAACAATGAAAGTATCAAATGTTTTCAGGCACACAAACAGTATCAGGAAGAGTTTCCTACCTGTCGATGATGACGGGATCCGAGGGTGTCTCGTTGCGGTTCCCGCAACTCTTTTTGTCACAACAACGACTGAAAACAAAGAAAATATCAGTTTAAATTAGACATCCTATGTCACAAAAACCACCACCTTGTCTGTTATTTTAGCAAGTCATATTTTCATGTCTTTGTATTTTGTCGATTAAGTTTTATGCACAGTTCTGTTATAGAACACTTTGACAAAGAAAAACACTCAATGTTAGAACCTAAATGTTAGTGCTTAGATATGCAAGCTGGACTAGATTTTATCTCAAAAGTCAGATAGTTAAAGGGGAGGGGTTTAAACAAGGTCTCGGTGACATCACTCAAAAAGGAAAGTCGTTTCAGAGGCTTAAAATTGAATAGATGAAGGACCGTTTTACTTCTGAATAATTTTAACCGATGAATCTTGCACAATAGCATGTATAAAGAAAGCAATTAGAGTCAATCTTTGATGTCTTGTTGACCTAAAAGCTAAACTGTAACTCTATCGCCACCTTGTGTATTGGAGTTTGTTTCCGCCACATTAACACGTTAAGCACTTTCAATGCCACTGCTAGACCTTCTCTGTATTTGCATAGGTGATAAGGGTTTAGCAGACTGACGAGAGGAGAATTTAAGGTGTGCGAGGGGCTTCAGCAGTGGTTTGGAGACCATCGGCATCACATTTCCACCGCACAGATGGCAGGAGGACACTGAATAAGGGCTGGGGACAAAACTGTCACGTGACACCCCTGGCATTGTCCTTCCCCCTTCAGTTTTTCTTCCTCCCACAACTCTCTCTGCTTCCACCCTCCCGCCTCACGGTTTCTCTTGTTACCTCATTCCCAGCTCCCTATTTTCTCCATCGACACAGTTTTTAGACGTATCAATAGACTTTGTCATTCATTCACAGACTTTCAGATTGTATCATGAGATGTACCATGCTTATTCATGAGGAACCGTGTGTATGTGATTTATATAATACTCTTCTTCAGGTATGCATGATGAATGTTTTTCTTTAGAAACTCATCATGAATAGAAGACTAAAATCTATCTCTCTCTCTCTCTCCCTCTATCTACATCTACATCTTTATATCTCTCGCCCCTCCTTCTGCAAGGCTTCCTCAACTAGGTCAGTGTCCTCCCAAAGGACTGGAACAAGGGATTGCAGTGCCTCTGTGTGTGTGTGTGTGTGTGTGTGTGTGTGTGTGTGTGTGTGTGTGTGTGTGTGTGTGTGTGTGTGTGTGTGTGTGTGTGTGTGTGTGTGTGTATTTATACAGTGCAGGAAGAAAATTTGTAGAAGCCTAATGATCAAATCCAGCAGTGCCCATGGGAGACACGGTTTAGCTCCTGATACACCGAACCTTGAGCATTCAAGTTTATAGATACACATTCAAAACAATTAAAGAGAAATATTGTTAACTACATTTTTCTTATGTAAAACTCACTGGTATGATGCAAGAGTGTTGTGAGTGGTTAACAGTGATTTGCTGCTGCAGTTTTTTATGGTTGATGGGTCAGAATTCATGTTGTTCTCATTTGGTTTTGAAAAATGTTTACATACTGCAAAAAAACATTTAGTTAACATTTAGTTAAAACAACTTCAAATTTTTCAGTTTTTTGTTTGATTGTTGTTGTTTTTGTTGTTTTTGTTGTTGTTGTTGTTGTTTTTAGATATCCAACCTAACTAAACTAAACTTATAATTTTACGCCAAGCATAAACACTTTAAGTTTAAGCAACACATTATTACTTATTCCAATGTTGAATTTTAAGATGTGTTAACCAGTCGCAGCTATTATTTTTTACAGCAAAGGATTAAACGTAATGACCAAAAATGCTGTGCGATATAACCATCAAGTAAAAATAATAACATAATTTCCTAAATCTTTAATGCATGTGCACACAACTTTCAAAAGAAAAAAAAAATTATAAATAGATTTAAAAAATATTGTTGTAGATAACTTTATACCTTGAAAAATATTTAAAATATAGAAATATCATGTATTATTAATTCATTAATAACATTGTTTTGAGGAGCTATTCTACATAACATTTTACAACTTATTCTAACAATACCTTGTGATAAAAAGATTCAAATATCCAATATTTTAAAAGACTTATTGACCTTAACACAGCCATAAAGGTTTTCAAGGGTACTCGCTGCATGTCGGTTGCACCACTTGACAATTTTTACTTTATATATAAAGTGTATATATATAATATATATATATATATATATATATATATATATATATATATATATATATATATATATATATATATATATATATATATATATATATATTATATTATATTATATATTTACACTTTATATAAATACTTTATACTTATTTTTGATAGCAACCACATGAAGTAGCAATGTGATATTAGGCTCAATATTGTGTCAGATTTTTAAATATTTTATTTTTTTTTTGTCCAGGTTTATTAAATCATTTAGATATATTATATTAACAACCAGCCAAGCAGTTCTGTCTCCAGTTTAAAATAAAAAATGAAATAAAAATACATTAAAACATGCTCATTAAAGAAATATGTGTATTAAAGTAGTTTAATATATGTGTTGCATATATATATATATATATATATATATATATATATATATATATATATATATCAATGAATTAATAAACCTGGACAAAAAAATTAAATAGAATATTTAAAAACCTGACACAATATTGAGCCTAATTAGAGGTCAGTTGCACTTATATTGCACTTATAGAGTTTATATATTTGAAGAAACACTTAACTTAAGTATGAAAAAGTTATAAACACTTGCCTTAGAAAATTCAACTGCAAGTAATTATTGCATGCCTAAATTAGCTTACTGGGAGGTTGGGAAGGTTATAATCTTTTTCCTGATCCTCTTCAAGATCGTCCCGTAGGACACCCAAAGGAAATCGCATCTTAGATCTTAACGCTTCCTTCCTGATGCAGCTTTTGAAGAAATGTCTAAATGGGCTAAATGTAATTAGCAGGATGTAGTCGGCTCTGTCAACGCTGGAACGTGGCTAGGCTACTATCACACGCCTTCAACATATGTTTCCTTTCCATGATTCCTTTGATTCATGAGATTGGATTTGTGTTATGACAACTTTAGTCTTTAGAAGAACAATTTTGGCTAGTTTCACGACAAACAACATCCAGAAACATTTCCTGTTTTTTTTTTTTATCCTCCCCCTAGTTTGTTAAAATTATAGGAATAAGCACTTTTGTCCCACACTTGCAAGCTGGCATGGCACCATATGGCTAATGGTGGTGCGTGGCAATTAGTGGAGCTGATTAATGGTGAACAGCCTAATTTTCTGCTTATAATTGCAGCAGCATTTGATGGTACACATACAGGCTATCGCACACACACATACACGATTGCCTATCAATGCTGATTTGGCAGGTGGGGGGTGAAGACTACTTCGGTTTGTGTATACATTTGCTGTCAGTAAAAAAAAAACGTAAAAAAAAATATATATATATATATATATGATTTTGGTTCTTTTTTTAATGCAAAAAAGTGCCTTTATAACACCTTTGAATTGTGTGATGCGTTGCTGGTAAAACCTGGCATATATTTCATAGATGCAACGTGAGCCAGGGCACATTTGTTCACAGAGCAGACTGAAATTTCAGATTGAGTAATGAGTTTCTGCTTGTCCTAATTAACCAGGCATCAGGGTGATATTCATGGGGGGGGGGGGGGTTACAAGGGTCGGCGGCACTGTTAAAATACTACTAAAAATAGGCGCGAGTCGATCATCACAACCTACTTTTAAGCAAATTCATCTTTGGATGTTAATTAAATACAGAATTTGATAGAAAAAGTCATCTTCTACTTGTTTTTTTTCTCTCTCGCTCTCTCTGTTGATCACTAGGGGTTTGTGAGTTTGACCTGGATGGTATCAGTGTGAATTGAAACAGAATACAGCACTAGAGTGTAACGGGCAACAGAATAAAGTGACAAGCAGCAGGATGTTTGGAAAGTCACAGAGCGAAATCTCATTGGTTCAACATCCCTGAATATAAAATATAGCATTAAATCAAAATCTAAAGCTGCGCCCAGAATCCCATAACTTTGCAAAAGTTAGAAAAGAATGTTCTGTATAGCATGGACATATGTAGTATGAATGAAATCCAGATGTACTCGATTGTCTTGTGACTCAAGAGCGCCAGTTGCGTCTTTTTTCAATGTCATGTGAACTCGTCTCCTGAGGCCTCATGGGATAGTAAAGCATCCTCTCAGTGGACTTTCTGCCTACTGTTTTATGAGTATTGTGAATTCGGACATACTACTTATTCCATGTACTGTTTTTATAATGCTACATAGCAGTGAAGAAGGCATTATTATTATACAGTTTGATGGGGTTTTTAAATTTGAAATATTTTCTGATTTGCTGTGATAGAGCCTTATCATGCAGCCTTTTCAGCAGGACATACGAATCACTTGGAAACTCGGAAAATGGAAAAAGTCTCACCTGCACATGATTTCATGAGTCAGGAGCACACGGCACATCTCCGGATTCTTGTCCTGACCTTCATATATGATGGCCTTTAAACAGAGAGGGGGGGAAAGTCAGAGTTTGGACTCACACAGGCTTTATTTAACATTCTTGTGAAATCGAAAATTAAATGAAGCATGTTACATGTGAAGATATATTTCAGGAAGCTGACACTGACCACACAACACCCCCCCCCCCTCCTAAAACATTTCCTCCACTTATCCACCCTCACATTCAGCGATGGATTCACAGAAGTCAATTCCACTTGAGAAACACGCTGCGAGGAGGCGTAGTTCTGCCTTTAAAGCCTGTTGGCCTGGTCGTATTTAATAAATATCAGCATGTGTCGTGGGGAATCGTCTAAGCTGATCCAATATTTCTGGACAGGCTGTCCAGAGTGCTGGCTCCACACAAGACTGTGGCTCATTACGTAAAGGAAAACAGAATGTGAGAAATGAAGGTGCTCATATAAGAAGAGCTCATTGTTTCACTACTAGCTCCTACAGGGCTTGGGGCTAAGGTGGGGTAACATGTGGTAGAGGCTTGGATGTACAATAGCACAAGCTCTGAATGATTTGAGGGATGGGTAACAAGCCGAAGAACACCTGTTGTAGGTGGAGGAGATGATATGTAACGTAACTGGCTGCTCAGATTCTAACAAGCAGGAGAGGTAATGGCAGTGATTCTTATGGATAAGGAAAAACCTATTTAGCAAAAATGATACTGCTGAATGTCAAAAGGAAATAATGTTCGCAATTTTACTTCAGTAACATAGCTTTAAGTTTGTAAAATGTATCAAAATGTAACTTATAATTAGTTATCAGCCAATGGAATTCACAATATTTCAGCAATCATGTTGTGTGTTTTCTATCAACTATTTAGAATCAGAGCTAGCATGCCAGATTCGAGAATGAATCGCTCTTTTGTTCTAACTGGTCATACGAGTTTGCAAAACGATCTGAAATTGTTCGCGATTCAGTGTGATGAATTCGGACAGTTCACTTACGCATCATTTGCCACCATTTGTCAAACTGAAATAGTAATGACATTTTCTAAGAAAAGAACAAATGAGAGCTGATTGAGGGCGGATATTTACCTACTATGCATTCAATGGAAGAAATAAGCATAGCAAAATTTCTTCTATCGTTTGTCAACGACAAAGCAGCATTGCGTGCAGCTTCTGAACGACTCTGTTAAGCAGGTAAAGATGATTTATCCAGTTATATTTCAAAAAGACACCATATCACAAAAAAAAAAACACACACACACAAGAAAGGTCTATTTAGTTATACTTGAATGCTTAATGTAAAAAGCATCAAACAAACAATGCCACTGGTCTTGTTCGATTCACAAGCAAATGTCTAACAAGCTGCTTTTTGCTGAATCAAAGTATACGGCGTGACTAGTGTAGTTTGATACATGAAAAAATCTTCTTTTGAATCAATCTGAATCAGTCAGAGTGGATTGTGAATCAAGATCTGACTCGCTTAATAATATTTTGGTCATGTCAGTCTCCAAATGAAATGTTATCATAATCACAGAGGCTACACTATCAGTTTGGAACAAAACTTTTGTGTTTCAAAATGTGTTTCAAAGATATCTCTTATCCAAGGCTGCATTTAGCAATCAGAAATACAGTAAAACCGTAATATTGTGAAACATCATTACCATGATTTGCTGCTAAAAAAAAAAAACATTTATTATTATTATAAATGTTAGAAACATTAGGAATAAATTAGGAATAAATTACATTTGGAAATATATTCAAATGGTAAACAGTTATTTTATAGTTATATAACAATATTGACGGTATTTATCTCTTCAATTCACTCTTTCATTTTTGCATCTCTCACTCATGGGTAAAAATGTGAAGTGCCTATGCGCTCACTGGGATACTACCTATGCTAGCATGTGCCGTGCCAAACCATCAGTGGCGTGTGGCACAGGGGCGGTGGGGGGAGGAGGTGGGTGCGAGAGAGCAGTTGGGATGCCAGACTGGAGCACGGTGCACCATCTGGTACGGCCCCCCGATTTTATCCCAAATTTTCTCAGCTTTGCTCTCACCCCTCCTTAACACAAAACACAGCGTTGCCAGGCTGGCAAAGCCTTGTGTGTGTCCCCTCCTCCCCGAGCTGAATGTTGGACATGGCATGCCATTCCGAACAGTGCCATGTTTGACTACGCCAAGCGTGTCACCTTGCTAAGATTCTGGGATCTCGTTCGTAGGCAGCAAATCTGTCCTGTTACGCACAGTCATTACTCTCTGCCATGTAACGGAGGTGTAATTCAGCAAGACTGTCCAGCATCGAAAAAGTTTGTCACATTGACCTTAACTGGGAAAAAAAGAAAACACTGACGCAAAGTTCTATCTACCAAGAAAAGGGTAATTTGACAGGAGAAATATCCAGAGACAGACGATACATTGGATCATTGTTTGATGTCTTTCAGATGTACTTTACATTATACAAAGGCACTGAAAGCGATATTGTTACAGCCAGTGCTGGAGTTGGCAAGCTCGGAGCATTTGTTCAGATGGTTTTCTTTCACTTTGAGGGAATGGGGGCCAAGGTCTTCTAGAAGTACACAGCATGCATCACTGTCTGCCAGCCCAAAGACCTGCTTCATATTACTATCTATAAACACCAAATCTATCTTCGCCCATTCTGGCAGAGCTGTGCTCCGGGACAGCAGCATTCTTCCACTTGCTTTAATGACTTAATAAAATATTATTAAGGTATTAAAAGGTAATTTGGGTGATATCCCACCATTTAACTCAACCATTTACCCTACATATTTAATGAATACACATTTTTGTTATTTCTCACAAGATATAATTTCATGTTTTTATTTTTTTTATTTTTTTTATTGTCAAATTGCACAATTGTCCAGTGCAAAGCAATCCACAATGCTTTGCCTGTAGTGTCACATTTTCCTCCAGTCCTACAAATGGAAGTGACTCATATAAAGATTAATTAGTCTTTGTATATTTTGTTTTTATTAAGCGCTCTCAAAAGGGAAATTTTAGGTTACCAGCTACTACAGTGTGCCATCTTGATAACTTTTAAAGAATCTTTAAAGACTGCTTTTACTGCGATCAAAGAACAGGAAGTGCTGTGATAAAACGCAGGAAATAGTTTCTTGCACACAGAGTGTGCAAAGGTGGTGCGTGAAAATTACCCTATGTTAATGTTATATTAGTGTGATATTTAGGGCAGTTTTAACTGCATGCCAAAGTGCGAGAAGGGCACATTAATAAGCATGCAACATTCATATGCCTTGTAATACATATTTCATCTCGCCAAGCACACTTTTCATATTTCATCCAGCGTTTTCCTCAATGGCTTTGATGTGATGCTTGAAATCGAAGGCAAGTAAACAAGACGCTATAAATAATTGGAAACCTACTTCCTACACAGTTGGCATCATCTGTTAGCATGCCATTAAGAACATGGCTGCCTTTTTTTTCCCAGGCCACTGCGCTACCTTTAAAGAGGAGCTGTCTTGGCAGTGATTTCACTCTTTGTTCTCCCACACACACTGAAGCGTTCACATACACGAATAAGTATCCCACCCCACCCCTGATCAGCTGTTCAGACATAAAGCCTGAGAAACAAGAGAAGCGGAAGAGAGAGCAAGAGTTGGGCAGACAGACAGACAGACAGGAGAATAGACGCAGGGTTTCTAGAGACAGACATCTGAGGGACTTCTAGATGGTGAGCAGGAGAGCAGGGATCAAAACAAGGCAGAAAAGAAGAGAGCTGTGGAGTGGATGGGTTAAAAGAGTAAGAAAACAAAGCTACGTGAAAAGAAATGTGCATTGCCAAACCAATCACAATGCATTTTGTATTTGACATGCCTTTGGAGGGCGGGGGTTTTGGAGAGAGGGCGTGGTCTGACTCACTGGCTAAGTTTAGCTCAAGCTTAAGTTAGCTCAAGCTAAACAACAAACATCTCGCACTGCATCTTAAAAACATAAACAATCCAGGAGGTAATGACAGAGGAAAATGAAAAGTAGGATAGATGAGGGAGGAACGTGGGAGGTCTGCTGTCTCTGCACTATGTTTGTCAGATGTGTTGGCCTTGAAGCTGCTGATCACAGTTTTAACTGTCAAACTGACACTTAAGGGCCCCCCACATCCCCGACTCCCTCTTCTGTACCCCATTAGAAGTTGCAATCCCAGTATAAAGGTGTGATTATTTTCGTCAAACTTGTTAAATGCAGATCCCATGCCACAGCCAGTTCTAAAGATTTAATTGGTCTCGTCAATCGCAATATTTTCTGTCTACACAAATACTAACGCCTAACGTTAACTTTGGTATAGCATAGATAGCAGATTCTAATAAATATCATCACTGTTTGTCGTGATCTGAACCTTTTGTGAAATCTGAACTCAATCTATGAATTCTACACTTTTCTTAACAGGTGACCAAGTGATTGAGTTGACCAATGAAAACTATGGGGCGGGGTTTACACTTAACGCATGTTACTATTCCTTGAATTAGCATGCTAGAATCTTAGTATGTGAAGTTTTCTTCCCTCAGCCGCCTAAACTCAAGTATTCTGGGTTTAATACAAGTTTAAAGCATGAAAAACAAAACAATACAAAACGAAAGCGAAATGAGCTTCAGCTCAGAATGTCAGATTCAGAGCACATATTCTAACCGCTTGGCCACTGCTAAAACAACAGATGCAGTAAATTAACACTATAGCTTGAAATGTTAAACACTGGGATGTTTACGGTCTCTGCTGAATCTAATAATTTGCCTGTGACAGTAACTACCAAAATAACAAGCATCTTCATGCAACTGTTGAGCAGTTGCAAGAGTAAAATCTCGCCACAGAATAATAAGCTCTGTATCCGCAGTATAACAGTAAATCTGGACACTAATTACAGCCCAAGCTAAAGCTGTTTTAGCTGTTTTTGCCACCGTAACATAAACAGTGTAAGTGTTTTAGCCTTGCTAGTATTGCGAAACACTGTTGAAGCCTCTGTGATTAGCATTTGTTCCCACAGCCACATAGAAAGTAACATTATTGCTAACAAATTTGAATCAGCGCTGCTCTCTAAAGTTGCTAAAGAAAACTATTTGGTTTGAAAGTGACTTTCTGTGCGAGCTGTGTCATTGACGATGGACAATGGACCTTTCGGCCTGCAAAATTTCATTAACGTTGCAACTTAACTCACTCCACAGCCCTATAACTAGCATCTCACGACTGCTTCTGAGTGATTACAGAAGGCCGACGGGGATATAGAACATCACAAAAGATTACTCAGGTCGTCTGTAACCCGATAACGACTGCCAGCGGAGTAACATCCGCACTCCCTTCTCAAGAGAGTCTACTCTTCAATCCGAAAGCTTGTTTATAGCCCGAGCCGCAACATGGGCCGAGACACCTGCAGCTGTCCTGTGGTCAGCCGGTATCCAGGTCTCATTTCACCCTCTCAACAGGTCTGACTGGCCCAGAGCGAAACCACATCTGATCCCGAACTCTCTCTCACTCTCATTCACCTGAGGAAATCAAAGACAACAGCCTGTTGGTGCGGTAAATATATCACTCGCTACGGTGCTTTTTGAGTTGTTACAAGGTAACTATCTGTCTTGTTGTTGGAGAAGGGGATTTGATATCCTCTGACTGCCGTTACACATGTTCCCCAATCTTTAAGTGTAGTTCTAAGTGGATCCCTTTAGCAAGATGATTTAACCATAGGTTGTCTTCACATCTGAAAGATTCCGGCGCACAATGCGGCAGCAAAGGGGATCGCAATCTCATTCTTTGTGACTTCTATTACATGTGTTGTAATACCTGCGCAAAAATAATGAATACACGTGCTAAATATATTCCGAGAAGACTGACATGAAAACTGCCGGCAAACAACTACAAAAGATTTGTGAGGGGGAAGCCGAGGCGTCTGGGTGATTATTTTTTAACTTGACACTGATAAACAGCGCTCTAGCGACACTTCGCTCAAAAGTGCCATGTCCTCCCACGAAGTGCAGCAAAGCAGATAGTTAGGAAACAACAGCTTTTCTACCTACTGCCAGACTAGTGCTGTCAAAGTGGCAGCTACTGGGGTTTAATACGCTTTGATGTTTCCCGCCACGCAACTTAGGCAGGAGGGAGAGGGAGCTGCCGCCCGCATGTAAGTTAGCGACCATTAGCGAAGTGTAAAGAGCCTAGCGTGGAGCCTTTCTCAGTTTGCACGGATATGTTTCTCTTTGACAAAAAGCTAATCGCTAATTCCCATGACATGCTAATTAGGGCTGATCCAAGGTCAGAAAAAAACACTAGTTAAAAACCATCCAATCACTAGCCCAGGGCCACACATGTCTTCGGTGACAGATAAAATCAAACAGGAAACAGGAAACAGGCAACACTAATAATGTAGATCTGCCATATCGTACATACTAGAAATGAAACAAGACAGAGTTCAGAAGAAAGCAGCAGAGCATGACATGTGAACCACACCAACGAGAAACACAAACATGTTCACGAAAAGGCTAGAAGGAGCTATGCAAGCGTAGCAAAAATAATAATAATAATCAAAAAAACTGATAAGAAAAAATCTGAAAAGAAAATATGGGTGCCCTTTAAATAGACTCTCTGCTGTACAGTTAAACACCAAAGAAACTTTAAAACCATCGAGCACAAAAAGCCCAAAAGAGGCCACAGGACATCCAATGATGCATGTAAAAATGTGACACTGCCCATGGGAGATACGCATGCTCTCCGCTGTGAGATTCATCTGTACGGAGCACAAACAGTTCAACCCTTAGCATGTCCTGATGCCCCAACATGTATGAATTAGCCTCTGGTGACATGCGCAGATGGTGGTGCACGGGACGAGATGAACCCTTACCTGTTTAGTCATGGAGTCAATTAGTCTTACATAAAAATCCTGCTCTGTTCTGATGCCTGGAACACACAGAAACTTGACATCAGCATGTGCTTTTCATCACATTTCCCACAAACACATTCACATTCATTATCTCTAAATCGGCCATTGCAATGCACTGTAATAGCACCAAGCATAATGCTCTTGAAAAAACAAGCCTAATTGTATTGTAATATGTCCACATATTAAATGAACAGTATATGCCATATATGTAAAACTAAGTATTTTCACATACTATATTTATAGAGGAAGATTAAAGAACTAAATAACGTGTTTTTTTTCTTCTTCTTTTTTTAGAGAATATATTTTGAGATGGAAAAATGTATAAGTAGCCTAATTATAACTTTAACATTGAATACACCTGCCCATGTCACATATCATAATTAACGGTTTATATAGGCTACTACTTTCTAATTATATGGTTAATTCTTTATGAAAACACGTGATGCATGATTGGATTTAAAAATGAATATACTTAAGTTTAATTATTTAAATTCAAATTCAAATGGTGCCAAAATCACGACTTTCTTTTGAATTTTAATACTGACGAATAAAATCAAAAATCAAAATGACAGAAATTATTGCGATGGAAAATAGCGATGAAAACGTTTACAAAAGCACTGAGCACAGTATGCTCGAGAGTGGGCAGAACTAACAGCTGGTTTATTTAGAAACTGACCAGATGACAAATGATAGACAGGCTGTCAGATTCCACACTAATGAACATGATCAATTCACACTCACTCCAAGAAAAACACATTAACAATTAATATCGCTTGGTTGGAAATGGGTTTCTAATTGATTTAAACCTTGAGTGAATTATTAATGCTTTAAAATCAAACTGATTCATTGTGAAGAGCCATGCTTTGATTTGAAGAAAGTAAATGAGAATTAGTTGGTGTCTAGGAGTCAACCACTGATTGCGTTTAATTGTTCAGAGAGAAACAGTCTCGATCGGATAAATTATTGATTTCAATCACTGCCAATCTTCGCCAGATTGAGATCCCTAATGACAGCACCTGCTACTGTTGCTATTTTAGTGCGATGAATTGCAAATCACGATCAATGAAAGTGCGCAAACGCAAGCGTCGCGCGCAAGTTGAAGCATGTCTTACCGTTGCTGTAGAGAAGTTGCAGTCTGTAATGTATCCCATTGTTTGTCTTTTCTCCTGTAGTCTCCTGTTCATGAAAATAATATCACAACAGGTCTCAAAATCATAGGCTTTATGGGTACTAATGGAGGGGAAAGTTACTGAGCTTACAAAATAATATCGTTTGACACTGTTCAATAAAATTCAGCTGTAGTGCAAACACTGTTTTTGTTTAAAAAAAAAAAAACATAGCGTGTGTATAGCTAAACAAAACGGAATAAGTAATTGAATTTCATGTATGAAGTCAAATTAATTTATTTTTAGCTATACGTTATGTCACTAAGTATTCGGTTATAGCATCATAGTAAGTTATAGGCCATTACTGATATTACTTAGGCTATATAACATTACATGCATTTAAATGCATGATCTAAATTTTTATAAATATGTACATTTTGCTCTATAAAAATGGTTGAAAAATTCTGTTAAGGCGGCTGAAAAAAAAAACAAGTTAATGAATTTTGAAGGCATGCAAATAAACAGACCTATTCGCGAATTTGATTTATAAAGAAATGCATATAAAACCTTAAACTTACATTTTTTAATTAAACTGTATTAGTATTGTTCATATTAAATAACTATCCGATTTAATTCCTGTGTTATTCCTTAATGTTTATGGTAATATTAATGTTTCAAGGTAATATTGCAATAATTTTGATTTTACTGATCACATCCTATTTCAATAGGCTATGTTCACATGTTAATTATTTCAACGGTTTTTAAATGTGCGTTATTTGCTGTTCACTGGGCATATAATAGCTTATGCACTTTTAAAATATATATATTTAAAAAAAATAAATAAAAAAGACGTGCGAACGTGTTTAGCGCTCCGGTGACATCGTGGTGCTGAAAATCAGTTTTTGAAGAAACTCGTTCATGAAACTCACCTTCTCTTTTTCCACAAATCCGACAAAAGAGGTCCTCTCAATTTCCACCGGCTGTCCTTGTCGGTCATAAAGGGCTAAAACGAAGTGGAAGAAGTTGGATTTGCGAAGATTTGAGGGCGGCTGTTTCTCGAAGTGCGCCCGGGCCAGTCCCACTCCACTGCGGGGAAGACACGCAGAACAACATCCTTCAGATAACGTACAGGCTAGATGTGTTATTGAAATAAAATGGATGTTTAATTTCTAACCCCATTGATTGGAGAATTAAAAATACCTATACATGTGTGTATACGAAATTATAATTAATTTATTATTTTTATTAGGCTATTATTATTATTGTTATTATTAGGTTATTATAAGGCAATTATTAGCCTATTCTTATTATTTCTCCAGCAAGTTCAATCCAGTGGTCCTAGGACCTCCAGATGTGATTGCATGAAAAAGAAGGTGAGCTTTGGCAAAGTCCCCAAACTTTGCATCCAAAGGAACTCATCAAAGCTCACTAAACGACAAAGCAAAGCGCATCAAAGGCTTAATCCTCGACAATCCGGGTCGAGTTTCCTCAAAACAAACGCCGGCAGCACGATCGGTCCGCGCTCCGTGGGAGGCGATCGCAGTCGCAGCCCCGGGGGTCTCTTACCTCTGCGCGGCCGTGTTCGCATCCAGCACCCCGGCGCCTTGCATCCATGTTCGGACTGCGTTCATGCCGGCTCCGATGGGCTCCTCTTTCAAAATACTCCCACTCCTTTGGATGCTCTCCTGAATCCCAAACATGAAACCGGGATCTCTCGCACTCGTTTCCCGTTGGTAGTGTTCTCAGGTGCCCACCTCCCGTGCGTAAAAGAGAGAGGGTGAGAGAGAGCGCGCGCGCTTGAGAGAAAGAGAGAGAGATGGGAAGGAGTTTGGAAACCAGGACAGATCCCTGTGTCACCAAGACGCAAAGTGGAAACAAAAAGCAAGACGTCTTTTCTGTGCTGCTGATAATGTTTCCTGGAAGCAGCTGGTGCGATCAAGCAGACCTCATATCAAATGTCACCGTGACCTAACAACTTTTCTCCTCTTGTCTTCTTCTTTTTTTCTTTGTCAGGACAAAACAAGAAAGTCAAAAGTGGCTAAATCAAGAGGAGGCTGTATCCTTAGCCCTCTCGATCAAATTGAAGTGATTTGTGTCTCTTCCCAAAGGAATCAATCCTTCCTTTGACTATGAGAGGGGAACTAAACACGAGCGCAGCAGCCCCGGAGGCTTGAAGGAGGAACCTGGAGAGGCGGTCCGAAGGCAAACCAGTGTCAGATCCGCCCAACCAGAGCTCTCTCTCCTCCACCCACTCCATCAGCTTGTCACAAGGCATTACTCGAGCATTCAACAGAAGCTGATTGGAGTTACACGCTACAAACCTCCCGCAAAAGGGGGCTGTATTGGTCCATCTAGTTAGCTTCTTGACGCTGTAATTGCCGGCGTGACAATAAAAAACATTTGTGTCTTGTTCACACCTAAAAGCATAATGTGAACTTAAGAGAGCCGTAAATAAGGACAGATTGCATGTCGCCGCGTTGTGCAATGTCGCAGTTGCATCCACTAAAGATTTAAAGATGGAAAGACGACGTTTAGGGTTCTTCAGATTCTTTGCAAAACCTTTAGGCAGGAGAAACTTGAAATCCACATCTTGCACCTGAAACCAAAAATAACCATTAGAGAACCATTAGAGAACGTTATATAAACGTTCGCTAGCTTGTCACACAAATATATATAGGCTATATATATATATATATATATATATATATATATATATATATATATATATATATATATATATATATATATATATATATATATATATATATATTGAAATGCTAGTTGATGGTCATCGAAGAGGCTAAAGAGAATATTAGGAATTTATTCCCAAAATGGGAACCATGCGTTGGGCTTTTGCAGGGAATTAAGACGGCTAGCGGTTCATTAGAATTCAAAGGCACTTTAAATATAGTGAAGTTCAGGGAGTTCATTATAGTTGATCTGAGGCGCCTTCAAAGGGTTCTCCAGAGGGTTCCTTCTGTGTGACGATCTGAGGAACCAAACGGTGCATCAAGTGTCTTTTAAGCTTTAAAATATGACAAACCTTCCATGGAACTATAAAGCTATGTTTGAAATTCGACGGACGAATTTGAAGATAGGTAGGCTAGTCTATAAATCCAGCCTATATTGAATAAAATTCAGTTCCTGAGTTTCCACAGCGTCTTTATCTCATTCAAATAATTAAAATAAAGTAGAGCTGAATTATGAATTCGATTTTTTTTAGTCTGGTCATTTTTTATTATTATTAATCAGAAATGAGTAAAGAGAAAACAGGCGGATTTCTATATAGCTTTGTATTCAGAAACTAAAGAATACATAGGCTATCTAAAAATAAAATAAAAATTATGTGGAAGATATACACGCAGGCGCGTATGGAGACAGAGCTGATATGAAATGGTCGATAACACAATATAAATCAAAACTAATACATCGATAAGATTTATACCAATATTATTTAATATTTTATGTATTTTGCACATACTCCTGTTCTCAAAAACGTAGATTTCGATACATTTTGGGCTGTTTCGTCCTTTAGCAATAAAGTAGCCTGGGCTACATAAAAAAAAAAAGAAAAAAAAAAAAAGGCTACAGCATGTAGAGAAAGAACAAAAACTAAATTCCAAAAACTTCAATTGCATGACAGCACTGTAACATCTGATTGTGTGGAGACCACGAAAACAGGAATATTTGCTATAGATTACATTTACATTTATCCATTTAGCAGACGCTTTTATCCAAAGCGACTTACAGTGCATTTGGGCTATCAATTTTTACCTATCATGTGTTCCTGTTACTGTTAGATCACAGTAGCTGTATGTTATTTGGTGAAAAAAACTGCAGGGCAATTATGTAGAATGCATTCTGAGACAAACGCGCTCCTCTCCGGCTTAAACAAACACACACACGGCGCAAAGCATCTCTCACTCGAACCATTTTATTTTTCCAAGCTGTATAGCTGTGACTGACAGATATGCAGCCGTGTGCACTGGCCCCTGGGGCCACTATATTTAGAGTTTGTCCCCTCACTCTCCCACGCTGCACAATCATGCAACTTACATAGGCTACAATGTTTAAAAACTCTTCTGGAATATAGATGTATTTATTCTTGATGTTAGTATATACTGACATAGCTAATTATTAAAATATAAACATTTACTATATTATTAATAGTCTTACTATTATTATTATTATTATGTAGGCTACATTTTTTGTTAATTCAACAGTTAACATTAATACCATAGTTTACTCGCGGGATTTTAATATTTTAAAAAAAGAATAATATGGGCTTTTCATTAGTAGAGGTTTTTTTATGAATCCAAATAATACATGAGACGAAATAAAGACCCAGTAATATTTTAAACAAGAAAAACGCGCTGTGCTCTTTACGCAAATGGTAATCATTTAGTGTTTTTCAAACTACGATTTATTTATAGAATTAAAATTCCATGTCCATGACGTATCACCCTACCAGTTTTCTGTGTATTGTTTTTAAACATAGCATATATATTTATAGCCTATTTTTTTCCCCAGAGCATATGAAGGCGGTTTAATAATGCCGGAACTCTTTATCGAAATTATTACAAAAATTATTTTAGTGTAGCCTTATTATATAATTTCGCGGCTTCGTTAAAGAGCATTAATCAAATATGTAACTTCGTTCCCAGTTTGAGACGCGTCACCAAACGCACGTGTACCGTTGTGAACGTGATGCAGCAGCGCCATCGCGTGATCAAACTCAAGATCACACTAACAAATCACTTCAAATCAACACTGAAATGATGTTCAAGTTACATTTTAATTACTGATACTGAGGGGAGAGACAGAGAGAGAGAGAGAGAGAGAAAACCCCTAGTTGCATATGTAGGCTAATTAAAGATACTATAAAAATAAGAAAACACAATTTATTCAAAATACTTCTGTAACAATGTACACAAATGTTAAAAAGTAATTTTTTTTCAATGTTTTCTTTATATTATATTATATTATATTATATTATATATATATATATATATATATATATATACACACACACACACGCAGTATATATGTATTTACATGTATATATAGGTTTATATATTATAGATTTCATATATAAACATTTTTCTCAAATATATACATGCATGTTTATACTTTTAAATACATAAATACACAGCGCGCACACACACACACATATGTAGTCAAAATTTTCTTGTTTTGCTTCTACACTTTTTTGTGCATTTAGCATGTCAGATTGAAAACTACAGTAAGAAAACTTAAGTTTCCCAAAACATAATTTCTTTAACTGTTAAATCACCCAACAAAAAGACAAAAATCACAATTAAAACAACATTTGTTCAAGCTACATTTCCATTTATTTTCTTTGAAGAAAATTGTGCAAAAACTACTTGATACAGAATGCTTCGAACGTCATTTGTGTTTGCTCGTACATCAGAAGTATTCATGCACACAAATTTGCCATTCTGAAATGCATCTTTCTTTAAAAAAAACAGCAAAAACAAAACAAATCTGTGTCTTCAGGATCAATCCCACTTTTGAGAGTGTTCACACGTTCCTCAAGACACTTCATAATGTTCACTGCTGCTTTAACACTGTGTGGCATATCAAAAACACCATAAAGAATATACAGAGGAATATATTTGCCCGTATATGTACACATTTATAATGAGCTATACTTCATCTGCTCTCAACAAGACAAAATATTATTCGCTATAAATGACATTAGTGCAAACATAGTATGGCATGACATCTCCGGCACACAAAATGGAGCGTTCTCCTGACAGAAAATAATGGCAAAGTAATTCTGCAATGACCAAATGAAGTGCTGTTGATGATATAAACTGATTAGTCAACAGCCAATATTAAGGAGAAACTCTAACCTTTCAAGAATAAAAAAAAAAAAAACCTTAACCGTGGCTTGATTTTGAGATTTAACACTAAACATCAGAAACTGGCCAGTTTTACAACGTGGCCAAACACAAGATGGCCATAATAGAACATCAAATGAAAATTAATCAAAAAGAAAAGAAATGTATTGTCTTCCCACTAATGTTCTTTAAAACCAGAAAATAGGTTTAGTTTATGTAGTCTGCAATACGCTTCGGAAATGCTCGCTTCCAGGAATCAAGCCAACTGCCAAACTGACAACTTAACCTTTTCCGCAGTGATGGTTTAACATGAATTCTGACACATGGTAAAGAGTGACAAATATAAAGATGAAAAAGCCGCCCAGCCTTGGATATCCCTTTAAACCTGGGGTAAATAACAAGAGGCGCGCTGTGATAAAACAGATCAACTGGCTCAATGGCACTTTAAATAACATTCCTCAGTTTGACTTCGCCAGGGTCTGGATTTTACAGTGGCTCATTTGGGATGCGCTTCCAAAACACATTTATACACACACACACACTTCTACAAAAGAATATAGCATAAGAATCAAGAATCATCCATTACCTCCACAGAGATGATGTACATTTTCAGTCAAATGGATGCTTACTAAGAAGCTACTATGCCCCACAAAGGTGAAACGCTGTACCTACACCAGCACTCGATCTGAGAAAAAGCTTGAGTTGTTACACTAGCTACACTAGTAACTCAATGTTCACACGATTAAAAAATTTGTAGTTACTATGATTCGTCTCTGTATGGCAGTTTTGGGAAATGTCTTTTGACCAGCAATAATGTGAACAGATCGTAATAAATGCATCCGTGAGCTGAGAGACGTGACCAGCATAAAGGGACAGTTCATTCCAGAAGTCATCCTTTACTCAAGCCATTTCGAATTCGTACAATTTTCTTTTGTGGAACACAAAAGAAGGTCAGCAGACAATAAAAAAAAGCTTTAGGATCTTTTGAATTGTATGGAGACATTTTCACTGTATTTATATAAATCATACTTGCAACTTTCTCATAATTCTGAATTCTTTGCTTGCTGACTTCTATTACAGTGAAATAAACTTGCAAATCCGGGACAAAATATTTGTAAATATATACACAACTGTTAAGAAAAAGGTTGTAATTACCTTATTATTCCGTGGCGAAAAAAGAAATGTGAAATGTAAACTCAGAATTTAAAAAAAAGTAATAGTAATAACCGTGGAACGTTAACTTGCAATTGCAAAATATAAACTCGAACGCAATTACCTTTATTATCTGTGGATGAAAAAAACTCAAGATGTAAACTTAAAAATCAGAGAAAAAAAGTCATAACTGCAGAATGTTAGCTTGCAATTGCGAAATATATACTCAAAATTCAAATCTGAGATTTAAATGCATAATTGTGATAAAAAGGAAAAAATTACAGGAAAAAAAATTTCTATTCAGATAGAAAACTATTCAGATGTAAACTTAGAGTTCACAGAGAAAAAAAAGGAATTGCAGGATGCAAACTTGTAAATGAAAGATTAAACAAACTCTTTATTCCATGGTGGAAAAAAAAAACCAGAGTTAATATTTTGCAATTTTGACTTTTTTCCTATTAGAATTGTGAGGCAGTCCAAATTGTCATAATTAGTAGCCATTATTTTTAATTTTGTGGTGGGATAAGCTGCCACATAAACAGCCTTTTACTCCATTTAATTATATGGAAAAGTGCAGCTGGAACAACTTTCTAAATATCTTCTTTTGTGTTCCACAAAAATAGTGTGAGTAAATGATGACAGAACTTCTATTTTAGGGTAAACCATCCCTATCATCTCCTAATGCAGTCCTCAACCTCAGCAATATGAAGTGTTTGTGGTGACACTAAACAGGCTGATAAGAGTTGAGGGTTATCATTTGCTCATGAAGAGAAAAGGACATCTGACGTGCTGCAGGAACCATCTTCATTCAGATCAGCATCTGGGCTGGTGCTGCTCTCTGCCGCTGGATCACATTCTTTGGGCTGGATTTTCGAGCTCCCCGGTGGCAAGTCCGATCCAAGCTCTCGCTCGGTTGGGGTTTGCATGGGAGGAGTGTTTTTTGCTTGGGTGTCTTCCTCAGGGTCCAGCTCAACCTGTGGATCACCCTCCTCCTGTTCCACCTCTGCTGGGTTCTGATTGGCAGCTCCTGAAGAGCTTGTTGGCTGTAATTGGCTTTTGAGCTGGCCGTGGCACAGAGGACATGTTTCTTGCACGTACAGCCACTTCTTTAAGCAGGCAGCGTGGAAAAAGTGGCCGCATGGCGTGATGACAGCAGACTTCATATCCTGGAATTGAAGGATGGAAGTGAGAAACAATGTTTAAAACTAGACAGCCAAGATAAGAAGTGAAATTATGAACATGTCGGCAAATGAGGAAATGGTTTAACGGCTAGCGGGAGCAAATTCAGATTCAAATGATGGTGAGCACAAGCAACCACTACTGTATGTAGTGGTATCACTAAGCATGTGCAAAACTACTGAAGCTTGATTTCAGTAAATATTTGGTTACAATTCACAATCTCTTGATTTTAATCAATTAGGATTCAGATTCATGTGGGTATAATATTCATTCCAGTAAAGAACCTTCAATAAAGTTTATTTATTGTCACTGATGTTTCCATGAAGAAACTTTAATATCCATGAAAACCTTTCAGAGCACCAATGGGCCTTCAGATTATTACAATATTCTTCATACTAAGAAAAAATAAATGGTTATTTTTTTATCACTGAAAGCTTCATTGGGGAACCAAAAACGCCTTTCGGAACAATTGTGAAGAGTGCATAGTAAACAAATTCTCTCTTAGTGACACATTAAACCCTCTAACTTGGTATAGAATAAAACAGGGCACATGTAATATTTAACAAATGAAAAATGACAACATTTTAAACTGATCAACACTTCAGTTAGGAACTCCAGTGAAAGTACATAAAACATTTTGTACTAAATTCAAAAAAGACTTTTTAAATGATTCAATGAACTTATGTTGTGAATAAAGGCAGTGAAAACATCTTAAACACTCCGTACCTGAAAGCAGATAGAACAGATGTCATTATGTTGCTGGAGTTGTAATGCAGAAGCAGTGGGCATGTTTTGGATCTTGTGAACTGCATCTCTGCGCAACAGGAAGCTCTGCCAGCCCAGCTGGGCCCTTAGCCACACGTTATAATAAGAGTGAACCAGGATGATGGTGGAGCCCATTACAGTCCATTCTCCAAACAGGGTCTCTGAGACACCATAGGCCACCACACAGACGGCCACCAGGAACTCCAGGAGCCGGTAGGTCCCATTGACACAGTAGATGACTTCATCCATGTTCTCAACAGGAGCCTTACGAATCTCTTCCACCATGAACAGGATGTAGATCAGAAGTGTACCAAGAACCTACGAGAGTGTAATCCATTATATCATATATTAGACATTTAAATTTATATGCATTTATAAATATATACATTATATCTCATTATCTATGCAAAATATTCAAGACAAAAAAAAATAGAATAAAAAGTAATAAAAAATTTTTTTATCTGAAACCGTATATTTTGCTTTTGCCTTAAAGATAGACAACCTATCATAAATGTCCCGTTACTAAAACACAAAAACCTAAACAGCAGAAAAGTGTGTGTCACCATTAGGGATGCACCGATATGAAACGTTTGGCTGATACCGATAACCGATAATTCTTTACATATGAAAGTCGATAACCAATATGTTGCGCGATAAATTGAACAATAATGGAATTACTTTAGTTAAATCATACTGTAAATAAAATTAGAAAAATAAAAGTGGTGGTTATTATTAATACATCAATAATTTTGAGAGAAATATCTTAACACCACTGCTGTTTGAGCTGTGTGAGCTGTAGCTGAAGAGCAGAAAGACCGGTAAACTGAAGCCATAACATATTTACACAAAAAGAAACAAACATGTTATATGCTAGAATGTGTAACTCATGGCATGTCTGCACCCTTGGCTCTTCCTGTAACACCACGCTGCAACACGACAAATATATTATAAATTCACAACGTTTTATCATAATAGTATTCTCAATATGATATATATGACAATCCCAATCATAGTTAATAGTGCGCTAATCTAAAGATGACTACTGATAAATTGCTCTATTTACACTCTATTAGCTTAACCAAAAGCATTCTATATTAGATAAACAAGATATATGTGCATAAACACAATACAATTGCACATTACACAACTGCACAAAAGGCTGCCAATGCACAATGCGGCAACAGAAAAAAAATAACATTTATCAGCCGATACCGATATGGTGGCCAACATACTGTGCATCCCTAGTCACCATAAAAATCAACTGATATATACTATTATACCACTTCATCTTTTAACAAAAATTGACACTGCAAGGAGTGTCTATGCGCAGCGATAGAAACTGTTCATTTGTATTACTCTGTGAGGTTTGTGTACCTGCAGTGATGTGAGGATGCTGGAGGAGATGATTATGAGCAGCCAGAAGTCCATACGGAAGAACTGGCAGATCATGTAAGACATGTAAGCAGGGAAGACCAGCAGGAAAAGACAAAGACTTACTGCTCGGAAGTGCTTCCACAGACTCCTGCAAAAAACCAAAGACAGAAGAAAGGCTCAACATACATGTCCTCGGACAGAAAATATCGGCCCAGAGGATTCTAACGATTTTATTTCCTGATTACAAGACCAATCAAAACTTCAATTAATTAATTTATTAATAAAAAAAATAATAATTAAAAAAGAAAAAAACCCACTAAATTTCCAACCATTCAGAAAATGTCAAAAATCTGCCAGACTAAAAAAATAAAATAAAAATAAAAAAAACCTGTTGTAAATAATGCACATGTGTCTTGTCTGGAAGTTGCAGGAAAACTGTATTCTGATCAGGCGTGAAGTATGCAAGATGTTTTGAGGCTCTTACTTGTCTCTGGAGGCCCCCAGTGCCAGAACTATAGGGTCAGCAATCTCCAGCATGGACTGCAGGATGGAAGCCACCACGACAAAGAGGATGATGCTGAGGAGGAATGCTCTGTGAATGACCTGCAGCTCAATGAGCCCAGTCTGAACAGCCAAGACCAGCAGAGTGATGCCCTCAGTCATTCCCCTGAAAACCAGACAAGAAAACAAACTACTGTATACACTCTTATCTATATTCAAGTCCCTGCAAAAAGTTGTTTTGAAATGGAGCACAGTAAGCATAATTGGTTGGACGTTCCTCACCTGTGCACGGCGTTGTCATTCATGAAAGCTCTGTATCCCTGTAGATAGAACTTGCAGAGGGTGAGGACGCCCAGCGCCACGAAAGACACAGTGAAGACCAGCCCCAGCAGAGAGTAAGGAGTACTACAGCACTCAGCGATACTGCAGAAAACATACACAACCAACAAAACCTTTACATACTGTACGTTACATATTGTTAAACAGGGATTTCGATTTCTACTTCCCTATTTTCCACTGTTCCAAATACATATTGCAATGCATTCTGGTTTATATCTAGCCTAGCTATGCCAATTTACAATTATTCCCATGATCAATTAATCGTTAACCTAATAATTCAAAATGCTTCTACCTCAGGGGCATATAATTACCAGCATTACAGGATGTGCAAAAACTAAAAGGCTACCAAGCAGGATTATAAAATGAATCGACACGATTATGATAGTCACCTTTGGGATTCAGACCGCTGAATGCACCATTTTTAAATGGTATGATGATGCTCATTGTTGCATTTAATTTTAAAAACATAATCAATGTTTGCAATTAACATTATCACCATTTAAAGTAAAATTATCCCAAATGTAGCTCAAGTACACAGGGCTGTGCCAGTAAGCATGACTAACCCACATGAAACACCTTTTTACGTGAACATTGTGAAGTACGTGAAGTACTACGCTTTGTTCACAAGAGAAATAAATATTTAGAAAGCAAATATTACATTGCCTACATTAACCCATACATTTAAATTAAGCTTTGTGTTCTGTTTTGAGTGTTGGTTTGAGTGTTGAATTTCCACAAATTTAACAAATTAAGAATTTGTTCCCACGACTTAATCCGTTTCCTCATGTTAATTAAATCACGGCTACGTTGTACCTTAGATTTAAGACCGTGGCAACAAATTAATAAGTGGTAGGAACTAATAAATTTTAATATTTTCTTTTTATACCCATTTTTTTCCATCATGTCACTCCGTAGCAGGAGTATTTCACACGCGCTATCAGTTCACATTCAGTTCCGCTCTTGCTGACTTGCTTGCTTGTGCGGAAGATATTCACTTTTCTGTCCATTTACAAATGGTGTCAGTTGTTTCGGAATATTGGGAGAAAACATTTTATTTCTATTTTTCTAGATTCTATGTAATGCACTTTTACATTTTGGATCACATCAAAAGCCTATTTTGCACAATGTGAATTATTTGAGCTAGAGATCCAGTCCATCACTGTCACGGCCCTAAGTGCTCGTTTCTTTTTTTGTGTGTGTGTGTCTGCTGCACGCTTTGTGCATGAACACACTGCGCGAACTGAATCGATTATCAATACGTTTTTGATCGTCAATAAATTGTTAGCGTCCTTAATCTAGACGCTATCTTTGTGTTGTTTAAATCAGTGGATTATACGTTGCAGGAGTCAGACCTGGTGAGGAACAGGAAGAGCAGCCTCTCTCTGGAGGGCGGCTGGTCCCGTGTGCTGAAGTAGGTGTAGATCTGCAGTGCAAACAGCACCAGCCAAAAGCACATGAAGAGAACAGGCAGAACCAGCTGATTCCACAGAGACATGCCCAGAGCCAGCAAACCGTACACCTCCACCACCTACAGAACAACACAGGAAGGTTACCTAGGGTTCAAAGACTGGCTGGAAGGATGGGCAAAAACGTCTTTCTTTACTCCACATTATTCACAAACCACTTTTGATAACATTGAAACTTCATAATTCTCATCATCAATTTCTATATTACAAAACACTAATGCTAGCCTAATAATGCAAGTAAAAAAAAAAACTATCAAGCTCAATGAAGGCAATTACACCGTGTAATTAGAAACTAATTTTAAGTAATAGGGCAAAAAATAAAATGCATATATGACAGTAAATTAATTTTTGTTAGAAAAGATTTCTATAAGAAAGGTGTCATTTTGATCTTTCTATTCATTGAAGGATACCGAGAGAAAAAAACTTTTTTAACAAAAAATGAATGATTATTTGGCACCAGATCTGTATACTTTAATGATTTCTGAAGGATCAAATAATACTGAAGTTCAGCCTTGAAATAACAGCAATAAATTAAATTTAAAAAAACATTAAAACAAAAGTTAATATTTTGCAATTTTACTGTTCTCACTGTACTTCTGATTAAATAAATAGAGCTTTGATGAGGAAAATAGACTATTTAAAAAAAAAAAAAATGGTAAAACCAACCCCAAACTCTTCAACGGGTTTTGTCTAAAATATAAAAAAAAAATTAAAACTTATTTTTCCAAAAATAAATTGCAAAAAATTATTCATTTAATCTGCCATGTAGAAAAGTAATTTCAAATTTGAAAAGTGCACATGATGTTGGCGACGACAGCTTTGTGGGCAGCACACTGACGTACAGCGCCATTGCACTTTGGGTGTCCCGGGTTCGAGTCCTGGCTCGTGGACCTTTCCCAATACCTTCCCCCACTCTATCTCCCACTTCTCTCCCTGTCCAGCTACTATCCAATCACACTAAAGTAAAAAAATGCTAAAAAAAAAAAAAATTCATCCCTGGATTGAGGGGGCGGCACATCTTACCCCACTCTCTAGACCTATGACACTCATACCTGCACCAGCTCTCTGTAGGCAGTTTTGGCCAGATTGTATGGCACCAGCAGGTTGGAGGCGATGAAGTAGAGCACCTCCAGACCGGTGAAGATCATAGAGAAGCGGTTGATGAAGACGATGGTCTCCAGGGGCACGAGGCACAGTCTAGCCACTAGGGGGAGCAGATGTGCAGAAAACAGCCAGATCTGTTTGGTCTGCATGACGCAGGAACACAGCGTACACACCACGACCTGACCTGAGGGAGAGGATAGTCTTACTGAACAAACACTAACTCTGAACAAACAAACTGAACAGAAACATCACACTAACACACGTCAATGTTTCCTTTAAAATGCTGCTTTAAATGTTTCCAGTGGGAATGTCCACAATGTGGTCCGCTTTGCCATGTTGACAGGGCACACAAAACATACCTGCTCAATTTGACTCAAAAAAGAGTTAACTACTCAAGTCTACCAGTTTACTCTCTCTTCACTGAAGGAATGAAACTTTTGTATTTAGATATAAAGGATCAAAAAAAAAAATTTCAAATGAATAACTGAATACGTTTTCTTTTCAACTTGGTTGCATTGCACAAATTGTGTGGGTGTTGCTGCCAAAGGGGAGTTAGTATGACATGATATTGTTCACACAGAGCTCTTTCCGGGACTAAGCTCACCACTAATGTTACTTGGTCCCCAACCGGGGATCGATCTGGAATCAATCCCTGGACATGTTTGCATTCACACAGAAGGCAATCCGGCAATTTTCCAGGAACAACGTGCAGTGTGAATGGAGCTTAAGGCAGACGGCAGATGCTAAAGTCGCCACAAGCGTCACGCGTGCTTCAGTATGAGTGGTAAAAAAATGACTGTTGTGATATGGCGCAATAGATAAATTATAATTGGATAAAATTAACTTGACCAAGGAGGGCTGGGGGTGCCGCCCCCTTAATATAATGGCAGGGGAAACACTGCAGTCTGTAGTTCTGATTCAAGTCTGTTTGTCATGGAAAGGGCTGGTTGCATGCCATTCCATTCCTAAATGCCTCATTAGTAAAACTGGAAGTATTTCACAAGTCTATTCATTATCGAATTGAGCACACTGAGTCTTTCAGATTCTGTGTTATAGTTCAGCAGTCAGGTCTCTTTTCCAGCATGGGTAGGAACCAAATTTCAGTAACACAACACCAGTTGCGAGCAGGCATATGCCGGTATCAAACTTTCATGTTGCCGTTAATTGCTAATGCTTTTATGCCTGTATTATCACAATATTGAGAATTAGTTGCAAAAAAAAATAGGTCATAATAAAGTATAACAGGTTTAATAACAAAATTAACTGAACATTTAAATACAAGAAAGCAATACACAAAAAAATGCATAAAGTAAATATTTTACACAGATTAAAGTGCAAAAGAATTACAAAGACTAATAGGTAACACTTTACAATAAGATCTTATTAGTTAACCTTAGCTAATGTATTAACATTAAACACTAAATCTAAGCTTCTCATTCGTGCTTGTTTACATCGGAGTGTACAGGCATTTTTGAAGCAGCATACAGCAGTGTTGTGCATTAAAAATTTGGAATCGTTTGTAATAATTTTTCTCTGTATTTTAAAGTGCCCACGATAGCAATACCATGCATGTTTATTATCGTGATGTATCGCATTACCGAATACCGGCACGTCTAGTTGCGAGTAACTCATCCCTCATAATGCGTCAGGAACAAATTCAGCAGTATAGAGAACAAAATCTGGTGTTGTGTTGGAGCTGATGATGCAGGACGTACCAATGAGTGCTGTGGTAAAGCGGTTCATGGTCAGAGGCTCCAGGTAAAGTGGTCCCTCATAACCAGAGTCCAGCTCTCCACGTACATAATCCCTGCAGGAACACCAGTTATTGAGCACTGTTTGTTTGAAAGTCATTATAACTACTAAACAGTTGCATTAATGGCAAAATGTGTCAAGCACTTTTATTTGTGAACTAGTTTGTCAAAGTGTCAGCATTTAAATCCTAATGGGTCACTGTGTTTTATACAGTCAAGCAAGGGGTGCTGTGAGCACAGACCTGGAGAGCTGGTGTCCAGCGAAGAGCAGAAGAGCTGTGAGCACATAGAGGTAGAGCTGCACCAGATGCTGCCGGGGTAAAGTCAACAACACCAGACTGAGGATGTAGCCTGAAGAAAAGGGAGTCTCAATTACTGACATTCCATTAAATAAACTAACAAACCAGGTGATTTTGCAAACTTGGTTTCACATAAAACAATTTTTTTTAATTATATGTAAGTGTCAATGACAAACAACAGCACGCACAATAAAGGAAAATGTTTTTTATTTTTTAATGCAGTTAAACAGCATATGCCACATAAAAAATATACCCTGTGTGTTTATGTTGATGTCAAAGGGTTTTGCGAAACTTTTATACTATTTTTCAAGAAAAAGTTTCATTTAATGTCTCTAAAATGTCATATGGTCTAACCAATAACATTATAGAAATAACATTTTCCCTACACCTTGAATGCATGTGAATGTACACCTTCCTGGGTAAAACCTTTCTATTAAGGGTCAAATTGACTGACACTATGAAGAAAACTAAATATTCATACAGAAAAAAAAAAAAATTAAGACAATTTCCATCACTTATTACATTACTTTTATTGTTAAAGGTGAATTTGATGCATACTTTTGTTGAAAATTAGCAGATTATTTCATCACTACTTGTAATGACTATTTGCACAGTGAGATACAAATAACTACAAGCCAGCGTGAATAGTATTACTGTAAAAACTAAGTAATAATACAAATGTTTTTAAGCAATTTTTTTATTTTTTTTAAGGTAAGCTTTATTTTGAAATGTGATTCTGATAAACAACCATACAAGACTAGCTCTGTGTCAAGCGATATTTAACAAAATTAACTTGCTAACGCTGGTGATTATAAAAGCAAAACGAAACTGTTTTTTACCTTTCAGTGCTCATTAAAAATGCTTAAGGATTGTGTTACAGCAAACGAAAAGGTACTGATTTCATTCAATTCCAATGGGATTACACAGCATTGTGTTTAGACAACATAAACAAAGCCTATAACTACAAACCAGGATTTAGGCCTAAACTTTAGGGTCAAAAAATTGGGCCAATGACATTATTGGTGTGAAGTTTATTGCAGCAGTAAAGTGTGATCCACCCTGCCTGTTTAACGGTGTCAGCAGCATCTACAGGTCCTTCTCAAAAAATTAGCATATTGTGATAAAGTTCATTATTTTCCATAATGTAATGATAAAAATTAAACTTTCATATATTTTAGATTCATTGCACACCAACTGAAATATTTCAGGTCTTTTATTGTTTTAATACTGATGATTTTGGCATACAGCTCATGAAAACCCAAAATTCCTGTCTCAAAAAATTAGCATATTTCATCCGACCAATAAAAGAAAAGTGTTTTTAATACAAAAAAAGTCAACCTTCAAATAATTATGTTCAGTTATGTACTCAATACTTGGTCGGGAATCCTTTTGCAGAAATGACTGCTTCAATGCGGCGTGGCATGGAGGCAATCAGCCTGTGGCACTGCTGAGGTGTTATGGAGGCCCAGGATGCTTCGATAGCAGCCTTAAGCTCATCCAGAGTGTTGGGTCTTGCGTCTCTCAACTTTCTCTTCACAATATCCCACAGATTCTCTATGGGGTTCAGGTCAGGAGAGTTGGCAGGCCAATTGAGCACAGTAATACCATGGTCAGTAAACCATTTACCAGTGGTTTTGGCACTGTGATCAGGTGCCAGGTCGTGCTGAAAAACGAAATCTTCATCTCCATAAAGCTTTTCAGCAGATGGAAGCATGAAGTGCTCCAAAATCTCCTGATAGCTAGCTGCATTGACCCTGCTCTTGATAAAACACAGTGGACCAACACCAGCAGCTGACATGGCACCCCAGACCATTACTGACTGTGGGTACTTGACACTGGACTTCAGGCATTTTGGCATTTCCTTCTCCCCAGTCTTCCTCCAGACTCTGGCACCTTGATTTCCGAATGACATGCAAAATTTGTCCAAAAGTCCAGTGCTGCTTCTCTGTAGCCCAGGTCAGGTGCTTCTGCCGCTGTTTCTGGTTCAAACGTGGCTTGACCTGGGGAATGCGGCACCTGTAGCCCATTTCCTGCACAGGCCTGTGCACGGTGGCTCTGGATGTTTCTACTCCAGACTCAGTCCACTGCTTTCGCAGGTCCCCCAAGGTCTGGAATCGGTCCTTCTCCACAATCTTCCTCAGGGTCCGGTCACCTCTTCTCATTGTGCAGCGTTTTTTGCCACACTTTTTCCTTCCTACAGACTTCCCACTGAGGTGCCTTGATACAGCACTCTGGGAACAGCCTGTTCGTTCAGAAATTTCTTTCTGTGTCTTACCCTCTCGCTTGAGGGTGTCAATGATGGCCTTCTGGTCAGCAGTCTTACCCATGATTGCGGTTTTGAGTAATGAACCAGGCTGGGAGTTTTTAAAAGCCTCAGGAATCTTTTGCAGGTGTTTAGAGTTAATTAGTTGATTCAGATGATTAGGTTAATAGCTCGTTTAGAGAACCTTTTCATGATATGCTAATTTTTTGAGATAGGAATTTTGGGTTTTCATGAGCTGTATGCCAAAATCATCAGTATTAAAACAATAAAAGACCTGAAATATTTCAGTTGGTGTGCAATGAATCTAAAATATATGAAAGTTTAATTTTTATCATTACATTATGGAAAATAATGAACTTTATCACAATATGCTAATTTTTTGAGAAGGACCTGTATAACCCACACTAAAAGACAGTTCATGCAGACAGGAAGTTGCATCAAACACATGACAATTTATCTCCTGGACTGGCCTGCACATTTCCACTAGGACAGCTCTCTGCTGCAAATATCTTTAGCTGGGTGAGCAGGTCTGGGGAAGATTTTGCCATAAGCAAAACCTTTTTTGTCTCTGGCTGACAAACAATTGCTCTTGTTGTGGTTATTTATGCCTGCTGCACCGAACATGCAGGGAGAATCCAGCATATTCAAAGAGGAGGAAATCTAATACACTGCCCTGGACAGCTATATGAGCATCTAGCTTGCAAGTGAACATCTATAAAGCACTTGCTGATGCTTAAATCATTTTTGATGGAATTAGACATTGGTCTATAGGTGTGTGTGTGTGTGTGTTCTGGAAGCACAGAGAAGCTGTTCTCTCCATACTGTCTACTGAACAATGATTATGCTCATGTAATAGTTCAGGGTATCTGCACATTTTTGATCAACAAATTTAATGACTTTTAAGACCTTTTTAAGACCTTGAAGAATAAAAATTAAGACCATTATCCCGGCAAAATAAATAATAATTATATATATATATATAGTACAGACCAAAAGTTTGGAAACATTACTATTTTTAATGTTTTTGAAAGAAGTTTCTTCTGCTCATCAAGCCTGCATTTATTTGATCAAAAATACAGAAAAACAATATACACTACTGGTCAGTAATTTGGGGTCAGTAATTTTTTTTCTTTCTTTTTAAAGTGTTAAATTGATAAAAAGTGATAGTAAAGAAAATATATTATTAGAATATATATTATTAGAATTTATTTATTTTGAATAAATGCAGTTCTTTTTAACCTTTTATTCAACAAATATATTAGACAGCAGAACTGTTTCCAACACTCATAATAAATCAGAATATTAGAATGATTTCTAAATGATCATGTGATAGACTGGATGTTACATGTGACACTGAAGGCTGGAGTAATGATGCTGAAAATTCAGCTTTGCATCACAGGAATAAATTATTTTTTTAAAGCATATTCAAATAGAAAACTATTGTTTTAAGTTGTAATAATATTTCACAATATTACTGTTTTTTTCTGTATTTTTGATCAAATAAATGCAGGCTTGATGAGCAGAAGAAACTTCTTTCAAAAACATTAAAAATAGTAATGTTTACAAACTTTTGGTCTGTACTGTATATATATATATATATATATATATATATATATATATATATATATATCATTTATCATATTTTTTTTATTTATCATTGCGTTCATTATCGCAGATGAATCGCCTTCGATAATTAACGTGATATTGCGTAGCTTGTAAGTGATCTATGGCTCGGTCTTTTAAAAGCCGCTCCATTTGAAAGCAGGTGATGGCGATTTACCGCTAATCAGGGAATCGGCTTTACTGACAAAATGCGCGTGACGATCACATGCGATATTTCGGCCATCCCTACAGTAGATTTTTAACACCAAAAGAATGTTTGCGTTGTTGCAAGCAGTTAGTAAACCTGACCTTTGATAAACTATACACTATACAGTGCAGGAGAATTACAAGAGAAATATTTCTGACTTATCACCATATAGTCCCCCTCAGCGATAGTAGACAGTGTGATTCAGTTGATAAGAAAATACTTTAAACTGTGGTCTAAAAAAAAGATTACATCAGATACTGTCACATTTTTGCCATTAACAATATTGTAACAATTTTTCTCTGTGGTACCCAAAATGGTATCAAATACAGATTCTATACAAGGTAATGAGAAGAAATCGCTCTTATCTCAAATAATGCTGTAAACTACTAACTCTCTCAGTTTGTACATTACTACATTGCAGGGATATGCCGGCATCAAATTTTCCTGTTGTGATCAATTGCTCATGCTTTTATCACGGTAAACGGTATTATCACGGTATTGAAATTTAGTTAAAAAATAAAGTGCTCATAATACAGTATAACAGGTTAAAAAACTGTTTTTCTTATAACAAAAACAACAGAACATTTAAATACAATAAAGCAATACAGAAAAAATATATAAAGTTAAAAGTTTTGCACAGATTAAAGTGCAAAAGAACTATAAAGACCCATAGGTATCACTTTACAATGAGATCTCATTAGTTAACCATTAACATTCACAATGAGCAATAGCTACATTTGCTACAGAAGTTATTTATCTTTGTTAAAAAATAAAGGTTTTAGTTCATGTTAGTTCATTAAATAATAGTTGCAACTTTAGATTTTATCAACATGTTATTAAATATTGGAATACCTAAAATGTATGAATGTTCAGAATAATTTTTCATTGGCAGTTTATGTTAACTAAAAAATGTGTTAAAAATGAAGCCCTTATGTAAAATGTAAATTAAAACTAAAAAAATCAAAACCGTTTCAAACAATTTCTATGTCATGTTGTAGTCCAGATTAAAATAGCCTATTAAGACTTAATACTTAAGTATTTGGCACTGTGATGAACATCATAGAAAATACACAAATCTGATTGGCTATTTAAAATTATTAAATACGTTTTAGAAAGTAGGGCAGCTGGTTTATTTGTGGTGTTTCAAGGGTAAGGACTGCATTTTCTGCAGTTTATCTCCATCTGCTGTCAGAGAGTGAATGTGCTTTCATTCAGCTCGTCCCTCACGTGTTCCTCCATGTGCTTCTCATGCTTGCTTTTTTACATCAGAGCGCACAGAGTCTTTCAAGCAGCAGACAGCGGTGTTGTGCATTTTGACCAGTTGATGGGAATAGTAATTCTTAAAATGCATTCCAAATTCTGAGTAATTTGTAATTATTCACGGTATTTAGAAGTGATCACGATAACATTATTGTGCATATTCATTACCGTAATATATCGCATTACCGAATACCGGCACAAGTCTACTTCATTGAAGTGATTTGTAAATTTTACATAAAGCAGCATACATATACATATATATATATATATATATATATATATATATATATATATATATATATATATATATATATATATATATTATATTATATATCCCTTACTGTACCGAAAATGAACCGAACCATGACTTTAAAACCGAGGTACGTACCGAACCGTGATTTTTGCGTACCATTGCACCCCTAATATATATATAACGGTACACAAAAATCACGGTTCGGTACGTACCTCGGTTTAAAGTCACGGTTCGGTTCATTTTCGGTACAGTAAGGGAAAGAAATGCAAACATTAAACTGCAGGTTGTTTTTTACTATACACTTTTTTTAAAAATACTTTTTAATAAAATATGTATAAAATAAAAAAAGAATAAGAAATAAAATACTGCTGCAAAGTTGCAAACTGCTCCACTAAATAAAATACTCTCAGTCTCAAACCAATATCATATAATAAAATATAATGAAAAATATAAATAAATAACTATGATTACAGTGCAGCATTACCAATCCCAGCTTGTAGGCCTGCTTTACCAGAATCGTGCCTGACGCGGTGCTGGCGCGCTGCTGTTACTGTAGGTGACATAGAGGGAGACCGCCGACAGACCAGGATCTTGTCTTCATGACAACAATATCTATACTTCATGTTGAGCATAAATATAAAGCCTACTGATAAAGGACACAGTCAATAGTATTGACGGCAAAATAGACTGTTTGACAGGTGCAATATTTGAAAATCGATAATTATTAATTTAATTTTTTAAATTACATTTATATCTGAATTTGTCAATCTATAGACCTATAGACTTTCAAACATCTTTCAAACATCAAAGTGTCATGAATTAATATGCATTTGTGTACAAAATTACGCTTGCCTATCGTGTGAAAAATAGGCGTCTGTTCTATTTCTAGCATGCACGCATTTCCCACGCGGCTGAGATGCGCCTGAGATGCACGTCTCACGCAGGCAGTCTGCATGCTCTAACCTGTTAACATGGGAGCCGAATTAAAAACGGACACGCCACGCAGTTGAGAAGCTTGCGCCACGCATCCAGTGTGTCGCCGGCCTTAGAATCATCTGCAGGGCGGTATTTGCGCTGAACGCGGAGACTTCCGCCACTTAATATGTTCGTTTGGAAACACGAAAATGTACTTATGTTCCGCGCACAAAATATTGCATTCCGTCATTCGGTACACACGTGCACCGTACCGAAAGCCCTGTACCGAAACGGTCTGGTACGAATACACGTCCCGTTACACCCCTAATTTTATATATATATTAATATTTATATTTTATATTTTTAGTATTGTAGAATAAAAAACGTCCTATAACAAATGTGTATTATAACACTTGAGTTTCCACTCCAGTATGTGGTTGAAATATAAACAATTTAAACTGCAGATATCATACTTTTTTCATGATGGATTTATTCAAACCTGCATGATATGTAATACAGTGTATCAGTTTAGCAAGATACTCCTTTCTACAGTTAATTTATCTAGCTAACTATTGGGTTCATGGACACTGAATATCTTATGAGAAGTACTGCTCACAAGCTTTTTCATTAATGTCCTGAAACATTTCAGTAAGTAGCTTTCAGCATGCAAAGTTGTTTCTTTCAGCATGCAATCTGATGTTCATTCATGTTTATTTCATGCAGTAACTGGTCATAAAGAGGACTGTGTCTTCCGGGTTGTACTGAGGCATATTTATTGTTTAAATTTTGTGATTAAAATTGACAGAATTAGAAAGCGGAGTCTGATGTTCCACTTCAGAAGTAACAAGCAAAGCCTATTAGGGCTGCACGATTAATTGAAATGGAATCGAAATCGTGATTTGACTGAGGCTGAGATTTTCATGCGTATCTTTTAAAATGACGTGACATACAGCCAAGTATGGTGACCCATACTCGGAATTTGTGCTCTGCTTTTAACCCATCCAAAGTGCACACACACACACACAGCAGTGAACTCACACTGTGAACACATACACTAGTGCTGGGCGGTAAACCGGTTCATACCGAAAACCGGTGTCTATTTTCGTTACGATGTTAATTTTTAATATAACTCCATACCAGTTTATTTAATTACTCAACGTTCGGAACGAACGTTATGCTGCGCCGCGGCCGCTCGACACTGTTTCAGATGGACCCTTTACAATGTTGCACTTCTAAGCAGCGACTGCGATGTGTGGTGAGGGTACACCGTAGACAGGGGTACATACAACAGCAGTGTTCAGGTGTTACGTTATAACGCCTGTTTCACACAGTCGTATTAACGGATTACAGCTGCACGAGGTGTCAGTGCAGCGATTGTTAACGTACTGAGTCTATTTTTGCTGTGCTGCAGGCACTGAATTAAAGTGAAAGCGCATTGTTCGTGGGAAAAATTAACATGGATTGACATGGAAACGCAGTCACATGGGTTTTTGGCTAGGTTTAAAACAAGAAAAAGGGCACTTTTAGATAAACAAGGAAAACAATATATATGTTCACTTTTATGGAAGCAGAAAAACAAGGTTCATTAAGACCTGTGGGATTGCATGTGATAAAGATTTAAATGCAAAATGCATGAGACTGTTTCTGTCTGTGGTGTTTTCATTTTAGATTTTTTAACCAGAAAAGCAGAAAAACAAGGTTCATTAAGACCTGTGGGATTGCATGTGATAAAGATTTAAATGCAAAATGCACGAGACTTTCTGTCTGTGGTGTTTTAATTTTACATTTTTTAACAAGAAAAGTAGGCTAATTATTGTGTTTAAATGTTTTGCCGCTTGCTTGAGCAGCTTATTATACAAACCTAGAAGTAAAATGCATGAAAAAATGCGTTGTTTATATTTATTGAGTGTAAACTAATGTCTATATGAAAGATTGTTACTGTTCTGTGATAAAAGACTTAAAATATATATACTTTTCTTTTACATGATATGAAATCAAAACAATGAACAAATGTTGTGTTTGTGGACTAAACCGACGCGGATCAGTAGCGGACTGCAAACACGTCCTGTGTGAAAACACAATGAGTCCGTGCTGCGGACTGCATATGCACTGCAGGCAGATTATGCATATATAATATCCATTTTATGCTGTCGGGTTAAAATTGTCGCCAAAGGCAATTTGCTCCAGCACCTTAGCCGCAAGCACGTCTTGGAATATCAACCAGCAGAAAATGCATTGTACACCTGATTATGCATTAAAAAAAAACGTCATAAACCGGAAAACCGGTATAATTTTGAAAAAAAAAAAAACGGTATATACATTTTTGGTCAAACCGCCCAGTACTATTTTATCCTCATCTTTTATATTTATATAACGTACAAAAATGTTATAGTGTTGTGTTCTAATGTTTACATTTTGCAAAACAACTTTTTTTTAAAGAGGTAGTCACATTGTTGTTAGTCTATTACTAATAGAGTACTGTTTGCAAATCCTGAATACTGAAAAAGCACTGTTCTTGTATTAAAATAAATATTTAGTACAGTAACTTGGTTCATGTTTAAATCAATAAATGTCTCATATCTTTATGTACTAGTAATTCCATACAATAATAGGTCAAATGCAGCAATATAAAAGACCAACTGGACCTTCTTTGCCAATTTGCACACATTTCTTTAAAGGATTGCAAAATTATGGTCTGAATATCGATATCGAGATATTGAAAAAAAATATAGAGATACACATTTTTGTCAATATCGCCCACCCCTAGTCACTTGTGGTCTCCGGTCAAAAATGGCTGACCATAGAAAATAATCAGGAAGTCGACAAACACAAAAATTCTCAAAATTCCTAGAATTTTTTTGTGTATAATCTACAAATCTGCCACAATGCAGAAATGAGTACACATCAATGATAGGGTGAAACTCTAAAACTGTTATGACTGTAAGACAGCAAATAGGCCGATGTAAAATATAAGCAATAATTTAACTACAATGCAGTAAAAAAAAGGACAGCAAGGAAGCAGTTACAATTTAAAACATCAGGAGTGCAAAACAGACAAATCCACTCACACACACACACACACACACTCACAAACACACATACACAATTATACACACACACTCAAATGAATTGGTATAGCTATAAACATATAGCCAAAAACAGTCATAAAACTGAAATAAGAACAAGATGGAATAAGCTCCGATAAAACATTCCTGTTCATTTTGGTTACGTTTTTATAGAATTTTAATGTTTTGTGTAACAAAATGCTTTCTGTGTTCAGGTTTGACTGTAGTAATAATAATTCAAAAACTGATGCTTCAAATCAACATTTTAAACCCCCCAAAAATTAAAGGTATTTATGTCTAAAAACAATTAGAGAATTTATAGGCCATTTTATATAGAGATATATATGAATCCATGGGCTAAACCATGGAATTGCAGATGTTTTTCTTATTTTACTCCCACCAGATGGCACTAATCTGGTAAAAAAAAAAATGATTTTACTGTGTTGACTATTTTAATATGAAATACTGCATTAATTGAGAAGACTTTAAAGGAGTTTGTTCGATGAGCATTTCCGGTTCAATGTCATTCAGTGCTTGTTGTATAGACAGGAAGTGGTTGCTTGTGTTTGGACCTACCGACATAATGCAGGTACAGGGCAATATATTTGTACTGGAAGAGAGGGTTATTGCTGAGACTGCTCCTCTGTATTTTCTGGAAGAAGGAGCTGACGTCCCAGCGGTACAGCACCTCTAGCAGCATGATGCTGGGGATCCGCAGACCCACGTTTAGAACCGCCTCCACACGGGCCTTCATCGCCATGACCAGCAGGGCACTGAACAGGCCTCAACCTAAACTGAGAGACAAACATGATTTTAAAATAGAGAACAACAGTGCTATCCTATTAAAACCACAGTTTTTTAGTCTTTGAGGAACTAAATCAAGACACCCAGATGAGGTAAGTTTATATTTCAACCTGAAATTTGACTAAATAAATAAATAAGCATAATAATAATATTGCATATTATACATAAGAAAAAAATTATATACAAACTGCTTTGAGTGTCCATTTTTATATACAACCCAGGTTTTAGTTGAGTGTTGATTATACATCTATTTAAAAAAAAAAAATTCTCATTCATTTCATTAATTCACTTTATTTATAGAGCACTTTACAACTACACCTGCAGACCAAAGTGCTGCACAATCAAGAAATACCTCATTAAAACACACAACTTAAAAACAACACACATCCTATTAAACAACAAAGACTAGCCCACCCCCTTAAAGGCTAAAGACAAGTAGTTTCTGATTTCAAGGCAGGACTCCACATACAACACTAGGGCTGGGTATTGTTCAAAATCTTTTGATCCTGTGCCAATTTCGATACCTCAGTTTCGATACCGATTCCTAACGATACTTTTTTCGATACCATATGTTTTAAAATCCATTTCAACATCAACACAAATACATTAAACACAAAACTTTTATTTTTCACCTTAATTAAAACAAATTCTAGTAACACTTCACACTCAGGATAACATTATGAATACAACTGGTTGTGCTTTTTGGATAGGGGTGCGCCATTCAGGGGCGGACTGGCCCTGTTTTGATGTCATTTATTAATTTAATATTTAAGTAAACAGTTTGGGGATTTTAACCAATAGGGCAACTGATCCTCCGTTGAAAAATAAAAAAGAACAGCAGCTGTTCATTTAGCGACTCCTAGTGAGCGATACATGCTCATCAAGACACAAACATTCTTCTAGAACTCACACTTTGCATTCAGTTAGCAGATCCATACAAATCATGCATGAAATAGAAGTTTATAAACTCAAACGATAGCTTTATGTGCTTTACAGATGAACTTGAAGTCTTTATTCATTCGAGATTCAATAATAGATAATCTTTGGCTCGGTAATACAAGTTCATGATCCGATTAGTGAACCGATGATTCTTTTAAAATAATAATTTATTTTGTTTAACGAAACCCATGTGGAGACCAGTGTTTCACAAACTGGATAGATCTGAGCTGCAGGGTAGAGGTCTTCACGGGTCCAAAAATTTGTGCCGAACCCGAAAGAGACCCATAATGTACTACACCGAACCGACCCGGACCCGTCTAATATTTCAAAAGCTGGACCCGGACCCGTGTAGATCCGAGAAATGCCTACCCGGACCCGTATATTATTTGAAATCCCAACCCGCCGGGAAGACACAGACCCGACTTGACCCGACTGTCACATATTCCACCATAAATTGCTATTACAAGTGAATCAACCTGTTGCGAAAAATACAGCTTTTTGTCTTACCTAATTTAAAGAGCCGTAGTCTCTCTTCCTTGTACCTGACTGCCTGTGATGCATTTACAATCCTCCGACAAGAAAGTTATTCATGTTATTCCTCTCGTTATTCCAAGTCCAAGCTGAATCCACTCATTATTTCAGCTTCAAAAGTCCTCTTGATGTCACGGTGACGGATGACAAATGCAACTGTGCACATGTACATTCTGACTCGAGTTTATTCGCATAATAACCTGAACTGTTTGCCCTTTTGAACTATAATAACGATCGCTCGTGCAATGCCATGGCCGCTGACGTTATTTATTTGCTATCATCTGATCTCTGTGCTCTCTGCTCTGCATCGAGTCTGAATCTGACCACTTAAACTTTAAGATTAAACGGTTCATTTATAATATTATAAAAATGGGAGAAAATGTAAGACGCGGTTTGGCGGTCGAAGTGTCCCTCACTGGTTGCAATAGAAACATGAAATGCGCTCGAGACTGCACATGCGTGCTAGCTGTATCAACCTAAAATGCTTTAACGCAATTTGAGCGTCATAGAAAACATTCATGTGACAGTTCACCTCAGATTGTGTTGCTGATTTGAAATGTATTAAATATGAGTGTGTCATGTCTGCAAGCATTAATACCGTGCGTGCACTTGTATTAACCCTGAGTCTGCGCGCTCTGCTTCTTTTTTTTGGCTCACTCTTTTCTTTTCCTAATTTTACAAGTTGCAAGTTACAAAAAACACAAGCAGTCTTTGATCACGGCCGGGTGTTCTCCAAGTCAGATGACTCCGATCGCACGGGTATTACACACAATGTTAAACAGACCCAGGACCCGAGGTAATAGATTCGGACCCGACCCGGACCCGGCTGATCATTTAAAATATAGACCCGAACCCGTACGTGTCCCGGGTCGACGGGTCTCGGGTGCACTGTGAAAACCTCTACTGCAGGGCTCGCAAAATCGCTAGCCTGACGTCCCGGGGCTATAGGGCTCGGGCGCCGCGTTGCATTCTGGGATGTGGCAGCCATGTTGATAGCCTCGCGAATGTAAACATACAGCAAGTTGAACGAGAAGAAGCAAAGTTGGGAGAAAGAAAAAAGATAAAATCATGAAAATTTGTGGGATTTATAGGGATACGCTAAATATGGATGCCAGAGACCGGTATGTGGACAAAATCGGCACTATTAACGGTTTGGATCCATATGAAATTCCCAACAAATAGTGGAGTACCGACGATGACTTGCTGCCGCACTTTTGCATTACAGATATCTTCAGCTACCTTGTTTGTTTTGTGAGCGCCTACACTTCAGAATAGTTCCGAAGCTATAAGTCATTGGAGTCTCATGTACAGTTCACAAATGGATGGGTTCAGGAGTTGCAGATCATAAAGCCGGCAAACACTATACAGTAATCCGGACAAAGGTAAGCTGCGGTCTACCTAGCTGCTAGTTTAGTAACTGTTAGTGCTAAAAACCATTCACACATGGACTTTTAAATGTGTTTCAAAAGTGTAGTAAGTAGCTGTCAACCCTCCCATTTTTTCCGGGGTTCTCATGTATTGGAGCTCTTTTCCCGCTGTCTTCCCGTTTTAGTATTTTCCTGTAAAATATCCTGTTAGCCCTTCCATCAGACCTGTCAAGTCTCTGTGCTGTTGTCCTGTTGCTACTCCTTGCTATTCCAGCGAACAGATGTTTTCAAAGCATCGTTTTGCTTACTTGAAAGCAACCTTAGCATGATGTTGGGCTTTTTAAGATAGCGTGGTTGTTGTGAGGGCACGATTTCACGCCAATCTGTAAGCAGTCATGTCAGACCTAGCTTCACAAATCACTTAACGTTAGTTAATGCAGCAGTTTTGTAGTACAAATTTTTTATGTCAGCAGAGGGAGAGCAACAGAAATATGAATGTTGAAATTACCCGTATTTTGGATGAGTAACCCGGGAAATTTCCCTTATTTTCAATGTTGACTTAAGCTATATAAATGAATATTCAGATGTTATGGTCTCCGTGGTCGCGCCTCCAAGCAGGAAAGCGGTGGAAAGTTAATCCATTCTCATTTTATTTTCCCCATGGCGATTATATGTTGCGCTGTTACACCCCACAATACAGCAACGGTTTACCATGGTTGAAATAGATTTTTAATTAATCAAATTAAGACGGATGGATGAGAGGGAGTACGTCTAAACACTGCGCAGTAGTCCGAGTAGCAGTAAAGGAGGCCATCAACACGGCAGCCACGCCAATAATGACGTCACGACGCCCAAGCCCTATTGTGTTTTCCAGTCCGATGGGCTATCGTGAATAGTGTAAAATTGTAAATATATGTAAATAATATATATGTATAATATAATATAATATATAAAAGAATATATGTAAAATTCCTAACTTGATTCGCGTTGTTCACTCACTTGAAGGGGTGAAACAGATCGTAGCTGATCGTTTGCACTTGTTTCTAAATATTGCTGATTCAAGCGTTTTAAACAATTCGCACGTTCGGAGCTTGTGCTCAATCATTCAAAGCACGCGCTACGAGCAGCATTTTAGACAATGCGCGTACAGAGAATGAATTCATCTTTCGCATATCGTGACTTCTGAATGAACACATACACACACAATTATCTCAAAATAATTGTCTCTGCAAGTATTCTCGTAAACAGAGTCGGTTACGTTTTAAGTGAACGTATACAGTGGCCTGCTGGCTTAGAGAACTTCGCCGTACCAGATAAATCTGTCTCTCCCTCTGTTTTTTAGACGACGTGAAGGGTCGTGTTTTAAGATACGCAATGGAGTAGACCAAACTAAACAGGGAGGGAGGGCAAAACATTCATCCAAACAAATGCTTCATTAAATTGGTGGTATTGCCGGCTTTGGTTGCAATACTCTTATCGCATACTTTTATAAAGTGTAGCCAAACTTTAGACCTCTTTGGCATTGTGAAACAGAAACGTTTTGAGAAAAAACAACTACACTTGTGTTGTGTGACTGCGAGTATCTTCAGAAATCCTCCCCGTCACGTCACGCGGTGGTGGACAGCCAATCAAGGCAAATTTAGGTCTTTACATGCACGTATGCTACAAGCTCACACAGACACAGCCGCTTGAAAAAAAATAAAATAAAATACGGCCGCTTGGCTTTTGGAACCGAAATTTGGCACCGAAAGATAAATAATTTTTCGATACTCATAGTATCAAAGTTTTTTGTTCGATACCATAAAGGCATCGAAGTTCGGTACCCAGCCCTATACACCACATTGCAATAGTCCAGACGAGACAAAACATATGCATTAATAACCTTCTCTGGGTCTTTCCTTAACAGAATAGGCTTTAGTCAAGCAATAGACCTAATCTGGAAAAACAAATCTTTACTATATCATTAATCTGCTTGTCAAATTTCAGCTCTGGATCAAACACCACATCTAAGCTCCTTATTTGGTCATGGCAATAATCGGACCATGAACCCACAGATGTGATCATATCTAACCATCCTCTGGCAGGGCCAAAACACAATCTCAGTTTTACTCTGGTTAAACTGAAGCAGATTTCATCCAGCTCTTAACCTCATCTAGACATCCAAATAGCAAATTAGAACCCTTGTTCTCTCCCACTCTCGTAAGCAAATAGATCTGTGTATCATCCGCATACAAATGGTAAGACATCCCGTATTTTGTAAAAACTGAGCCTAGGTGCAACATATACAAGGAAAATAAAATGGGGCCAATAACAGAACCATGGGGGACGCCACAAGTAAGAGGGGCACTGCTGTTGAAACAAAGTTACCATACTTTACAGAGAATGATCTATTTGACAGATAAGACTTTATCCACTCTAAAACCGTCCAAAAATTCCAATTAAAGGTACAATCTGTAAGATATTTGCAGTAAAATATCAAAAACCACTAGGCTATTGTTATATATTTTGTCCAGCTGATTACTAACAATATCTCTAATTTTTTCAACTAGTTGTAAATCATGAGAAAATTCCCATTCTAAACAGTGACACGGGGTAGTGCAGTCGCCTGTCAATTACGTTAGTTACCCTTTGTTGACAATGACGTTAGTTACCGCCTTTACTAACGTAGAAACCACATGACAACAGTGTCGTGGACAAATGCGGAAGAAGCTTCGCGACAAACTTCAACTAGAAAGAGGCTTGTGTTTTAATCGACAGGTGAGTTGTTTTTATTCGTATCTTAACAGAAAACGTATGCTATTATAACGAACAAGATTAGTATTATGGGGCATACACGCCAAACACGGGGCATCGCGTCTCTAGACCTGTGCGAGGTCGTGTCTGATCCATAGTCTGACTGCGTCTTTGCATTGACTTTTTATGTAATCTACTCACGCAAATCGTTGAACTTGCGTTAAATCCATGATTTATCTTTCCGTCTGATTGATGGCCGTCAGCGGTTGGGTAGAAGACAACAAATCCCATAATTCTTCGCTCCTTCTTAGCGTCATCAAACCACGCGATTGTTATTGTTTTGATAGTGCGCCCTCTAGTGGCAGGTCCTAAAACCTGTACCATTAAATGGGATAACAGCTTTCTAAGAATCACATGGTGTATTGTGTCAAAAGCTGCACTTAAGTCCAATAAAATCAGAGCTGCCCCGTTACCTGCATCTCTGACTGTACGTGAACAACTCTTAAAAGTACAGACTCAGTGCTGTGACCTGCCCTAAAACCAGACTGAAATTTGTCTAAGATCAAATACCTACTTAAAAATTACATTAACTGGGAATAAACCACCTTCTCTAAAATCTTTGATAGACATGGTAGCTATGGGATGGGCCAATAATTCTTTTTTAAATAACCGCCTGCTTAAGGCCAGTTGGATAAACTCCATTAAAAGACTATTGTTAACAATAGAAGTAATACTCGGCCCAACAACATCAACCATCTCCTTAAGAAGATGTAAATGAACCACATCGCAACGACCAGGTGTAGGATTCAAATGCATAATGAGGATGTAGGCAGACTAGTTCTAATCTTTTCTTCTTTTTCCACAAAAAATATACAAAACATTTCATAAACCTGCAATGAGGGGGTCAAGGTAGAACATCCACTCGGATTGAGAAATCTATTAATTGTTGAAAAAAGGGCTGCAGGGCCATTATGCGTCACATATAATGCCTCAATAACACTCAAGAAATAATTCTGCCTTGCAGTTCTCACAGCAGCCTGGTTGTCTGAAAAACACCACCTCATGAATTGAAGTGAAACCTGTAGCTTATCCTTTCTCCATTTCCTGCATTCCTGCATTGTTCGGGAGGCAGACACACTCTTGCAGTTTAAATCTAGATTAAAGACCCATCTCTTTAACCTGGCATACACATAACATACTAATATGCTTTTATTATCCAAATCCGTTAAAGGATTTTTAGGCTGCATTAATTAGGTAAACCGGAACCGGAAACACTTCCCATAACAACCTATGTACTTGCTACATCATTAGAAGAATGGCATCTACGCTAATATTTGTCTGTTTCTCTCTTGTTCCGAGGTCACCGTGGCCACCAGATCCAGTCTGTGTCCAGATCAGAGGGTCACTGCAGTCACCCGGATCCAGTACGTATCCAGACCAGATGGTGGATCAGCACCTAGAAAGGACCTCTACATCCCTGAAAGACAGCGGAGACCAGGACAACTAGAGCCCCAGATACAGATCCCCTGTAAAGACCTTGTCTCAGAGGAGCACCAGGACAAGACTACAGGACTAGGACAATCTGACTTTGCTGCAGCCTGGAATTGAACTACTGGTTTCGTCTGGTCAGAGGAGAACTGGCCCCCCAACTGAGCCTGGTTTCTCCCAAGGTTTTTTTCTCCATTCTGTCACCGATGGAGTTTCGGTTCCTTGCCGCTGTCGCCTCTGGCTTGCTTAGTTGGGGACACTTCATCTACAGCGATATCGTTGACTTGATTGCAAATAAATGCACAGACACTATTTAACTGAACAGAGATGACATAACTGAATCCAATGATGAACTGCCTTTAACTATCATTTTTGCATTATTGACACTGTTTTCCTGAATGTTGTTCAGTTGCTTTGACGCAATGTATTTTGTTTAAAGCGCTATATAAATAAAGGTGACATTGACATTCCTGCCTCAGAGAACAAGTATAGTTGTTAAGCCATGGAGCTGGATTTAGTTTAGGTTTCCTAACTTTATATGGGGCCACTACATCTAAGATCTCGGAGCAAACAGAACTGAACAATATCAACAGCTCATCTGTTATTTGCAAACATATGAAACAAATAATAACCCAAATGCTTTGAATATGACATTATCACCAAACAAAATCATAATACATCTCCAAAACCACAGTAATACCCTATCCTATCTTTAAGAAACCGTGGAATACCTACTTCTCGTATTACCACCAGATGGGGAGAAAAAACACTACACTTACATAACTATACTCTTAAGTCAACAATATAGTCAAATAATTGTGCGATGACGAAAATATAGTGTTGTATTTAAACTCACGTGGACTAGTTGTTGTCATACCTGTCGTGTTAAACGTGTTTGAACTCTAGTAACCCCGACACATCAACAGTCACAGTTTAACACGGGACACATGTGGAATACTGAAAAGATAAACCTTATACAGACACAAATATTACATTGTTGAGACGACAAAACACGGGTTAAAATGTGAACCAGAACAATAATAACTGACTTTCGGAGTTTGTGCTGACTAAATGGTATCTTAATAACTAGGTAAAGTTTATATTTAACCACTTCAGAGGTCTAAAAACACAAACAAATAATGTTTTTGAGGTAAATGTGTTAAATACGTAGAGTTAAATTATTTTAAAATGTAACTAACAGTAACATTACAGAACTGTGCCCGTTCTTCCCTTACAAACGCTTCGATAGTTATGATAAAATATACTTACACGTTGGTTAATCACTTCAAGCTGTTAGATTTCGTCTTTGGCTGCGTCTCTGGATGAGTATAAACCATTTTTAGCACCGATGTCTCGACGTTATCCGTTTGTCATGGTCAAATCAAAAGCATAAGAGACGGAGCATCTAAATTCACTCAAGCAGCCATTACGCACACACTGTTTGAGTACGCACCGCGCATGCGCGATTTTGAATAACGGAGATTAACCGCTAGGTGGCGCTTGTCTAACAGCTACTATGGCGAAGGCTTGGCTGTAATGAATAGTTCAAATGACAAATTTGAAAAGAAATAATTAAGAAGAGAGCGCATAGATTCGAGGACCGAACTTGGATCAGAGTCTTTATCGAAAGCTTCAAGATGAGTAATGCGAGGTCCCCAGTTATACCTCTAGGTCTAGAGATTGGACTAGATCATGAATATTAATTAATCGTGTTGACGTTTACGTAATCTTCCTGGAGAGTAGTGACGTAATTAAAATTCATGAGCCAACTATTCGTATATTTGCTTTCTCAACATACAGCCTAGAAGTTGACAAGTAAATAGTGTAGTGTTTTAAACTGCATTTATACTTAATGCAGGATCATTACCTTTAATCAGACATCACACATATATGGCTTATCAAGGCCAAATATGATAAACATATTATAAATATAAACAGGAAGGTGAATAAATAGGTGTGAACAAATAGGAAGTTGTCAAGTCACTCACAACTATATAACAGTCTCAAGAATGTTTATGTTGTTATATATTGTATATGTATACGTCGAAGAACCTGTAGATGGCACTCACAAACTATGCACTTTCAAACAAGTAGCCTATGTAGTTATTTAATAAATTGCAAAATAAACAATTGTATAATTTTAATAAATAATTGTTCAAGTTAAAGGAAAATATTGGTTAGTTATATTTGTGATAAATGACATTATTCAATATCTATTATAACATATAATATTGATGTCTTATAACACTTAATTTTTGTTGTCCATGTTTTAAGGTTTGTAATGGAAATGTAAGATTTATTTATTTTTCTCATTCAAAATGTTATTTATGTCTTATAGAACACAGTTGGCATACTATATCTGATTACAGCCAAATAAGAAACTAAAAGTACAATAGTATAGTGCCTTTTGTCCTCCGTGTTTAATTTAATGTAAACTAAAATAATGCTAAACTCTCCCTCTGATAATGTAACGTCATGCAGGACGCGTTATTGTGTGCGTTACGTAACGTCTGCGCTATTTTATAAGTTGTCTATCGAATGTTTTTTTGTTTTGGAAACGTTGCGTTGTTAAAGACTTCCTGTCAAATTAGACATCTGAACGCGTCTTTAGACCCTGGCGTCATACTGTTGCGCTCTTGCGAACGCGTCTTAAACGCGTCTTGCGTGAACGCCCCTGTCAAAGAGATGCGTTTGTGTCATCACTGCCATGTTCACTCGAGTGCACTTGTTACGCGGAGGTTGAGGAAGTCGTGGCACTTGGATGAGTATCATCCGCTCTTGATGTAACGTTGGTACCGAGAGAAAACGAGTCAAATGCCGCGCTGCGATGGACGCGATCGGAGTATCGCACGGGGATCCGCTCGATGACTATGAGCTGATACACCGCATCGGCAGCGGGACATATGGAGATGTGTATAAGGTAAGAAAACGACAGAAAGTTACATCAGAAAAACGATTTCCGTGAATATGTAGTGCAGATAAAGCTTTAAGGCTCTTGTGTTTGTGCCAGTGATGCAAAAATGTTGCAAAAATACAATAACTAAGTTAAAGTTTTCATCCTAAAACCAAAGTTATTTAATCTTTCTGACATTGTTTGTATGCATGCATACATTTATATCTGTGTGTGTGTGTGTGTGTGTGTGTCATGATAATAGTGGCTAACACGTCAGTCACCACATTTTTAATCTTTGGATAATCATGCCTTGCTGCAAGCTCTGTTTGGTGACATATATCTGGTTTGTTGTTGGTGCAAAATTGTATATCAGCAAATTTAAGTCTTGTTACAGTTTCTTGACAAATGCTGCGTCTTAGTATCTTGTATCTAGTTACATTTGCAACATTGCTGATTGTGCTTGCATGTCATATCCTTGCTGTGTAACATATTATGCATTTGAATTAACATGTTGAAGGAACTCTTAATAACTTTCGAGTGATTTGTGCACTGACTGTCTTACCGTGTTACTCTACTATGACTAAAGTTTTCACACCCCATTGACTTTGATGTTCAGTGACGCCCGTGTGACGCTGACATGTTTAACACCATAAAAACATGAGATTCCAAATATATTGTGGATTTCTTCCTTATATAAAAAAGAAACCGTGATACCAAACTTGAATTAGCAAGTGGAGTTTGTAATGGTGGTATACCGTGCAACAGAAATAACCGTGTGAAAAACATCTAGTTGCATACCAGGAAGCAAACAATAAATAGATTCGCAAACTCTGTATGTGCATTTGGTCTCTGTGAAATGTTTCCAACAGTGGCCTTGTGCCCTGATTGGGTGGATTGTCCACTTATAGCACCCTGCCTGAACAAACACGCATCATGGCCTTGATAACGGAGAAAGACACATTACAGGATGTGATTTGGTTCAGCAGGAAAGAAAACAGGAAATGAGCCCTGCTACTTTTTTTCATCTCTACTTCACCTTTCCAGTGTCTGCTGAGCCACTGCTGGTTCCCATGGTTACGGGCATACAGCCTCATTTATTTATTTATCTACTGACACATGATGTGCCTCACAAGTCATATGAGGTTTGAGCAGATGCAGACCACTTGACTTGCTGTTGTGAATGAGACAATCGCATTTCTTTCATTGGTGAAATATTATAAGGCCTTTAAAAAGTATAACTGAAACCAGGGCTGATTTGAAAGCGGTAGCATGGATTTGTCAGTGGATCAAAATACGTGTGGCTCTTTATGCACTGGATTTTTGAGAAAAGTAAAACTGGAAGCACTGGAACTTGAAAGTGGAGTGACACAATAATGTTGTGGTGGCTCGATAAAAGCGATCTTTCAAAAGAACCAGGAGGAATTTTGTCAGTAACTGTCTGATGCAAAGGTCTGATGTCAACATCCATTGGTTATTTGTAGAAGCATTTGATTTGCATAACCACTAACTTGTTTCTCTGTCTTTCTAGGCCCGTAGCATAAAGACCTCAGTCATTGCAGCTATTAAAGTGGTCAAACTAGACCCTGGTAAAGTCATAAACCATTTGTCATCAAATTTTCTTATTTGCATTTTACTGATATGATGCACACCATGTATTGACCTTTTCAGTAGATGTGGGTACAAGTGTTATCTAAAGAGGCTGGAGTTATGTCACATAAGTAAAATACAATTTCATTTTATGAAATGTAAACAAAGTTGATGAAACTGAATATGTTCTATGCAATATTCTTTATCTAGCAACTTTTCAGATACACTGTTTTTATTTTTTTCTTACAGGCATACTTACACTTTCGTACAGTGTCACACTTCATTTCAGAACACATTTTTAAAAAAAGAAATCTCCAGTTCCTTAAAGGATGGTCTGCAGTGCTTGAATAGTGACACAGTAACTAACAGTGGCTACTTTTACATGCACACTTTTTGGTTGAATTGGACTGAATTCAATACGATTGATGAATTTGATTGTAGTGTTTACATGAACACTAAATAAAGTGATCGGGTTGATGTGCGCGTTTATGTCACAAGCTTCAAATTGGAATATATGTTTTTGACATGCGCAAACTGCTCAAATAGTCAAAGTGAAAGTGACATATAGATAATATATAGTTTTCTCACTGTTTGCAAATAATAACCACTCTCCTACACAGTTTCTTTATTTGTTTTTAACAGCAGAATTAATATTTACCCATTTATGGATAAATATACATATAAACCGCTGTGCTGTGCTGCTCAATCAGCATCATTTAATCATGCAAAAAAAAAGCCCCTCCTGGGCCCAAAACGGGTTGCCTGTGGATAAGTATCCAAAACAAGGTTGTCCTGCTCCACTTCACAGTTGCCGAGAGAAAGGAGAGTTTTATAATGACAGGACACGCATTTATACAACACTTTATTCAAAAGGAAGAGCTGTTTTTACCGTGCGTCATACGTCATTACGTTATTTTTGTGCATACATTGTTTCATTGCACATGCGCAGTTCTTTCAGTTTCATCGTTCAGTCAGATCGAGTTTTTACATCCACGCTCAATCGTATTGGAAGAGGAATAACCCCCCCCCCCCCCCCCCCCTTCAATCCGTTTGAAATTTCATTCAGATCAAGCTCAATCGGATAGATTTAAGTGTTTATATGAACCTTTTTCAATCCGCTTGCGCCGTCAATCCGATTACAAACAGATTATTTGGGTGCATGTAAATGTAGCCAGCGGCAGTTCTGAACAAGGCCTCTGTGATGAGTGGGGCAGGGCAGAGAGCCGTGAGAACAGAGCGAGGCCGGTGGAGTAATTGAAAATGAGCGACACCTGCACCACTCACCAGTCTCGAGTCCCACAGAGGAGCTCTGGAGGGAACAGGGCCGACTCCTCCTCTCCCTCTTGGACGACAGCCACCACTCCTCGACCTATGAGAGTGGCAGCAAGCTCTACGCCCCATCCTCATCAGCACCACCGCCTCGGGCAGCCACTTGTGGTCTCCTTGCCTTCCTGCTGCCCGATCTCCTCAGCACCGCAATCCCTACAATCCCCCCGGCTTTCAGCACCAATGTAACAAAGTAAAAATGTTTGTGAGGCGTGAAGAAGGACGAAATAAACACAAAACAGCTTGACAGCCCCTCACGAATAACTGAACAAAACAACTTGACAACTTGACAGCCCCTCCCGCACAAACAGAACACAAAATAAAACCCAGGCCTGGTCCTCTCTCCCCCTTCACTGTCATTACTCCTCCTTTTATCCTTCCGGAGCTCCTCTGTGGGACTCGAGACTGGTGAGTGGTGCAGGTGACTCTCATTTTCAATTACTCCACCAGTCACGCTCTGTTCCCACGGCTCTCGGCCCCGCTCCACACATCACAGGCTTAAATTAAGTCCAGTCAACTCCTCATGTTAATTGGCATGTACAGTATTTTATGTTACAGTAGTTCTTTGTTTCCAAACTTCTGAGCACTGACATTTTAAAACTGAAAATGGTTGAGAAAGGCCCATAATTGCAATTTATATATATTTTGAATATATTTGAAGAGACCTAGAATATCATCATTTAGGATGTAGATTCAGTCTAACACTGAATTCTTCACTACATCATCTGAGTCTCTGCTCTGTCTTTTAATCCTTGTGAATCCTGCTGTGATGTTGAGGTGTTACTGATAACAATGTACAATTACGGACGAGACCCCTGTTTCTTTCTCTGTCAGGTGATGACATCTCAAGCATTCAACATGAAATAACCATGATGAAGGATTGCACTCATAAAAACATCGTGGCCTATTTCGGCAGCTACCTCAGGTCAGCCAAGCAAGAAACTAATACTGCAGTTTGCAGCAAAAAAAAAATGTGAAGAAAAACTAACAACAACTTCTTCTTATTGCACAGAAATAACAAGTTATGGATCTGCATGGAATTCTGTGGAGGAGGATCATTGCAGGATATTTATCATGGTAAAGTTGGCATGTATCTAATGAAATGTTACATGTTATATGAATGTATATCATTTCAATTGCTGTACATGGATGTTGCAGAAAATAGATAGTCAGTTATTTTTTGCTTAGTTTATTGGATAAAGAAAGCAAAGCTGAAGTCACGATGTTTAATGGTTTCAGAAGCATGTCTTCAAATATGTAATTTCCGTTTGACGGGGGATGGAGTTTGCGGTTTCTTCTGTTGTTATTTATATTGCCTGATAGAGGATTAACGCTCATGTGATGTTTGTGAGTCTAAATGAGGTCATTGTGTTTCTGCAGTCACTGGTCCTCTGAAAGAGAGACAGATAGCTTATGTGAGCAGAGAGACACTTCAGGTGAGGCTGCTTTCATGTCTTACATCATGTTTTTTTTTTGTTTTTCATGAGGTAATCAGTTATGTTATTTCGAAATTATCCCAGTAATTTTTTGTTGTTGTTGTATTCTTTCCTTAAAGGCACAGTTCTCCCCAAAATTAAAATTCTGTCATTGTTTACTCCCCCTCACGTTGTCCCAAACCTGTATGAATTTCTTTCTTCTGCTAAACACAAAAGAAGATATTTTGAAGAATGTGGGTGACCTAATAATTGCTTGTCCTCACTGTCTTCCAAAGTATGGAGAGAAAAAAATGCTGTGGAAGTCAAATGGGAAACAGAAACCTGTTTGGTTACCAGCGTTATTTTGAGTGAACTATCCCATTAAAGCATTTCACATTACGCTTGACCCTTTTTAAAGGGATAGTTCACCCAAAAATGAAAATTGGCTTTCTTTCTCTCTTGAGAAATATCTTGGTGTTTTATTTTTTTTTCTATACAGTGGAGGTCAGTAGACTCCAAAATGATTCGGTTCCCATTCTTTTTCCAAAGGGGGCTAAAATCAGAGCTAATCCTGAAATGCTGTGCCAAAGGTGTACAACAGTATAGTGCTAAAATTGTGTGGCGAGTTGTTTAGCAAAAGATAATGAAATGTTAAATGTTTATATACAGCCCATTTGTGCCATTTCTTTGACAAGTGATTTTTGCTGGTTTACAGGGACTACATCATCTCCATGAAGCGGGAAAAATGCATAGAGACATAAAAGTAATTGCTTATAACCATGTTTGATATACATTAGTAGAGTTCATCTGTACATGAGTGAGTTTCCTCAAGCACAATAGCGCATGTGAGATGATAGCGTGGATGTGCTCATTGTGTCATTCTTGGTTGACCACAGGGTGCCAACATCCTTTTGACAGAGCGAGGAGATGTCAAACTAGGTCAGTTTGGGTTTACCCCTGTCTAAGACCCTCACATGTAAACACACATATGCATGTATTAACTAATACACCATAAATCTCTTAAATGTGGGCTTTGTCTCCCCTCTGTCTGGCAGCGGATTTTGGAGTGGCAGCTGAGATCAACGCATCTGTTGCGAAGAGAAAGTCCTTTATCGGGACACCATACTGGTGAGATATTATACTTTTGTAAACAGTGTGCTATTGTTGTTGTTGTTTTTTACAGTACCATTCTGCAATTAATTGATCGATCGTGGTATTATAATATGTAACAATTTAAAATAACTGGTTTCTACTTTAATATATGTTTTAATGTAATTTATTCCTGTGATACAAAGCTGATTTCTCAGCATCATTACGCCAGTCTTCAGTGTCACATGACCATACTGAGATTAATCCAATATGCTGATTTGGTGCTTAAGAACCATTTCTGATTATTATCACAGTTGATGTTTGTGGGAACAGTGATCCATTATTTTCATAATTCTTTTTCAGTAAATCTCACTTTTGATCAGCTTAATACATCTTCACAGTAAAAATATTAATACACCTACCCTAAATTCAAATGGTAGTGTACGCAGCCATGATGTTGTAATTGATGCAGTATGTGTCTGGCATTGTCATGTTGGAAAATGCAAGGTCTTCCCTGAAAGAGACAATGTCTGGATGGGAGCATATGTTGTTCTAGAACTTGGATATACCTTTCAGCATTGATGGTGCCTTTCCAGATGTGTAAGCTGCCCATGCCACACACACTCATGCAACCCCATACCATCAGAGATGCAGGCTTCTGAACTGAGCGCTGATAACAACTTGGGTTGTCCTTGTCCTTTTTAGTCCGGATGTCATGGTGTCCCAGTTTCCAAAAAGAACTTCAAATTTTGATTCGTCTGACCACAGAACAGTTTCCACTTTGCCACAGTTCAATATAAGTGAGCCTTGGCTCAGAGAAAACACCTGCGCTTCTGGATCATGTTTAGATATGGCTTCTTTTTTGACCTATAGAGTTTTAGCCGGCAACGGTGAACGGTACAGTGGTTTGTGTTCACTGACAATGTTTTCTGGAAGTATTCCTGAGCCCATGTTGTGATTTCCATTACAGTAGCATTCCTGTATATGATGCAGTGACGTCTAAGGACCTGAAGATCACAGGCATCCAGTATGGTTTTCTGGCCTTGACTCTTCCACACAGAGATTGTTCCAGTTTCTCTGAATCTTTGGATGATATTATGCACTGTAGATGATGATAACTTCAAACTCTTTGCAATTTTTCTCTGAGAAACTCCTTTCTGATATTGCTCCACTATTTTTACGCCGCAGCATTGGGGGAATTGGTGATCCTCTGCCCATCTTGACTTCTTAGAGACACTGAGAAGCTCTTTTTATACCCAATCATGTTGCCAATTGACCTAATAAGTTGAAAATTGGTCCTCCAGCTGTTCCTTATATGTACATTTAACTTTTCCGGCCTCTTATTGCTACCTGTCCCAACTTTTTTGGAACGTGTAGCTCTCATGAAATCCAAAATGAGCCAATATTTGGCATGGCATTTCAAAATGTCTCACTTTCAACATTTGATATGGTATCTATATTCGATTGTGAATAAAAAAAAACATTTATGAGATTTGTAAATTGTTCCATTCCATTTTTACTCACAATTAGTACAGTGTCCCAACTTCTTTTATATTTTACTATGATGATCTTTCCTCAGGATGGCCCCCGAGGTTGCGGCAGTGGAAAGGAAAGGGGGTTATAACCAGTTGTGTGACATCTGGGCAGTGGGTATCACAGCTATTGAACTAGCAGAGCTGCAGCCGCCCATGTTTGACCTACACCCAATGAGGTGTGAACACACACACACACACACACACACACAAATATACACATTTGCAGCTCCTTTCAAAAGTACTGACACCCTTTGAGAGCAGTCACACTACAAAATACATTCCCCTTTGTTGAAGGTGCTGTCAGCGATTTCTTTTGTGCTATCTTTATCTCCGTTTACACAGTCTGAGCCAGTCAAACCTTGACCCCTTGGCAAACCCAAAACATGCTATTCCAAAAAAAATAGCTTACACCACCATTAATAATGTTTTCACATGCTGCAAAAAGTGATGTAGCCTAGCAGAAAACTCAAACAAAAAGACACAACGTTTCATAGACATTGCCCTTTAGGTTAAAAGGTTGAAATGAGATTTGGCGGAGGGTTGGGCGGCAGAGAACACAAACGTTTCTGTTGTTTTGCCCTCAGAGCTTTGATGCTGATGTCCAAGAGCAGTTTTCAGCCTCCCAAACTCAAAGACAAGAGCAAATGGTAATATGCATGAAATGTACCTGTTGATTGTCCTCAAATAACAAAATATTTAGCTTGACCATTTCAGTAAAAATATGTTTATTTCTCAGGTCCACAGAATTTCACAACTTCGTCAAAATGGCGCTCACGAAGAGCCCTCGGAAAAGACCGACAGCAGAAAAACTCTTACAGGTACATGCTAACCATATCTGTGTTAAATATCATTTTACTCATGTAGGGCCTCTCGATGCTGTTCTTATTACTAAACTGACTTATTTATTTTTCCCCCCTCTGTGTTTTTCAGCATGCTTTTGTCACGCAGCTCCTCACGCGTAACCTTGTTATAGAGCTGCTGGACGCCGTCAATAACCCTGATCTGCAGCAGACACACACTATGGATGAGAGTGACCTGGAGGTGAACTGAGCGCAATGAAGATAAAACAGTGAAAAGATTTCATTTCAGACCACTTTAGATTAAAGCTAAAGTGTGTTACTTTCTCCCAAGGACTAGGCTGATTTTGTGAAAAGTGTCAAAACTGTGGTTTGTTTGAGCGGTCTTATATCTCCATCATATTTAGAAAAGCTGTTTGGAAACAGGATCAGTGACATAATGCTCATTGGTTTATCCAAATCTATTAATTTCTTCAAAAATATAACTGATTTTGAAACTATTTTCAGAAATATCATACAACAATCCTAATATCAAAATGAAGAAAAAAATTTAACTCAAAAATTTAACTAAATTCATTTCTTGATTTTTTTTTAATAATAATAATAATAATATGATAATTTACAATTATTACAATTAATAATTATAACACGGCAGTGGTGTGGTATAACAACCAAAATAATGTATAGATGTTGAAACAATAATTTTTATAATTAATACCTATAAAATCATCAGATAAATGTGTTATTTGCTGTACAAAAGACAACTTGAAAAATATACATTACTATATAAAAATATACATATGTATATTTAGCATTTTTGGAAACAAAGACTGAGGTCTGAACACGTTTTCAAAATATACAAAATCTATTGTTTATTATTACAAATCAAGTTATTACTTTTGACTTTTACAAGTTTACAAGTCATTTTTTATTATTTATCTATTTATTGAAAAACCATGTAAAAACTACATGAAATCAACATTAATGCAAAGCATACATTTCTTAAAACTCATTTGTCATTGACCCAGGAATCATTATTTTTGCTGCTCTGTTTGGTGCCACAAATGGTACAAAGTATACACACTTCACTTTTAATACTCAAGCAATCAAACTCCAAAATGATGTATAGACAACTTTTTTTTACATAATTTTGTACATCATGAATCCATTTTCCAAACCGTGTTTTTGTCTTATCCTGAATCACTAAGGTACACCTATAATATTTTTTTATATTCAGACTATTTCAGACTGGGTCTGGTAGGAACCGCTGCGGAGTAGCCCAGTACCTGCGGGATTCATCATAGACATAAACAGAGAGAAGTAGCTCCAACTACAGTGTTCTTCTGCAAGATGCATGCAGTTCTGTTTATTAACTGCTAGAGCAGCAGAAGTTATGGACTGCAGCTTTAAGCTGACATGTGACATTTTTTAACATTACTTCTCTGTACTGTGGATGTTTACTATAAGGCAGAGGTCTTCAACCCTGCTCCTGGCGACCCACTGTCCTGAAAAGTTCATTTCAGCCTGCTTCAGCACACCAGCCAGTGTTTTCCAAGTGATCCTGAAGAGCTTGATTCGCTGATTCAGTGTGTGTTTGATTAGGGTTGAACCCTGCAGGACATGTGGGGATGATGACCTCTGCTGTAAGGTAAAAGGTCTTTATGTGAATTTAGAGTTTATGTCCATGTTTGTGTGTTTACAGACGTGCAGTGTCCTGCCTGATAAGATTCACTCTCTAGCGAAACTTCCCATGCAGAGAACTCGGTCTGAAGAGCAATGTAAGTCAAGTTCATTCTCCAATACACTGTTTCTAATACACATCTTGTTTGCTATTAATTATCTTAACAGTATGTTCTTGCATCCAAATAGTAGATTAAATGAATCCCAGATTGAATTTTGATGAGAAATACCACTTTAATACATTTTTCAGTGGTTTGATCTACAGTTTGATTTATTGTTTTCAACATATTTCAGTTAATAAACAACCATTTTATTAACTAAGTGTGTAAAATCAAAAAAGAAAATTTCAATAAATAATTTTAGATTTGTAACTGGGGTCTGATTATAGTGTCAGACAATTTTTTTGTACTAAAAATGTGACTTTGTTTTTTAGTGAGCATTTTCAACTCACACTTTGACCTTTACAATTGAAGGGACTTAGAGGGACACTTTACTCAAAAATGAAAATTCTATCATCATTTTGTTCAAAAACTGATTTTGTCCATACAATGGAATTCTGTGGGATCTGATGTAGTGCTGTCAAATGATTCATCGCGATTAATCACATCCAAAACAATTTTTTTTTGTTTACATAATATATGTGTGTGTACTAGGGCTGTGCAAAAAATCTAATGCGATTTTCATGCACATCTCGTCAGTAAAGGTGCTCCTGTGATTAGCACGTGCGTTCACATCAGGGTTGCCATATTAAGCCCCTAAAATGTGATTTTTACCAAGACAACCTTGCCAAAAAATTTGTATTTTATCCCCCGGAACGTAATGTTTATCGGGGAACCCCATAGAAATGTGATTGGGCTAGTTTTGGACTAGTTTTGAGAAGCAACTGGGCATGCTTTGTTATAAAAACCTTATAACCCTGAAAGCACGCGTTGGAGATATACTACTAATCACAGGAGCGCGTTTACTGACGAGAAGCACATGAAAATCGCATTTTATTTTTTTTCACGGCCCTAGTGTGTACTGTGTATGTTTATTATTTATATATAAATACACAGATAAACAGTATATATTTTTAAAATATTTATGTTTAATATTTACGTTTATATATATATATATATATAAAATAAAAATATATACATGCTTGTGTGTATATTTATATATACATAATAAATATACACTACACACACATATTATGTAAACTTTTATTTTGGATGTGATTAATCACGATTATTCATTTAGCAGTACTACTCTGCAACAATGTTCTTCATTTTTTTTGTTACATGACTATGAGTGTTGAAAGAATGTTCATTCCCTGGTAGGGATGGGACGGTATGAAAATTTAATATCACGATTATAGTGACTAAAATTATCACGATTATCAATATTATCACGGTTTTGTTGAAACGAGATGAAAGTGTTCAAAAATAGTTGATGCTCACACTGAAAACATTTCAGCAAGTTTTATATTTAATAATCAACAAACAACTAATAAAACAAGCAACTCTATGCACTTAATTTAAAGAAAAATTAAATTCTGTGGCATTTCCTTCCTTACAATGAAAAGTGTAGAAGCATAGAAAAGCATAGAAAAGTCAGACTTTCGCCATTCCTTCTCGAAAAAAAACAAAAAAAACATTGTGCGCTGCGCTTGCGTCAGACTGTTGCTGGCTTGACATGATTTAATAGTGAGTTATTAAAACCGCGATAATCAAACACGGTTTTAATGATAATTCATTTTTAAACGATATTACTAACCTTCAGCACATTTTATCACGGTTATCAATAAAACCGGTTATCGTCCCATCCCTATTCCCTGGTGAACCATCCCTTTAAGAGGCCTATTTTGGTATTCAAGCATACTATGTAACCATTCACTTTGCATGTGAAACGATTGACAATGCTTTTGCTGCATCCACAAATACACAAAACGTTTACGGTGGTGTGTAAATGTAGTCAATCATTAATGTATCCTTTTAATGCTACTAAATCTGTGGTTTTTGCAACTTGATTTCAATAAGCTTTGAGTTCTAAAAGTTAAACCATTTAAGCCAAGTCAGCTTTATATAGCACCTTTTAAAGTTACACATGCTTCCGAAATTTGCTGTGACTCATCATGTCATCTCCAACAGTGTAATGACAGAACTGTAGCGTAATAAGACCAAATCAGTTGTAGTAAACGCCAAATCAGGAGTGACTAAGAAAGAATGTGACATTAGTCAGTAAGTGCCATTGTTGTGGTTTGTTAGATTACAGCAAGCCACGGCCACAAGCCAAGGTTAGCTGGACAACAACCGCTATTGTACTTGAGAAGCCACTCTAGAGCTATGAAAGGACACATTGTGTGTGTTTCTGAGTGTGTCTTTAGGTTCATCTCTGTTTACATGAATGCATGAGCGTGCATCCAAATCTGCATGCTAGAATGTCACACAGACAATACTAGAATAAAGTGGCACCTTATACTCCTACCACACAATTGTATGTGAAAGGGGAAGCATGCAGCAGTTGAATAAAGTGGTTCTGTTCTGCTTGTGACTATCCCTTTTTCTGTTTTCCAGTTGATCATGTGAGGTTCGGACCACCAATGAGAAAGGAGACAGATCCCTGTCCTGATCTGGTGAGATTAAATTTTTTTAATGAAACAGAAATGACTTTGTCCAGTCTATCAAGTTATTTATGAAAGTTCGGTAGCACTTTATTTTACAGTCCTGTTTCTCATGTACATACTATATACTTATTATAGTAATTACAATAACAATGTATTAACGTCTCTGGTTACTCACGTAACCTTAGTTCCCTGAGAGGAGGGAACGAGACATTACGTATGGGGAAATCCATTTCCTCGAAATTATGAAGTCTGATTGAATAACTCTTTTGCTTGCAAATAGCCAATGGCGCCCTCGCCCTCACCTGATTGGCTGACAGCCATCAATATAGGTGACGGCGGGCGCCAAAAACCTCAGAATCTTCGACTGAACGAGAGTTATGAGGCTGGAAGGTTTTCCACACGGCAGGTTACGTAATGTCTCGTTCCCTCCTCTCAGGGAACTAAGGTTACGTGAGTAACCGGAGACGTTCCCTTATCGAGTCGGTCTCTCGACATTTCGTATGGGGAACAATAAAACCCCCGCCGTGTGGGAAATACTGTCCGGCCCAGCTCACATCGAGCCACAGAAGAGCATACACTAGTTCTTACAGCGCATTAGCTCTAGATTGGGTACCGGACCTGGTTGAAACCCCTTTTGGCACAGAGCCAAATCAGCTCTTACACCATCGTAACCCAGTTCACCCAAATAAGCAACACTGGTGTGATATGGGGAAAATGCAGCAATATGTTGGTGCTTGGGAATACACTGCCGGCTTATAATGCGGGCATAATAAAGGTGCCACACTAGATAGTGAATTAATACCTTAACCGCAGCTATTGCTAAAAACAACTGACGCTGTCTATATGACCTGGTCGAAGCCATGGCTAGTGCACGCGCCAGGCAAGGCGTGCCATAACCTAGTCCAATGACTGCTCAACTCCCTCCTCCTGCACTGACAGCACATGTGATGCGAACGAGGGAATGTCCAATTTATAGAATCTCGCAAACGTGTTGGGTAAAAGTCTTACCATACAATCGTCCGGTCCAAACTGCATACACGCGCTGTTCACTGACAGGGCATGCTAATCTCCCACTCGTTTCCCGCAAGCTAGCGCGAGCAGTAGCGCCGTCTTAAATGAGAGCACTTTAAGGTCGCTAAACTCGGCTGGTTCAAAAGGTGGGTCGGACAGCGCACTAAGCACTAACGACAGGTCCCAGACCGGCATCTGACGAAGGCGGGGTGGATTAAGCTGCCTAGCTCCCCGAAGAAAACTCGTTATAAGGGGGTGCCTCCCCACTGAATGGCCGTCTAGCAAGTCACGAAAAACGGCGATAGCGACCACGTAGACTTTCACTGTAGATGGGGTACTGCCAGCATCCAGACATTCCTGTAGGAAGGTCAGAATAATGGAGATATCGCAACTGCTGGGGTCTTCATTTTTGTCAACACACCAGTTAGCAAATACTTTCCACTTCAGAGTGCATAAACGCCTTGTGGAAGGGGCTCTAGCCTCTGCTATTGTCTGCAGCACTCGCTGATATACTCCACGCTGATCTGCCACACATGCAGGTCCCAAAGCTCTGGGTTGGGGTGCCATATGGTGCCCCTCGCCTGGGACAAGAGGTCCCTTCTCGGCGGGATCCGCCACGGGGGAAGCCGCGATATGTTCACCAGTTCCGGGAACCACGGCTGGTTGGGCCATTTGGGTGCTACCAGGATCAACGCACATCTCTCCTCCCTGATCTTTTGCAGCACCAACGGCATTAACTTGACTGGGGGAAAACCATACTTCCGTCCCTTGGGCCAGCGGCTCGACAGCGCGTCACCCCCCAGGGGGATGCTGTCAGCGAGAAGTACAGAGGGCAGTGGGCGTTCTCTTGCGATGCAAAGAGGTCGATCTCCGCTTTGCCAAACAGATTCCAGATCATATTTATCGTTTGCGGATGGAGCCTCCATTCTCCGTGTACAATGCCGTCCCTGGACAGCATGTCGGCGCCGCAATTCAAACTGCCCGGTACGTGCACTGCTCGAATCGACAGAAGTACCCTGTCCGTCCATAACAGCAACTGTCTCGCTAATCCCTGCAGGGATCGCGAACGTAAACCTCCCTGGCGATTGATGTACCCCACCACCGCCGTGTTGTCCGTTCTGATGAGAACATGACGTGTTTCACAAACGGAAGGAAACTCTGCAGTGCTAGATGAACCGCTTCCATCTCCAAGCAGTTTATGTGCCAGCGCGTCTGGTCCCCTATCCACGTACCGAATGCTGGTCTGCCATCGCATAGGGCTCCCCAGCCTGATAGTGAAGCATCCGTGGTGACCACTACACGTCTGACCACTCTGCCCATAGCAGCACCCTGCTCGAATATGGTCGTGCCGAACCAAGGCGCCAGAGTCTCGAGACATGAACGCGTTATTATAAGGCATTCCGTTCCCGCTCTCCACGCCCGCGGCTTCACTCGGCTCTGTAACCAGTGTTGAAGCGGTCTCATGTGCAACAAGCCCAGTCTGCAGACGGAGGCTGCGGCCGCCATCAGACCGAGCAGCCTCTGAAACGTTCTTAAGGGGATAGCTCTGCCTTGAACGAAGAGGGCTAGTGTATTGTGAATCGACTGGATTCTCGGCTCTGACAGCTTCGCGATCATAGTGCGCGAGTCCAGTATCATACCCAGGAATGTGATATATTGGTGCGGCTGCAGCGTGCTCTTCTGAATGTTCACAGACAGCCCCAAACCTGTCAGATGGGCGAGGAGTCTGTGTTTGTGTTCCTCGAGAGTGCTTCTCGAGCGTGCGATGACTAGCCAGTCGTCGAGATAGTTCAGTATGCGCATTCCACTGAGCTTCAGGGGAGCGAGCGCTGTATTCATGCACATTGTAAATACACGGGGAGCCAAAGCGAGCCCAAACGGCAACACTTTGAACTGGTACGCCACCCCCTCGAATGCAAAACGCAGGAAGCGCCTGTGATGTGGGGCTATCTGGATGTGGAAGTATGCATCCTTTAGATCCACTGCAATGAAGTAATCGTCGGGCTGAATGTGCGCGAGGATCTGCTTCACAGTTATCATCTTGAACGTGCGTTTCGCGAGCGCTTTGTTCGGCATCGCGCATGCCAGACAGCGTCAGCCACAGATGGCGATGCAGGACCACAAGGCTGCTCATATTGCAGCCGATTCCCTGCGCGACCTTCTTCGACGCCGCGAGAGCTAGATCCGCCGCCGTGCGCAGCTTCCTGAGCGACTCTGGGTCCGGGCTTCCCTCGTCCAGGGACCCCAGGAGCCGAGTTTGGAAGACCTGCAGGATTGCCATCATGTGGAGGGCAGATGCTGCATGTCCAGCCGATATGTAAGCCTTCTCGGCGATGTGAGCAGTAGCTCGACATGGCCTAGAAGGCAAAGAGGCGGTTTTCCAGCCGGGAGAAGACGCCAGGTGGGCCGCGATAGCATCCTCGACGGGAGGCGGTCGCGCGTATCCCAATTTCTCCGCCCCTTCCACCGTCGTCAGCAGCTGGGTCCCCTTTGCATGGGCTCGGGCTGAGTAAGGAGAGCACCATGACCGGGTGAGTTCCTCGTGGACCTCAGAGAAAAAAGGCGCGGGTCTCTGCGGGGCTTCAGCCTGGCGGCCCGCGCCGAGGAAGGAACCGTCCATCCATCTCTTAGACGGCAGCTCCTTGGGGGCTGTCCAATCCAATTCCATATCTGCCACCGCCTCCGTGAGGATCGCCATAAGCTCGGCATCTAGCGATGTGGGGGCAGCTTCAGACGGGGCCTCGGACCACGCTCCCAGGTCTGAGGCATTAGTAGACATGGCGTCGTCCTCGTCATATCCAAACGACACCATTTCCCGCGCTTCAAGTGGAGGGTGGTAACTGGCCTCAGAGTATGAGAGGGGATCTTCCACGTGAGGGTGGCGTGGGCGTTGGGCCGACGCCAGTACCTCGACAGAATCCGTCGACGGAGCTCTCTGCAGTCTCCCGGTTCGCGGCTCGACGGCGGCGGACGGGGGAGAGGCAGGAGATACAGGGCCACCGTTGCGGGTAACGGCCAGCCTTGCACGAAGGATCTTGATGGGAAGCTCCTCACAGGCACGACATCCCGAACCTTCGAATGCCGCCTCTGCGTGAGCCCGACCCAGGCACAGCACACACTGCTCGTGTGCGTCCGGGAAATCAATGGGCCCACCACACATGCGGCAAAGAGACATTATAAGAGAAAAATCACCGGAACGCGAGAGGGGATAATTTTCCACAATTTTCCGCTCTGTATGCGTGAATCCACGGCGAAACCAGACTCAAGTGAAGAAAAAAGATTCTGAGGTTTTTGGCGCCCGCCGTCACCTATATTGATGGCTGTCAGCCAATCAGGTGAGGGCGAGGGCGCCATTGGCTATTTGCAAGCAAAAGAGTTATTCAATCAGACTTCATAATTTCGAGGAAATGGATTACCCCATACGTAATGTCGAGAGACCGACTCGATAAGGGAACTAGGTACTAACCCTGAACCTACCCCTAAACCTAACCCCACCCCATGTAGTTACCTTGTATTACCAGAACTTTCTTGGATAAATACACTGTAAGTACACTATAAGTACATGTAAGCACACGTACTGTAAAATAAATTGCAACCGAAAGTTCTGTCCTGATTTTCTCACCTTCATATAGTTTCTTGGTAACACTTTTTTTAAGGTGTGCTTGTTGCACATTACATGTACTTACTATTATAATAACAATAAATTATGCATAATTACATGCAAGTAACACTAATCATATAGTAAGTACATATAGTAAAAAACAATGCTTATGGAATTACATACTGGTTTTCTGTTCTTTATTAGGGGGTGTATGATGACTGGAGCGCTATCAGTAAAGACAAGGACTCACCGTGGGTTATATTTCACTCTTGATCATCTAAAATACTGATGACGGTAGTAAATATTGTGTCTGATCTGCTAATGCATGTAGGTCATTCAGAAATATTAATTCTCCAATCATTGATCAAAGTCTAATTTGATGAATTTATTGTTAAATTAAGATGTTAAGAAGCACTTATAAGGCCTTCCCAGAAACTGAAGCTTTAAGGGTTACTTTGCTTTTTGACTATTTATTTTGCAGGAGTTTGTTAGAGTGCGTGGAAGAGGCCTTGATGGAAAGGTGATCTGGCTTTTTTATTTTTTATAATGAGACTACTTCTGTTTAGTTAAGGTTTTCTTAGATGCGATTTCTGTTCACTAAAATGAAAATATCTGTTGGCATAACTTTTTTGTCAATGAAACATTTGGAAAATTATTAAATTTTATATTACAGTAAACAAAAATATGAAATGCTACACTTATTGTTTTATTTAAGCTTCTTGTTTTTAATTTGACCCCTTTGGTTTCTGAAATATATTTGATAACCACCTTGTTAATACCTCAAATTTTTGCTTATCAGAGAAATTTCCCTTAATTAGGTTTTAATAATATCTATGTATTTTGAACTATAAAAATATCACATTTTAGCTAATAAAATTTTTTTTGCTTCAAATTTGGAGCAAAATGTTAATTTATCTAAACAATTTGGAAAAACAGATAGTATTGTATCATTTTTTAAACGATTAAATGATATTATTAAAAAAAAAATGTATGTTTGCTGTCCCTGCAAAGCTAACAGTGGATCTACATTCCTACCACCACCCTTTTATAATTAATAACATGAGAATGTTAATGCAGAACTAAAATGATGAAATGACTAACATTTTGCTTCCTCTTTTACAGGAGTTTGACTATAAAGAGAGGCTCTTCAGCTGAGGTAGGGGAACATTTAAAATAAAAGTGTAAAAAGTCAGTTGTCTTCTAGAATAAGATCATTTATGTGTTTTTAATCCACAGCACTCCCCGGATGAAGAGGATAAATATGGGACGGTGAAGAGAGTGGTCTCTTCTCCCCAATCAACGACAGTCACCAATCAATCTGACTCCTTGGCTCTTATTGGCTCGACGTCTCTGAAGGGCCACACCTCCGACACTAACCCCGCCCTACTCAATGAATCCGCTTTGCTGATTGGTTCAGGACTGTCTGACCTGTCACTCCTCACAAACTCTTCCCTCTTCACAGACTCCTCCTTCCTCAGTCATTCCATCAGTCTAGGCTCCCTTTGCTCAACACCAACTGAAGGTGAGCTGTATGTCAATACATGAGTATGAACTAATGACTGCACTTTTAAAGCAGAATATATGGAGAAAATTTTGTCCCAATATTCATCATCATACTTTCCCTTAAGATGTCCCAGAGGTATATGATTTTCTTTCTTTAGACGAGCAAGGAATGCGTGGATCACAGTAGTGATCCAATGAAGCGCTTGACTCAAAACCAAATGCATCTTATATCAGCTAAATAATATAGCCACGATATATATATATATATATATATATATATATATATATATATATATATATATATATATACACAGGCTGAAATGTTTTGAAATCACTTGTACCCTACCTGTTCGAAAAAAAAACAGTCTCTGCCTGTGTCTGTTTGATTCTTGGTAAAGTTTTAAATCCCTGCCGCCAAGATGCTCCTCTGTCGGTCACGGATTATGGAAAGTGAAACATAAATCTATAGGGGTGGTTGGATTTATTCACGCACTTTAAATTATTTATTTGAAGCTTCTTTCTTTTCAGATTCTTATTCACGTCTTTATCATAATAGGCTGCATATTAACTTATTGGGAGAAAACCGCAAGTTCTATGTGAAACCAGACATTTGAGCGCACACATATAGTCAGAATGGCATCATCATAACAGTCCACGAATATTCGACTGTGAGATTAGTAGTCGAATCAGGCTCCTCGAATCAAAGCATCGAGTCGTTGACTATTTGGGGTCACCCCTACAAATAATACATGCTTAAAATCCAAACACTGATGCATCTGCTGTGTTGAACAGGTTTGATAGCAGAGAGCTCTGTTGCTCCAGACCCAGGAGGATCCAGGAGTAATTTCCCGCCACATGATCCCCCTCTCTCCCCAGAATGGAGTACTCTCAGGAGGAAACCAGAAGACTCGGTGAGTAGACTGCGTAGGTTAAACCATATTTGACCTTTGACCTTGATGAGAATCTGTCTGAAAGGGTTTAATTGTAAAATCCAATATTAGTGAAATTTTATAAAAAATTGAAATGTAATGCATTATAGTTGTAGTTGGATATAACGCATTATTTACTTTAGATTTTTGGCTCTTTGTATTAAAATGTTGAAAAAAGGCATTCTTTCATTGGTCACTCGCTTCATTCTGATTTTATTGATTCCAGAAAGTTGTCCATGGACTGCCACCTACACCACAAGTACATGTATGTACAGCCAATTACATGATTCTAATTCTATTCCGTGCTCTAATTTCATGCTTATTGTTCTATAATCATATATTGTCTTCCAGATGGGGGCCTGCTTCTCTAAAGTATTCAACGGCTGTCCATTAAAGACTCAGTGTGCTGTTACATGGGTTCTGCCAAAGACCAGAGGTGAAGTTTGCTTATACAATTGGGAGCACTAGAGACAACCCTGTTCTGCTTGCTGCCAGTTACACACAAACACACATAAAACCATCAACCAAGTATAAAAACTTGCATATGGTTTTGTGGTTAAAGTGAAAACCGAGGACTGTAGCAGGACAAAATAGCTGGTATGTTAAAATAGATTTGTGCATTAGTGTGAATGCAGAATTAGACCTGCTGCGGTCTGTTATGTCATCAGTAATAAACATACAGAAGTAATTCTGAGAAAAAAGGAACAATCCTACACTGCCTTTGTCTGGAAACTTTCACATATTTAAACATATCTTTGTTTAGTGCTTCTAATGTGTTATTACTTTTTATTTGCTCAAGCTATTTTTAGTTATATTTAGTATAATCTTAAAATACAGTTATTTTGCTTTTTATTTATTATTATTAAATTGCTTGCATGCAAACATGGTAGCCTGAAACTCAGAAAGCGTGGGCTTGACATGCATGCAAGAACCAATGAAATCCATTCTTGTGTGTAAAGCGAGTACAGTTGAGCTTCCCGTTACTATATTGATGGCCTGATATATGTATGTGCATTGAGAAACGCTTTTTTTATGTGCATAAAAGCCTTATTAAATCTGTTAATCATATAAGGTGATGATATCACTCCTAAGGACTTGAATTAAACTGCTCTATTAATATATGGAGCACTTTTAGAATGTCTTTATAAATGTTTTGAAGCATGAAAGTTTTGGTGGAACTTTAATGGAGGAACAGAAATTTCTCCGCTTTCATTTTTGGATGAAATAATAGTTGATGGACACCCCGGTCTTATTTTAATCGTCGCGCTTCACAACTACTTCAGCCACTTCCCGTCCATTTTGAAGAATTATTTTACTATCCTATGTATAAACTAATTTCTATTCATTTTATTTGCAACATATTTATATGTTGATATGCTGATATTTACTCCTAGATCAATACCTTATGCTGGGCGCTGAGGAGGGCATCTACACGCTCAACCTCAATGAGCTGCATGAGGACACCATGGAAAAAGTAGCCATATTGTCTTTTCTCTTTTTACTTGTGGACCCTTTAATTGTTTCAGAGTAAAAAAGAAAAAAGAAAAATAAGAGATATGCAGGCACCATTGAAAAATGCAAAGTTGCATAAAGTTGCATTTTTTATTCTTCCATAGTTTACTAAAGCAAATATCCCATGAAAGAGTGTGTAAGATTTTCTTTCTTTTCCAGTTGCTCCCTCAGAGATGCAGTTGGTTGTACGTGATGAACAATGTCCTTATGTCCGTCTCAGGCACGTGCAATGTTATTAATATGACTGCATTTAATGTACCATGAAGATCTAATGTCTTGATTTAACTCTCTGGTTGGAACCTCTCTGTCCTCTGTCCACAGGAAAGTCATCACAGTTGACTTCTCATAGTCTGCCAGTACTTTTTGAGTACCGCAGGAATATGCAGCGTAGACAGGGCCATCTGGCGATTAATGCACACCGCTTGAGCACAAAGATAAACGCAAGGTTAGTCAAATTTTAACTGATCTTTGTCTTTAGTCAGTTCCTTTGGATTAAAGGGTCTGCTAAATGCTGGTGGTTCTTATCTTTCTCCAGGAAGTACGCCATGTCAGTAAAGATCCCAGACACCAAGGGCTGTAGAAGATGCAGTGTGGGTGAGGACCATTGACCTCTGTAGGAGTGTGAATCAGTCTCTAGGCATATCGTGCACGTTTTAATGTTTGTTCCTCCGCTTCTAGTTCGAAACCCCTACACTGACAGCATTTTCCTTTGTGCTGCTGTTCCCACTGGTTTGGTTCTTCTAATGTGGTATGAACCTCTGCAGAAGTTCATGCAGCTCAAGGTGAGAAATGAGAGCTAAGAGTGATGGAAACGTGAAAAAATAATATCCGCACTGTTGCGTAATTTTCTCTCACTCTCTCTCAGCACATTGCTCTGAATCTGCCAGAGTCTCTGCCCATCTTTGAGCTGCTCGTAAATGAAACCGAAGAGCTGCCACAGGTCTGTGTGGGGGTGAGAATTCGTCCCTGCCAAAAAGACAACACTGGACAGATGCACTTTGACATCATCCACCTGGATGACACGCCACAGAGTCAGCAAGGTGCTGCACATGAAAAATCACACACAAAAGCAACTATTCATATGAATAATATTTCAAGTGAGCTATAGGATTTGTGTTTTGCTTGACTGAGTTACAGATGGCGAGTCTCTGGAGGTCAATCAAGTGATACAGCTCGACAGGGACACAGTTCTCATTGCACTGAAAAGTAAGAAATGCTTGTTTTCACTGAGCCATTTGAAGCACTTTGTATGTACACTCACCTAAAGGATTATTAGGAACACCATACTAATACTGTGTTTGACCCCCTTTCGCCTTCAGAACTGCCTTAATTCTACGTGGCATTGATTCAACAAGGTGCTGAAAGCATTCTTTAGAAATGTTGGCCCATATTGATAGGATAGCATCTTGCAGTTGATGGAGATTTGTGGGATGCACATCCAGGGCAAGAAGCTGCCGTCCACCACATCCTAAAGATGCTCTATTGGGTTGATAGATCTGGTGACTGTGGGGGCCATTTTAGTACAGTGAACCCATTGTCATGTTCAAGAAACCAATTTGAAATGATTCGAGCTTTGTGACATGTTGCATTATCCTGCTGGAAGTAGCCATCAGAGGATGGGTACATGGTGGTCATAAAGGGATGGACATGGTCAGAAACAATGCTCAGGTAGGCCGAGGCATTTAAACGATCCCCAATTGGGACTAAGGTGCCTAAAGTTGGCCAAGAAAACATCCCCCACACCATTACACCCCCACCACCAGCAGCCTGCACAGTGGTAACAAGGCATGATGGATCCATGTTCTCATTCTGTTTATGCCAAATTCTTACTCTACCATCTGAATGTCTCAACAGAAATCGAGACTCATCAGACCAGGCAACATTTTTCCATTAAGTCTTCAACATTAGTCTTCAACATTAGTCTTCAACTGTCCAATTTTGGTGAGCTTGTGCAAATTGTAGCCTCTTTTTCCTATTTGTAGAGGAGATGAGTGGTACCCGGTGGGGTCTTCTGCCGTTGTTGCCCATCTGCCTCAAGGTTGTGCATGTTGTGGCTTCACAAATGCTTTGCTGCATACCTCAGTTGTAACGAGTGGTTATTTCAGTCAAAGTTGCTCTTCTATCAGCTCGAATCAGTCGGCCCATTCTCCTCTCTCCTCTAGCATCAACAAGGCATTTTCCCCCACAGGACTGCCGCATACTGGATGTTTTTCCCTTTTCACACCATTCTTTGTAAACCCTAGAAATGGTTGTGCGTGAAAATCCCAGTAACTGAGCAGATTGTGAAATACTCAGACCGGCCCGTCTTGCACCAACAACCATGCCACGCTCAAAATTGCTTAAATCACCTTTCTTTCCCATTCTGACATTCAGTTTGGAGTTCAGGAGATTGTCTTCTTCTTCTTCTTCTTCTTCTTCTTCTTCTTCTTCTTCTTCTTTGGCTGCTTAACGGCGGATGCGGACTAACTTAGCACACTACCGCCACCCTCCAGATAAATTGTGCCTAATCACCACTATGGTTTACATCTTTGAAAATAATGTAGCCTGCAAGCTACAAAAAAAAAAAAAAGATTTAAATAAATAAATTCCAATGAGTCCGGTGTTCTTTAAAAATTCAAACATATTTTATTACTCTATGATCGGTAGCCTTAGACAAAATATCTCTATATAACTTTCCCCACTGTCCTCTATTTTCCTTTTAATTAAAGTCCTTTCTCTATTAAATTTCCTACACATCATAAAGACATGTTCCACTGTTTCTGGCACATTACAGATCCCACAATTTCCTGAATTATGTTTTCCTATCAGCTGCAATGTTTTGTTCAGTCCAGTGTGTCCTATTCTCATTCTTGTAAATTTTATATGTAAAGAGAAATTGCCTCTTCTCTTCGACATCTTATTATCAAACGGCCCTGACCAACCCTCCCTTTATCTCCCCTATCCCATTTATCTTGCCACAACTTTTTAACATGTTTTTAATCATTGACTTAGCCTCTGATTTTGATATTTTACATTGAATAGACACATTTGTCGCTTTCAAAGCCTGTTTAGCTAACTTGTTTGCCAACTCATTACCAACCATGCCTACATGAGCCGGAACCCAAACAAACTTTACATGCGTCGCCCTATTTTGAATACAATGAATCAAAGTCAAAATCTCACACACAATATCATACCTTTCACTTGAGTTACCAGATTTAAAATTTTCTAAGGTTGACAACAAATCTGAACATACCACTACTCTTAGTGGTTTAATTTGCTCTACCCACTGCAACGCCATTACAATTGCTATTAGCTCTGCTGTGTACACTGATAGGTGATCCGAAACTAAGTTTTTGCAGAAAACTTAATATCAAACTCTGGTATCACATATGCAATTGCCACTTTCCCTGTATCTGGTTGCTTTGATCCATCAGTAAAGATTTGCACGTACCCATAATAGTTATCCACATACCTCATAGCCATTTGTCCACTATCCCCCTTATAATTTTTCTATCTTTTCATGCAAGGTTATATCAGTTCACCTACTTTAACCTGAAGCCCTGATATAGGGGAGGTTCTCATTGCTCCTGAACATATCCTGAGGGCCGAACCCTGAATAACATCAAGCTTCTTTAATTCAGACTTTGCAGCAGACCCATAAGCCATGCACCCGTAGTCAACAATAGACCTAATTAATCCAACATATAATCTTTTCATTGAAGTCATATCTGCTCCCCACCCCTTATTGCACAAGCACCTTATTATGTTAATGACTTTTTTACATTTGTCATCACTCTTTTCAATATGACTATGCCATGTAAGCTTAGAATCAAAATGCATACCTAAAAATCTCATACAATTTACTCTTTCTAAATCTCTACCATACAATTGAAATTTAAACCTTTCTTAAATTTTTTTAAATGAGAAGATTACTACCTTAGTTTTCTCAACAGTGAACCTGAATCCCCATTTCCCAGCCCATTCTTCAACAGAGTCGATATCTTTTTGCAAATTTTTAACAGTGATTTGAACATTTTTACCCCTTTTCCAAAGAGCGCCGTCATCTGCAAACAATGATTTGCCTATTCTATAATCAAGTGTATCATATATATCATTTATCATAATAGAGAACAGAATTGGTGAAATAACACTTCCGTGGGGTACACCATTTTCCACAAATACACAATCAGAGAAGCTACTGTTTATCCTCACCTGAATTTATCTATTGTTTAAAAAGTCCTTAATCCAGTAATACATTTTCCAGTCTATTCCAAGCCTTAGTATTTTAATTAACACACCATCCTTCCAAAGCATATCATACGCCTTTTCCACATCAAAAAATATAGCAGCAACTACTTCTTTACACACTTGGGCCTTCCTTATATCACTCTCCATTTTAATAACTGGGTCCATCGTTAACTTTCCTTTCCTGAATCCGCTTTGGAACGGCGTTATCTAATTCCGCGGCTCAACATAAAAAGTAATTCTCTCCACAATCATTCTCTTCATTACCTTACCCAGGTGGGATGACAAAGCAATTGGCCTATAGCTTGAAGCCACAGTAGAATCTTTCCCCAGCTTTCTAATTGGAAAAATAACAGCCATCTTCCAGCTCTTTGGAATTTTCCCTTGATCCCACACCTTATTAAATAATTCCAACACAGTATTAAGAGCCTCGTTACTAAGATGTTTCAACATTGCATAACTTATTCTATCTTTTCCCGTAGCTGTTACCTTCGCCTTGCTTATAGCCTTTTTTAGTTCACTCATTGAAAAACTTGTGTTCAAGCTATCATTTTGATCCTCAACATTTTCTAAAAGATATTGATACTGTCTTTTTGTTCCTGCTCTTTAATGTCTTTCATCATCAGTTAAATTGAGACTACAATGAACATTAGCTATAGCTTTGACCATTAATGCTGCTTTATCTTCATCCTTCACTGCCACAGTGTCACCATTTTTAAGGACTGGATAGCTCCAAGATTGCCGCACCCCACTCATTTTTTTAACAACTCTCCATACCTCATCTACGGAGGTTTGCCTTCCTATAGTGTTACAATACTTTGTCCAGTAATCCTTTTTAACTTTCCTAATTACTTTCCTTACCTTAGCCCTCTCTCTTTTATATTCCAGATACTTTTGGAAGCTTAAGCTATTTTTAAAATCTTTAAATGCTTTATTTCTACTGCTTATTATTTGTGTGCATTCATCTGTCCACCAGGGTACCAATTTCCGCTTCTTACTTCCAGGCCTCGACTCAACAATAGAAGCTTATGCAGCCTCCACCAAAGCTATACTAACATTTTCTGTAAATTCATCCACATCATCTATCACCTCAACTTGACCCATATTCCTATCACTTATAAATGTAAACATTGTCCAATCAGCTTTATTTAAATTCCATCTTTCAGAGAAACACTGGGTCACATTGCAGCTCCTGCTACCCATCCTACACATAATCGGATAGTGGTCACTTCCAATCGTTGACTCACTATAGACTTCCCATATTATTTGACCTGCAAGAGACTGAGAAACTAAAGTCAGATCTTATACAGACTGCACCCATTTAAACATTTAAACTACCATTATCACACCAAACCTCAGTAACTAAATACTCTAATCCTTCACCCTTACCTAAAACTCTGTAGGGAACCCCCACCTTAATAAAAGTAGCACACCCACCACCACTACTATCACTCCTATCATTTCGCTCACACACATACCCATTTAAAACAAAATTCAGATAAGGTTTCAACCATGTCTCAACAACACAAATAATCTCAGGTTTAGTCTCTAATTCGAAGATAAACCTCTTGAGCTCTTGCCCATTTGCCACCAAGCTTCTAGCATTCCACTGTAGAAAATATATATATATATATATATATATATATTTTTCCCTTTTTTAAGTTTTAGCTTGTAAACTCGACACAGGCAACTGTGAAGTAGAGGTCTTCACGTGTCCAAAAATTCGTGCCCGAACCCGAAAGAGACCCGTAATGTACTACACCGAACCGGCCCAGACCCGTCTAATATTTCAAAAGCTGGACCCGGACCCGTGTAGATCCGAGAAATGCCTACCCGGACCCGTATATTATTTGAAATCTGGACCCGAACCCGCCAGGAAGACACAGACCCGACTGGACCCGATTGTCACATATTCCACCATAAATTTCTATTACAAGTCAATAAACCTGTTGCGAAAAATACAGCTTTTTGTCTTACCTAACTTAAAGAGCCGTAGTCTCTCTTCCTTGTACCTGACTGCCTGTGATGCATTTACAATCCTCCGACAAGAAAGTTATTCATGTTATTCCTCTCGTTATTCCAAGTCCAAGCTGAATCCACTCCTTATTTCAGCTTCAAAAGTCCTCTTGATGTCACGGTGACGGATGGCAAATGCTACTGTGCACATGTACATTCTGACTCGAGTTTATTCGCATAATAACCTGAACTGTTTGCCCTTTTGAACTATAATAACGATCGCTCGTGCAATGCCATGGCCGCTGACGTTATTTATTTGCTATCATCTGATCTCTGTGCTCTCTGCTCTGCATCGAGTCTGAATCTGACCACTAAAAATTTAAGATTAAATGGTTCATTTATGATATTATAAAAATGGGAGAAAATGTAAAATGCGGTTTGGCGGTTGAAGTGTCCCTCACTGGTTGCCATAGAAACATGAAATGCGCTCGAGACTGCACATGCGTGCTAGCTGTAACAACCTAAAATGCTTTAACGCAATTTGAGCGTCATAGAAAACATTCATGTGACAGTTCACCTCAGATTGTGTTGCTGATTTGAAATATATTAAATAAGAGTGTGTCATGTCTGCAAGCATTAATACTGTGCGTGCACTTGTATTAACTCTGAGTCTGCGCGCTCTGCTTCTAAAAGCAGAGAGAGAGAGAGAGAGATCACTTTTTTTGGCTCACTCTTTTCTTTTCCTAATTTTAAGTTGCAAGTTACAAAAAACACAAGCAGTCTTTGATCACGGCAGGGTGTTCTCTGAGTCCGATGACTCCGATCGCATGGGTATTACACACAATGTTAAACAGACCCGGGACCCGAGGTAATAGATTCGGACCCGACCCGGACCCGGCTGATCATTTAAAATATAGACCCAAACCCGTACGGGTCCCAGGTCGGGTCCTGGGTCGACGGGTCTCGGGTGCACTGTGAAGACCTCTACTGTGAAGACGGCTGTGATAAGGATGCTGGCTTCTCAAATTTATCTCTGCTCTGAAGTTCTTCATAAATACTTTCCCACGTAATATCTTTAATACCCAGATACCTATTGGCACTTTTAACCACTATGCCCGTCTTCTCAGATCTGTGTTTTGCTTGTGACATGCAGTTTATAACTTCCGCAATAAAGCACATAAACTCTCTCTTTTTAATAACCAGGAATTCCTCATCATCAACTGAGGGTTTTCCAGCTCTTGCTGCCTGTCTCACTAAATTTGGTTCAACTTGACCTCTCTTAGCTGCCTCAGCATAAGACAACTTTCCTTCAGCCCTAACATGCTGGATTTCAACTGCTCTCTTTCTGGCTTCACACTCCCTATACCCAACACTATGCGCTCCTCCACAGTTGACGCACTTTTCTTGCACCCCAGTTCCACATGCACCATAGACATGTTCTCCTCCACAGCGCCCACATGTTTGTGTGCCTTTACAGTAAGCAGCTATGTGACCATATTTCTGGCATTTCAAACATCGCAATGGAACTACATTGTAGTTCAGATATCCCACAGTGACATATTTAGGCAACTTTTCCCCTTTAAAATCCACTAATACTGATAGACTATCAACCTTCTCGCCAAATCTCCATGCTTTAAGCCTCTTCATGCTAATTGCATGTCCTCCCTCAATGCTATCCTTCAGCTTTCCCAAATCCTCGTCTGTGGGAATACCATAGATGACTCCCCTACACACCTCTACTGTCGCCATTCTTTTCTTCACCTCTAAAACTTCTTTTTTGCAAACACTCTTTAGCTTTAATGCTTTGAACTGCTGGCCCACGTCTTTACACACTATCATCAAATCACCGTCAGAATGCACTCTAGCTCTGGTAATCTCACCCACCTTCTCGCGCAAAAACTACGTGAGAGCAACAGGCCCTACTGACTTAATATCATGAACCCTTTTTGAACTTTACCAGCTCTTTCAATTCTTCCTGATCCATTTTTTTTTCATGACTTAGCCCCCTCTTCCTTTGGGAGTTAGTTCGTCCTTGTCCATACTATCCTCACTCAACACCAGTCTCCGCAACCTACAAATTCTACCTCTAACCAAACTACACCACCATCGAGAAAACCCCCGTCACCTCCCGCCATGCCAAAGACTCCGAGTAGCCAACCCAAAACGACTGACTCAAGCGAACCTACCTGTTCCAGGAGATTGTCTTGACCAGGACCACACCCCTAAATGCATTGAAGCAACTGCCATGTGATTGGTTGATTAGATAATTGCATTAATGAGAAATTGAACAGGTGTTCCTAATAATCCTTTAGGTGAGTATACGCTCAATAGGGATGTCTGATACTGACCAAAAATTACATTAGTATATTTCTGGGGATTTTTTTCCAACAGCGATAATTTTGCTGAGTGCGGTTTTTGTGCTGCTGCCTTTGCTGGTTTAGGCCTGTCATAAATAAATTAAATATGACACTAATCCTTTATCAACCCGGTTTGTTTCAGACACAGTGAAGGTTGTGAATCTACAGGGATGTGCGAGCCATCAGAAGACTTTTGAACTTGCATTTGAGTTTCCCATTCAGACACTGGGTAAGCCCTGTTAAGCCAATGCCAGGCCGTCTTTGAGCACCTCTCAGCCTAGTTTTTGCTGTCTGTTCTTCCCCATTGTCAGTAGTTGGAGAACTGTCCACAGCTTTCAATTTTTCAAGAGTTTCATAATTGCATTACTAGTTAATTGAAACAAGTAATCTATTACTTTATAATTTACAAGAAGTTAAATTTTCCAATAAGTAATTCCAACTTTGTTTTCCCATTTATTGACTGACTGCTCTCCTTTCCCCATATTGAGAGAAATCATGAGTTTGACCAAAAATATAACTTTTATTTATATTAAAATCAAACAAGCAGGCCCAGTAAGATTACTTTTCATAAAGAGTAACTAAGTAATGCAATATTGTAATTTTAAAAGAGCCTTTCTTACTTTTGTTCAGCTTAGTGAACCAGTGTTGAAGCACAACATTTTAGCCCAGATGAAGCTGGCGCTTGGCAATAACACAGCTGCTGCTAATTATTTGTTGTCAGCTTGGTAGATAGCCATCATGTTTGCTATGTCTTTTTAATATCGGACCTCTTTCTGTTGCATCTTTGTAGTGTGTCTACAGGACAGTGTTCTTGTCTTCTGGAAACACGGTCTGAAAGGAAGGAGTTTACAAACTAATGAGGTAAAGCTGACGTCTACGACAACGATGGCTTCACTGATGTATGAGGAAGCAAGAAATGATGGAATATTATGCTGTTTGCCTCAGGTTACACAGGAGATCACAGACAGAAGTCGAGTTTTTCAAGTTTTGGGAACAACTAGGTATGAATTCCCACATGTCTGGTAATAGATAAATGGAAGCATATACTAATCATTTAATGTTGCTACAGGGATATCATCTTGCAAAGCACTCCTACGGATGATCCGTCTGCCCTGAGCAACCTGTACATCCTCACGGGGCACGAAAGCAGCTACTGATGGACCTGAGATGCTGAGAGCTGCAAACACTACAGAGGTTGATGGTCCTCCCTTCCCTACTGAAAGGGTAGCGTCATCAGGCCCAAAAAGCTCCAGGAACAGAGGAAGGCATGATGGAGTCAAGTACACACAGTTCTCCAGAGCCTGTGAGGACAGGAGGAGGAATCGGAGCTGATTTAGAGGAGGGAAAGTGACCTGTGGATTTGCATTAGACCTACTATGTTTGAAAAGGCTGTCATGGGTCAGTGACAAAACAAATGAGTTGTTCTATTTAATACTAGACCGTCTGTCTTGTTTCGAGAAATATCATATAGCTAGGTAATATCAACATGTTTTGGCGCAGTCGTTTAAAAATGATCTTCCATTGGCCAGTAAATTAGTTGATAGAATTGTGTAAACCATTGTACTGTAAAACCCACAAAAACTGTGAAATAAATAAATGTAAACGACAAGGATAATTTGGTTAATCGTTTTATTTGTGTTGCCAGCAGTGGTCGTTTTAATTCACAGCGCTAGGGGAAGCGGTTTCTTTCGTCAGGTCTTAATTTTTTTAACAGTGCCTTGTCTTGTTTGGAAAGACAAAACAAGAAGCGCTTATGGCAAGCCCTTTTAGCTTAAATTGTTCCCAACCTTTTTTGTCGTAATTGCATTTTTACTAGTAAGAATTCAGTTAGAGAACTCTATAATTTAATTCTTAGTATTCTTACTTGTTACTAGTAAGAATTTCTTACTAGTAACAATTATCATTGTAGAGCTCTCCAATTCAATTCTTACTATTAAAAATACAATTGCAGAGCTCTCTAATTCAGTTCTTACTAGTAAAAATGCAATTGCAGAGCTCTCTAATTCAATTAAAGCTCTTCAATTATACATATCTCTAATGTGTGTTTTTTTTTTACTAGTAGGAATTACAATTAGAGAGCTCTAAAATTGCATTTTTATTAGTAACAATTTAATTAGGGAGCTCTACAATCATAATTGTTACTAGTAAGAATTGAATTAGGCTGCATTTACACTGCAGGTCTTGATGCCCAAATCAGATTTTCTGACTATATCCGATTTTTTTGACGACCCGCTTACATCATCTTTTAAAAGTGTCCTGTATCCGATTTTTGCATTTACACTATACACTGCTGAAACTACCAAACGTAGACATTCTGACCCGGAAAAGGAAGTAAAACAGCACGAAATACAATGGATGCAGATGCAAATAAAATTATACAGTGTTTTGCTTTCCACAATAAGTCAACAAAAAAATCAGCAAAACATTGGTCTCGTACGGCGGAGAAAAAAGAGGAGCCCTTGTTGCAGCCTGGACAAATTTCACGCCTATAATAAGTCATGTGATCTCAGTTGGTGGTGTCCACCTGATTTGACGTCACTTTTTTTAATGACGTACAACTCGCATTTAGTGGGGAATATCTGATTTGTCTGCTTACATGGCACACGCAAATGCACGTATCCGATTCATATCCGATTTATTACCACATATGAATGAGGCCTGAATCCGATCTGAGAACATCGGAATCCATGCGGTTTTTTCCTGCTTACACGTTCACCGGTCCTATCCGATCTGTGCCACATGAGAGGAAAAAATCGAAATTTGGGTCACTTGAACCATGCAGTGTAAATGGGGCCTTAGAGAGCTCTCTAATGCAAATGCAGAGCTCTCTTTATCATAATTGTTACTAGTGAAAACTAAATTACAGAGCTCTAATTGGAATTCTTACTAATAAGAATTTACTTGTAGAGCTCTGTAATTAAAACTGAATGGAAGTCAATGGAGACATATGACTAGTAAAAATTCATTTGTAGAGCTCTCTAATTGGAATTTTTACTAGTAAGAAATTAATTAGAGAGCTCTATAATAATAATTGTTACTAGTAATAATTGAATTAGAGAGCTCTCTAATTAATTTCTTACTAGTAAAAAACGCAATTACGACGATTAACTTTGGGAACCATTTAAGCTAAGGGGGCTTGCCATAAGCGCTTTACACAGTCGTTAAACTCGACCTTTGAGAGTGAGGAGTTGTCGTCATAGCACAGAGCCCCTCCCCTTGATATCACAGTCTCCGCCATGTTGGCAGGACACCGGCGGCGAAACTGGATTGTTTACATGTGTTGTTAACTCGGTAGTAGAGGAAGTTTTTGCAATTCCGCACTGTTTTACCATGCCTGGAAGTTACTGCTGCGTTAAAAACTGCTCCAGTACCTCACACGATACATATGGAACACATAGGAACAATGGAATTCAGTTCTTTTTAGGTTACACCAAGTGCAAAACAGCAGTATTTGGAGAAGCTCTCAGGCATCCAAAATATCTACCCATACGAGCTAACAGCAGCAGAATGGCACAGAGACCTGGACCATTTATCTCCACGCACATATATGGACATTGTGAATTATCTAGTTTTTGGTGTAAGTTACTACACAATGCAGGATTTTAAAAGCCACAAGTCTTTGGAAAGTTATGAGGCTTTCTGCTGCTGGGTCCATCTACAAGCCTCCAGGTGGTGAAAACTGCATTGTACTGGCCAAAGTAAGTTTATTCACATGCGTTTTAGCGTGTTGTAATTACACATTACATTTAGCAGACACTTCTTGACCAAAATGACAAAGTAACTTAAATAACTGCCACTGTTTCGTAAAGACTAGATTGTAACGAGATGTTCAATGTACACAAACGTTTCCAACATGTTTTGATGTAGGCTAAAGCTGTGTATGTTTAGTTATAATTTGATTTTCGCCCAATGACACTGTAACGAATTAAACCTTCATATTCATCTGGAAGAAGGAGGCGGGAACCGGCGGACAATCAAACAACATTTTAATAATACAAAATAAACACAAAACAGCGCACCAGCCCCTCACGGACGACTGGTGCGCTCAAATAAACATCAAAACACAACTAAAAGTCCAGGCCTGGTCCTTTCTCGTCCTTCACTGTCGTCGCTCCAGTTTTATATCCTTCCATCTCCTACGTGGGACTCGAGACCGGCAGTGGGTCGCAGGTGACACTGATTTACCCAATCATTGCCGGCCTCACTCCTTGTTCCCACGTCCCTCGGCCCCGCCCCACTCGCCACATACCCCCATCGAGACCCTCGAGACTGCACTCTACTCCCCCCCCCCCCCCCCTCCATCCGGGGGGGACCGCTCACGGGGACCTGCGGGAACCTGGGGGTAGGACAGACGAGGCGAGAGAAACGGAGATGGAAGGAGGAGCGACAGAGATGAGAGAGGGGAGAGAGAAAAAAAAAAATAAAAAATTCCGGTTCCCAGACGCACTGCTGCTCGGCCCTCCACCAGCTGGGTGATCTCCTCCGCGGTGCCTGGCGGTGACACTGGACGGCCCTCGGTGGACGGCACGACACTCCTCCGCCGCCCGGTGGACGGCTCCTCCGGTTTTGGGCAGCCGGCAGGAGTCCCCCGTTCCCTGCTCCTCCCCGTTCCGGCAGATGGCAGCAGGCTCCGGCCACCTGGCGAACGGCGCCGACTCCTCCGCTCCCTCACGGACGGAAGCCGCCCCTCCATATCGTGGGCGGCCGGCAGCGAGCTCGCCCGTCCCCGGCAACTCACTCCAGCCCACCGCCTCGAGCGTCCATGGCGGCACACTCCTCGCCTGCTCGATGGCACCGCGGATTCCCCACAGCGGCGAGGGATCTTCAGCAGCGCGTCCCTCCTTCTCCCGGGCTTCGGCACCACTGTAACGAATTAAAACATCCTAGTCATCGGCAAGAAGGAGGCGGGAACCGGCGGACAATCAAACGACATTTAATAATTCAAAAATAAACACAAAACAGCGCACCAGACCCTCACGGATGACTGGTGCGCTCAAATAAAAACCAAAACACAACTAAAATCCCAGGCCTGGTCCTCTCTCGTCCTTCACTGTCGTCGCTCCAGTTTTATATCCTTCCATCTCCTACGTGGGATTTGAGACCGGCAGTGGGTCGCAGGTGTCACTGATTTGCCCAATCATTGCCGGCCTCACTCCTTGTTCCCACGTCCCTCGGCCCCGCCCCACTCGCCACAGACACATACTGTACCAGGTTTTTGTGTTGGGGGCTGCAAAGTGGACAAACCAGTTCTGGGTTGGCTAGGGTACTTAAATGTGTGATTGCAACATGTAAATGTCCTGGTTAGATTAAAGCCATTAACAGCGTGAATGCAAGATGACTTACATCGTAAACAATATAATTCACAATGTCCATATGTGTGCATGGAGGTAAATGGTCCAGGTCTCTGTGACATTCTGCTGCAGGAAGCTCGTATGGGTCGATATTTTGGATGCCTAATGGGCCTTTCACACAGGACGCGGTATGCGCGGCGCTTGCCGCTGTGTTCAACGTTGCCCTTCAGATACAACGCGATTTGCGCTGCGCTGCGCTATGGCGTAGGCGGAGTTTTAAAAACTTTTAGCGGGAGCTCTTTCATAGTCTGTTGTTCCTCCTTTCGGTCAGCAGCAAACATGTATCTGTCCCGTTGTAAGAAGCGAGCGATAGCGCTAGTCCTGCTGATGAGAATTAAGAGAGAAGCAAGACACAGCTTTCCTGACGATGTCCCTATACGACCTCAAACTTGTATCGTACAGCTCAGGAAATTCTGACACACACAGTACTAGCCATTCATCCATTTTGATTTCCGTGCTTGTTTGGATCCCCCGATTCTATTGGTCGCGCTGGTAATCGTCACAGAGCGCAGCGGCAAAAGTTGAACTATTTTGAACTTTGACCGCGGCGTGCGCATAAGCACGCAAATGATGCCCACCGCTGCGCTTGCGCTTTGGTCGACGCAGCAACAAAACGCCCTTGCGCGGCGCAAGCCATTGAGATGAATGGGTTTTATAGTGCAATGCCGCGCATACCGCGTCCTGTGTGAAAGGCCCATGAGAGCTTCTCCAAATACAGCTGTTTCGCGCTTGGTGTGAGCTTGTTACTGTAAAGTCCCCTTTCTTTCACCTTATCTTTCTGCATTGCTTTACTTTCTTCATTTCTTTCTCGTATTCATAATAACTGCGCAAAAATTGGCTCTGGAATGTTTAGTCGCGCGTCTGTTAAGTTCTGAAGGCGTTGCCCTGGCAACCAGGCGGCAAGGAAGTCAGAAGTTTCCCCAGTGATAGATAGATATATAGATAGATGGATGGATGGATGGATGAAAGAGCTGGAAACAGCAGCTTGCTTGACAGAACTCAAAATGAAATACCTTACAAGACTCTCAAACCCCCGGTGGCTCAATGAACCAATATATTCCAGGGACCATAAAGACATGTGGACAGTACACATCCCAGTTCATCTCCTGCCCTCTGCTCCTTCTCATCTGTAACAGTGAAACCAAGTATTCACTAGTGTATTTGTGTCTGAGACCCTGAGATGTGCCTCCCTGGAGATTTGCAATGTGTCTAATGTATAGGTTTATTTATTTATTTTCAACATTAAATCTAAAAATTGCATTTGTTACATACCTGTATTAGACGTGTCAGTATTCGATAATGAACATGCACAAGATTATTGTGGGCACTTCAAAATACAGTGAAAAATTATTTATAACAAATTAATCAGATTTTTTTCTAATGCATTTTAAGAAGGCTTTAGTAACATTAAAATAGTACACAGACATGTAAGTAAGTTATTTCAGGGAACGTGAGGATTCATCACTTAAGCACAATAAATTCAACATTAAGAAAGCATAGTCGTAAGGACATCTTATTTCTGTTTTCCTCATTTCCTGGGCATCGCTGAGAAGGCAGGATTTGGGATTTGGAGAGGATTTGGATTTGGAGGAAGAATGATTTGTTCAGAGCCACATAGACGTTAAACCCCACACAGACGTTTTATTTTTCCCATATTATATTATATTATATTATATTATATTATATTATATTATATTATATTACTCCGTATTGTCACGCTGTTGCATTCTGGGAAACGTAGTTTGTAGATATTTATTATCGCTGTCGTGCGGTCGGTGCGGTGCGGGAGGCGAGTTTACGAATCCTACTGCGCTGAAGACTGCAGCATTAATATTCATGAGCGGAGTCTTTGCCATTGGAAACTATTGACGCAGCGTCATTATTATTCAGAAGCAAACCATCACCATTGGTAGGTTATGCAGCACCGACATATTTAGTATTCATGAGCGATTCCCTTCGACGTATAGGACTCCTGATTTCGAGGCGAGTCACAAAGTTTCGGAGGAAAGCGTTTGCAGAAGAACCAGACACGATGAGCGTTGGATATGCAACATAGCGTTATTTTGCGCTTCTGTAAGCCTACAGTAGAGAATGGATAAGCGACCGACCTCAGCAGAGTCAAACGCTGAAACTCCCGACAGGTCAGTGCCAATAAACACCCATCTGATACTTTATGACACCCATATTGCTAGTGGCGCGACGCGAATGGATGCGTTCTTATCGCGTCGCGTTGTAGAGCTAGAGTGTCACAAAGGTGTGTTTTACTGCCTTCTAGTTACTGAGTGACTTGATAGCCTTCAAACAAAACACTTTGGCTGACTTTGTTTGAATGAGATGTCATATGAACCAGACATGAAGATAAGAAAGCATTTTATCAACCTGAGCTAGTACTGATGACTAACCTTCATAATAAATTACTGGATAATATTATTTTTTAAGCGTGCACTCACATATACAAACAGCGGTTTAGAATCACTACAAATCATGAACGCTTACGAGACATATGTATGCTGCAGACATATTTGTCTATTTTGTTAATTGTTATACGTGGAGCGGCTCTCGACCTCTCATGGGTGCCGCTCAGTCTATGGTGCCGTTTTGTTGATATCACATGACCAAGCCGTGTCATGTAATTGGCCCAATTAAAAGAAAAAAAAATAATAATATATATGCCTGTTTCCTTGAGTACTTTTTTTTTCTTTAATCTCTTTTATTTAATTTTCTTCTTGCAATTGCAAGTTAACATATCGGAATTTACCCTTTTTTTCTCAGAACTGCATGATATAAATTCACAACTCTGAATTTTTTCTCAGACTTCAACGATATAAACTCGCGAGTAATAAAGTCAGAATTGCAGAACATAAACTCACAATTATAAGATAAAAAGTATTTTCCCCCAAATTATACTTTATAACTCACAATTGTGAAAAGAAGAAAATAAGACAGAATTATGAGATATAAACATCAGAATCATTTTAAGTAAAAAAAATCTGAGACAATAAGTCAGAATTGCAAAATACAATCTCACAATTGCGAGTAAAAAAAGTCAGAATTGTAAGTTTATTTCCGGCAATTCTGACTTTGTAACTAAATTTTTTATCTCATAATTATGCAAAAAAAAAAAAAGTTGGAATTTTAAGATAAAAAGTCACAATCACCTTTTTCTTTTTTAATTTTTGTTTATAAATGATGGATACAGGCTAAAGTAACTTTCAGCCAGTGTTCAAGATTTTTTATAAAGTATAAGCCGGCAGCCATATCACCCACCATGTTTCCCACTGAAGCTAAGCAGGGCTGAGCCTGGTCAGTACCTGGATGGGAGACCTCCTGAGAAAACTAGGTTGCTGCTGGAAGAGGTGCTAGTGAGGCCGGTAGGGGGTGCTCACCCTGTGGTCTGTGTGGGTCCTAGCGCCCCATTGTAGTGATGGGGACACTATACTGTCAACAAGCACCGTCTTTCGGATGAGACGTTAAACCGAGGTCCTGACTCTCTGTGGTCAGTAAAAATCCCAGGATGTCTTTCGAAAAGAGTAGAGGTGTTACCTCGGCATCCTGGCTAAATTCGCCCATTGGCCTCTGACCATCATGGCCTCCTAACAATCCCCATATCTGCTGATTGGCTTCATCACTCTGTCTCCTCTCCACCAGTAAGCTGGTGTGTGGTGGGCGTTCTGGTGCACTATGGCTGCCGTCGCATCATCCAGGTGGATGCTGCACACTGGTGGTGGATGAGGAGATACCCCCTGCCAATGTAAGCGCTTTGAGTGCCTAGAAAAGCGCTATATAAAATGTAATGAATTATTAATTAATTATTATAAAAATATAGTCCATCTAAACTAGAGATGCAACATAACTGTCTGACAGCATAGTTCAGAATGATGAATGTTGTTGATGTACTGGTCCTATTGGGATAAATAAGAGCCAGCTAAACATAAACAGAAACCGTGCTCATCTAAATATCTTACTGTCAGATATGTATGGGACTCACTAACACTTTTACATTCTAGTCCCACAGGGGCTCATGTTGAATGGTGCAAACAACTGATTGCAGCCACAATGTCAAGTCAGATCTCTGGACCCATCAGCTCAGAGATGATTTCCAGAGATTACAAGGTATGAGCGTGTACTTAAAATATACTTAAAGCACTTATATTTATATTTCATCACAGTTTGGTTATTTGTAAAGGTAGAAGACTAATGCAAATATTCAGTGTAAAAAAAAATAATAAGCAGGTAAATGCTCACTAACTCAAAACAGTTCTTGTTTATTTTTTTATTTATGCATTGCCAGAGATCTCCACCCAGTGCTTTAAGTTTATATACTCTTATGCAAGAGGCAGCAGACATGTGTTGTCATGAAACCACAGAGAATCAGAACATCGCTGATGAAATGATTTCATTTTATCAAGTCTTCATGAATGCATAGTTCACATGGAAAAGAAAGATCTCTCAATATTTAACACACTTTGTTACAAAACCCCTTTGGTGGAACATAAAAGGTTAATTTTTCCTGGCCATATCATGGGACTATAAAAGCATCATAAAATAGTCCAGACAACTGGGCATCTGGAGTCATAAGAAAGCTTCGTGTGAAGAACAGACTGAAAACAGGTGACTGGAAATTGTTGGTAATGTTATCTTTTAGTGTGGTGTTAAAGGAATAGTTCACTTGAAACTGAAAATTTGCTGAGAATGTACTCACCGTTAGGTCATCTGAGAAATTTAGCATTCCATCACTTGCTCACCAATGGATCCTCTGCAGTGAATGGGTGCCGTCAGAATAAGAGAACAAACAGCTGATAAAAGAAGCATTGCTTTAATTTAAAAGTATATGAGTCCAGTCTATCATTTAAAGTTCTGAAGTGAAAGGCTGCATGTTTGTAGGAAGGAGTCCTCTTTCCATAATATTGTTTTCTCAAGTAAACAAGTCAAATTATCCGAATCAGGAGAGAAATATGCACAAATCAAAGCACAGTTTACAAGCAAAACAGTCCAAAGCAGTTCTAAACACACCGTATTGTCCGGACTATAAGTCGCACTTTTTTCATAGTTTGGCTGGTCCTGCAACTTATAGTCAGGTGCGACTTATCAAAATTAATTTTGATATGAACCAAGAGAAAACATTACCGTCTACAGCCACCAGAGGGCTCTCTATGTTTATTAGGGGTTCTTGGTTCTAAATAAATGCGATTTATAGTCCAGTGCGACTTCTATATGTTTTTTTCCTCATCATGACGTATTTTTGGACTGATGCGACTTATACTCAGGTGCGACTTATAGTCCGAGAAATACGGTCTTTGTCTGTGGTTTTTGATGAGGACAGCAGGGGTCTTATCACTGGAAGTAATGTTATTATATTTTGGCCGGAAGTAACTGATAAAAAAAAAGTAATGATGTTTCAAACATTGATCCCTTGTGAGTTGAGATCAACTTTTCTGTTGATCATGCAGATCTTCTGATTTTCACCCTGCTTCTGTTCTTCAAGGGGTCATATAACAACGAATTAAGTTTTACTCAACCTTTTGAAATACGTTATGATTAGAAATTGTAGCTTTCAGAATTTAGAAAACCCGAAAATAACCTCTACTGAAACATAAATGTATTGAGTGTTTTTGATGTTTGCATGATACAAATAATCTACTGCATCCATTGCATCTGATTCATATTCTATTCTTTAGAAAGTAAAAGGCTTTTAGTCTAATTGTATAAATGTCCTCATTCAGATTGTGATTCACATGGTTTTAAGTTGTGAAAACTACTGATTTCACAAATCTAGGAATATATTTTTTATTGTAATATTTCTAAATGAACATTTACTGGACTGAAGCAACTTAGGTTTACTTCATTTTCCATGCAGAATTGTATTTTAGAAAAAGCATGTAAAGATGTTTTTTAAAAAGTATCAATATATATATATATATATATATATATATATTTTTTTTTTTTAAGCATTTAAATATTACCTTATTAGGGAGATATAGAACTATTGTTGGGAGCTGTTGGCATGTGATATTAATATGCATTTTGTTTAAGGATCAGAAATGACCATACTTTTTTCCTCTTATTTTATAAGCCATATAAATATCAGAAACTGCATATTTTGCTAGTTTTCAGTATGAGCTCTCAACTATATCCTAGGAGCCATAAATGCCTTATGATGATTAGGACAATAAACAAAAAAACTCATGGATTTTTTAAATTCTATTTTTATAATATTTTCTGTAGCATTTTTTTTTACCTAAAGGTTCAATAAACACTTCCTTTTTTGGGGGGGGGCACATTTTATTTGTCAGATTAATAGTCAGGCATATGTTGATTTCCTCAAAAACAGAGTCAGTATCAGAGTTTTCGATGCAGAAACCTTGACTAACATCTAAGATCTGGGAAAGTGATCAGAAGTATATGACCCCTTTTGACCTCATTACCTCTGCATGAATGCTTGTAGTTCTAATAGTTTTTTTAAATGAATGCACTTCCACAATCTTTCTGATGGGATTACATACACTGTAATGTTTCTACTCTTTCTTCTCTCTCTTTCCTCATCACTCTTTGTTTTTCTGTGCTGTTGTTATGGGGTTTCTCTGGTGCAGGACTGCGATGTGGAGGTTAAAGGATTTCTCTTGGACAGTGACCCTCAGCAGACTGCTCCTTCTTCGGCAAGTCTCTGTCTGTGTGTGTGACGCTTTTAACTATTTGACATAATAACTTACTAACAGACTGATTTTCAGAGTGTTTCATCTGTCTGTCTGTCTATCTATTAAAACAACAGTCTGTCTGTCTGTTTTGTATCAAAAAACATTTGAAAAACTGTCAATGTGGATTTCTTGAATTGTCTGGTCATTATAATTAACTGTTTTTAAAAATGACCAGCATGTCCATGTAAATGCACTAATTGTAATATTTGGACATATATTTGTATGCTTGTACACAGTTTTTTCCTGTGCCACAAATGCTTTTTTGAATTTCCAGTAAGGCTTATTGTATTCTACATTATTGATGCAGTAGATCACTGAATGTGTGAGGGGAAAAATACAGATGTTTTGACTCATATGAGGCATTATGAAATATCACCACCCCGTGCCATCTTTTCAGGGCTTTATTAGCATAATGTAGAACAGATCACCATAGATCTTTTGTGTTGGTGAAGGTCAAGCCTGTTGAACTCCACAGTGCCGTCGTTGTCCTGCAGCTGGACTGGAAGAGAAAGACTGAATTCTCTGATTCCTCTGTGTCCATGAAGCTGCCAAGCAGTTGTGTCACTGTGGGGGGAGCAGACCCATGAGCCCCCATCTCATCCTGCTGAGCTCCATATACTCGTTGTCAACAGTGTGTTGACAGAAAATGAACTTTTGGGGCCAAACATTGACTAGTGGCTCATGGGATCTGCAAAGAGTAATCATACTGCTTTCATACTGCATATACATAGATGAGATTGTGCTAAATATACTCTCAAGATGCTGGAGTGGTGTACAGTAGATTGTTTCCAGAAAGTCGAGGTGTTCACAATGTATTCTAGCCAATCTAAAAATATTAATCTCAAATATTTTGCATTGGCTGAATTTGCAGCAGCCTGCAGATTTTATGTCCTAAATTACAGCCCTGCCTTCCGTGTTTAGTTTACAATCTCAAATGTTGGACTGACTGTCTCTGTTTGCTTTAGGCGGAGAGAGAACTGAAAGTTAGGAGTGGTAGCAAAGGAAACCACATACAGTGTATCTCAGACACCTCAGACATCTTTTTATATTTTTATTTTGTTAGAGGTTTCTAATTAGTTTACTATCAGTGTCACTTGTGAAGGTAAGCTGCAAAAAAACAATGCCAACATTCTGGTATCTTTAAATTTAGACAACTGGCATATGCATGAATTAATCAGGATTTTCTATCATTTATATATACTTATTCAGAATATCCATGCAGGATATCTAAAACTCCATGCTTAAATGATGCTGATACTTTAATATTCCAATAGGAACATGTAAATGTGTATCTAGAATAGAAAATCATATCAAAATGTGTTTGTTCCACTGTGTGACAGACACTCAGAGAAGGAAATAAGCAGGCTCAGATGGAAGAGGCTCCACGTGTTCCTGGAGAAACCATTAAAGCTATTGGTAAGGAACTTCATATTTGAACATGTTTTTTATGTAATGTATTAATGTAGAATCATCATGAAGCATAGCAAGTCAACCATAATAAGAAATAAGTTAATATGTGGTGGATAAGGCTAAAAAATTGTTGTTCATCAACTGTATGCTGTGGTGTTTTTTTACAGTCAAAGATGTCATGTATATTTGTCCGTTCTCTGGGGTCGTGAGGGGGACTCTAACCATCACAGACTACAAGCTCTTCTTTAAAAGCCTGACACAGGTAAACACACTTTTCGATTTCTTTTCACAGCATCTAATGGCAATGATACATCAAATTGAACTAGCGATATTAAAAAGCTGAAGCACATGACTGTGGTCATGTCACTTCATGTTAAATATCTGAGCAATATACATCAAAGAATAATCGTCAATGTATTTTATAGTAAAAAAATAAAATAAAATGAGATTTTTCTGTACTCATCAGTGCTGAAACTGTTTTAATACTCATTTTTCTCAGTATACTAGCTGCGGTTTCTTGTCGTCATTCAGTGTCTTGTCAGCTCAGTTTTTGCTGTGCAAATATTTTCATAAGGACATGGTTGTCTTGAAAGAATAAAGACCAGCTGATCAACATGGTAAGCAAATAGGGGTGTGTTGTATTGACAAAAAATTCTATCTTAATATTTTTGGGGATTTTTTCGATAAAAATAATTAAACAGAATTTTGCGAAGTATGTTTTTGTGCTGGTTTAGGCCAAGAAAGCTAAATACGACACTGAAACCACCAGTAGGTGGCGGCAAGTCCCTGTGTTAATGTGAGGTTCATTGAATTGTTCATTCGAAAAATTCGTTCAACACGGCTAATTTGTTTAAAAATGAAGCAAGTGGCTCTTTTTATGAAATGATCTTTGAATCATTGACTCAAAATTATTTAAAAGAAATGCATTTACTGAGGAACGAAACACCGCTTCCAACTATTTTCATTGGCAAAACTGAAAAAGCAGACAACTCGTTTAATATTAACTTTTAGTTTTTTGCACTTTTGTATAAAATGAATATCACATTTGCAATCAAGCTCAAACATTAATATTCAGGAAAAAGTTTGGTGATATTACTTAACTATGTCATATCTTAGAATTATAAAAAAACAAAAGCCCATGTAGGGATATTTTTCGCTTTCATAACTAGAATTATAGGGAAATTATTAAGGCTTCATCATGCAGTAAATCGGACTCTCAAGATGTGTTTTTATTTGTTTTTTGCAAAGTGAGTGACATACTTGATCATGTCAGCTCGCAATTACGATAACAAAAATTACAATATTATTGCAGATGATAAATATCACACAACCCTATAAAGCAAGTGCTGCTTTGTTTAGAGTTTGTATATCCACAGACCTAGTTCTGTTTTTTTATGTAATGAAAACGGGCTACTGCCACCTGCTGTTATGGAGAGTTGTTTCCTCTCAGGCAGCAGCAGATCTTTTGTGCTAGTTGGCTGTTTGCTGTAGTTTTTGCAGCCCGTTCAAGCACAACGTTTTAGCTCAGACCCAGGTAATGTGAGGCAGCTTTCATCACCAGTAGTTCTAGTTGGTTTGGTGTGTCACAACATTAAAAACCAAAGTATGCTCTAGCTTTTGCCCTAATACTGGCACACGCTTTTTCTGCATACTGAAAAGTGTAGACTTAGTTTCCTATGACCTGCAAAGTGCATAAATCTACTACACAATTTAATTATGCAAATTAGCTACAGTAAAATACGGTTTCTGGCTCAGTAGATTCCAAAGTGTCTTCGCAGATCTCAACATGCACAAGTGTTTTGGTAGATTGATAGTGTTGTTTTTGTGTTTGGCAAAGGATCCTCCGTTTGTGCTGGATGTGAATCTTGGAGCCATTAGCCGACTGGAGTCTATCGCCGTTCAGAGTCACGGAGACAACACTCAAGGACTTGAGATAGTTTGCAAGGCAAGGGGCTCGTCAGTCTTTTTCCACTCTTCATTTGCTCCCAGTCCCTTCCTTTTCATGTCATTGCTTCTATTTATTCTCTTGCTCACACCTTTAAATATTAATTCCTGATTTCTTCTTTTTTTTCACAGGACTTGAGAAACCCCCGGTTTGCGTACAAAAAGGAGGGTCAGAGCAATTTGGATGTGTTTGAAACACTGTCAAAGTACGCATTCCCGCTCTCCCACAACCTGGTATGACTTTATGAAAACACCCAGATGTGTTCACTAGCCGAAGGTGATTCAGTATGTTTAATGACACACATTCCCTCTCCTCCCTCAGCCTTTCTTTGCCTTTAAGTACCGGGAGACGTTTCCAGAAGATGGCTGGAAGATCTACGACCCAGTCGTTGAGTATAAGAGGCAGGTAAGAACTGTCGTCATCACTAACTATACGTAAAGTATGTGTTATTACATGTTTGATGTACCTGTGTCGATGCTGTTGGACGGTAACAGGGTCTTCCGAACGAGAGCTGGATCATCAGTAAAGTCAACAGCAGTTATGAGCTGTGCGAGACGTATCCCGCTCTGCTGGTCCTTCCTTCAAACATTACAGAGGACGAACTGAAGAGAGTGGCGGCCTTTAGGGCCAAACGCCGTTTGCCAGTAAGCTAACTAATATTTTTAAATAGAAAAGGAGAATTTTGTTTCATAGTTTTTTTGGATAAATTGAAATCTCTTCTAAAAGCACCTGTATTGTCATCAGGGTTATTATAGTTAAAGGGGTCATTGGATGCTACATGCACTTTTACAAGTTGTTAGAACGAAAATTTGTGTTGGCAGTGTGTTTACACATCCACCCTATAATGATAAAAAAAATGTAACCTTATTAAATCATTTCCCCTTTCTCGAATCGAGCCGATCCCCTCCCATGATAGTTAGATTGATAGTAGCGTTTTTCAGCACAGACTGGCCTGATGTCTTACATTAGATCCGTCCTGAGTGAGCTGTCATCAATCCACCATAGTTTCAACATCGGATGCAGACAAAAATAACTCCTAAGTGACTGAGGTGTTCTGTTTTTGGGTATAATAATGAACATAGCAGTCATTTACTCTCGACATCACTTGAAGATGCAGTGGATTACATTATGAAGAGAATGTGCCCCCGATCTACCTAAATGTGTCTATATTTGCACAAATCATTTGTAATCCAGCCTCACCAACAGAAGATGTAAGTGTAAGGTTTTTTAATGAATCACTTCAAATCGCCTTTCCTAATAATTTGCTAGTTAGCAAGTTTACGATGAATGCAGCTAAAGTAAACAGTCCCTCTGAGAACTGTTACAGACTTTTCATTAAGACCCTAAAGAATCAAAAACTAAAACCATAAAAAAACAGGTTACTTAAAAAAAGGCAACATTTTTCATTTTCATTTAATTTAACTTGATGTACTTAATGATGTACTGAAAACCAAAATAGGCAGTAATAAAAAGGACAAAAACACATGAAAAAATACTGGAACTTCTACTAAACTTGAAATGAAAATAGAAAATGCCATTATCGCTTCCATCAGGTGCTGTCCTGGATTCACCCTGAGAGTCAGGCCGCTATCGTGCGCTGCGGTCAGCCGCAGGTGGGTCCATCAGACCGCCGCTGCAGGGACGATGAGTGCTACCTGCAGACCATTCTCGATGCCAACGCACAGTCTCACAAACTCTGCATCTTTGATGCTCGCCAAAGCACTGTGGCTGACACTAACAAGGTAAGCTACTGTTTTAACAAAGATATGCACTAGCGTTCAACGGTTTGAGGTCAGTAAGTGTTTTTGGATGAATCAAATTGAGAAAGAGTAACAGTAAAGACATTTATAATGTTACATTTGTAATGTTTTCTGTTTTAAATAAATGCTGTTCTTTAGAACTTTCTATTCATCAAAGAATCTTAAAAAAAAAACATTTTATCATGGTTTCCACAAAAATATTAAGCAACTTATAAACATTGATAATGATACAAAATGTTTCTTGAGCAGCAAATCAGCATATAAGAATGATTTCTGAATGATCATGTGAGTAATGATGCTGAAAATTCAGCTGTGCATCACAAGAATAAATTACATTTTAAAATATATTCAAATAATAAATCCTGTGATAATATTTCACAGTATAATTTTTTATGAACATTATTTTAGTGTATACCCACTTATCTATACAATTAAATTTCTATAAGATCTAATCATCATTTTCAAGGCCCTATTTGGTTCAATCTCAGAGTTATGGGGTCTCAATTTAGCTTCGTGTCTAAAATGTTGAAAATACCCATTTTCAGTGAAAAGCCTAATGATGGTAACTTTGTATACAGCTTCAAAATGAAGATTACAAAAGAAAGGTTTATTAAGAGCCAGAATTTAAAATTATATTAATATATAGGCACATTAATAATTTGTGCACAGTCATGTAAACTTTGGAAAAATAATATTTATGGCACTTGGACGGGTATGTTCTATGCAGTTGTTTTAATAGAGGAAAACAAGCTACATTTCCAGTTTCAACATGATTTGTTCTTCAGACATTCCTCTTTAAAAGAAAATGAATCAGATGACTGCAAAGAGTCCAGCTTTTGGTTTTTGACCACTGAAAACTGTTTTCTCCTCGAGCCATATTGAGATTCCAGTATCAGTGATGGAGTCTTTAAAAAGAAGATCCCAAAAGACAAACTGTTAAAACCCAAAGTCTAAAAGGGCATTAAGATATCTGTAATATTTCTTGAGTTACAGGTCCAAAAAGTCCTTTTCCAATTTTTTTACAGTCACCATTGCTAAAGTCAACAGATTTTACTGATAGACCTACCAATCTCTGATTAATTATATAGCATGCTGTTGCTGCCATCTATCTGAAGTAATTTAACCCCCTGATTTCTGGCTGTTCATCATTAGTTGGTCATTTACTGGTGCAGCCTGCTAGACCATCTTGAGCCAGCAACAAACTAGCTATTGTACCAGATTTTCTGGAGTAGCTGATATGTGACTTCTCTTCTGAAGGCCAAAGATGGAGGATATGAGAATGAGAGTCTCTATATCAATGTGGAGCTGAACTTTCTGGAGATCCCCAACATACACGTGATGAGAGAATCCCTGAGGAAGCTCAAGGAGGTGGTGTATCCTGCCATCGACCAGCAGCGCTGGTTCTCATCTGTGGACTCTACGCACTGGCTAGAATACATCAGGGTGAGAAAATGGGACTATATCACTGCACTGCACCGTTATAGTCATTATATCCTGACCTTTATACTCATGAAGTTTCACATTTTTTTCTTAGTTCCACTCCAGTGCTTTTCCATTGTTTTCCTTGTAAACATGCTATAGATGGACATGTGGTTTGACCTTTGTGTGCATGTTAAAAAATAATATCTTTAGACCATTTCTCAATATAAAATAAATTAAAATGTAATTTCAAAGAAAGAAAAAAGAAAAAGTTCATTTAGTAAAATAAAACTAAATGTAACTACTTAAAATTGCATTTAAAACCGTATTGGAAATTAGATTTTTTTAAATATGTTTGTCAGTGCTGATGATTCTTTTCAAGTTTTGAGAATCTTACAAACAAAAGATATATAAAGCATGTGTGTGTGTGTTTGTGTATACGTACTCTATACCGTTTGTCAGTGCAGTCGAAAAATGCTTAAACCGTGTTGGATTTTAAATGCCATTCTATACTTCACACTTGGTAGCAACTAATGAACTTGGTTGCTCGGCTAAGCTAAATTTTAATTGAATAAAGATAATACAGAAATGCAATTTAAATTGAAGCTCTAAAAATTCTGAATATATTTTTTGTATTATTGTTGCATTTAACAGAAATGAACATGTTTTAAAAATCGTGGTTTGTAATTAAATGTAAACATGTAATTGAATTAATAATTGAAAACATAAAACATGTAGAATAATATTAATAAAAATAAGCATTTCTTACAGGTACAGCAGTGTCTGTTTTCTCTGTAGCTCTTGCTAGCAGGTGCGGTGCGGATCGCAGACCGTCTGGAGTCGGGGAAGACGTCAGTGGTGGTGCACTGCAGCGATGGCTGGGACCGCACAGCTCAGCTCACCTCTCTGGCCATGCTCATGCTGGACGCACACTACCGCTCGCTCAGGGGCTTCCAGGTGCTTCTGGAAAAGGAGTGGCTGAGCTTCGGACACCGCTTTGCCTCGGTCAGTAACATCCTGTGTATACGGAGAAGAACATTGTGCACTGAATCCTTACTAGCATCTTACGGCTTCCTTCTCTGTCCTTCTGTCTGTCAGCGAGTGGGACATGGAGATGGGAACCATGCAAACTCAGAGCGCTCCCCTCTCTTTGTGCAGTTCATAGACTGTGTCTGGCAAATGACCCGGCAGGTGAGGAACAGTGGAGCTGAAATGAAAAATGCGATGTTTATTATATGACCAAATTGTTCTCTTTTTTCTCTCTCTCTCTCTTCATAGTTTCCCTCTGCATTTGAATTCAACGAGCTGTTTCTCATAACGGTGCTTGATCACCTGTACAGCTGCCTGTTTGGGACGTTTCTTTACAACAGCGAGCAAGAACGGGTCGCAAAGGCATGCAACTGTTACTTGGTTTTAAAGTCAATCTGTCATAATTTAGTCACCCTAATGTCAATCAGGTTTTTTTTGTTTTTTTGCAGGAGGTGTACAGCAAGACCGTGTCTCTGTGGTCATATGTGAACAGCCAGCTTGAGGAGTTTACTAACCCGCTGTATGTGAACTACGAGCACCATGTTTTATATCCAGTAGCCAGTCTGAGGCATCTAGAGCTTTGGGTCAGTTATTATGTGCGCTGGAACCCTCGCATGAGGCCACAGGTGAGCAGAGGATGATAGTTGATGGCTACTTACTCCACATTTGCTTCAGTGGTTGTAGGTGAAAAGTGTGTGTTGTGGAGTACTAATAACAGTGTAAAACAATTAAGATGCTGAGTTGATTTGTATTTTAAGTTGCATTATTTAAAATCTTAGCATTGCCTGCATTTACTTAAAATGTTATTTTATTTATCTTTTAGAAAATATGCATTTGGTTTATGTGGTTTTATTTACTATAAATAGGAATCCATAAAGGGATTTTGTATTTTATTTTTTATTAATACTTGATATTATTTATTCAAGCTGTGCTAAAAATTCTAAAACAATTTCTAATTTTATTTGGATGAAGTCCAGTTTTGTGGTCCATGACTTTTGAACACATTTTATATATATTTATATAATATATTTTATATTATAAATTAATATATACATTTATATATTTATAATATAAATTTGTTACAAATTTAATTACACTGTCTTGGTAATGGAAATTCATTAAAAAAGTAAATTATAAATTACTTTAAAAATAAAATGTTTATAATTTGCGTTTAAATATTACTTTCTAATATTGTATTAATTCTATTAAAAAAACTGTATTGGCCATTTAATATTGATCTGTTGTCAATGCAGTTGAGCATGTCATTAAGTTCTTTACACTTGGATACTTTAAACTCTGTTGCACAGAACAGATGATTTTAATTGGATTTAAAAAAATGCATTTAAAAGATGCGTTTAAAAATGATGAATGAATTATGAATTAAAATTTGGTATATATTTATTTATATATACATTTTAATTTGATGGTTTCATTTAGTCGACCTTACTTTTTATTCTTATGAATTTGAATACATTTTATACATGTTACAAAGTCAAAAAGTGTTGTGTATACTTCAGATTCAGTGACACTAAAGGCTCTGTTTTGTCAGGTTCCTGTTCATCAGAGTCTGAAGGAGTTGTTGGTCCTGAAATCAGAGTTGCAGAAGAAAGTGGATGAGTTAAAACATGATGCAGCTTCATCACATTCTCTCTCCTCTTCCTCAGAGCATGAAGGCATGCCCATGCAGACTACTGTCTAAGCATATCTTATTAACTTGGTAAATACTGACATTAAAATCAATGATATTTGTTCTGATCTCTGTCGTCACAGTTGGGTAATAATAATGTTTACATATGTTTGATAATATCCTAGTGTAATCCTTGGGATAATAACCACTATGTGGTCACTGGTGCCCCCTAAATGCCATTAAACCTCTGGCCAAATCACATAGCACTACAGTTCAACAGTCATTGTCTATAGAGTTTTCTGTGCATTGCTTTGTGAAAGCTGTTTAGATTTTATCACATATTATTGGGAGCATTTTTTTTTTTAATTACACTTTTGGAGGGTGATTTTAACATCTGAGTTTTATCAAGAGCTGCGTATATTGAAAAGCCTATTTCAAGAAATCGTGGTCAAATTGTGTTATCAACAATAAAAAGTATTCAGAACTAAACAGTCACTCTACAGAAAATGCCTGAATATTCTAGTGACTTTGGCAAAAATTTTCTTGCTCTTATATTACATACAATAATAACTCCACAACACTAAATGAAATGTAACATAATTTAAAATCATACGTAATGTAAAATGTATGCATAACTTTGCTCTCTGGAATTAAATGACATATTTGTGTACATAAACCACCACCTTCTTTTATTATCTTTTATTATTATTTTAAATGGATTTCAATATTACTATGACAGTTTACTAAAAGTTGGTTAATGTGTATATGTTATTTTCTGAATGTGTTTGTAATACTCTTTTTTTTAAGTGTTTTATAGTAATTTTATAATAAATTTCTAATTTCTTATAAGCTCATATCTGTAATAGAGTGTCTTAATATTTAAAACTACATTTTGTTGTATAAAGAATTTAAAAAAAAATCTTATTTCTGCTTTTTTTCGTAATCCATCTGCAAATTTGCTCTTAATTAGACACAGTATTGTTCATAATACTTAAAAAAAAAAAACTTTGGGTTCAGAGTACATGTAAATGCAATTTAAGCCAAGATCTTCTAATAAAACAAATAAATATTGTTACTTAACTAAGTGTAATCATGCATGTCCTTGACACGTCGTTGGTCGTGGACAAACCAATAACCAAAACAATAGTTTGTATTACCATCTTTCTGTTTTTGTAAGCCTTCCTCGTTTTGATATGGCAATCCAACTACCCAATTTTCTGCTCCTCTGCTCAGTAATCTCGCGCTCTAAACATTGTACCGTATACATTTCCTCTGCACTGTACCACCTGTAGTTCACGCTCACACGTGGTTTGCCACAGACCTTTTTAACTTCTGTTGTTATGATAGTAATTCCCGCCTTGTTTTGAATAATGGGCGTGGCTTATACTTCTGTCCAATGGCGTACAGCAGGTTATGAATATGTATGACCTTTTAGCCAATACACAGTTGTGGAGGCTGTTTTAAATGCGTGCCGGGACTGACCAATCAGGCAGCTCTCGTAGTGAGCTAGTAGCGCGAGGCTGTGTGGTCTTCTATTGAGAGAAGAAGCGCGACTCGAGGAGGCCTTTAGTGTGACTGAGGAGAACCGACGACAGGACAAACATTAGCAGAAGGTATTTATAAAAGACTCCATTTTAGAATTTCAACTGGGGCTTAATATTCTCTTTAAAATCTTGTTTGAATTATTTAAAGCCTTTTCTGGTGCGTAAGCCATTTTTTATATATGACTAACCGTGTTTTTCTTTTAAAAACTAATTTACGGTGAAATGTTTAACAGTGGTTTTTATTCCGTTAATTTGGTTCTAAACCATTTCGCTTTCAGACAGTCTAGAAAATGTAAAAATAAAAATAAATTATTTTAAACCGAAGTTGAGTGACGAACGTGCTTTTAAAATGGCTGGCGATGTATTAATCTGCCTCAAAAATCACGGGGTGCTAAATGGCCTGAAAGGCTGTTGTGAAGTGCACCGTGTGTCGTCGCTGAGTTTGCTGTGCAATAGTTTTAGCTCGTTGTATGTTTTCTGGTTATGCAGAGCATTGAGTAGTTAAAGCGCTGTTGACAAGCCATTGCCAGTCATGGCTGGTTTGCCCCTGCCTTTGTTAAAAACGGGTTTGAGCCGGGCGCGAGTTTGCGAATCTTACTATGGGGAAGGTTTCGCCCATGAATATTAATGACTCCACTGCCGTTGCTGCGTAATATTTCCTTAGCGTAACTTAATGTATTATTCATAGCGAACGCCTTCTCCATAGTATGAATCGTTAATTTTCTGGCTCACTAAATACGTCTAGATTGCAACCAATCAGCTAGCTATGCGGGCGAACGTCACTTTGCGTAATTAATATTCATGTCGCAAGCCTAAGCGATAGTAGGATTTGTTTCTTTTAGAGTCAACTGTGAAACTGGTAAAACTTTGCTAAAGCTGGATTCGCAGCTCATTGTATTTAACAAACGACTTTTAAATGGCTTATCTGGCAGCTTTTAGAAGTCGACGTGTCCTCTAAGTGTGCTGTGAAAACGGCGATGTGCAAGTCATTGTTCCTCGACGCTGATAGAAGCCATTTTAATGAATGGAGTCTGATTGAAGAGAAGCGGCCAGTCAGACCCTCTCTCCACACATTACTGGCCTTTTAACTAGCCACGCGTTTAAATGATATCTTATTTTGGATATAATCACTAATTTACGGTTTTGAAAAAAAGTTTGTCATCAGTTTGTCACTTTACAGCATGGAATATAATAAGTAGTGTTTGTAGGCACCTCCGACGATGCGTTATATATTATATTATTATATATTGAAACAAACTGGTCCCCAAAGTAAATATCTCTTTAACTATTTTTTTTAAACTGGAGTCTTTAAATCCGACCTGCTCTAATGAACTGCGAGATTCGTAATCGATGGTATATGCTTCTGTTGAAGCCATCAGCCTGCATTAATTTTTTTTTTAACTGTTCATTTTTTTTTTATCTATAGTACATTACTCATGATTCTGTAAAAAATTACACTAAATCAAAGAATTAAGAGTTTGCTCCAAAATAATTCTTTAGCTCCTGTCCACTACCATGAACTACTGCATTTAATGCAATTATTAGTGCAATAATGTGACGTAGCCATTAAGTACAGTCTTGTAACTTTTTTTTTAAATTCTCTTTTTGTTTTTTTAAATCTGATTTTCAAATTAAATCATAACCTATGTTATAATTCACCTCGTTTGTTGGTTTGAATTTCAACTTCTGCACCTCTTTAACAATTCCTTTGCAGTCCCTACAAGTAAAACAAATATGAAAATTTGTTTTCTTGGACCAATGCTGCTGAAAAGCGGGTGGCACTTTATTAATACAGTCTCTAGGAAAGAGCAATGTGTGAATAGATGCAGTTTATATGTATTGAAACTGTGGCACCTGATCATTTGTTTCATCTCAGTAATATACATTTGTTTTTGTCCATCAAATTGTCTGTTTTATCTAGGTGTGGTGATAGTTGATTGGCTTCCTAATAATGGCAAAAGGTGAGCCAGGGAAACCCAAGGGCAAGATGTCCGCCTATGCCTATTTTGTGAAGACGTGCCGTGAAGAGCACAACAAGAAGAACCCTGGTGTCACTGTTAACTTTTCAGAATTTTCAAAGAAGTGCTCAGAGAGATGGAAAGTAAGTAGGTTATTCTTATCTGGAGATGTCGATCTTAAAAAAAAAAAAAATCAACGGTAAAACTTAATAAAGGCTACAGGTAAAGAAACTTCTTAAAGAAACCGTCATCTGTTTTAGACAATGTCACCAAAAGAGAAGACTAAATTTGATGACCTGGCCAAACAAGACAAGGCCCGATATGACCAGGAAATGATGAGCTACAATCCAGGAAAAAAAAGTCGGAAGCAGAAGAAGGACCCTAATGCTCCAAGGCGGCCACCGTATGTGCTCTTTCCTTTTAGAAGGCTTATTTTCAATTTATTGATTGTGGATGGACTATGGGCTTGTCTAGTTTAGTTACTTAAATGTTTTTTTTTCTTTTCTCTTTTTCCCAGGTCTGGATTTTTCCTGTTCTGTGCAGAAGAAAGGCCCAGCATAAAGGCTCAGAATCCCAGTCTGGGCATTGGAGATGTAGCCAAGAGGCTGGGAGAGATGTGGAACAATCTGTCTGATTCGGAGAAGCAGCCCTTCCAGTCCAAGGCCAACAAACTGAAGGACAAGTATCAGAAGGTGGAGCATGACGTCTCTTAAAATGCATTCAAATAGGAAAATCTTATTTTTAAAGAAAAAGTCATACTCTTGACTGCTAGTGGTATGTGTGTGTGTATTGTAATTGTAAAGTTGTCATTGTGTTTTTTTTTTCTCAGGACATGGCAGACTACAAAGGAAAGGGAAAAGTAAGCGGAGGGGCATCATCGGCCAAATCCAAACCGAAGGATGATGACGACGAAGATGAAGACGATGAGGAGGAGGACGAAGAAGAGGAAGATGATGAGGATGATTAAAGAACTTGTTGCTCCTAATTGGGCAGTAAGTTATTTGTGTGCTGCCAATTAGTATCAGTTAAGTCTGTGTCTACGAGGTCTTGATGTCAAGGCTGCTATAAACTGATCACCAGTAGAGATGCCCAACGCATGCAAGCTCTGACTTTAGACAACCAAACTCTCTCTCAGTGCTGGGTTTGCTGGTGGTCCTGTTACAGCTTGCTATTAAACTGCATTGACAAAAACAATATTTCTACATTCAACAATAAAACAAAATGGTAGCAGTACATACTCTTTTAAAACTATTTAAGGTGGTGTGTTTCTGTACGGCTGTTGACTTTGTTCTTTTTTCTTTCTTTTTTTCTACTCTCCCAGCTTTCAAAATGCGCAATTTGTTGATCTATCTAAGGTTCGGTTCTGTTTGGCCCCATAAGCTTCCTGCGATGTTGAAAGGATGTTTGTGAATTGTGGTTACATTTATTATTTGTGTAATTTTGACTGATTACATTGATAATTTTATGTGTGGAGAGTCTAGGGACATTTTCAGCTTTAACCAGAAGCAAATGATCAGATGTTAAGCTGGGGAAAGCTCTTATTTGCACCTTCAGTTGTTACTTTTTTTTATGTCTAGGTGACACTGTGATTTGAAAAACATGGCATTTTTAGATCTCAAATGATTCAAGCGACCTTCTTATCTGCAAAATGTTCAATGTAGTGTGTAAATAATTGGGGTATTTGTCAATGTTATCAATAAAAGGATAAATGGTGATAGTTTCTTTTAAGAGTGCTCTTTTAATTTGAATTCATTTGTTTTCATTCCTCTCTCCATTTAATAACTCTAGTCTAATGCATTGACTGTGGTGAGCCACTAGATAACAATGGAGGGCACCAATTGCACAAACTGTTCACCAAGCTGTCAACAAAACCAAAAAGAAGTGCAACAATCTTAAAAATCAATGCAAACCTTAATGTCTCAATATTATCAGGTGAGAGATTGAGAAGACGTGCCTTTTGTCCACATGCCTCCTCTAAAACTTCTCAATAAAATCGTTTTATGAACCGTGGCCATGTCTGATAGAATATTTCCCTTAAAGGGAAGAAAGACAAAAAAAAAATATTTCTTGCTTGTGGAGGAGCAATGTGTCAAAAGGCTGGGAAAAAGCCTTTTGGATATCCCCTGAGAACTGAACTAAGCCATACATTATTTAATTTGATGTCACCTCAGCTGCAAAAAGACCTTGGCAAATATAACAGGAACAATGGAATTACAATCTTCCACCGACAGTGATGTGTGTATTACGTGCCCGTACATACTCCAAAATGTATCTGGACCCTTGTGGCAAATTTTAAAATTAATGACTCAGATAATTTTTTTAGATAATATAGCAATCCAACTGGAATTTATTTAAAGATGTATATATTTTCAAAACCGAATTGTCCTTAACAAGCTGCACACACAAAGATATACTTTAAACTATAGAAGTTTTGTTTTTATAGCCTAAAGTGGAGGTACAGTAAATTGTTTTCTGTTACAAATGAATCAAAGAATTGCAAACCATTTTAGACCTTATCTGATTCTAAATAGCTGATAGCAAACTACGGAAGCCTGTTTCTGCCACTGAATAAAAAAAAAGGTTATTGCGACTCTTTCATCTCACAATTGTATTTTATTCCAGAATTGTCAAATATAAACTATATAAACAATTGTGAGTTATAATGTCAGAATTGCAAGAATTATAATGTCAAAACTGCGAGATAAAAACATGAAATAATTTTTTTACTTTCAATTGAAAGTTTGTCTCGCAATTCTTGACTTTTTCTGAGATATAAATTCGCAATTGCATGTTATAAAGTCAGAATTGCGAGATATAAAATCACTTTTCTGAGAGAGGAAAAAAGTCTTTGCAGTTCGGACTTTATTTCTCGGAACTACGAGTTTATATCAATTTTATTTATTAGTAATATTTTACTGGGGCACAGAGCTATTTGTGGCTCATGTTCCTATAAAAGGGTCTAGAGATGCCCTGTGTGGGACATAGCAAATTTGGGATCTTATATTTGAACATGGACCATTTTTAATGCAAATGAATGACTTCATAGTCAACATGACAAGCTACAGTAGCTGATATTAATATTGTGACTAAAGCAATACTGAATAAAGATTTTCAGTGTCAGGATATACATCTTGTGCTTTCACGCTTTTGTCTTGTCTTCTGCAACAAAAGGATTTAATATCATAATTTCCGCTCCAGACATTTTAACCATAAAGCCTACTGTACGTATAATGTTTGACTGTATCATAAAACTTCACTGAAAGATGTACACAATCTTCTACATGCCTTCGGTCTCATTGATTTTTCATACACTTTTACAAAAAAGGCCTTTAATTCTATAAACGTTCTCCTTGTCCATGTAAACTTTGCTGTGAAATCAATGTTAAATTGTATATATTACAAATGTGTATATATTATATCTTAAAAGACATGTTAAGGTAGATATAGAGTGACAACTGATATTATGCATCTTATGTAGTTAATCTTATACTGTTATAAAAATCTAATTGACTTACATTACAAGCTCAGACCTTTCAAAAATGGTAAAATGGTAAAAAAAATTAATAGTTTGTGCCTCTGAAATTTTTTTTTTTTTTTATATACCTTTCAAGAGTGAGCTTAATATTCCCAGTATATGTGCCATAAAGAAGGCCTCGGATACACTTACACAGTAAATTTACCAGTGTTACAATAAAGTGTTAAAATAAAGTGTTGGATCAACACTGAACAGAATGGGTCTAACACCAGAAGTGTCAGGTTTCAAATAAGAGTTGGTGTTATTTTACATAGTTGCAAACAGGGGCGATTCTAGGGTCAGAGCTTTAGGGGTGCTGAGCACCCAATGAGCCCCAATGCCTCCACCCACCCTCTTTTCACACGAAAACAAAAAATATGTCTATTGAAAAATAACTATAATTTTAACATTGATTCAACTAACTCCAAAATCCAGTTTTATTTTTATTTTTTTTGAGACCTTTTCAAAACAACAGCTTAATTGTGAGAGTTCACACAGACAGCCCCCTGTAACTCCATGTGCCTCCTTTTGTATCAACAGTCATCAGATTGGTTACATTAGATTCAACTTTATTGTCATTGAACAAAGTAACAGGTACTTGGACAACAAAATGTAATTCATCTTCTGTAAATTATTTACAAATGGCCATCTCTAACATATCTGGATGCACGCCTGTCTGAACTTTCATAAACCAATATGTCATCAATAAATAATAATAAAACAAGCTTCATATCAAGAGTCATTTTAAATGTCTTTATTATTATTATTATTGGGCTTAGAAACCTTTTTTAAATGACAAATTCCTTTCACAAGAGAAACTTGTGAGTTTGAAATAAATAAATAAAAAATAAAAGCAGGGGACCATTGCCTAGATAAGTAATTTGATACAAAAGCAGCGGGTTTGCATTATCTGTTACTTTAACTTAACTCTTTTCAGCAGAAGAAAAAAAAAAACAAGACAGAGGTCATTATGGACTGTCTCGTCTCTCACCTGAATCTGTCTTTTTTCTTTTAAAGAATTGTCATATGTCCATTGCTCACTGCCAGGCCACAGACACACACACACACACACACACACACACACACATACACACACATACACACACACACAGAGAGAGAGAGTAATGCTAGGAGTTCAGGAGTTAAGCCTGGTTCAGGTTAAATCCTGTGTGTGATGAATGAAAAAATACAGCAAAAGAAAAACATGAAACTTTCTTTTATTGTCTAGTTTGATTGTCAGCCACAACTGAAAAATAACAGATATAAATCTAGGAATTAATAACAATTCTTTTAAAAAGCCACAGTGAGTGTTTTCAGTGATACGTGTTTTCACTCAAAACGCCAGGGCTTCATGTTTCCATGACGACTGACGAGAAAAGACGCATGTGACTTCATGTTTACATGACTCCCGAGTATTAAATTAACGATAAACTTTAACAACAGAGACACACGTACGCAGTACACAGGTACGCAGTTTATTTGTCGCGCTTCTGTTTTTGTTTCACGCTCTAGCAGTTAATAAACAGAACTGCATGCGTCTTGCGGAAGAACATTGTAACCGGCGTTACTTCTCTCCGTTTATGACTATGGACGAGTCACCCAGGTCCTGTGCTACTCCACAGCGGCGGCGACCCGCCGGACTAAAATAGTCTGAAAATAAACACTTATTATAGATGTACCACCATGGTGATTCAGGATACTGACTCCAGTATTCACCGATATGGTTTCGGAACTTAGTTGCACCACAACCGATCACAACACTACATCACGGGTTCTCACTCCTCCTTAACACATACATTTTAAACCACAAACTACGGAGTATGTTTTGGACAATATTTAACCGTGTAAAAGACGAACAAAAATTTTAGAATAACAAAATTTCTTACTCCAAGTTTTAGGGGTGCTGAGCTCCTTTTTGGGGGTGCTTCAGCACCCCTAAAAAGGGGCTAGCCTCGCCCATGGTTGCAAACGTCAACTCTCATTCAGAGTTAATCAAGCCACACCTCCATTAACGTGCAGACAGACGTAATTTCGAAACAGACCACATGCGGACGCCATTTTACTTCGCTGGAAGAGTTGTGGTAAGTCTTTAAATTTAATGTTATAATACAGATACAGACTGTAAATTTATTCTAATTTATAATTTGTATATAATCATTAATTCAATCACAGATAATTATAATAATGATTGAGAAAGCCAACGAGCTCTGACATTTGCTTTTTGTAAATTCATCCTGTGTCATGCCCCGGCCTTTATCAACGAATTAAAGCTTTGAATGTAACTTAACGTTAGTAGTTTCGTCTGTCATCTCGCGTGTCGCACACAGCAGTATTTTTTATTGATTAAAGTCTGATCGTGTTCTTTTCAAAATGATTCTAAAGTCACGCGTGCGCGCCATTTTACAGGTGAACTGTGGCACGTGGAATTTCTTCAGTCTTCTAACGTTAACAGAAAATTTATATATCAATATGGTTATTGGCCTAAAAAAAGATTGTTCAGATTATGTTTTTAAGATTCGGCTTGGATTTCTGCTGATCGTTGACCATGCTTCTGGGACCTTCATGGTTTTGAACTGTGTTAACTTAATGATACGTTTTAATGTCGACGTTTGAGCAGCATTATATGATTTGTGTTTTTATACAGTCTATGGTCAGACGTGATTAACGTTAGTTTAATTATTTTAGTGAATTAAAGTACTCTATTACATTTTAAGGAGCAAAAAATGTAATATGTGTTTTCGTATTAACAAAGTCGTGGAATATATTGCTGTCTCATTTCGATGGCTGCGTCCCCCGGAGATCGCATTTGAAGGCTGCATACGTCCTCGGGGAAGTCTCATTTGAGAAAAGTGGACAATTTCGACAATTAAAACCAATTTATAAACTGATATTTTTATGTAAAATGTATCGGCAATAACTAGGGTTGACCATTGGGGCGCTGTACGTAGCGTAAAACTGTATTGCAAGTCTTTCCGGATACAATAGATGAAGAAACCGCGCGCTTATTTAGACTGCAGGAGGAGGAGAGTGTGAAAGTTTACACGGAGACGAAAATGGTATCATTTCTCAAAAGTGCCCGTTTTGTCTTGTAAATGAGGGGTTATAACAGATAAAAAGTTAACCTATTTCGATTTAATTGGTATCTTTGCCGTTTTGATATTTTTATTTTTTCACAACCTTGTTTCAAATTGAGTCTGTGTGTGTAGCAAACCAGTAAGATGTGTTTTTTCCTCTACAAGCCAGGAGTTCAGGTGCTTAATTACAATGATTGTCAAAGCACAATTTCGGAATAGGAAGAAATTCATAAAAATCTCAGAGACGTGCTTTGATTTATTTCTAGCAGAGGGTGAGTGATATTTAATATCATAATAATTAAATCTATATGTTTTTTATATCTTTGTCAAATTATGAATAAAACTTGACTAAAATTGGTAAATGTTTTGTTTTGCAGTGAAAGAGAAGTTCTCAATTCCAGACGACCTTGCTGTTACAGTTACAGATGAAACTGGTACAGAGGTGGATAAAGATGTGTTTCCTGATCTAATGTCCACCAGTGGGTTGGTTTTAGTCATAAATGAGTTGACTGACATTGGTGAGTGAAAACAGAACCTGCTGAATGATTTGTATCCCAATTTATGAATGAGTACTGGTAGTGTTCTAATATGTTCAGTGTTCAAAATATTGTAGGTGTACAACAATGTATTTTCTAAAAAGTAAACAAATGGCAAGGGTCATATTCAGTCTTTTTATTTCAACAACCAATGTCCTGGATTTAAAAATTCTAATTTTTTTTTGTTTTTTTTAATTCTGTATTTATATACTAACATGACATCTATTAACCCCAGTTTTAACGTTAACAGGATCGTCCACACCTCAGTCTTCAGTCAGCTTGGATACAGATACACTGTCTCTAACTTCAAAAAGCAGTGAAGAGAGTGACTGGTTTAGTCCAAAACGATTCAGAAAGGATGATGATGTGGCATCACAACAAGCACAGGCCAGAGATGTGAGTCCCAGTAGCCTTACACAGACACTGGGTGTTTTACTCATCATGATATTCAGTTTCATTAAGGTTTTTTTTAATCCCCATATATAATGGTAATATTTTTTAGATCAGGGTCATATTTAAGGGTAATTTAGATATTACTGCACTATCTTCTCTCATAATAGTATCTGTTAATAATCCTCTCCTTTTTTTATAGCTGATAAAACAAATTCTACAGACAAGACCAGGTGGAGGAAATGTGCTTAAGGAGTATGAAGATACAGGCACAATTAGTGATGACACGAGAAAAGTGATGGTGAACATCTTAGTTGCACACATGATGGAGACAGAAGGGTAATTATAAAAATATAATTCGGTTCATGCATTATTCAGTTTGTTAGTGATTTTGATGCTCTATAGATTGTGAAGTAGATCGATGTAGTTGGGTGATACAAATTTGTGCAAATTGTCCAAATTTTTCTTTTCTTTTTTTTCCCTAAAAGTTAGTTTAATTAAATGTTCTTAAACATTTCCTATCAGCGTAAAATAACTTTGAGTTTTCCAATTCTTCAGAAGGGTCCCACATCGACTTAAAAAACAGAAGTATGGATTGGGAATTATCACCTTGTTTCCCTCACTCAGAGATCCCCATTGATGAACTCTTCAAGGTTCATTTTGTTTTCAGTCTCAGTTATGATCCTCCACTCAAAAATTTGTACACTTTCCTCCAGACTACAGTGTACAAAATTGATGTTGGCACCACAAGTGAGAGCCCGAGAGTAAAGGAGCTTAGAGCTAAGTTTTTGAATGATGTTTAGATGCTATGTCTGTAAATCACTGTTTGCTACAATAGCTAAATTAATTTGGCACCTAAAACTTGTACATGGTTTATATCCTGGTAAGAAATTTGGTCTGGTTTGTGATCCTGAGGAATTGATGTACTACAAGCCATTTGATTTACAAATGTCCTATGGCAATGACCATCTTTTTTACATCGTCGTGGACTGTTATTTGTAATAATTTCATGGCATTTATGGTTTCTTGCTCTGTGCTGAAATAAAGTTTTGAAACCTTGACAGTGACGTTTTCTTCATAGTGAATTTCTAGTTTATTTTAGTTTTTTTTTAGTACCAATGCAGAACCATAAATAACTCCCAAAAAAGGGTTCTATCAACACCAGGATGGTGTAAATTTTGACTCTTCTATACATTGAGTATATTGTGATTTTCATTTTTTCAAAGTGTCATGTCAACACTGGAATAGTGTAGAATTTTAACTCTGTCAGTGTTTGCTTCAAAGCTACACCCAGCTCTGTAACAGTGTTGTTTTTATCTGCATTGGTGTTAATATTTCACTCTCTTAGTGTTCAGATTTTAACACTGTATTGGTGTTGCATGAAGCAACACTATTGAAAGTGTTAATTTAACACTTTGTGGGTGGTTCTCATATATACACTTTCAAAGTGTTGAAAATAACTCCTATGGTGTTGTCTTCCGGATTTCAAATTTACTGTGTACACATATTTTAAGTAGTTCACTCAAAAATGAAAATTTGCTGAAAATGCGCTTACCCTCAAGCCATCCAAGATGTAGATGAGTTTTTTTTTTTTTTTTTTTTTCATGGGAAAATATTTAGAGAAATGTAGCACTACATCACTTGCTAACCAATGGATCTTCTACAGTGAATGGGTGCCATCAGAATGAGAGTCCACACAGCTGATAAAAACATCTCAATAATCCACAAGTAATCCACATATATCCAGTCCATCATTTTATGTCTTGTGAAACAAAACACTGTTTGGGCTCTCATTCTGATGGCACCCATTCACTGCAGAGGATCTATTGGTGAGCAATCTTTTCCCACAAACAAACTAGAAACTTGGATAGCCTTAGTTTGAATACATTTTCTGCCAATTTTTTTATTTTTGGGGGTGAACTAAAAGCAAATAAAGAAACGTCAAGATACATTAAAATAATGTGAAAGGGTTCAAATGTTCAGATAATTAAATCTCTTCTGTCCAACCACCTGCTCCACTTTTGCCAAATCTGTCTCGTTCTACATTTTTTTCCCCTCATCAAATATCCTGTTTCACTGTAATAAGATTATGCAAGTAAAATGTTCTTCGAAAGGCAACCTAGAAAAAACAAAACAAAAGCCTATTATTCCTGGCACTCAGCACAATTAAGACATACAACACAGCTAGATGCTAACTCTAAAGGTGTATTGTCATAATCTACACAGAAACAGTTTGCGTGTTGTTTTCATGAATGTGGACCTACCTTACAAGTTTCTCAAATCTCATCACCCTCCAACATTAGCTTTATTAAGTTCATGAAGGCTGCTACATAATAGTTTGACGAGAGCATAAAATATGCGAGCACTTGACCAATTATTTGTGGAGGGTTCTTTTTCGCTCCATAATCGTCTGGCAGACTCATATCTGGATAAGATTTAATGCCCTGATACGTTGTAAAATCCTTCACTTAAAAGTCAGGAGAGCTTATTAATAGCATGTCACTCCAGGCTGCAATTTTTAGGTCAAAGACAGATTTGAAGAGAAATAATTGATGCGACCTGCTATAAAATCTTAAATCTACCGCATAAGCCACACTGTTGCTGTTGTGCAGTGGAGATGTGCGTTCTGTATGGGTGCCGGTGTGCAGCCGTGCCCCTGTCATCACCTCGTCTGATTGCCTCAGTCTGGACCAGTGTTGCCAGATTGGAAATGTCCAAGTATCGTACCAGAAGTTCAAAATTATCGTATTTGGAAGAAAATTATCGTACACGAGTCAAAAGTGTTATTTATCTATTCTAAACCAAGAACATTTTGACACGACCTGCAAATTACCAGAATAGATAACAAGGCGTGTTGTTGGACAGAAGCAGTGAGAAAAAATACATACCATTATTTGCAGTGACTGTCTGCGTCGCGGCGCATATTAAAACATATTAAAATGATTTTTAACCCTTGCTTTGTCGCGTCCAGTGAAGAAAGAATTTAGCTGTTGCTGCGTGGTGCAGTTAACTCCACATCTGAGCCGCTGTCATCGGAATCCTGCGTGTTGCCAGATGTTGATGTTCATGGACCACAACTAATTCTCATTGGCTTTAAAGCAGGGCACTCTCCTACATTCTTAACACACCCTCAGGTGCACATGAACGCATTTATAGTGTCTGTAATGAGCCGATTTCTTGTATGAGTAAAGAAGCCCTATGACTGCAACTACTATCATTACAATTTTCACAAAATTCTAAAATTATCGTACATTACGGGATTATTTTCATTATTGATCGTACATCGTACAGAGGTAAAAATTATCGTACAAATACGATAATTATCGTACGTCTGGCAACACTGGTCTGGACTCATCCACTCATTCCCAAGAGGCTTTGCACATACACTCTCCCCGCAAATATACAGAATGAATCAGCAGGGTGCAATCACAAACTTTAGGATATCTTTTTTGATCAAACATGCAGGCCTGATGCTGAGAAATAATGTACAGACGCACTGAAGGAAATGCATCGATTGATACACATTGTGCTGTGATCTGATCATCAGTATCATCAGAGTTGCCTGTGGTGTGGGTTAATTATGCTCTGCCAGCACTGGAGATCAATTAAAGCTAATGAGGTGATGCGTTCCTGCACCAGCCCCAAACAGAAAAATAAAGCTCAGCTTGCCTTTTTGTTTAGTTCTGACGCATTAAAGATACACTTCCATGTGAGGTGTAAGGAATTGATGGAGTACATTTCTTGATATTTAAAAAAAAACATGGTTCAAATTAGATTTTTCCTTACATTCATTTCATATTATTTATAGTGGATAAATGGTTATGCATTTCCATTAGATTTTTGAGAATTTGAGGTTTTTTGTTGTTGTTTTTTTTTTTTTTTTTTTTGCAAACTTAATGCTAAATTAATGTTGTAATCCCTTTTGTTATATGATGCCATACAGAGAAAAACATTTATTAGTGCATTGATTATCATGAATAGTGTTTGCAATCGTTTCAGGTCATTTAAAGGGCCGAGTGTTCCCTCTGTCAGGGAGTACAACTGGCAGTGAAAGGTCGGGACATCTCGTCGGCTGCCTGGTTAAGCAGCCCAGGAATATGAACAGCACGAAGCAACCTAAGATGCTTCTGACTCCAAAGCAGGAGGTGGCAGGCGAGTCGCGACATGCGATGGGAGCACAGACCACCTTGTTGTTTGATCTACGCAATGGTCGCATTGTTGTCCGTGTGGACTAATACATGATCGCCTCGTAAGCACCCTTTGAGACAGATCAAGGCAAGCTGCACCACCAGCAACTAAAGGCAGTTGATGTGCCAGTGCAGTCGGGGCCCCGTCCAAACCCCTGAAACTGCAAGTCCATAGTACGTGGCCCCCCAGCCTGTGGTTGAGGCACCTGTGTGGACCACATCATGTCTGGAGACCTGGTCTAGGGGCACTCCTGCCTGGAGAATTGCAAGGGCAGGACCTTGTAATGATATGCCTGTCCTTCAAACACAAATTGCATGAATGTGGTGTGGAAGGATTGACACATGGAAGTGCACGTCCTTCAAGTCAATCGCTGCAAACCAATCTTCAGAATCAGAATCAGAAAGAGCTTTATTGCCAAGTATGCTTGCGCATACAAGGAATTTGTTTTAGTGACATAAGCTTCCAGTAAACAGAGATAACTACACACAGACAAAAAAAAAAAAAAAAATTTACAGGAGAATTACAAATTGGCAAATAAATAAGTGTATAAACAATTGTGCTATAAATGATAATGGAATAGGATTGAGTGAGATGCAGGAATGTTCTAGGATGGAGGGGTAACAAATAAATATAAGGATATTGCACATTTTTGCATAAGCATAAGTTTAAGTGGGAAACATTTAACTGCTCATGAGGTAGATTGCCTGGGGGAAGAAACTATTCTTGTGCCTTGCTGTTCTTGTATTTGCGGCTCTGAGGCGCCGGCCAGATGGCAAAAGTTCAAAGATGGGGTGACTTGGATGTGAGGGATCCAGAGTGATTTTCTGAGTCCTTTTCCTCACTCTGGATGTGTACAGTTCTTGGAGGGTGGGCAGGGGAGCACCAATAATCCTTTCAGCAGTCCGAACAGTTCTCTGTAGTCTTCTGATATCTGATTTTGTAGCTGAACCAAACCAGACAGTAAATGAAGTACACAGGACTGACTCAATGACGGCTGAGTAGAACTGTTTCAGCAGCTCCTGTGGCAGGTTAAACTTCCTCAGCTGGCGAAGGAAGTACAACCTTTGATGGGCTTTTTTCACAATGGAGCCAATGTGATTGTCCCACTTCAGGTCCTGAGAGATGGTGGTTCCCAGGAATCTGAATGACTCCACTGCAGCCACAGTGCTGTTCATGATGGTGAGTGGGGAAAGTGCAGGGGGGTTTCTCCTAAAGTCCACAGTCATCTCCACTGTTTTGAGCGTGTTCAGCTCCAGGTTGTTAAGACTGCACCAGACAGCCAGCTGCTCAACCTCCTGTCTGTAAGCAGACTTGTCACCGTCCTGGATGAGGCCGATGACTGTAGTGTCATCTGCAAACTTCAGGAGCTTGACAGAGGGGTCTTTAGAGGTGCAGTCGTTGGTGTACAGGGAGAAGAGCAGAGGGGAGAGAACACATCCCTGAGGGGCACCAGTGTTGGTGGAGCAGCTGTTTGACATGAATTTCCCCAGTCTCACTAACTGTTGCCTATCTGTCAGAAAGCTGGTGATCCACTGACAGATAGAGCTAGGAACAGAGAGCTGGGTCAGTTTGGTCTGGAGGGTTGTTGGGATGATGGTGTTGAAAGCCGAACTAAAGTCCACAAACAGGATCCTCACATAAGTCCCTGTTTTGTCCAGATGTTGCAGGATGAAGTGCAATGCCATGTTGATTGCATCATCCACGGACCTGTTTGCTCGGTACGCAAACTGCAGGGGGTCCAGTAAGGGTCCAGTGATGTCCTTCAGATAAGCCAGAACCAGTTTTTCAAACGACTTCATGACGACAGACGTTAGAGCCACAGGTATGTAGTCGTTAAGTCCTGTTATCTTGGGTTTCTTTGGAATGGGGATTATGGTGGAGCGTTTGAAGCAGGAAGGCACTTCACACAACTCCAGAGATCTGTTGAAGATCTGTGAAAAGATGGGGGCCAGCTGGTCAGCACAGATTTTCAGACAGGCTGGTGTAACGCCATCTGGGCCTGGTGCTTTTCTTCTTTTGTTTTTCTTGAAGACCTGGCGCACATCATCTTCACAGATTTGAAGAGCAGGAGGTATGGAGAGGGGGATTGCAGGAGGTGTTAATGGTTGTGTAGGGAGATGGTCAGAGTGGGTGTTGGGGGTTTCAAATCTCATAGAATGAGAATCACATAGCCGAGCCTGACAGTCCGAAGAAGCCATCAAGACAGGCTGGGTAGCACTAGCCAGGCTCCCAGATGCCGCGCACAATGGAACTACAGGTGTACCCGCAGTGGGGCAGCGAAGAAGAACACAGGGACCCAGCCTGGGTGTTTCATTGCCGGTCCGAGCCGTGGTCTGAGTGTGTGTAACTCTGACCTGCATTCGAGCAGAGGGTGCGTGGGTAGTCTGTTGGTTCATCCTCCCAATCCGCCCACTGCTGCTCACTGGCGAGAGACAAGAGTGAGTGTGATACGACACTGGATCCTCCACAACCCCCTGTCCCCTCTGGAGGAAATTGCTCTTTTGTTGAGTAAAGAAAAAAAGTTTCTCCATCTGGCACCCTCCGGGAGGGAGTGGTACATTCACCATTTCCCGAAGAGCAGGTCCCTCCATCTCTTGGTCACCCCACTCAGGGCTGCTTGCCCTTGCGCTTGCCACCAGGTTTGGTGAGGGCCTTCCCGCATGTCGGCCAGACACAGCCATAGATGGCGCTCCTGGACCACCATAATGGACATCACACGACCCAGAGACTGCGCCATAACCTTCGTCACTCATAGCGTGAGGTCCATTGTGGTACGGAGTTCTTTGAGAATTTCCGGGTCATGACCACCCTCGTGCAGGTCTCTCAGTGCCTTAGCCTGGGGCACATGCAACAACGCCATAGCATGTAAGGCGAAGGCAGTTTCTTCACAGGCTGTATAAGCACTGCCAATCAGAGCCGACTAATGCCTACAGGCCCGGGAAGGAAGCAACAGTTTGCCCCGCCAAATGGTATCTGCATTTGGACACAATTGCATTGCAACCGACCACTCCACCTGGGGGACTCCCATATATCCCCTTGCATTATCACCATTGGTTGGTCCAGCCTGCTCTCTCGACAGCTCCACTTGTTTCGAGGTGCCGGTAGACAGAGGGCTTCCCCTTGGAGGGGAAATTCTCACCAGATCTATAGGCACGGGCACTCTGCCCCTTTGCTGGAAACGGAGTCTGGTCCGCAAAACCGAGACGGTCTTCCTCCTGCAATGGGAGCATTATTCGTCCAGGAAAGCCAAGCGTGCTTAATGCCCAGACACGTGAGAAGTGCCATGCTACCAACACGAGAGCCCTCGAAGAGCGTGCTTGACGCATCTTCCATCACGCTGTGATCAGCGGCAGCTGGATGCAATAATCAGATACCAATGTGCATTGGCTCGTTTAATTTACACTCAAGGTAGTCTATCTAAGCATATCCAAGTTGTAATATAAGTGTCAGGTGTCTCCAGAATGTGTATGTGAAGTTTCAGCTCAAAAGTACCCCACATATCATTTATTATATCATTTTTAACATTTTTATTTATTTTTTATTTTATTTGACAATAACAACACAGTGGTACAGATATCTCATAACAACAGATACATCCCTATAAGGATCTTACAATCTTTGGATATATATGTTCATAAATAAGCATATAAAATGCAAAGACAAAATAATAATAATACATAATAATAATAAAAATACAACAGGGCATATTAGAGTAAATAAATAACAGAGACATTTTATAGACCGATAATTAAAAAGATACATCAATCATTGAGCATCTTCCATAAAGTTCTACAGAGACCAACTGCGCCAGAAAATATCAGATCTTTGATGCAGATCTTAAGTTTTTCCAGAAGTAAAAGAGGGTAGAGACCTTACTCATCTACATGAGGTTATCTGAGGAGTTGAACATAGTAGTTATGTAAATTTTTTATTTAAATATATACAAAAGTTTAGTACACTTTCTTTGTCGTAGTCAAGGCACAGACCAGCTTAACAGTTGAGAAGGTAAACATTTGGAGAAAAAAAGTCTTTCCAATAGTCTTTTGAAATAATCTTTATCCAGTAACCTTTGATTTTATCACAATCCCAAAACACATGCATCACTGTGCCAATGTCTGACCTACATTTGAAACATAATTGAGAAGAATTGGGCAATATTTTATGAAGGTAAAGTCCTGTGAATGAATTTATAATTTTGTTCGTGGGCCGAAATTTAGACACCTTTGGGGAAAACACATGCACAAACAGATAACCACTCCTAAGTGCTTTCCCCATATGACCCTCAAAGAGTCAAAAGTTGAAGGACCAACATTAGACAGCCAGTGGTGTCAAAAGTATTGGCATTCATTACTCAAGTAGAAGTATAGATACTAGGGTTTAAAAAGACTTTTGTAGAAGTTGAAGTATCAACTCAAACTTTTTACTCAAGTAAAAGTGTAAAAGTAACGGTTTAAAAAACTACTTAAAGTATAAAATTAAAAGTTAAGAACAAAAGCTTAGGCCGCGCCACAGGGGCCTATTGTGCACTACCCCACCTCCTCCAAAAAAAAACATTTTTCTAAAGGCCATAGGCCATAATGACTATAATGTTATATTAAAATGTTCATGTTGAAAAAAGTGGGATGCACTAGGCTACATGTTTCAGCCGCATACATCCCCATTGAAAATGAACGCACTTTAGTACAATGCAAATACATTAAAGGACAAGAGATATGATGACTAGTTGCCTATAAGTATTGTTATTGTCAAACTTCAGAGGCATGTCATCAATAACCTTTAATGGAATGTAAATGTACATCCAAGCTTAGCTGCAGGAATCTGCGAGGGCAATGGACAAGAACATTGGTGTACCCATGGCAGGCTTAGTAACAGTTACTCTTGTATGGTTGTCTATATCCAATAAACATTAGTGCTGTCAAAATGAATGATTAATCCAAATGATTAATCAAAAAATAAAAATGAAAAATAACTCATAATCCTGATACTTTCTTGATTGATAGCTTCCTGTATTCACTACATATGTCTGCTATGTCCAGTGTGGGGGGGTTAACGAGTTACAAAGTTGGTACAGCCTAGTTATCACAACATTGTCAATCGTGTCGTCAATCGCAAACGATCATTTATTAAAACGTCTCTCTACTGAACTACCTACAGTAGCTTAATTTGTGGAGGACGAAGAGAAAGCACCCAGTTGGTAAATGAGCCAGGGAGAAATAATAACTTTTAAGTAGGGTCCAGTGCCTTTTCGATACTTTTAAAAAGGTACCGGCGCCTAAACGGTGCCTGAACCAATACTTAAAAAAAAGAACCACACACAAAAAAAAAACCTATACATAACATTAAAGAACATTACAAATATTTCAAATAAATCCATAGCACAAGCAGTCTGACAACGGCAAAATGAATGTTTGGAAATGTAAACTGATATTTTATACTGACACACTACAGCAAAATATATAAATAACTGGCCAAACACCATTCTTTTAAGTGAAAATACTAATGTGCCTAAGACTTTTGCACAGTAGTTATGTATAAAGTACGTATGATTAAATAACGTATATTTAAATAAGTGTAATTAAAGTATGTGTTATATGTTAGTGTTAAGGGCTAGATTTTCGCTGGAGGAAACAGCTGTGGTGTGATGAGCGGTGACAAGCGAAAACTTTACAGTAGATGAGAAACCGACTGCTCCCTCGTATGCCAAGCCTTTGCAACATTTAATCTATAGGCTGTACTAGTATCTTTTTTTCATGTTACTAGTACTTATTTTTTAGACACTAGTATCTGTTCCATTAAGTACTAGTGCTTATTCTTTAGGTACTAGTGCTTATTCATTAGAAACTAGTGTCTTTTGTAAAGTTACTAGTACTTATTCATTAGATACTAGTACTTAATCATTAGATACAAGTGCTTATTCCAATAGTGACTAGTATTTAATTAAACTATTCGTGTTAACAAAAAATAGAACTAGTACTTATTTTTTAGTTACTAGTAACTTTTTAGACCAGAGATATCCTGAACTTAATAGATGCTAGTACTTTTTAAATTTGCATTTCTGCACAGTATGGTAATTGTATGTTGAATATTAATGAGCCAGCAACATATAGGAGAGAGATTAAACAGGAAACAGAAACAAGGAGATGGATGTACTTTTTTTTAGAAAACCAAATAGAAAAGAAACAATTATTTTTTACACAAGCACATAGAAAATTTATTTTTGTCAGTTTTTTAACTGTAATTTCATAAATATAGTAGCCTAATGTGTTTGTTGGTCTTTGAGTGACCTCTGCTGGCAGGATGGAGATACGACACCAATTTTATTAGCTGTTATTTTCCTATTTTTCCTCCAGTAAAAACATTAAATATCATACACCAGCTGTATGTTAACTTTATTTATTTTTATTTTTTTCATGTACAGTCATGCCCAAAAATATGGACACCCTTGGTAAACATGATCAAAGAAGGCTGTGAAAATTAATCTGCATTGTTAATCCTTTTGATCTTTTATTTTAAAAATTCACAAAAATCTAACCTTTCATTGGATAATAAGAATTTAAAATGGGGGAAATATCATTATGATATAAATGTTTTTCTCTAATACACATTGGCCACAATTAAGAACACCCCAAGAAATTCTTATGAGTAAAATAACTCATATTCTGGCATATTCCCAGTCATATTCACAATTTTGAGCACTCCAGCATGATTATGAACATGAAATTATCCGGCCATTGCTTCCTGTTTCACAGAAATATAAAGAGGAGGGAAAACAAAGCCCAAATGCCCTTAATCATCCATCACAATGAGAAAAACCAAAGAATATATTTCTGATGTGCAGCAAAAGATAATTGAGCTTCACAAATTAGAAAGTAACTTTAACAAATGAGCTAGAGGCAATAATTAAGAATTAGAAAATAGTAGAGTCTCGGGGCCATAAAACCTTAAATAGTATGGTCAAACAGCACCTACATCACCACATGTTGTTTGGGAGGGTTACAAGAAAAAATCTCCTAGCTCATCCAAAAACAAACTAAAGCATATTCATTTATCAGACACGACTGGAACTTCAAATGGGACTGGCTTCTATGGTCAGATGAAACTAAAAATGAGCTGTTTAGCAGCAAACACTCAAGATGGGTTTGGTGAACACAGAGATAAAAAGTAAACCATGTGTACAATGAAATATACAGCTGTATTTGTATTTGTATATGTTGTGGGGCTATATTTCTGCTGGAGGTCCTAGACATCTTGTTTAGACACATGGCATCTTTGATTATATCAAATACCAACATATAAAAAAAATCTCTGTTTTCAAAAGAAATCTCTGTAACATATAAAAAAAGACTCATGACCATGTTTGGATCATCCAACAGTAAAATAATACAAACACAAACCTCAAAAACAACACAAAAATGGGTCACTGAGCTCAAAACCAAGCTTCTGCTATAGCCCTTCCAGTCCTCTGACCTGAACCCTATAGAAAATGAGAGTAGTGAACTGAAGAGGAGAAGCACAAACATGGAGATGGGAATCTAAAGGATCTGGAGAGATTCTGGATGAAGGAACGGTCTCTGATATCTTGTCAGGTGTTCTCTAACCTCATCAGGCATTATAGGAGAAAATGTAGAGCTGTTAAACTGGCAAATGGAGGTTTGAAAAATAATTCAATAAAAGGGTGTCCTTAATTTTGGCCAATGTGTACTAGAGAAAAACATTTATTTTATAATAATATTTCCCCCCATTTTAAATTCTTATTATTCAATGAAAGGTTAGAATTTTTTGCATTTTTTAAATAAAAGATCAAAAGGATTAACAATGCAGATTAATTTTCACAGCCTTCTTTGATCATATTTACCAAGGCTGTCCATATTTTTGGGCATGACTGTAGCACTGGTGCTGCAGACACTGAATGTTTTTACATTAATATTCTGTACAGGACATCCAAAATCCAAACCTTGTGGTTTTCAGACAAACATTTTCTTTATTTGAAAAGAATGCCAAAAGGTGTTAATAAAAAATTATAATAATAAAACACCAGGTTTGCTGTACTTGAAGGGCTGCACAATTTTGCCCAATGTTTTATATATATATATACAGTAAAGACCAAAAGCTTGGAAACATGACTATTTTTAATGTTTTTGAAATAAGTTTTTTCTGCTCATCAAGCCTGCATTGTCACAGTGTCTGGTTTGTGTTCCCTGTGTAACCACTAGATGTCCACATTCCCCACGATCTCTGTCCTCTCATTGCACTCAGCTGTCACTAATCATTAATCATTGCACTCAGCCCATTCCCCATTAGCGTTTGTCATTTCCCTGTGTATTTATACCCTGTCTGTCTTAGTATGTGTCACGGAGTCCTTATAGTTATCACGACATTTTCGAAGTCTTGTTCTTGCCCTTGTCTTTTTATGTCTGTTTATGTTGTTGGATTGCTTCTTTGGTTTTGACCCCTGCCTGGACTGTTTACGATTTGGATTACCCCTAATAAAAGACATATCTGCATTTGGATCTCTCCCTGTGTTTTCCTGTATGCCCATCGTGACATGCATTTATTTGATCAAAAATACAGAAAAAAAATTTAATATTGTGATATATTATTACAATTTAAAATAATTGTTTTTAATAGTTTTTTATTATACTTTAAATTATCATTTATTTCTGTGATGCAAAGCTGGATCTCACACACGAGATCCAGCAGTATGTCTTCTGATGTTTCTTCCCCAGCCACCGAGCGGGAGAGAAGGAACCAATTCGAGGGAACCCGCCTGGTCGTGTTTCGCGGGACCTGGGGAGGTCGCCGACGAGTGAGTGGTCGAGAGGAGGCTCAGCATCGCTCTCCACCATGGCCCCCCTTCGACCCCCCTTCGAAGTGGTCGCCAGCCCCGCGCCACGATGCAAGACGGCGGCCAGCCCAGCGCCACTGCCCAAGATGGCCGCTGAGACATTCTTGGATTATTTTTCCATGCTGAACAAGATCCTAGAGTTTCCCAGGAGTGTTCACGTCACGTCTGCTGATCCAGAGACTGTTCACGTCACGTCTGCTGAGCCAGCGCCACAGTACAAGAGGGCTGCCAGCCCGTTGCCACTGCACAAGGTGGCCGCCAACCCAGAGCCACTGCCCAAGATGGCCACCGGCCCAGCGCCCCTGCCCAAGATGGACGCCGGTCCAGAGTCATGGCACAGGATGGCTGCTTGTCCAGTGCCTCTGCACAGAATGACAGCCACAGTTAACCCTCCAGAGTCGAGTCAGGCTCCTGTTGACCCTCCAGAGTCGAGTCAGGTTCCCGTGGACCCTCCAGAGTCGAGTCAGGTGCTCATGGACTCTCTAGAGTCAGGGTAAGTCATCGCTGACCTTCCAGAGTCAGGGATAGTCACCGCTGACCTTCCAAAGTCAGGACTAGTCACCGTTGACCTTCCAGAGTCAGGGCTAGCCACCGATGACCTCCCAGAGTCAGGGCTAGTCACCGATGACCCTCCAGAGTCAGGGCTAGTCACCGATGACCCTCCAGAGTCAGGGCTAGTCACCGATGACCTTCCAGAGTCAGGGCTAGTCACCGATGACCCTCCAGAGTCAGGGCTAGTCACCGATGACCTTCCAGAGTCAGGGCTAGTCACCAATGACCTTCCAGAGTCAGGGCTAGTCACCGCTGACCTTCCAAAGTCAGGACTAGTCACCGCTGACCTTCCAAAGTCAGGACTAGTCACCGTTGACCTTCCAGAGTCAGGGCTAGCCACCGATGACCCTCCAGAGTCAGGGCTAGTCACCGTTGACCTTCCAGAGTCAGGGCTAGTCACCGCTGACCTTCCAAAGTCAGGACTAGTCACCGATGACCTTCCAGAGTCAGGGCTAGTCACCGATGACCTTCCAGAGTCAGGGCTAGTCACCGTTGACCTTCCAGAGTCAGGGCTAGTTACCGTTGACCTTCCAGAGTCAGGGCTAGTCACTGTTGACACTCCGGAGTCAAGCCAAGTCACCGGTGAAATTCATGAACAAGGTCAAATCACCATTGATCTCCATGGGCAAGGTCAAGTCACCAGTGTTCTTCATGGGCAAGGTCAAGTCACCATTGATCTTCATGAACAAATGCAAGTCACCAATGATATTCATGAACAAATGCAAATCACCAATGATCTTCATGGACAAATGCAACTCACCAATGATCTTCATGAACAAGGGCAAGTCACCATTGATCTTCATGAACAAATGCAAGTCACCAATGATCTTCATGAGCAGAGTCAAGTCAGCATTGATCTTCTGGAATCCAGTCTGAACACCATGGGATTACCAGAGTCTCTCCACATCTCTGTGGAACTACCAGAGCCTCCCCACGTCTCGGCTGATCTACCAGAATCTTTCCTCGCCTCTGCGGAACTTCCAGAGCCTCGTCACGTCTCAGTCGAACTCTCTGAGCGCCCGACTGATCCTGTCGTGGCCACGGAGGCTACCCTTAACTTGTTCATGTTCTCTGTTTCAGACTTGCCCAACCAGACTTACTCTCCTGTCAGTCCGATCCCACTGTGGTGGTCTTCGGCGCCACCCTGGAGGGCTTCGGTCTCGACCACACGGATGTGGTGGTCTTCTGCTCCACCCTGGGGGGCTTCCGTCCCGACCACATGGTTGTGGTGGTCTTCTGCTCCGCCCTGGGGGGCTTCGGTCTCGACCACACGGACGTGGTGGTCTTCTGCTCCGCCCTGGGGGGCTTCGGTCTCGACCTCACGGTTGTGGTGGTCTTCTGCTCCGCCCTGGGGGGCTTCGGTCTCAACCACACGGTCGTGGTGGTCTTCTGCTCCGCCCTGGGGGGCTTTCGTCCCGACCACACAGTTGTGGTGGTCTTCTGCTCCGCCCTGGGGGGCTTCGGTCTCGACCACACGGACGTGGTGGTCCTCTGCGCCTCCTGGGTGGGCCTCTGTCTCGACCACACGGATATGGTGGTCTTCGGCTCCACCCTGGAATCCTGCCCGGTCGGCACGGTCCTGGGTCCCTGAACGCCCTGACCCACCCTGATCTCTTGTTGTGTTGTTATTGTTGTTTTTTTTGTTGTTGTTCACTTCCTGTCCCTGTTCCCCTCTGTAAGCCTGGTCCTCCGTCCCTCCCCCTGATCCTCCACCGGTCCACCTCCCTCCTGGTCGCCCTGTTTGGTGTTGCACTTCTGGTCTCTGTTCCCCGCTTTACATGTTCCTCTGGTCTCTGGTTTCCCCATTTTTTTTTCCTGGCCCTCTGTCTCTCCCCCTGAGCCTCCACCTGTCCACCTCCTTCCTGGTCTTGTTTTGTCAGTCATGTCTTGGAGCGTCTGGTAGCCGCTCCGTAGTGAGGGGGTACTGTCACAGTGTCTGGTTTGTGTTCCCTGGGTAACACACACTAGATGTCCACATTACCCACGATCTCTGTCCTCTCATTGCACTCAGCTGTCACTAATCATTAATCATTGCACCCGTTCCCCATTAGCGTTTGTCATTTCCCTGTTTATTTATACCCTGTCTGTCTTAGTATGTGTCACGGAGTCCTTATAGTTATCACAACATATTCGAAGTCTTGTTCTTGCCCTTGTGTTTATGTTGTTGGATTGCTACTTTGGTTTTGACCCCTGCCTGGACTGTTTACGATTTGGATTACCCCTAATAAAAGACATATCTGCATTTGGATCTCTCCCTGTGTTTTCCTGTATCCCGATCGTGACATGCATTTATTTGACCAAAAATACAGAAAAAAATGTAATATTGTGATATATTATTACAATTTAAAATAATTGTTTTAAGTTTATTATACTTTAAATTATCATTTATTTCTATGATGCAAAGCTGAATTTTTAGGATCATTATCACATGATCCTTTAGAAATCATTCTAATATGATGATTCATTATCAAAGTTGGAAAGAGTTCTGCTGCTTAATTTTTTTTCAGAACATGTGATACTTTTTTGGGATACTTTGATGAATAAAAAGTAAAAAAAAAAAAGAAGCTATGTTTTTTAAATATAAATATTTTGTAATAACAATATACACTACTGGTCAGTAATTTGGGGTCAGTAATTTTTTTTCTTTCTTTTTTAAAATAAAATTAATACTTTTATTCAGCAAGGATATGTTAAATTGATAAAAAGTGATAGTAAAGAAAATATATTATTAGAATATATATTATTAGAATTTTTTATTTTTTTTTAATAAATGCAGTTCTTTTTAACCTTTTATTCAACAAATATATTAGACAGCAGAACTGTTTCCAACACTCATAATAAATCAGAATATTAGAATGATTTCTAAATGATCATGTGATAGACTGGATGTTACATGTGACACTGAAGGCTGGAGTAATGATGCTGAAAATTCAGCTTTGCATCACAGGAATAAATTATTTTTTTTTAAGTATATTCAAATAGAAAACTATTATTTTAAGTTGTAATAATATTTCACAATATTACTGTTGTTTCTGTATTTTTGATCAAATAAATGCAGGCTTGATGAGCAGAAGAAACTTCTTTCAAAAACATTTAAAATAGTAATGTTTCCAAACTTTTGGTCTGTACTGTGTATATATATAAATAAAACTAATAATGGTTATGGTTATTATTTCTAAATAAAAACACTAAACAAAATAAGGAACTTTACTTTTGTAATAATTATTTCACTATAATATACAAAACTGAGAAGCCTATAAGAATAAATATAATAATAAATATAGCTGCATAAAAATGCACACTTCTTTACCCCGGAGAAGAACGTAAGGAATTGCACATTTTTACCTCAAAGTTCTTAATTATTTTAGATATTTTTACTCAAATTAGGGGTTTGCCAGCAATAATGAGTACTCAATGAATTTATTTTTAATACACACTTGTCGCCGGAGGCGCCCTCGCGCAGAGACTCCACAAGTGAGACTCACTGATGAAGTTCCAGAAAATTCAGCTTTCGTTGTAGATGTAGCTGAATAACATTCAGATAGACGTTTTACTGATGAAACTTGATGAAAATAAACAATGACTGTGACAATATATGCTTTTATCTCTGCTCTTCAAACCATCGCGCGTATTCTTATGAGAATAAAATTTAAAACGCAATCCTAATGCAAATTTATTCTGCGTGTTGTATTACCACGTGGACTCTGATTATACGGTGGAGAGGTACTCATGTTTATGTAATGATCTGTTTAAATGAAGATATCTCCAAATGCATTCTTACTAGTTCTTAATGAGGTTGAAGATATCTCCAAACGAACAGGGAGTTATTCTGTTTTTGATATCATCTTTTAATTTCTGACTAGTAATTATTGCAATAGTATCTAGTATCTATTTAAATATTACTAGTAAGTATTCATTAGATAGTACTTATTTTTTAGATATTGGTACTTATTCATTAGATACTAGTTCTTATTTAATAGATACTAGTAGTTATTCATTAGGTACTAGTTCTTATTCTTTAGACACTAGTACCTTTTTTAATCACTACTAGTAACTGTTCTTATCTTACTAGTCAGATCTGCTTTTTTACTCGTCTTATGTTATGACTAGTCCAAATGGCTACAGTAGAGTTCAACAAAAAAATTACTAGTAAAATAAAAAATCATACTAGTAACATTTAGAATAATACTAGTATCTAATAAATGTGTACTAGTATCTATTAAATAAGTACTAGTATCTAATGAATGAGAACTAGTTTTTAATAAATAAGCTCTAGTACCTAATGAATAAGTAATAGTATCTAATAATAAGTACTAGTATCTAAAAAATAAGTACTAGTATCTAATTGATAAGTACTAGAATCTAATAATAAGTACTAGTATCTAATGAATAAGTACTAGTGTCTATTTAATAGGTACTAGTATCTAATGAATGAGTACTAGTGTCTATTTAATTAGGTACTAGTATCTAATGAATAAGTACTAGTGTCTATTTAATAGGTACTAGTATCTAATGAATGAGTACTAGTTTCTAAAAAATACACACTAGTACCTAATGAATAACAACTAGTACATAAAAATTAAGTACTAGTCACTAGTGGAATACATACTAGTCAAAACTCAATAGTTGATATGTCAATGATGGATCCCCATAGAAGTCAATAGCAAATTTTTTAAATTTGTTACTAGTAACAATATAAAAGTTACTAGTCACTATTGAAATAAGTACTAGTATCTAATGAATAAGTACTAGTCTAATAAATAAATACTAGTATCTAATAAATAAGTACTAGTATCTAATTAATAAATACTAGTACCTAATAAATAAATACTAGTATCTAATAAATAAGTACTAGTGTCTAATGAATAAGTACTAGTGTCTAATAAATAAATACTAGTATCTAATAAATAAGTACTAGTATCTAATTAATAAGTACTATCTAATAAATAAGCACTAGTATCTAATGATTAAGTACTAATATCTAATGAATAAATACTAGTAAGTTTACAAAAGACACTAGTACCTAAAGAATAAGCACTTGTACCTAAAAAATAAGCACTAGTAGATAAAGAATAAGTATTAGTACTTAATGGAAAAGATACTAGTATCTAAAAAATAAGTACTAGTAACTTGAAAAAAGATAGTAGTACAGCTTATAAATTAAATGTTACAAAGGCTTTCCATACCCTCATGACACCGGTTTCATATGAAATTTAAGGGGACTGACTCTGAGGCGATCGGATACCTGTTCCATATCCAACCCTACTTTTAAGAAATATATTTTTTGATAAACGAACCCAAAAATGTCCTTGCTGGAGTGTGATGTGATTTGTGTCATGTGCAGGTGCGATGGATCGCATACAAACCAATAGGATGTCGGAATGGTATATGTTTATACTTCTCATCCAACCACAATCCAATTCAATCCATCCGAATGGAGCGATTTATCTGGATAGGTTTTTTTTTTTTTTTTGAATGATGACAAGCCAGAATGAAAACAAGCCGAAATGAAATAGCAGTAACGAAGCTATTTTTAAAATGTAAGGAGTAGAAGGTACAGATACTTGCGTGAAAATGTAAGGAGTAAAAGTAAAAAGTCGTCTGTAAAATAATTACTCAAGTAAAGTATAGATACCCCAAATTTCTACTTAAGTAAGGTAACGAAGTATTTGTACTTCGTTACTTGACACCTCTGTAGACAGCAAAGCATATAACTCAGAGATCTTCTTCTTAAGAGCACATGAAGAGAGAAGCTGTTTTTCCATTTCAGTAAGAACAAACCGTATATTACCTTCTTTTGAGTTTGACTCAAAAAAGTGCCGCAATTGAAGAAATTTATACAAATTATTACTGGGCAGGTTAAATTTGTGCTTTAATGACTGGAATGACCTCAGTTGACCATTATCAAATAAATGACCAAACTCAGACAGTCCTCTCAGCCTCCTGGTCAGAAGACCAATATTATTTATGATTTGAGAAAAATCAGGATTGAGTGCAATAGGAGACTTAAAAGATAACTTATTTGGAATAGCTAAATATTTCTTAACATCCACACCAAAAGAGTATTCGACACAGTGCAAATATTAGTCAGAGGCTAATTTTTTTGAATATTATGAATAAATGGCAGTGAGCATAACAGTCTAGGAAAGCATCTAGAATATTTAATCCAACTTTGAGAAACCAACTTTGCATGTGTTTGATTTGTGCAGACCAAAAACATAACTGAAAATTAGGGAGCAAAACCCCACCTAGTTCCCCTTGATTTCATCAAAACAGAAAATTTGAGTCTAGGTTTTTTGTGATTCCAAATGTACTTTGAAATTGAAGAATTAATATTTTAAAAAAATCTGTACTTAAGTGACATGGCAAATTTTGGAACAAAAAAATTCAATCTCGGAAGAATATTCATTCTTATGACATTAATCCTGTCAAAAAAAAAAAAAGAATTTGAAAGATACGACCAATCTGATAAATTTTCGTCGTTAACTGCGGATGGTTGGCTTTATACAAATTGACCAAATTAGGCTTGACATTGATTCCCAAATTTTGAAATCCTGAAAGTGCTAAATTAAAAGGGGATTTTGTAATGGCTTTAGAGGGAACGTGCAAATAGAAAGCTTGATATTTGTCAAAATGAATCTTATATTCTGAGAAATTACTATATTTTTCAATATATTTGGTCTCAGGATATTTGAGACAGAGCAGAGCATCATCTGCATGAAGGGATATACGATGTTCCTCTAGACCTATTTTAAAACCATGTATATTAGTGTTAGTTCTCACAGCAACAGCCAGTGGTTCGAGAACCAAAGAGAATAACAATAATGAGAGTGAGTAGCCTTGACGACAGCCTCGGCTTATTGAAAATCTGTCAGACAACACTCGGTTAGTGTTAACTTGAGCCATAGGGTTAGAGTATAAAAGTTTAACCAAACCCTATCAAATGCCTTTTCGGCATCGAGAGATACAGTGAAGGCAGGTTCCTTGGTAACATTTAAATGATCTATAATATTCAACACTCAAATATACAAATATTATCATTGCCATATCAGAACTTCACGAAACCTGTCTGATCTGGGTTGACGATGTAAGTCAAAACAGTTTTGAACCGCCGAGCTAAAGATTTAGCTATAATTTTACAACCCACGTTGAGTAAACTAATTGGGCAATAAAAAGAACAGTTCACTGGGTCTTTGTCTTTTTCAGAAGCAAGCTGATGACCGCCAATGACCAAGATTAAGGGATAGAACAGGCATAGAATTTGAATCTAAAGTACTATTTATTGCTTGCTTTAAAATTGGATAAAGCTCTGGCTAGAACTCCTTATAAAACTCTAACAGAAACCCATCTGGGCTGGGAGCTTTACCAGTTGGTATAGATTGTATAGATTGCCGAATTTCTTCCTTAGTAAAACAAACTTGGCGACTTCCTTAGTAAAAGTTGACTTGGCTTGTTTCCAAACTCGTAATAATGCTGTTTACTGAAAAAATAATATATATATATATATATATATATATATATATATATATATATATATATATATTTTTTTTTTACATGTTCTTCATGATAGATTAAGCTTGGGTCTGGCATTATTTAACAAGATACAATTGTCTTGATTTGGGAATCTTTTGTGTTGTTTTTCCAGATAATTAACTTTTTTGGGTTCTTAGTTTCATCATCAAAGAAGCATAATTAATAAAGTGACCTTGTATCGTGGCTTTGGCAGCATCCCATTTTAAAGCTGGGGAAACTGGCAAATTCTGATTGTCCTGCCAATAATGAATCATCTTCTGTTTTAAAAAAGAGTGTAGAATCTCTGTCTTTAGGATGCAGCTCTCTTCAAATATCCACCAGGCCAAGATTCTTACAAGTATTGCACAAAATATGTGAGGATTTTACAGCCAATTGAAACCCGGAATGATGATTTATCTAAATTGTGAAAGTGAAAAGTGAAAGTGACATGACATATGGCCAAGTATGGTGACCCCAACTCAGAATTCGTGCTCTGCTTTTAACCCATCCTGGTGCACACACAGAGCAGTGAACACACACACACTGTGAACACACACCCGGAGCAGTGGGCAGCCATTTATGCTGCGGCGCCCGGGGAGCAGTTGGGGGTTCTGTGCCTTGCTTAAGGGCACCTAAGTCGTGGTATTGAAGGTGGAGAGAGCACTGTACATGCACTCCCCCCACCCACAATTCCTGCCGGCCCGAGACTCGAACTCACAACCCTTCAATTGCAACTCAGACTCTCTAACCATTAGGCCACGACTTCCCCAAGAAGAGATGGCTTGACCCCGACGTGATTTGAACACACATCCTTCTGATCTGGAGTCAGACGCGCTACCGTTGTGCCACGGGGACTAAAATTTCCATCAAGTACGCAATTGAAGTCACCTCCCAAAAAACAATGTTCTTGCAATGCTGATTAAGTTTTAGGACCACATAAGACATAAAATTAGGACAATCTGTATTTGGAGCATATACATTTCTTACAGTGATATGTCTGCTATGAATTAAACCAGAAATCAACACAAATCAGCACCTTCTTAATCATAATCTGCATGCTCGAGAATAAATGGGATATTTTTATGAATAAGATGAATGGCAGTACCCTACTTTTTTGACGTGAATGAAGAAAAATAAAACTGACCAACCCAATCTCTTTTCAACTTCATATGTTCTTTATCATATGAATGAGTTTCCTGTAGTAGGGTGATAGATATGTTATTTTTTAAGGGATTTGTAAAAATTCCCTTCACGTTCCAAGTTACTAATTTGCTTTCTGCATACAGAAAAGTGTAGAGTCATAAGAGTGATAACATGCAAAATTGTACAACAAATTATGTTAGTATGAGATACCAAACCAAAAAGAGTACCACAAGTAAAACATGAAACAAACACGAAAAACCCTCCCCCCAAGACCCAATCTTCAAATGATGAGGCACAGAGGATATCAAGAAATCACAAAATAACACAAGAAGCCTTAAAACAGCTGAAACCATAATACCACCAAGTTATACGGCCCCATCACAGCCACCGCCACAAACATAAAACAGTAATACTTGTAGATGAAACCATTGAGATAATAATTGTTAAAATAAATAAACACGTTTGAAATAAAAAATAAAGAACTACCCTTTCATACCAGCCCCGTATACGGGATATTTGAAACCTTACAAACCTACAAGGGTATATTGTAACGTTATATGTCCAATGGAATCGTCAGTTTTTTTCCTCGGAAAGTCAAGGTGCAGATCTCAAATAAAAGTCAAAGTTAATCATCCAGAGATCATCTACCATCACCTTCAAGCTGGTCATTTGCCCTTCAGTAGTTGCTGCCAAATTTTCGACAGATGAAATCTTCTGTTCGGCTTCATCCAAGCGAGTTTCAGCGCCCGTAACTCTCTCGATGAGAGCACAGAATGAATTCTGATGGCAATACACACAATTGGCTATCCCCTCAAGATGGCTAGTAATTCCATCGAGGTGTGGTCTGTTGGCCTTTATTTCTGATAATATCAGTGACATATCCAGGTGAGATTCAGCTGCGTTAACTTTAGCATCAGCCAAAGGTGCGTTGTGAGTAGGCTTCTTCTTATCTTTTTCTTTAGCCTTCTGTGAGCGCGTCGAGTCAAAAATAGGAAAAACAGTATCAGAAGGTGTGTCTGACATAATTATAAGTCCATTCAACAAAATTAAATGAGAAATCGGAAGAGGGAAATGTATATTATTTGAAAATTTGAGCAGAGCAAAGAACTCAGGCAGCCATCTCACTCTGGATCACGTGACGCCCCTCTAAACATTCCGATTTTAAGTGGAATCAGAAACATTTCTCTTTAAATGCAAATGAGCTGCAGCTCCCCGCCCCTTTTCCAGAACAGGGCTGTGCATTTACAGCTCGTTCCTCAGATACTCTGCTAAAAAAAAAAAAAAGGTTTGATTTTGATTATCATGAAATCATGCATTTTAAACCATATTAGTTTAAATTTATGATAGAGCTATATGTTTTTCTGAGTGCGCATATCCGAAGCATGCACACAGAAAGCAGCTGTCACACGGCATGTGAGTACTAAATTAAGTTCTCTTTCGCATCTTATTGTGCTTAAACTGTCACACCTACACAAGTTTAAAACACACACGAGTTACAAAAACAGTTGGTTATGTCCAGGGCCAGAGTGGGACTCATTTTCAGCCCTGGAGTTTCATGCCTTAGACCGGGACACTTTAGTTCATGACTGACTATATTAAAACAATGTAATTAAAACCTCAGTATATAAGCCTGCAATAGTTCACTGTTCTCTACAGCCTTGCAATTAATTTATTTTTCTATTCTAACAGAATAAGGGACACTCAAAATATTTGTACTGTACCATAATGTATGTCTGCTTGCAGTTAAAAAGTTCCCAGAAAAAACAAACAAATTATTTTGGTTAACATATTAATGTAAAGTTATTCTAAAAGTAATTTTAATGGCATACAAAAATGTCATCTACGGTGGCCGAGACAGCTCAACACGCTGCAACTTAAGAAAACACATGCAAATTGAAAAACATAAGCAAGTGAAGAAAACATCTTAATCAGTTTGACAATAAAAGTGTTGCAAATCATCGCAACACATGCATATAACGAAACACGCTGCAAATCCTCACAACACTTGCATACAACGAAACGCGCTGCAAATACTTCACAACACATGCATATAGCGAAACGCGCTGCAAATCCTGACAACACTTGCATACAACGAAACGCGCTGCAAATACTTCACAACACATGCATATAGCGAAACGCGCTGCAAATCCTCACAACACTTGCATACAACGAAACGCGCTGCAAATACTTCACAACACATGCATATAGCGAAACGCGCTGCAAATCCTCACAACACATGAATATAACGAAACGAGCTGCAAATCATCACAACACATGCATATAGCGAAACGCGCTGCAAATCCTCACAACACTTGCATACAACGAAACGCGCTGCAAATACTTCACAACACATGCATATAGCGAAACGCGCTGCAAATCCTCACAACACATGAATATAACGAAACGAGCTGCAAATCATCACAACACATGCATATAGCGAAACGCGCTGCAAATCCTCACAACACTTGCATACAACGAAACGCGCTGCAAATACTTCACAACACATGCATATAGCGAAACGCGCTGCAAATCCTCACAACACATGAATATAACGAAACGAGCTGCAAATCATCACAACACATGCATATAGCGAAACGCGCTGCAAATCCTCACAACACTTGCATACAACGAAACGCACTGCAAATATTTGACAACACATATAAAGTAAGAAACGCTGCAAGTCCTCACAGCACATACACATTAAGAAACAATGCTTAATGAAGCATTGCAAATTTATTTTCATTAACCTTGAAATTATATTTAGTTGAGAATATTTAAGTTAGCCATCTTAAGTAACGTATTACATTTAATCATGTAATTATTCAGCTTATTTAGGCTAATAATATCCAAAAGATAAAGGAATCACGGTGTTTAAAAAACACCATAAAAAAAAAAACTCATCTTTCAGTTTACCAACAACTCCACTGAGCAGCCACTGCACGAAAAACAAATCCAAGTCGGGTCCGACACTTTTTGAGGTCTTTGAAACATTTCCATTGTGGCCAGTGCTATTTGCAGAGCGTTTGTTAATTGCATGTGTTGTGAGGATTTGCAGTGTTTCTTTATATGTATATGTTGTGAAGGATTTGCAGCGCGTTTCGTTGTATTCAAGTATTGTGATGATTTGCAGCGCGTTTCGTTAATGTGAGGATTTGCAGCATTTCTTTATATGTATATGTTGTGAAGGATTTGCAGCGTGTTTCGTTAATGCATGTGTTGTGAGGATTTTCAGCGTTTCTTTATATGTATATGTTGTGAAGGATTTGCAGTTTCGTTTTATGCAAGTGTTGTGATGATTTGCAGCGCATTTCCTTAATGCATGTGTTGTGAGGATTTGCAGCATTTCTTTATATGCATGTGTTGTGATGATTTGCAGCTCGTTTCGTTATATTCATGTGTTGTGAATGATTTGCAGCGCGTTTCATTATATGCATGTGTTGTGATGATTTGCAGCTCGTTTCGTTAATGCATGTGTTGTGAGGATTTGCAGTGTTTCGTTATATGCATGTGTTGTGAATGATTTGCAGCGCGTTTCATTATATGCATGTGTTGTGATGATTTGCAGCTCGTTTCGTTATATGCATGTGTTGTGAAGGATTTGCAGCGCGTTTCGTTATATGAATGTGTTGTGATGATTTGCAGCGCGTTTCGTTATATGCATGTGTTGTGATGATTTGCAACACTTGTGTTGTCAAACTGATGAAGATGTTTTCTTCATTTGCTGATGTTTTTTCAATTTGCATGTGTTTTCTTAAGTTGCAGTGTGTTGAGCTGTCTCGGCCACCGTAGTCATCTGTAAATTGTAGTCTACAGTTATAGAATGTGACTGCACAAGTAGTGTAATCATTTAGAAGGTGAAAACACTGTGGGGAAAAAGGTATTATTTTATTTTCCAATAAACAAAAACCATTCTGTGCTTGCACAGTCCAGCGTTCCAGTATATTGTTACAGTTTCTCTGTCTGTACCTTTCCTTCTGATGGTCTCTCCTGTGCGCTGAGATTTTTGTGCCAGCGGCAGCATGATTCTCCACAATCTGACAAGTCTTCAGCTGCAAAAGTAAAGATTTCCCAAGTGTCTGTGACAGACTAAGCCGATTGTCTCAATGTGTGGCCTGTGCCAGAATTCCAGCTCTGTCGCAGCTGGACACAGTCTCTCATGTCTTGATTTCTCACAGGTAATCTCTTGCTATTTAAATTCGCTATTGGGATTCAATTCACTATTTTGCTCCATTGTTACATGCATGGCAGCAAGAGAGTAGTGTTAAAGTTTTAGGTAAGCTTAGGGATCTTACAGAGGTTTTTCTTGCCACTGTCATCTTTGGATTCTTCACAGAGGGTTTGTGAGGCGCTTTACTATTTTTTGTAAAGCTGCTTTGGAAGGATTTGTATTGTGTAAAGTTCTATACACATACTTATGAAATCAGTTTAATGACTAAAATGCATGTCTTGTCTTATTTTCAACTGCTAATTATATGAATCAACAAATGCAACTCTGTTCCAAAATCTAGTGAGCAGCCTACATGCAGCTTAAAGCATCATAAGCATGTTTCGAACATATGAAGGAATAATTCTACGGCCTTCTGAGATGCTGAATTATAAAAGAGTGTAGCATGTATTTTCCATGAAAAAGAAAATCCTATTATGCAGCACAACAGAAAGTATTTTTTCAATTCAATATTTTTTTTTTTCAGCAATGATGCATTAAATTGACCAGAAGTGGCATAAAACACAACACAGTTTCTACAGAAATATGCAGCAAAACTGTTTTCAACATTGATAATAATAAAAGTGTATCTTGTCATCATATTAGAGTGATTTATGAAGGATCTCAAGACTGGAGTAATGATGCTGAAAAAAATGCTTTATATATATATATATATAAATATATATATATATATATATATATATATATATATGTGTGTGTGTGTGAGCCGTGTCCCGGGCACCTATCAGCGTCGCCCTAGCAATGGAGGAGATCCACCTGCACACAATCACCGCGGGCTGATCGGCCCCAGCTGAAAGTGCTCAGACGAGGACTACAAAAGCTGTACCCGAGAAGACACGGGTGAGAAAGCTCTCCAGAAGATCGCCAGCTAATGTTGTGTCTCTTATCTCTCCAGAAAGCGAATGACCGACCAGCCTGCCACCTGAGCACCGGACACCGATTCCCCTTGCACTCAGCCAGCCGGCAAACAGGATCACGCAGCACCGAGGACGAGCACCGGACACTTCTGGCACCTTCACGTTCACAACCACTAATAAATACACCCTCCGGGGCTTTAAACTTTCGCCACAGCCTGCCGTGTGATTCTTCAGCCCGCGACACTGGTGGAGAATGCGGGCAGACTGCTGAAGAATCACCGGCATCACCACTCCAGTTACTCACCGGTTTGTTTGTATTTTTTTTGTCCCCTTCTCTGTGTTTCGTCAGGCGGTGACTCCTCCCCCAGCCATGGAGGAACTCCTTAAACACCTGACGGAGATCAGTATTCGACAGCAGCAAATTGTGCAACATATGGCTACTCGGCAGGGAGAGACGGAGCGTGAAGTCGCCGCTCTCCGCTTCGCGGCTGCCCAGCGGGTTCCGCTGCCGGATCCCCGCCCTCAAGCCACCCAGCTCCTGCCGAAGATGACCGTCCACGACGACGTGGAACATTATCTGGGCATGTTCGAGTCCGTAGACACTCGGGAGGACTGGCCCCGCGAAAGTTGGGCACAGATACTGGCCCCGTTGCTGACAGGGGAACCCCAGCAGGCCTATTTCTCCATGCCAGCGAGCCAAAGAGAATCGTACGACGAACTACGGAAGGAAATCCTGGCCCGTGTAGGGCTGTCTCCCATCGCTGCGGCCCAATTATTCCGGACATGGGAGTATAACAGCCGGTTGCCAGCCCGTGCCCAAGCCGCCGAACTCAACCGCCTCGCCCATCACTGGTTGCTCAGCGGGAACCCCAGCGCTGCCCAAGTGGCCGAAAGCGTCGTCGTGGACCGGTATCTGCATGCCCTGCCACGCCCCCTTCGGCAGGCAGCCGAAATGAGGAACCCGCAGACCGTAGGAGATCTCGTCGAGGCAGTCGAGCTAGCAGAGGCGACGTTACGACGAGAGGCTGGGGAGCGAGCACCGCCGTTTCCCCGGAGGGTGTACCAGGAGTGATGCACGCCAGAGGGCACCCAGCGCGCAGTCAGCAGGCCGGCGGTTCCCGGCATACAGGATGAGCCCGTGCCAACTGAGCCACCGCCCTCACCCAATCGCCCCTGGCTGGCAGGCTGTGCAGTTCATCTGGAACCACCGCGAGGGGCCCCCCAGGCCGAGGTTTTCATCAACGGCCGACCGTTTACAGCTTTGCTAGACTCCGGGAGCGCCGTAAGCCAGTCCTCTATATTTCCCCCACGGGTGGGAACCAAAGCTCGCATATCCATCACCTGCATCCACGGTGACACCCAGAGTGTACCTACCCGAGTGGTGACCTGGAAGTGGGCGTGGTCAAGGACTTGCCGGTACCCGTGCTGCTGGGGAGAGACTGGCCAGGCTTGGAGCAACTACTCACCCAAGCTACCCAGCCTGCCAGCCCTGCCGAGAACCGCCCGAAGAAAAAGGACCTCCACCGAGCTCCCCGACGGAACCCTGCCCTCCTGGCCTCAGACAGCGCCTGAGATGGTGAGTCCCCCCCCAAAGTTCTAAACTTTTTTATGATGTATTCCAACAGGGGAGGGGTGGGGGAAAATTTGTGGAGGAGCAGCTCGGGGATGATCAGCTAAAATATTGCTGGAAGCAAGTACGGGTGCTTGAGGGAAAGGAGGTCCATCCACCCCCACACCCGACCCCACACTTTGTGGTCCAGAATGGCCTGCTGTACTGTGTCGCGCAGCGGAGAGGGGACGAGGTGAAACTGCTGGTGGTCCCACACACAAGGACACAGATGGTTATTGAGCTCGCCCATTCCCATCCGATGGCTGGCCACCTGGGGGCGCAGAATACTACCCAACGGATCCGAGACAGATTCCACTGGCCTGGCATGGAGGCGGAGATCAAACGTTTCTGTCAAGCGTGTCCGGACTGCCAACGGACGTCGCCTCATACTCCTCCCCCAGCTCCGTTAATTCCACTGCCCATCATCGAGGTGCCCTTTGAGCGAATAGGAATGGATTTAGTAGGGCCGCTGCCAAAGTCCGCCCGGGGGCACGAACACATATTGGTCATCGTGGACTATGCGACCCGGTACCCCGAAGCCATTCCACTGCGCAAGGCTACCTCCAAGGCCATCGCCCAGGAGCTCTTCCTGCTGTGTAGCCGGGTCGGCATCCCCCAAGAGATATTGACTGACCAGGGCACCCTCTTCATGTCCCGGACGATGGCTGATCTCTGCAGCCTCCTTAAGGTGAAACTCCTCTGGACCACCGTCTACCACCCTCAGACCGATGGGCTGGTCGAAAGGTTCAACCAGACGTTGAAGCAGATGCTCCGTCGCGTGTCTGCGGACGACCGACGGGATTGGGACCAAATGCTGCCATATGTCCTCTTCTGCTGGCCTGCTCGATGTCGCCAAAGAGGCCTGGGAGCAGCAGCCGACCACCCATCGGACCACGATCGAGCACGTGAGGGAAATGAGGGAGAGGATCGACCGCGTCATGCCCCTCATCCGGGAACACCTGACAGCAGCCCAGGAAGCCCAACGTCGACGATACGACCGGGCGGCCCAACCACGGGAGTTCCAGCCAGGTGACTACGTGTTGGTTCTCGTCCCCACAGCAGCTTGTAAATTCCTCGCGAAATGGCAAGGCCCATATATCGTCACGGAGAAAGTGGGGCCCGTGACTAACAGAGTACGCCAGCCTGGACGAAGGAAGGAAAGTCAACTATACCACATTAATCTCCTGAAGCGCTGGGAGGGAACGAGGACTCAGGTCGCCGCACTCGCCGCCGTCTCTCCCGTGGTTGTTGACATCAGCCCCCAACTGTCGGCCGCCAAGAGGACGGAGCTCCAACATCTGGTCGGTCAATTCTCTGTGTTCTCCCCACGACCCGGGCAGACCCACGTACTTCAGCATGACGTACGCATGCCTCCAGGAACCATCATGCGACAGCGGCCCTACCGAATCCCGGAGGCCCGGCAACATGCAGTCGAAAGGGAGGTACAGGAGATGCTGAAGTTGGGGATCATCGAGCCCTCCCGCAGTCCGTGGTCCAGTCCCATAGTCATGGTCCCAAAGCCGGAAGGCACCCTCCGGTTCTGTAACGACTTCCGCCGCCTTAACGAGGTCTCCGAGTTCGATGGATACCCGATGCCCCATGTCGACGAGCTGCTGGAGCGACTGGGGGGAGCCCGGTTAATTTCCACGCTCGACCTCACCAAAGGCTACTGGCAGGTCCCGTTAACAGAGCCCACCAAAGCCAAGACCGCCTTCTCCACCCCCAGTGGCCACTGGCAGTACCGGGTTCTCCCCTTTGGGCTGCATGGGGCTCCAGCAACCTTCCAACGGATGATGGACATCGTGCTGAGACCCCATCAGACTTATGCTGCGGCCTACATCGATGATGTCGTCATCCACTCGGAGACCTGGGAGGACCACCTGGAGCGGCTCCGGAGGGTGCTTCTCGAACTGCGGCGGGCTGGGCTCACCGCCAATCCCAAGAAATGTCACCTGGCCCTACCTGAAGCAAAATACCTCGGTTTCCGGGTTGGCTGGGGTCTGATCCGTCCGCAGGAGGGAAAAGTAGCCGCCATCCCCTCGGCCCCGAGGCCCACCTCCAAGAAGCAGGTACGGGCCTTTTTGGGATTGGCAGGGTACTATAGGTGCTTCATACCTAACTTCTCCTCCCTAGCTACAGACCTGACAGACCTCACCAAGAAGGGACAGCCGGAGAGAGTGAGATGGGGACCCCCGGAAGAAGAGGCGTTCCAGGGGATAAAAGCGGCGCTCACGTCTGAACCGGTATTGCGCGCCCCTAACTTTAACTGTTCCTTCTTGTTACAGACGGACACATCCGACACCAGGTTGGGAGCCGTGTTATCCCAAGTACGAGACGAGGAACACCCGGTGGTCTACATCAGCCGAAAGCTGTCCACAACGGAACAACGGTACGCGGCGGTGGAGAAGGAGGCGCTGGCCGTCAAGTGGGCAGTCCTGGAGCTGAAATATTATCTCCTGGGACGGAAATTCACCCTCATCACCGATCACGCTCCTTTGCAATGGATGGCCCGGGCTAAAGATACCAATGCCCGGGTGACACGATGGTTCCTAGCGCTCCAGGACTTCCACTTTGACGTGCAACATCGAGCTGGAACCGCCAACGCCAATGCGGATGGACTCTCACGCCTGTGGACAGCTTTCGCAGGTCTATCAGGTATGACTTCCCCCCCCAGCCCCCACTTCCCCACTCGCCCGAGGGACCAGGACGACGCTTGGGGGGGGGGGGGGGGGGGGGTGAGCCATGTCCCGGGCACCTATCAGCGTCGCCCTGGCAACGGAGGAGATCCACCTGCACTCAATCTCCGCGGGATGATCGGTCCCAGCTGAAAGTGTTCAGACGAGGACTACAAAAGCTGTACCCGAGAAGACACGGGTGAGAAAGCTCTCCAGAAGATCGCCAGCTAATGTTGTGTCTCTTATCTCTCCAGAAAGCGAATGACCGACCAGCCCGCCACCTGAGCACCGGACACCGATTCCCCTTGCACTCAGCCGGCCGGCAAACAGGATCACGCAGCACCGAGGGTGAGCACCGGACACTTCTGGCACCTTCACGTTCACAACCACTAATAAATACACCCTCCGGGGCTTTAAACTTTCGCCACAGCCTGCCGTGTGATTCTTCAGCCCGCGACAATATATATAGCACCCCAACGATTATCTAGAAGATACTTTGAATGGAGATCAAGTGATTCGAGCTAACTCGATAGAAAGACAGTGAAGAATAAGAAATTTAAGTGTCATCTATTGTAAACACTGTAATTATTGTGTGTGAAGGACTGGTTACAGCTGTCGAAAGCTCATACATTATACATGCCATAGCCCATGGCCATAGCAGACATGATGAATAACCCACCAGGGATTACAACACTGAGGTTATTATAGCAACTCTGAAGAGTACTAGCTGATTTCTTCAATAAATGTTTGATAACTGGACAGCGGAAGCATTACATAATTACACTGTATTAGTAAGAGGAAAGAAATTCACTCTGAAATGTTCAGTATGCAAGTCTTCTTATTAGGGTTGCACTATTAAACCAGATGAACCCATTAGTGTGCTGATCCAACAGAAACCTCGGGCTCTTACAGCAGTCATTCAGCCATCATAAATGCAATTGAGAGCGAATGAGAATCATCAAAATTATTTTTGTTGCTGTTATTGTTGTTTCATTTAAGTATCTTTGTCTCCTAAAATTCTGTAGGAGCAATACAGTTACACAAATGAGACAGTTTGTGTAACAATGCAGAGTTTTAATGAATGCATTGATTTGGATAATAAATTCTTGCGGTGCAGGAGACTTTGCTCTGCTTTTAATCACACTGCTTTTCTATAAGAAAGAACTGATATTTTAATTAAACCTCATTTGTGATTTTTCTTTCCTAAAGGCCTATTTGCATAATGGATAATAACTAAATTTATGAGAATAGTGATGTTCAGATTCAGATTTTCATTCAGCATCATAAACTTGCAGATTTTGATATGATTGTAGAGAAAAAACTGGCATCATGATAAACATACTAAATCATAATAAACATACACACTGCTTCTGGAAAACATGTGATCAATGAAATCAATATGTTCTAATATCAGCTCAATTCATAGTCTGAAGAATTTTCTGCACATGCAAAATTCATGTGTTCTTTATTGAAGGGGCAGTTGAAACAGGATCAAATATTTTGGAAAGAATATTTTGGCAGTACATTTAGCAGAGATGCAAATAGTCTGGTCAACTGAACTGAATGGATCAAATCTGGTCAACTGTGTGGAGCTTAATGCAAGCAAAATGTAACAGACTGAACTATAATTAGGATGAATGAAAACTAATGTAAACAATTTTCAATTTAAACTTTACATGCTATCTGATAGTATGCATGTCCTCATTCATATCCATTAGATTTAAACTGGTTACACTGATTTGAAAGGAAACTGAATGGAATTTCGTGTTACACGAGTTATTATTGATTACATTTACATTATATTGATACAATTATTATTAATAATAGTACTTACTATGCAGTTTGGCATTGGTTAGTTTAGGATTTTGTCCTTTTCCCTCATTGTTTGTTCAACCCTGTTATACTGTAACATTTCCCTATCAAAAATGACCTGGATCAACTTAAAGCAAGCTTTTCTTAATTCAGGGATGAGTATTTTATCACATGTAGGGTAAATCAAAAAAATATGATAATGCAATGATTCATATCTAGTTTGGTTGCTAGTAAGTCCCTCGAACAAGCACTCAAAGGGCCCTATTTTAATGATCTTAACGCAAAGTGTAAAGCGCACGGTGCAGGTGCACTCAGGGTGTGTCCAAATCCACTTTTGCTATTTTAACGACGGAAAAAAGTTTTTTTTTCGTCCAAAACCATATTTATTTATTTAGCCTACAAAAAAAAAAATCGTATGCATTGCAATCCTTTAATTTTTAAAATTTGGCTTGTTTATGTGCTGCTGTGCGTACGCTCTTTAAATAACAAAGAAAAAGCATTGCGCCAGACTTAAGACCAGGTTTGAGTTGGTCTATGGCACAGTCTGTTTTCAGCTCTTTAAAATAGCATTGCACCAGCAATGCGCTTGAACACACCTCTTTGTTAGACCAGCATGCCCATGGGTGCAAAAATGAGCGAAAATGCATTTGCTAATTAAACGCCTTGCGTCGCATTGCGCAAGGTGTATGATAGGGCCCAAAATGTCTTAGTTAAATTAAAATGTACATCCAAGTGTAAAATGTAGGATGGAGACTTGATTCAATCCACCTGTTGTTGACTGGATTTTGTGATGTGAGTTTGTTGATTGTGGCGGGGTGGGTTAAGGGGCAAAATGAATGGAGAAGTCTGGCATATGTCGCTGACATTTTGGCAAGGTCAAAAATAAATGAATTTTCATTTCACACTGACTTTAAAACAGCTGAACCGATGATTGATGGCCAGATGGCCAGTGAACGAACTTTGGCTGTGCTTTCTAAAGGCTCATGGAGAGATCTACCAAACTAATACTCACTGTGAATGTTTAGAGCGCCACTAAGCACCAAACGCCTGTCTGGTTCTCCAGCTGAACACCTGTATTCGTCATGTCATTCCCACCCAGGAAAATGAAGAAGAACACTCAAGAGAAAAACCTCAAATAGCACACTAATGTCAGGGGAGGAACAGATCAGCGCTGGTACTACTGTAAGACAAGGAACAGACATGCAGGATTTGAGATGACAACAAGCTCAAAAACAACCTGGGTGCCGGAGAGGAGGGAAGAGAAAGAGAATGGAGAAGGGGAATTGGGGGATGCTGCGAGAGGGAGGGAGGGAGGGAGGGAGGGATGGAGACACAGAGGCAGAGAGAGGAGGGTGAGGTGGAAAAGGAAGAGAGGGGAAAAAACAGGAGACAGAACAGACAGCCAGAGCAGCACAGAAACAGACAGAGGTAGAGCAGGGGCAGGAGACGCCACACTCCATCCAGCAACCATGACAACTGAGGCAAGCGCATACCAAGCCACCGTACCCTCATGCCACCGATAATATTGACAGCAGGGACGACTGCAGAACACGCTGGGACACTGCAAACCTGGAATGGTTTAACTGATTTTGCTCTTTTGTTCAGCTCCTTTCACCTGGGGTCAATTCATCAGGGTGGGCTGGACCCGGATCAAAGCGAACAGCTGGAGCCTTTTCCACTGCTACCCATCAATGGAGTCCCTGAGGTGGGTTTAATAGCGCTCAATGGTTCTCCTCCGGAGCAAATGACCTGCCGGCAGACTTGTCTTGAAAACCGCCTGTAATACAGAAGAGACGAAACATGTAAGCCAAATGACACAGGGTGAGTGCACTGTCCAGATCTTGCATGTGGAAAATTTTGAATCGCTTGGAAAGGTATACAAATTTGTAACATGTTGCAGAAGGTGCAGTGGGATCATGGAGAGAAAAAAAAAACCCAATATGCATATTAAATGTATTCGGTAAATATAAATCTTTGTAAACTGATTTGATTTTTTCAAAGACTAGTATGTCCTCATTCAGAATTTGGTTAAGTAATCTAAGGTTATGGTTAAGGTTATATATATATATATATATATATATATATATATATATATATAAACATTTTAGTGTGGGGGCCGTCTGTGACAATCAACAGGTTATTAAGGCTTTAATGAATCTCCCACAGCGATGCTCGATGGCTTGTCCTCAGGAAACTGTACCATGTGTCCCCATGATTTGCTACTGATATAATTAACAGGACACTGAATTTAGCCACAATCATTAACAGATTGAACTCTAATTAAGGTGCATTGCAAAAAAAAGGTAAACAATTTTATTTAAATTTGTTTAATGGGAATATTAGACTTTTTGCAAGTCTTCATTCATAACAAATTGGTTAAATAAAAGGTAAAGGACATTTGAAAATAATTTTGGGTTGCACTTTATTTTAAGGTGTCATTGTTACAGTGTAGTTACGCAAATAAGAAATAAGGAACAACATGTACTTACTGTAGGGTTTAGTGTTGGTTAGTTGCTTTAAATTATGCATAATCTACTGTCCATGCTGTACTGTATATGTAACAAGGACAGATGTTGTTATAAGGACACAAATAATGTGCTTTATACAGTTTCTGAGAAAATTAAGAGCTTGTTAAGCTCAATAAGCAATATTTGGTAACACTTTATTTTAAGGAATCCTTTTTACACTGTACATGTATTTATTATTGTAATAACAATAACAAATAGCCCTAAGACAAACCCCAACCATATAGTAAGTACATGTAGTTAATTAATATTACTCAGTACTTAAATGTATAATTATACAGTAACAAGGACAACTTAAGAAAGAGTATAACCCAATATTTTTTTAATACCACAAAAATTTTTCAAAATTTTAAATGTTATAGAGCTGGCACAAAACAGGAATGTTGTAAAAGATACTTTTAAAGGAGCTATGTGGAGGTTTTTACTTAAAAAAATCTTTAAGATAGAGTTTTCATTTGTACATTTATGAAACAACCATGATGTAAAAAAAAGAATGACACCTCGACTGTCCGCCACGGTTGCCTCTATCAGCCTGTAGGCTCAATTGTGTGTGTTGGGCCCGAATTGGCGCGAAAATTCACAAAATGTGACGTCATGCGCGTTCTCGTCTACTTGGGCTTACAACCTACGGCACGCCAGCCATTATATTAAGCAGCGGCAATCGTGTTTTCAAATGAACTCTGCGGATGGAAAGAAGTGACCAGCCTCCAGCACAATTCAGACACCCACGGACACCCCTCGTAAGTAAAAAAAAAAAAAAAGAGCGTGCGCACTGAGAACGAGCATGAGACTGGCTGCAGTTCCTCTAACGGCCACTGGTGTCAGTAACGGTTAGAAATTTCAGAACCTACGCAATGCTCCTTTAATAAATAAAATGCAATAATAATAATAATAATAATAATAATTTTATTAATAATAATGTTTATGATAGTTTTTGCTTCAATGTTCATTCAAACTAATGAATACTTAGCTTTGACATCAGTATGATAAATTTTTTGTCTTTAACAAAGAAATTGATTCAAAATACAACAAATCTCATACATTACACTTGAAATATTGTTTAAAATGTACTTGTTAAGGATTTATCTAAAAAAATGTACAATCTAGATGTAAGCCATATATATTTATATATAAATAAGGCAATAAGGCAAGTGAGGAAAACATCTAGATCTTTTGACAGCATTGAAAAAATAATAGTCCATAAGCATACGAGAAGATATGAAAATTATTCGGTAATACAGTATGTAGGTTACAGGCACGTTGCACTGATGGTCACAGCTGTACTTTGAAGTACTTCAGATGTCTGTTTTCAGGTTTCAGGCTCAGATCAACCAGTGTGTAAATAACATGATATTTCAAGGTTGCTTTCACACATTATGTAACACCATGTGGGTCAGCATCTTTACTGTTAATTTCTGAACACAGACTATTTTTGTCTGCTCGTTTCATTTGACTCTTCAGCAAGAGTCAATACTGAAATTAGCTGTTCTCCATATGAAAGGTTTCCATGAATATCTCACAAATGTGAAACTGTAACACAGCAACAAGGTGCGAGTCAAATGCTCAATTACCACATAATGTGTGCTTGATAATTGGCTTATTAAAGTAAACAGTGCATGCATGTTGCTTAACAGTGTGCATTCAAATTATTGAGCAAATTTTTCCTAACAAAACTGGAAATGGTGTCCCAGTTTACCCATTATAATGAGGGAGACTCGGTCCACCCTAAACCATGACTCGACTATGAATTCAAAAGACAGCTCTGAACAAATATTATTTATTGCCATGTTCAGAATGGAATACTACTCTACGGAATGCTGAACAGTATGTACTGTATACAATGTGTTTAAAATGTTAAATCAGAACTATAAAATTCCCCATATTGTTATGAAATGACAGTGTAGTTCAGTTAACATTCATTTATGGTAATTCAAGCACGATTAATATTATAACACTGGAAATTAAAGGTTGATTTCAGCACATTCCATTAAGGGACATAGTATTTCATTCAGTGTGCTCTACATTTGTTAAAGGGGGGCTACGATGGTGTTTCGTGTATTCAGAGTTGTTCACAGTGTTAAAGAGATGGATTCTCATGCTAAACATGGCCAAAGTTAAAAAAAAAAATAATTTGGACGAATGACAGAGAATTTCTGTTATCGAAAAGCTGTTCTTTTCGATCGTGGATCTAATGACATAGACGGTTGTGGAACTCCTTATATGAGCATTTCTCTCTGAAAAGCGCGTCAGCGCATACGTTGACCAGAGGAGAAATCGTCGGCAGCGCTGCATAGGATTTGTTTGTGAATGTCTCCAAATAAGTGTGTTTTTGGATGTGAGGGAAAGTTTACCGTGTTCAGCTTCCCCAAGAACTCAGCGTTACATGAACAGTGGATGCAGTTTTTTTTGGGGGGGGCAGCAAAGGAGTGTAGCAAGTACGTTTGTGTGTTCTCATCATTTCAGTGATGGCATGCCTCCAGGAGCTCGGCTTTTTCCGGAGAGAATCGGAAAGCTGTATTTTTCTTTTATAAATATGATAAAACTAAATACTTTTTGGAGATATGAAGGATGCAGTACTACTCTATAGTTACTCAAGATTAACATGAGATTATGTGATTATGTACCCTTTAAATCACATTTATACAGATAGTTGCATAGGCACAGTATACATACGGCATGCCACAAATTCAGCATGAATAGTATTGTTGTAGGCCATTCTGAATACAATCCTTTGTCTTTGTGTTCACTGTAGTCACATTAGTGAAAAAGCCTCTGTAATTATGTAGCACTGTGATGATAATGGTACTGATGACAAATAGTGGTACTGTAATGCCTCCTGGGATCATATTAGTGTCAGTTTAGGAATATGTAAGCCCAAAACTGATCCTGTTGCACATTATCACAGAACCGCCATCTGACATCACCTCACTACATCCTCCGAAACCAGTCTGGCTAATGACCCTGTTCTTTGGTGAGAACCATATATGGGGCTCTTATTAATATGAGTCACTTTAAGAAAGAGGTGTTCAGGTTTTACATAGACAAGCCCTCTCGTCTGGTGTCACTGATGCTCTGTGAAAAACAGCAGTGAAGGGATTGTGACGCAGGTCGGCTCTGTAGAGTACAGTGAACACTAACAGTGAGAGAGAGAGAGAGGAAAAAGATTTTTGTGCTGTGGAATTGCTAACTGGTTTCCCCACGCTCTAGTAAACAGCTGCCTGTGCCTAATTAGCGTTTCAAACTGAATATCTGCACTGTGTGTGGGCTCCAGTCTCAAAAACACTCTCACTGTTATGGCCAGCTGACGCTTTTACCAAATACCGACTGCCTTGTTGCTGTCTGACTGTGGCTTCCTTTCTTTTCCGTGCAAGCGCCACAATTCCTGACAAGTAAAGGCCCAGCCCAAGTATACTTAATTTTCGACTATCTACTCTGCTGAACACACAAGACCTTTCAAAGTACACTCCATTGATGCATTTAGTGGATCTTTTGTTTCAAGTTCTCAGATCAGCGTGATTTGACTACTTGAAAGGGAAGGTCCACTAGCAGGGTTGCCAGGTCTACGAAACAAAACCAGCCCATCTATTATTCAAAAACTAGCTCAAAACTTGCCCAATCGATTTTTTTTTTCTGCAGTTTTCCACTTCGTTGATTTGAACGTACAACAGAGCCAGCCAACGAATGGCTTTACATATTAAAATAGAATTGTCCATTCATGCCTATCTGGTCATCCAGTGTACCCTCCAGTCACAATACAATACAATTCTGGCATGTAATTTGTCTTTCCACTACAAAAAGATCGCTTTCATTGTGGTTATTAAAGTCATTAAACTTGATTAAAACTTTATAAATAGCACATATTTAGTACCTTATATTTTCATTGTCATTGGACCCACTGTATGTTCTTGTACTCAACTGTCTGTGACGTTGCAGAAATAGAAACTCTTCCAAAAATAGAGTCCTGTCACTCATTGCGTATCACCGTTGCGACTGGTTAAGAGACCCAGAGGACCTCATATTGCCAAGTTTGCCAGTTGTCCTTTCCATTTCTTAGCTTGTCCCAGCTTCTAAAGAAGCACTGTGAGCAGAATTTGGAAAAACCTGCTGTGTGTGATGGTCTTGGCCAGTTCTCATTTCCAATCAGTTTCACTTCACTGCTGAAATAGCCATGGTTTGGAAACTATTAACTGCAACCCTTATTTAAAGTTTGTGATTCGATAGAATCTAACTCATGTAGCCCTCGCTCTATATCCAAAAAGTGCTGGAAAAAAACTTGCCACCCATTGATTGTATACAGTACATGTTGTTTAGATCTCTGTCTTGGTTCACTAACTATGTTCTCACAGAGTTATATAAAAGTAGAACATCTAACTTCTGATTTTTATAAAGCAAGAACAGTCTTAACGTTAACACATATTTTTTCAGTCTGTTCTAGGTCAGTTCAATAACATGCCACAAGGTTTCAGCAATATACCTTCCATGGTCACACTTTTCTCCAATTCTCAGTATTAACTATTAACTATTACTTTTGCCTTAATGAACTCCTTATTAGCTTCATATTAATATTTAGTAAGGAAGTTGTTATGTTTAAGTATGGGGAAGGATTAAAGAATCTAAAATATGGTCATGCAGAATAAAGCATTAATAAGTGCTTGATGACTACTAATAAACAGCTAGTAATACCCAAGTAAAAAAGTAATATATTTAAAATACATTTATTTCATACTATACTAAGCGTAGTTGAAATCTATTAAAAGATTTACTGACATATCGCTCAAGACTTACTAATATAAAAAAATTATCATTAATAAACTTTATTTGTGCACAATGCACATAATTACATTACTATATAGATGCAGTTATTTTTGCACCATATTACAAAAGAGCTATTCATAGATGATAGATCCAATTTATGTGACAATCAAACTACAAGAAAAGAGTAAAACCAAGCTACTTTTTCCTTAATGGGGTCATATGATGTGATTTCAATTGTGCCTTTCTCTTTGAAGTGTTTTACAAGCTCTTGGTTCATAAAGAAGATCTGTAAAGTTGCAAAGACTAAAGTCTCAAATCCAAAAGATATTCTTTATAAAAGTTAAGACTCGTTGGACCAACCTTAAAACAATCCAAAGTCCCCCCCCCCCCAAAAAAAACAGTCCCCGCTCCTAGCAGTCGCCTCGTGTCCCCGCGCTGACTCTCTGCCCCTCAAACTCAGCAGCCCTGGTACCTGGGGAGCAATTTAAGAGAAAAGAGGCGCAAAGAGCCCGCAGGGGTCATCAGATAGAAAATACAAACTAGGTTAAGGGAGCACGGGACAGAGCATCAGCAATGATATTATCCTTACCACTAATATGTCTAATATCAAGGTTGAATGGTTGCAGGAACAAAGCCCAACGCATTAGGCGCTGTTTGGGATTTTGCAAGGACTTCAGAAAAATTAGTGGGTTGTGGTCAGTAAACACAGTTAAAGGGGTCAAACCGGAACCAGCATAGACCTCGTAGTGCTGTAGAGCCCAAATGAGACCTAAAGCCTCCTTTTCAATTACAGAATAATTTTGCTGATACTTATTAAATTTCCGGGAAAAGAAACTGACTGGAAACTCCACATTGTCATCATTTTCCTGGAGAAGCACAGCCCCGGCACCGATTTGACTGGCATCTACCTGCAATTTGAAAGATTTCCTAAAATTTGGTGCTGCCAATACGGGTGCCAAACACAAAAGAGCCTTAGCTGCATCAAATGCCTCTTGACACTGGGTGGACCAGATAAATTCAGCCTTGGTCATTCCCAAGAAGCGCATCAGTTCTTTCTTTGTGGAGGGCCGTGGAAATTGCTTTACAGCCCGGACCTTGGCTTCCACCGGACAGACAAAACCCTGACCAACAACCTTCCGTAGGTATGTGACCGTAGCCTTGGCAAACTCACACTTTGCCAAATTAATAGTCAACCTGGCCCACACCAGTCTATCAAACAAGGCTTGCACTCTCCCGATATGCTCCTCCCAGAAGTCTGAATAGACGACCACGTCGTCCAAATACATGGCACACCCTTTCAGACCTTAGACCACCCGATTCATCAGCCTTTGGAAGGTGGCTGGAGCATTCCGCAAACCAAAAGGCATCACTGTATAAGAGAACAAACCAGATGGAATTATAAAGGCAGCAATTTCACAAGCTCTTTTGGTAAGGGGTACTTGCCAATAACCTTTTAAAAGATCAAATTTGCTAACATACTTTGCTGACCCAACTTGATCAATACAGTCCTCCATTCTAGGAAGAGGATAAAGGTCTGCTTTAGTAACATTGTTAACTTTTCTATGATCAGTGCAGGGTCTGAAAGTGCAATCAGACTTTTTGACCAGAAGACAGGGTGAAGCCCAATTCGAACAACATGGCTCAGCAATACCATTGTCCAACATATACTGTACCTCTGTTTCTAATTGCAGTCTCTTCTCCTCAGATACACGATAAAATCTCTGTTTGATAGGCTTAGCATCTCCAATGTCAATGTCGTGCTCAATTAAATGGGTTTGCGATGGAGTATCAGAAAACAAAACATGGTAGTTTCTGATAAGCGCTACCAATTGATCACGTTTCTCAGAGTCTAAATGATCTACCAAAACCCCAAGGTTTTGCAAAGTCTGGGAATTTTTCAACCGGCCTTGCAAGACCTCATCAGAAACCCTAAAGACCTCCTCTTCTCCCCCCTCCACAAAGCTAAAGCCACAAGATGAAGTGACGGGAGCAGCAGTCAACGCTGACCTCACCACTGGAGTGCCTTCAACTTTGCTTTGATCATGGGAGTGATAATGTTTTAACAGGTTCACATGGCATAATTTAGTGGACTTCCTATGACCAGGGGTTTCAATAAGATAGTTCAAATCTGACACTTTGCGCAACACAGTAAAAGGAGCACAGTATTTTGCTTGAAAAGGTGAACTTACAAGAGGCAAAAGAGCGAGTACCCCATCCCCGGGACTAATCTTGCGCAGCTCAGCCTGTCTGTCATATCTCAGTTTCATTTTCTTTTGAGAACATTTTAGTCTCTCTTTCGCTAGTTCACTTCAGCCTAAAATCATTTACATAGTCAATAAGGTTCTGAGGAGGTTCCTCAGGCAAACAACCATCCTGCAGCACTGCTAAGGGCCCACGCACTTTATGACCAAACACCAAGTCATTTGGGCTGAACCATGTGCTTTCCTGCACTACTTCGCGAGCAGCTAGTAGCAGCCAAGGTAACCCCTCCTCCCAATCTGCAAACAGTTCTGTACAGTATGAGTGAAGCAAGGACTTTAACGTTTGGTGAAAACGCTCCAAAGCTCCCTGGCTCTGAGCATGGAAAGCAGTAGACTTTTTTTGTTTAACTTTAAGCTGTTTGCGAACCTGCGCAAAAAAAATGGGAGGTAAAGTTAGACTCCTGATCTGACTTGATGATTTTTGGAATTCCAAATGTTGAAATAAATTGAGTTAACGCTTTAACTACTGATTTTGAAGTTATGGTGCACAAGGCACAAGCTGCCGGATATCTAGTTGCTTGACACATAACAGTTAATAAGTAATTATGACCTGACTTGGACCGTGGTAAAGGCCCCACACAATTGATAATAAGATGCTCAAAAGGTTGCCCTATGGCTGGTATTGGATACAAAGAAGCTGGCTTTACAACCTGATTTGTCTTGCTTGTGCGCTGACATGTATGACAAGTTTTAATAAACTGAGCTACATCCCGCTTTAAATGTGGCCAAAAAAAATATGCGATCATAAGTTTTACAAACATCCATATGACCTGCCATGTCACCATGTGAAGTTTGCAAGACTTTACTTCGCAAAGTAGTAGGTACAACTACCTGAAAAAATGGTTCACCTAGACCCTGATCACAGTGTAGAACCCATTTCCTGACCAACAGCCCATCAAGAAGAAAATAACACTGAGCACTATTCCTCACCACTGAATCAGGAACCGCTTTATCAAACAAACCAGCCAAGGTAGGATCTACCTTTTGCTCAGCAATCAATGAATCTCGAGAACTAGTCAACTGTTCTGTTTGTAGTTTAACTGGCAACTCAAGGCTTCCTGGCTTACTCTCAACCTCCTTACGTGAGACAGAGCCAACACAGCAGGTTTAAATTTTCTTTCTTCCAATGTCCTTCAACTAAACAATAGCGACAGGTATTAATATTAACTGGTGCTTTAGGTCCCCCAGAACCAAACTTCTGAGGCCTTTGGAACGAAGCTCCAGAAAAAGATGACCTATTCCTAGGAGTAAAGTTACTTTTATAGAGCATGTCACTGTTTGACTCAAAATGACTCTTTATGTGTACTCATCTGCAAGGACTGCTGCATCACTTGGAGACTTAACTTTACGTTCATTAATGTAGGTAGCAACCTGGTCAGACACAGAATTTTTGAACTGTTCTAACACAATCAAGTTAGACAGACCCTCAAAATTACTAACTTCAGAAGCTGTGCACCAATGATTAAATGCAGAAGTCAAATCACAAACAAACTCAGAATAGGTTTGTGAGACTTGCTTTTTCCTGTAACGAAAACGTTGACGATATGCCTCCGGCACCAGCTCGTAGACCTTCAGAACTGCGGATTTAACTTTACCATAAATTTTACTGTCAGCTACACTCAGTGCTGAAAAAGCCTCACGTGCTTTTTTTCCTGTAAGTACACAGGAAGTGGTTGAGGATAAGACAAACAATTTAGACAAACTTTAACCAACTATGGAAATTTTTTAAAGTAAGCTAAAATACTAAAGTAACACTGAAATATAATTAACTCTACCTTGAAAATGAGGACGAGCCTCCACTTGTCACAGGCCGGCTCATAGCCTGTGGCAAAAATGAGGGGACACAAACAAGTATAGGCCAATCAAAGAAAAAGGTGCTTTATTGTAAACCAAAACTATTAACTTTAACCAAAGAAAGAGGAATGAGGTGTGAGAATGTCATAATGTAAGGTGTGTGTAAAGTGCATGGATGAAAGAATCTGTGTGTGTGTGAACATGACTGAGTGGAAACTAAGTAAAACTATAAAGGAACAAACGAAACAGGATCATACCTGGAGGAGCAGAGAGAGAGAAAAGAGTGATTAGAAACAACTTAAATACCCTGAGCCCAGGTGGCTCCAATCACTAATGGCCCACCTCTGCCTGCAGGAGGAACCGCCCCTGCAATGCAGAGGAGGGGCCGTGACACTTCTGAAAGTGAAACTACTTTGTTTGGCCTTCCAAAAATGCATGATATCCACTTCGTCATGCCTGGAACTGATCCATGCTGGTCGCTGAGGAAAAACATCAACTTCAACTGGATCGGCTTTCACTGTGAACGAAGCGGAGTCCAGCCCAGGGTCATCACATGTGGTTGCCGCAACCCCCAGCCGCTCCTTTGTCGAATCTGCCGGCCATTCCTCATTATAGCCCCTTGCTGTTGCTCACTCAAGCCATGGGCCATACCTCACTCAAGCCCCCGGCTGTTCCTTACTCTTGGCAAGGACAGTCTGGTGCTTCTGACTCATGGTATGTAAGTAGGTTTACATATGTAAAGGATTTGCCACTGATGATTCAAATGCGAGTTTTGAGCAGTGTAGAGTAGCACTTGTTGTTCGCCATTTCTCTGATCTCAAATGCAGTCATGGTTTTATGTTTACGTATCGCGATATGCAACGCAACGTGTAAAAACACAGTATAAGTCATTATAATCAGTAATTATGTTCCCACTGGATGCAACAACTGCTTTGTTTGTAATGGGTTTTTATTGTTTATTACATAATGTTGAGGGGCGTAACATTTCTGTCAGATGCTTAAACATTTGGCCAATCACAACACACTGGATAGCTGGCCAATCAGAGCACACCTCACTTTTCAGAATGACAAGCATTGTAAAAATCAACACATTTCAGAAGGCGGGGCATAGAGGAGAAACAATAATGTACAGTATGTGGAAAATAATGTGTTTTTTAACCTTAAACGGCATAAACACATTGCATTACATCAAATGCACAAAATAATGTTCTTTTTAGCAACATCATATGACCCCTTTAAACTATATGTCAATCACTCTCTCTTACATATCCCAAACTAAGCCACATCTATATGACAAACTATTAAATTATTTAAGTTTTACAATTAGCTATACTGTATGTGCTCCTAAAGGGACAACATTTTTACATCATTTAAATGGTTATATTCTCCTAGCCTATAAAGTAGGGCCCAATGTGCTGTTAATATGAAGGACTTTATCATATAATCTCGTTCACTTACATGATCTTGTGCACTCAGTGACTGAAATCAGGTGCAAAAAGCTTTCACATGCTCAAGTATGGACAGTTTTAACAACTTTTTTTTCTTCTTTTTTTTCTTTTTTTATCATTGCTTTTCCCTTAAAGACATATTCTGGGTTTAATATAAATTTAGTATAATGTAATTTGTGGCAAAAAGCAATGTGAGGGGTATGATTTTATAAAATAATTTATTCCTAATTCATTCTTCTGCTAAACCATTCATATTATATAAGATGTAAAGCTGTTTAAGGTCTTTTTATTTTAGGTTTTAATGCTTATAGTGTTCTCAAGGCAATACAATTGTAACATTGGATTTAACATTACTGTGGCTCAAGTGGTAGAGCCTAAAATGTTAGGCTGAATGCACTGTAAGTCACTTTGGATAAAAGTGTCTGCTAAATGCAAATAAATAAATTGTAAGTGTCTCAATATAACCATGATGATTCCTGTCATAACTTGGTATTTTGACATCGATATTTAAGTTCCCACTACATTTTAACCAAAATGATATGAAAAAAGCAAGCTTTTCTGTGTATACTAATTCTTTGATCTCATGTCAGTGATATATGATTCAGGCCAGTGGAGGAAACCAGAGTGCTGAAGAAACCAGTAACCTCAACATTTATAATCTCCAAATCACTGCTCCACTGCAGTAAACTAGCAAGAAGCGAGACAGAGGGAAAAAACACACAGCTGCTATGGGAGATCAGTGTGAACTTAAATATGTGTTCACACTAAATGCCAGCAGATGCTCATGGAACGCAATCAATGAATCCAATCCCTCTGGGATGTTTCTTTGAGCTTGCACGTTGCTTCTCTAGCTCTCTCTCTGTCAAGTTCTGGCATGCCATCGCAATGTCAGAATCTAAGTGCTAGGCTAGTTCTTCTTTTAAAAACAGCTCAGCTTCCGTTTATAGCTGGAGGCAGAGGTCTGTATGGCCCACCAGAGATTTCAGCTTTTGCTGTTTGTTTCTAATGAGTAATTCCTGTTCTTGAAATATGCAGCAACAATATCCACCTCTTGCTCCCTCTATAAACACACACATTGTTAGTGCTCTGTTTTCACAACTTACTATTACAGTAAGTAAACATTTAGTTCAATTAAACTTACTCTCAGATTGTGGAGCATTCAACAGATGACAATAAACTTTTAAGAACGTCCTTCGTTGTGAAATTAAAGGAAATAAAAACAATAAGTTAAACTGAATAGAAATCAAATTAAAAAAAACAATCTAGAGAGATCAAACATAATTTACAAACATAGCGAAAATCACATTCAAAACAATTACAGTCATTAGTATAAGTGTGTGATCCACATCATTCCATAATGTGCATTTGAACATCTTCGTAATAAGCTGAACACAAACAGTTCAGTTCAGTTTATTCATTTATAAAGCACTATTAAAACAACAGAGTGTTGACCAAAGTCCTGTAAAATAATAAAGTGATTCCACAAATACAAAACAGCAGTATCAAAACACAAGATAAAGCATCAAAGAAAATACAAGTGGAAACCAATACGCTACAGCATTCTGTAGTAATTGCAAATGGTTTAGAGTCATTTGACAAACACCCACATACAATGAATTCAATAATCAAGCCTCGCAAACACAAAGGCATGGATCACAATCTTTAAAAGAAAGAAATGGTTTAACCTTCGCCACTAATTATAAATGACAAAAATAACAGATTTAATGAATGAATTTATCTTTTTATCGAATTTGAGAGTATTATCAAATAATACCCCTAGATTTTCGACCACAGATTTACAAAAAGGAGTCAACTCACCTAAATTTGCTGCAATGCAACAGTCCTTAATGAAGCAGCCCCTCCTAACTTCACTTACATGAGTGTCTGCAGGACTGTTAAGAGAGGTGGAGGTGTAGCTGCTCTATTTAAAGATGTCTATCAATGCAAGCAAGTGTCATTTGGTCAGTACTTGTCTTTTGAATATTTAGGGATTGTGCTGAAAGGTGCTCCATCCATTCTGTTTATTATTATTTACAGGCCTCCAAAATAAGGCCTCCAGCCTTTGTTGACGAGGTCACAGAAATGTTATCAATGATTTCCTCAGAGTTTGACTGTTTTGCTATTGCAGGGGATTTTAATATTCACATAGATAATTCAGAAAACAAAACTACAAAAGAAATGATAACGGTTCTAAACCCTTTTGACTTGACTCAGCATGTGCATGGACCCACACACAAAGGTGGACACACTCTGGACCTAATCATCAGTAGGGGTCTAAACATCTCATCCATTGTTATTAAGGACATAGCACTATCTGATCACTTCTGTATTTTCTTTGATATTTTGATGTCTGGTACAACTGAATCTAGATCGGTCTCTGTCAGAAGGAGATGCATTAACGAGAACACAAGTGTACTATTTATGGAGGCTATATCTTTAACACCAAGCATTTCTGCAGACTCTGTTGATACTCTCCTTGATTCATTCAACTCAAAAGTTAAGAATGTTATTGATGATATTGCTCCAATAATAATCAGCAAGAAAACAAACAGACAGAAATCAGTTTGGAGAAGATCAACAGCAGTTCAGACTATGAAAAGACAATGCAGAAAAGCCGAGCCGATGTGGCGGAAGACAAAACTTGAAATTCACTATAGCATCTACAAAGACAGCCTTCATGCTTTTAATGTGAAACTAGCCACAGCTAGACAGAATTTCTTCTCAAACCTTATAAACAGTAACTTAAATAACACTCGTACTCTTTTTGCCACTGTTGAGAGACTGACAAACCCCCCAAGTCAGTTTCCCAGTGAAATGCTATCAGACAGCAAATGCAATGAGTTTGCATCCTTCTTTTCTGAGAAGATCATCAATATAAGGAAGGCGATTAGCACATCCTCAAGTAATGCAGAGGTCAGACAGATTAGGCCACAATATCTAAAAGGTACTATGTCGATTTTTGAAGCAATTGATAGCAAAATTCTGAAAGACATAGTGCAGCACCTAACATCGTCAACCTGCTATCTTGACACACTTCCCACATCTTTTTTCAAAAATGTGTTAAACTGCTTAGAAGCAGATCTTTTAGAAGTGGTGAACGCCTCAATTCTTTCTGGGACATTTCCAAACTCCTTAAAAAATGCAATTGTTAAGCCCCTCCTGAAAAAGAGCAATCTTGATAACACCATTTTGAGCAATTTTAGACCGATATCTAATCTTCCTTTTATAGGTAAAATTATAGAAAAGGTCGTTTTTAATAAGCTGAACAAATACTTAAACTCAAATGGATACCTGGACAATTTTCAATCTGGTTTTCGACCGCATCACAGCACAGAGACAGGACTCATTAAGATAATAAATGATATTCGCTTAAATTGTGACTCTGGCAAAATATCGGTGCTGGTATTGCTAGATCTCAGTGCAGCGTTTGACACTGTCGATCATAACATACTACTAGAGAGACTGGAAAACTGGGTCGGGCTTTCTGGGATGGTACTCAAATGGTTCAGGTCATACTTAGAAGGGAGAGGCTATTATGTGAGTATAGGAGAGCATAAGTCTAAGTGGACGTCCATGACATGCGGAGTCCCACAAGGGTCAATTCTTGCACCGCTCTTGTTTAGCCTGTATATGCTTCAACTAAGTCAAATAATGAGAAAGAACCAAATTGCCTATCACAGCTATGCTGATGATACCCAGATTTACCCAGCCTTATCTCCAAATGACTACAGCCCAATTGACTCCCTCTGCCAATGCATTGATGAAATTAATTGTTGGATGTGCCAGAACTTTCTTCAGTCAAACAAGGAAAAAACTGAAGTCATTGCATTTGGAAACAAAGATGAAGTGTTCAAGGTGAATGCATACCTTAACTCTAGGGGTCAAACAACTAAAAATCAAGTCAGGAATCTTGGTGTGATTCTGGAGACAGACCATAGTTTCAATAGTCATGTCAAAGCAGTAACTAAATCAGCATACTATCATTTAAAAAACATTGCAAGAATTAGATGTTTTGTTTCCAGCCAAGACTTGGAGAAACTTGTTCATGCCTTTATCACCAGCAGGGTGGACTATTGTAATGGGCTCCTCACCGGCCTTCCCAAAAAGACCATTAGACAGCTGCAGCTCATCCAGAACGCTGCTGCCAGGATTCTGACTAGAACCAGAAAATCTGAGCATATCACACCATTCCTCAGGTTACATTTTTACATTTCATTTTTTACATTTAGGATTGATTTTAAAGTACTTTTACTCGTATATAAGTCACTAAATGACCTAGGACCAAAATATATTTCAGATATGCTCACTGAACATAAGCCTAACAGACCACTCAGATCATTAGGATCGAGTCAGTTAGAAATACCAAGGGTTCACACAAAACAAGGGGAGTCCTCCTTTAGTTACTATGCTGCCCGCAGTTGGAATCAGCTTCCAGAAGAGATCAGATGTGCTAAAACACTAGTCACATTTAAATCTAAACTTAAAACTCATCTGTTTAGCTGTGCATTTATTGAATGAGCACTCTGCAATGTCCGAACTGATTGCAATATATATTTTCACTGTTTTTTTTTATTTTATTTTATGTAAAATCATTTTCTAACTGTTTTAAATTCATTTTAAATAAGTACAGTTTTAATAATTTTAAAAGTTTTAAATCTGCTTGTTTTATTCTTGTTATTATTTTTCTTCATTATTATTTTACTTTCTTTTATGTAAAGCACTTTGAATTACCATTGTGTACGAAATGTGCTATATAAATAAACTTGCCTTGCCTTGCCTAAATTTGACAGTTCAGGTGTATTAGGACTTCCAAACCAAACAAATTCTCTCTTACTCTCATTAAAATTAACATCCTTCAAACAATTCACAAGGGAGTCCAGAGCATTTACATGATTTTTCCTCAAAGGCAAATAAATTTACGTATCATCTGCATAAAAATGATAGGAATTCCCATACTTTTGAAAAGTTGTCCCTAAAGGTAAAATTTATAAAGAAAAGAAAACAGGGGCAAGAATGGATCCTTGTGGAACACCACACATCAACAGAGCAGAAGATGAAAATTCCTGACCTGAATTGACAGAGAAACTTCTATTCGATAGGAATGATCTAAACCACTTTAGATCAAGAGCGGTACCCTGAATACCTGCCACTTCCTCAGAGCGTGAAACAAGGATCCCATGATCAATCATATCAAAAGCTGCAGTGAGATCTAAGAGAGTAAGAACCACATAATAAATTATCATTAAGCACTTTTAACCCAGAATGAAAGGTCTCTAACACAAAACTTTGATCCAAAAAACTCTGTAGTTGACTAAGAACAATCTTCTCTAAAACCTTAGATAAAAACTGAAGTTTTGAAATCGGTCTAAAATTGGACAGAACAGAACGATTTGAACAGAACAGAAATTTGGCTTTTTAAGAAGTGGTTGGACAAAAGCATGATTCAGTGACAATGTCATCAAACCAGAATACAGGCTATCATTAATAACAGACAGAATGCTTGGGCCAATTAATAATATTAAGACCTTTTTCAATAGCCATGATGGAATACTATCCAGAGGACAGTTGGTGGGTTTCATCTGACCTACAATCTCAGTCAGTGTCACCAAAGATACTGGCTCAAAATGGGTAAACATAGCAGAGTAGGACCGGAAGGATCAACAATCTCAGATCCAATTGTCATAATGTTTACAAAATGTTTAAATAATCTTCACAAGTCAAAGACTCATCAACTCTCTCACTTGGATTGACCAGAGAATTTATAGTGCTGAATAGAACTCTAAGTTTATGATATTTACTTGGCAATTAACTCTGAAAAGTATTTCTTTTTAGCTTCTTTAACAGAACTTTGATTTGAAATTTTTCTGAACTTTTGATTTGATTTGAAATGTATAACTGCTGTAGAGTCTAATTTCCAAACATAAGGAGTAGAAACAACAGGCCTACTTGTCTCGTGACTGACAGACCTCTCAAAAGTGACAGTTGTATGATCTGAAAAGTACAATATTACAAATTGACAAACCATAAAAGGAAAAGAAAAAAGGAAATTGGCCTTAAACATTAGCTTGATTAATGTTTTATGCAACCCAGAGAGACAGTTTTTGTGCTGTTTCCATATGGAATTGTTTAACGATGTATATGTTAGCAATAGTATTGGGTCTTCACTGCAAAACCACTCTAATGAACTTAGGTGTCCATTCTGGTCTACAAACATGCTGAATAAAACATGGATCAATTCCCAGTTGAAGCCTTGTTTAGCTTTTATGGAGCAGTGAGGTGTGAAGTACAACAGTAAACAGGAACACATGGCCTCTGTTCTACTGTAATGAAATAATGAAATGCTCACAGACATGAGTATAAAGTGCATCAAATAAAATTTTATGATATTCAAATTGACTAGATCACAGTAAAACTGGGCAGTTGTCTTGCTTTTGGCAAGGTCCACAAATTCTCATGCCAGGATGGTTGAATTGTTGCAACAAACTCAGATTGCTAATATTGGTTCGAGTGAGAAAAAAGGTCTGAGCTTAAAAGTGGAATTTATGTATCACGTGATTGACGAACAACTACCATTTCTTATAGACTGGCCATCACAACTCTTTAAAATGTAAAATGCTCTTTAAAAATTTTAATTAACATGATTTTAAATTATTTGACATGCAGTTTGTGAAGGTTACAACTTTATGTTTAATTTGAGACATTTCACATTAATTACATTTCATTTTTGAGGTTTTACATTAATTTACATTTCATTTAAGAGTTTCACATTATTGTATATGCAATGTTACACGCTTTTAAATATTTTACATTATTTAATGTTACATTTTTGCAGTTTAATTCATGTTACATCATGTCATTTGAGAGATTTTTTTTACATTAACATTTAAATTTAGATGATTAAGTTTATTTTACTATTAAATTGTGGACAAGGATGCTAATTAATCCTCTTAGTGTACCCACTTGGTTGTTTTTATCTACCATACAATTGCATCAGTTATTTGTTAATTGGGATTGCTTACTAAAGTCTTGCATCTCTAGACTAGGTGAAGCAAGCAACACAAGCCAGATATCTTAGCAGTTACTCACATAATTTTACGCATCTGTTACCTGTCATGTTTAGAAATCGACGGGGTGTTATGGACTGGTAATAGTGTGTGATCATGCTTAGAGATGTTTACTTTTCACATCACACCAAATATACTGGTAATGCATGAAAGAAAATGGAAGAGAGAGTCACCTGATAAAAATGGAAAATGTGGAACACCTGTGGAGAAAATAATAATAATAATACTATATATATATATATATATATATTCTAAAGTATGCAATCTTATATATTCAAAAAAGTATTCTTAACATAAAGTATTATACAAAAGGCTGAAATATAATTTTATTTTACTAAAATGGACATTACAGCTCTAACACTTACCTTAAAACAAAGGATATGCCAATTAGAATCGAGCCTGTCGATAAAAAAAAACAGTTAAGTTTATGCTTACATCAATAATACATCAACAAATTATATTCCCATCTCATCTTAATTGATGTGATTCAGTTCCTAATTATCACAATGACAGGCAGCAGTTGGTCTGCTGCTGCTATTACCCAGGGCGTCCCCCAGGGATCTGTAACTGGCCCTCTGTTCTTTCTAAACTACATGATTCCCAATAGACAAATAATGTGACGTCAGTCCCGGTTCTAGACTTTCCATCACCCTCATTACTGCATGATTTCATGGTTGAAGCTCTACATGGATTCATTCTCATGTTTCACATAGAAAAAATAGAAGTTCCATTTGCATATGTAATGCTTCTAAACAACAGATTGTATACTGATTTTTGTTCCACCAAATGTGTCATGCTGAACAATGCTGGGAAATGATACTTTTAAATGTAACAATTACAATGCTGAGTTAATCATAAAAAGTAATGATTAACTATGTTTAAGTTTTTAAAATCTGTTGGTTTATGTTAATATTTACTAAACTGCATTCATCTTGTTGTCAGTCTATTAAGACACCATTCCAAGTTAAAACAAAAAACACATCTTAAGAGCAATTTTGTGCGCCTAAAAGGACTCAAATATATTCAGTAAAATGACAAAAATGTAAATAATTCTAAAGAGATAAAAAGTCAAAATAAATAAATAAATAATTAAATTACAGAATGCCCGGTATCCTTCTAGTTTCTTACTAAATATGTTGACCCCAGATGTTTAGAGGGATCTCTTCAGGTTGATGATTTAAAAAAGTTTCAGTATCTTGTAGTGAATATCTCTCCTGGGAAATTAGGGCTCAATCAAGCATGGACAAACTGAGGGAAAAATCCTCTTCATATCACAGTTTGACACAATTGGCCAGCTGACTCTCCTGGAGAATGGGGTGGAGCCATCATGGGTCATCTGGATGTAGTACAAGTATATAATATTCCATGTTCCATCTGCAAATATGTGCTGGATAGATAATATCATTATGCATTTCAACATCTGATTACATGTCTTAAGAAAACTGAAGAACAGAGACTTCAGATCTGAGGTTTCTTCTGCAGTGTTACTACTGTTAGTGCTGATCTAAATGGTAGATTTTAGGTTATTTTATATATATATATTATAATATATTTTACCATCTCTTACACAGAGCCTCAGCAAAACTTGTTAGTGAACATAGATTAAATTGTAGCTACTTAAGTTATTTATTTATTTATTTTTTAAAGTAGACTTCAGGGACATTGTCAATCATTTTTTTAAGTGTGCGTTTTGTGTTTTATTATTTTAAAAAAGGAACCATGTTGTTCCTAACCATAGTTTATCATGTTATTTCTTCTGTGGAACATAAAAGAAGATATTTTGAGAAATATGCTTATTTTGGTCCATAAAATGGAAGTAAATGGTTACCAAATCTGTTTGGCTACAAATGTTGTTTAAAATATATTTTGTGTCTTTTGGAATGACATGAGAGTGATTAAATGATTGCGAAATTTTCCTTTTTGGCTAACTCACTTTAAGTCAAGGATCATAATTAAAATGCATGTATGTTTATAGAAACATTTGTGCTGGGCAATGATTAATTCCAATTTATCCAAAATAAAAGTTTTTGTTTATTTAATATGTGTGTGTGTTGTGTATATTCATTATATAAAGGCACACACATACAGTATATATTTGTTATATATTTACATCTATTTACATGTATATATTTATATTCATATAATTTATATTATATATACATATATTTAATTACATGCATGTGTGAGTATTTATATATACATAATAAATATACAAAATACACACATATAATATCTACACAAAAAAGTTAAAATATCAGGGCCGAGCAAGTTGCAGCATGTTTTATACAGTAAATGTGTAAAAATAATTAAAATACGTGCTATATCTTTTTGAGAGCATTTATGGTAGAAATGTTTAGCAATTTTTTTTTACATCAAATATTTGTTTCTATACTGAAACTGGCTTTCAAAAATATCTTCATTCTGAGAAATATTAGAGAGGTTCAATTTAAATATTCACTGGAGTAAAAAGTGTCTTGCCTCGCTCCTACATCTGGATTTGTTCTGATTTGGCATGTCAATTATGAAAGAAATGTAGTGTCAAATGACTAACTGATTGTTTGCTCAATCTCTGCACAGCTTTGTCTGGACTTGTGTCATTTTATGTCAACGAGTCCACATGAACCCCATGGCGCAGCTATACTACAACAAAGCCAGTAACTCCCCGTACCGCGATCGCATCCCACTGCAGGTCGTGAGGGCGGAAGTTGAGCTGTCTGCCAAGGAACGAGCCTACCTGACGGCGGTTGAGAAGGGAGACTATGCTGGCGTTAAACAGGCCCTTGAGGAGGCCGAGATCTATTACAACATCAACGTGAACTGCCTGGACCCATTGGGCCGCAGCGCACTCCTCATCGCTATTGAGAATGAGAACCTGGAGGTGATGGAGCTGCTGTTGAGTCATGGTGTACACATGGGTGATGCACTCCTTTACGCCATCCGTAAGGAGGTGGTGGGAGCGGTGGAGTTACTGCTATCCTACAAGAAGCCAAGTGGTGAGAAACAGGTGCGTGAGGGAGTGACTTCCTTCAGAGAGAGAGAGTCACATCCAACTTTTCTGATTGGAAAGCATGTAGCTGTACTGATATGACAGTGCATTTAAAGGGTTAGTTCACCCAAAAATGAAAATTAGGCCATAAATTACTCACCCTCAAGGCGTCCTATGTTTATATGACTTTCTTCTTTCAGACGATTCCAGTTGGAGTTATATTAAAAATTGTCTTTGATCTTTCAAGCTGTTTAATGCCACTCAGTGGGTGTTGCAAAGCATCAGTCCAAAAGAAGTTAAATAAAAAGCGCCCATCCATTAAAAAAAGTCTCTCACACGGCTCTGGGGTTGGGGGGGGGGGGGTGAACAAAGGCCTCCTGTTGCGAATTAATGCATTTTTGTAAGACACTTTTTTTTATGGATGGGCACTTTTTATTTAACTTATTTTGGACTGATGCACTGCAACACCCACTGAGTGCAATGAAACAGCTTGAAAGATCAAAGACAACAATCAACAATCCAACTTTTAACTATTTCCACCATTTTATATTTCAGTAGAAACACTCTTAAAATATAAAAAAGTTTATATAAAACTGCCTTGTGTACAATATAAGTGTTTGCATTTAACCTTCTGAGTGGTGATTATTATATTTCAAATAAATTGCATTTGAATTTGTGTGCATTAGTTGAGAGTATTGTATTTGGCATGAGTTCATATATTGATTGTTTTCAATAGGCTGACTGACATTTACCTGATATCCAAAGGAATCAATACTGAATCAAAATGAATCGAATCAAGAGCTTGCAAATCTGAATATAATGGGTTTGTGAAATCTCTGTCAATATCCAGTCCAATTGCAGAGTTTCAGCCCTTGCTGTAATTTTCTTTCTTTTTTTTTTCTCCTGCTGGAAGTTCTGGACAGCACAGATTGAAATAATTTTGCATTCTCACAGCTTTTCACACCATGGAAATGTGCCTTTAGGAAATACCTCTGAATTCAATCACTGGCCTTTTTTTAAAGCAAAAGGTATAGATATCAGGGTGACTCATTTCATATCTGAAGCGGGTCATAACATGCCTCAAAGGTATCACTTTTTCCTTGATCTTTTGAGATAAAAAAAATGTTATGTACTACGAACACATCAAAACAACTCATTCTTCCTTAACTTTGTGAAATGTATTCATCAGCATGTCTGTCTATATTTAGATGTATGATTGGAAATCAGCTAAAAATTTGGATTTTATTTCTGATATGAAGAACATGGTTTCCCTTTAATGCACCCAAAGACAATAATCATATAGGAAATGGGGTGATGGCATAGGAGGCTCTGTGTATTGTCAAATACGCCAAGCTCAAGTTCCCATAAAAAAAGACTATAGTACAGTAAAAACTGGTGACAATTTTGATTTTGTTAGAGCCATAACCATAGTATGAATCCCTTTTTTCCATTTTAGTGAAGGCTAAAATGGAGGGAAAATTGGCTTATTGTGCAATAAGCAGATCTCAGGGGTCAAGGATCCTTAAGGTCTCTATAATCATTTTAATAGGCCAGTTCACACTGCACTGACAGACATTGCAACAGACATTCATTACTGTATGGCGACTGTGTTTATCTTTAATACTAAGCACAGTACATTGGACTGTAAAGATTGACATCTTCCTTAATAGCTTACTTTTACTTTTATTTATTGCTCTCTTTATTTCACTCATCTAGGTTCCTTCTCACATGATGGACTCACAGTTTTCAGAGTTTACACCCGATATCACTCCAATAATGTTGGCTGCTCACACTAACAACTACGAGATAATCAAGCACCTAGTTCAACGAAAAGTCACCATCCCGCGGCCACACCAGATCCGCTGTGACTGCGTGGAGTGTGTATCGAGCTCCGAAGTGGACAGCCTTCGGCATTCCCGTTCACGTCTAAACATCTACAAAACTCTTGCCAGCCCCTCTCTCATCGCCCTTTCCAGCGAAGATCCCATCCTCACTGCATTCAGGCTGGGCTGGGAGCTGAAGGAGCTCAGTAAGGTGGAGAACGAGTTCCGGCAGGAGTACGAGGAGCTGTCGCAGCAGTGCAAACGTTTTGCTAAAGACTTGCTGGATCAGGCCCGTAGCTCCTGTGAGCTGGAGACCATCCTCAACCATCGGGATGACCACAGCGAAGAGCTGGACCCCCGTGAGTGCAGAGACCTGGCCAAGCTCAAGCTAGCCATTAAGTACCACCAGAAAGAGGTGAGTATCCTAGATTTAAAGAAGAGATTGAGTATAATTTCTCCACTATCCAGTTTGCAGTAGTGTGACTCGTGGTTAGACAGCAAATCGTTTCACAGGCTTTTGATTCAGTTGAAAAAAGCGATTCTTGCAAATTCATAATGATTTGATTCATCATAAAGTTTGACTCAACTGATGATTCGATTCTGTATTTAAAAATGTATGTGACCCATACTCAGAATTCATGCTCTGCATTTAACCCATCCAAAGTGCACACACACAGCAGTGGGCAGCCATATATGCTGCAGCACCCGGGGAGCAGTCGGGGGTTCAGTGTCTTGCTCAAGGGAACCTCAGTCATGCTATTGCCAGCCCGAGACTCAAACTCACAACCTTACGGTTAGGAGTCAAACTCTCTAACCATTAGGCCACAACTTCCCAATAGTGCACAATGTCTTAATTAATTATTACACATTGTGAAATGTGCCACTTTACCAAATCTTGATTAATCCACAAATATTGATCAACAACAACAACAATACTATTACTACTATTAATTATTATTATTATTGTTGTTGTTCCCAATTAATGTTTCAGAAGTCATATTTCATTTTCACTGCATATTAACGGGCAGAAAGTGATCCCGTTGAAGTGAAGAGATTGGTTTAGTCTGTGCAAGCATGTGCTTGCAGCATTTTATAAGCAGCTTATGAGATAAATCTAAATTAAAATGCAGTGTTTTGATCAACCTTAATGTCAGTTAGGCGTGTCTACCACTAAACTTTTGTCTCGTCCTCAGGCATCAAATTAAATTTCACTACATGATGTTGCCTTAATAAGTATATCATATTTTGGCTGCGCGTCAAATGCAGTGGGAATCATGTTAAGTCATCCTCATGCAATCATTTTATAGATTATGAGGAAGTCCTTGTTTTTTTCCTCTCCTTTTTCATCAACACTCTTGCTGGTAAATTAGTAAAATATTTTAAAAGGTAATGAAAGACAAAAATTTAAATTAAATGCATACTAAAAAAAAAAGACTAAACTAGGACCTCCTTGAAATAAACCAAATGTTTCTTATTTCCCTAGAAATGTTATCTTGAGATGAAGGGCTTTCATAAGAACTGTTGTTTTCTAATGCTTATGGAATCATTGCAAAATGTTTCCATGGGAGGTGACAGTTCAAGTTACCTTTTTGAATCATTTGTCTGTTTAATAGGAGTCCACAGCAGAAATGGCTCCTTTCATAAAACATAATAACATTGCAGAGCAATGTAGGTCAGGGAGCAAGAGATAAATATGACAAATATACAATTATTATGGACAGGCACATCATTGTACACCTGCATTGTGTAAAAGGGAGCTATTTCTGGGTGGGGGGTTTTTCTGCAGTCTTAAAATATAAACCTCATTTTGTGAGAACATGAAGTGTTTGGGTGGTGTGGCAGAATGGAATGGAAAAGTTGCACGTTTCAACCTCACAAGGGTTGATTTGTGAATCATCAACACTGGGCTCTTGGGCAGTTTATTCTAAGATACTCCAAGGCAATAGATCTTGCAATAAGTGTAATGTAATTTTTAGATAAATGTTTTCCAGTGATAAAGGTAAAACTAAATGGCCTTTTACTCAAAGTCTGACAGTTTGATTTAATAACTGATTTCACCTCAAATGCCCGTTGGAAAAATATTACGTAATGACATGAATGTCAAACCTCACTGGTGTTCACTCACTTAAAAACCTTTTCAACATTTATGCTGTTGTATAACATTTGTCATTTGTTGTCATATGTGCACTTGGCTTCTTTGGATAGATAGTAGTTAGCAAAAAAAACAAAAACAAAAAAAAACCTTACGTTAATATATGAGTACATGTCACAAAGAAGGGGCGAAGTGTTTTATAATGGAGGAACATAAACTTCGTCACAGATCCAAACATGTTGTTTGTTTCTGCATTACATCTGTATAATAATCTATGAGATTTAACACCATGAAACCAATTCTCATAAAAGTGAATTTTCTGTTTTTACAAATACATAAAATAATGACATGATACATCCATACTTCTCAACTAACAACAGTTAAGTATTAACAGTTCTCAAAAATGAGTCGTCCAAATCTTTAGAAATATAGGTTGGATGTTTTGTCTTTTATGATTAGACCCATAATGTTCTGGAATGTTCCAGAAAGCTCTAGAATATTCCAGAATATTAATGTTCCCATCCAAACAAAAACAAAATACCTTAAATAAATAAATGAATAAAACATTTATAATTAATTACTAAACCAGTGTTCCTTAAATTATGATAGTTCACAAATTTACCTGGCCTAAATATTTACTAAAAGTATTGATACTGCATGAAAATAAATATAAATAATTATAATTATAATATAATAATAATTAGCACCACAGAATTACAGAAGAACCATAAGTGAAACATTTTTTGTTACATCTTGTCAGAGCATTTAATGCTTAAATGTCAGGCAATTCAAATATTATGCCAGATACTGAATACTGTCTTTATCTGTATTTGCCATGATTTTCACTGGCTTATTAGACCATTCACCTATTATTATATTCTCACAGTTTGTAGCTCAGCCTAACTGCCAGCAGCTCCTGGCAACACTGTGGTACGATGGGTTCCCAGGATGGAGACGACGTCACTGGGTAGTGAAGCTTGTCACTTGCTTCATCATTGGCCTGCTCTTTCCTGTCTTCTCCGTCATATACCTTCTGGCTCCAAAGAGCACTCTGGGAACCTTCATCAAGAAACCTTTCATCAAGTTCATCTGCCACACTGCCTCCTACCTGACCTTCCTCTTCCTCCTCCTCCTCGCTTCACAGCATATTGTGCAAACTGATCTGCATGTCCAGGGACCTCCACCCACCATTGTGGAGTGGATGATCTTACCCTGGGTTCTAGGTAAGACTTCTTTGGGACATTTGAGTGCAATAGATAAAATTCAATCAGTTTGTGCTAAAGTATTTTTATAGTAGCCTATATTAAAGGATATATAATATACTTTTTATTTTATTTATTTTTTTAAGTATGCTGTACTTCTTTAGCACAGTAGTATTATAATTGAACTTCTTTTGCACATATGTACTTCTTTTCAAAGTATTTTTTCATAGCTTAGAACACTTTAGTGCAGAATTTTTTAATCCCTATGTAGGAAATATTTAGAACAAATAACATGAGTGGAAATTTGAAGTGGGCAAAATATTTATGTGATCCCCTGATTTTGTAAGTTTGCCCACTTACAAAGTAATGGTCTGTAATTTTATAGGTTTATTTTAACATATGGAGACAGAATACCTACCAAAAAACACAGTATATAAAAGTTTTATTTCAGCATTTTAGTGAGTGAAAAAAGAATTTGATCGCCATGTAAAACATGACTTGGTACTTGGTGCAGAAACCCTTGTTGGCATGCACAGAGGTAAGACGTTTGTTGTAGTTGGTCACCAGGTTTGCTCCAAGCGGCAACCTTCCAGTCTCTCTCATGAAACCAACACGGAAGTGACTAAAACTGCAACTGATCGACTGGCCACTAGGGGCTGGCGCCAAAAGGGTTTCAGTCCCATAGACTCCCCATGTTAAAATGCCCAACTTTTTTCAGAAAAAAATGTGTAAAATATGTCCACAGTCTGGTACAAAACGTGGTTTTAATTTATATAGTAATAATTTTAATTTAAATAAATAATTTTGCCCTTCATGAAAACTGAGGAGGGCGAATTTTTTTATAAGTCATTCTTTTAAATTATATTAAGCCTTAAAGTTCTGTTTTGTAATGTTGCTGTTTGAGCATAAACAATATTTGCAAAGTTGCAGCACTTAAAGTTCAATGCAAAAGGGAGATTTCATCTTTTAAAATTCTGTCAGTTTAATGCATACAAAAATGGCTGGTAAGGGACTACAACGAGCTTCTTCCCGGGTCCGTTACATCATGATCCCAGATAAACCCCGCCCCCGGGAACATGGAACAAAGGGGGCGAGGCCATGTTGTGCTGCTTTAGAGAAGAGGAAGAGAAAACTAGGGATGCACGTAAAAATCTGTTCATAAATGAATAGCGATTCTGTCTTCTAACGATCCTAATGGATTCACAAGTTTCAAAACCAATGTTCTAAAGCATCGGTTCTCGATCCTGTTCCTTGCGTCTCCCAGCTCTGCTTCTCTCTCTCTCTCTCTCTCTCTCTCAATAAGTTGAGGAGTTTGTCAGAAAATGGACAGATCGGTGTGGAATAAAGGTAAATTATGTGAAGAATAATGCATAAAAAAAATAAAAATAAAAATGAAGCATGAACACATGTTAAACTGAAACCTATAAACACAATCAAGCCTAGAAAAAAAAAACAGTCAACCACCCCATTAAGTGACAGAGTGACAGGTGGATTGCTGCTGCTGTCACCACCGTCGATCTAGGTGGAAGTGGTTTCAGCATCCAGCTCCCACCCTTTTGTCCTTCTTTTGGATGGAATACCAAGGGCGATTGGTGGCTGTTTTTCTTCCATTTCCGAATAATCGCACCAAAAATGGTCATCTTCTCACCAAGCTTCTTGCGGATGGTCTTGGAGCCCATTCAAGCCTTTTCCAGATCTACAGTAAAATTTTCTCTCTGGCATCCTTTGACAGCTCTTTGGTCTTGCCCATAGTGGTGGGAGAGGATGAAATGGAAGATACAGATTGTGTGGGCAGATGTCTTACACCTAACAAGCTGACATTAGGAGTAACTTCTTAAAGTGGCAGGACTAATCTGTGTTCCTCATCAGAATCAGAATCAGAATGAGCTTTTATTGCCAGGTATGTTTACACATACGAGGAATTTGTTTTCGTGACAGAAGCTCCGCAGTACAACAGAATGACAGCGACAGAACATAAAACACATAATAAAAGAATATAAAAATACAAGAAATACAAATAAGTAGACAAGGAATGACAATATACAAATTGACAATTGTAGGCAGGTATATTACAAAAATGCAGTTATGTATGTACATGTATATTATGTGCAAACTTTAAGTGTATACCAAGTATGTGTGTTAGATAAATTAAGTGTATGTGTATATAAATATAAAGTGCAGTGTGTTCAGTGTGTATCAGCTGTTCATAAGATGGATTGCCTGAGGGAAGAAACTGTTCCTGTGTCTGGTCGTTCTGGTGCTCAGTGCTCTGTAGCGTCGACCAGATGGCAACAGTTCAAAGAGGGAGTGTGCTGGATGTGAGGAGTCCAGAGTGATTTTAACAGCCCTTTTGCTCACTCTGGATAAGTACAGTTCTTGAATAGATGGGAGAGTTGAACCGATGATTCGCTCAGCAGTCCGGACTACCCTCTGTAGTCTTCTGAGGTCAGATTTAGAAGCTGAGCTGAACCAGACAGTTACTGAAGTGCAGAGGATGGATTCGATGATGGTGGAGTAGAACTGTTTCAGCAGATCCTGTGGCAGGTTAAACTTCCTCCGCTGGCGAAGGAAGTACAACCTCTGCTGGGCCTTTTTCACAATGGAGTCAATGTGAATGTCCCACTTCAGGTCCTGAGAGATAGTGGTGCCCAGGAACCTGAATGACTCCACTGCAGTCACAGTGCTGTTCATGATGGTGAGTGGGGGGAGAGCAGGGGGGTTTCTCCTGAAGTCCACAGTCATCTCCACTGTTTTGAGCGTGTTAAGCTCCAGGTTGTTGAGAGTGCACCAGACAGCCAGCTCTTTAACCTCCTGTCTGTAAGCAGACTCGTCACCGTCCTGAATGAGGCCGATGAGTGTGGTGTCATCTGCAAACTTCAGGAGCTTGACAGAGGGGTCCTTAGATGTGCAGTCATTAGTGTACCGGGAGAAGAGCAGTGGGGAGAGAACACAGCCCTGGGGAGCTCCGGTGCTGATTGTACGGGTGCTGGATGTGTATTTTCCCAGCCTCACTAGCTGCTGCCTGTCTGTCAGGAAGCTGTTGATCCACTGACAGACGGAGGTGGGAACGGAGAGCTGAGTTAGTTTGGGCAGGAGGACGTTTGGCATGATCGTATTAAAAGCCGAGCTGAAGTCCACAAACAGGATCCTCACATAGGTCCCCGGTCTGTCTAGGTGTTGCAGAACATAATGCAGTCCAATGTTTACTGCATCGTCCACAGACCTGTTTGCTCTGTAGGCAAACTGAAGAGGATCTAGCAAGGGTCCAGTGATGTCCTTCAGGTGGGCCAGCACCAGTTTTTCAAATGACTTCATGACTACAGACGTTAGAGCCACAGGCCTGTAGTCATTTAGTCCTGTAATTTTGGATTTCTTTGGGATGGGGATGATGGTGGAGCGTTTGAAGCATGAAGGGACTTCGCACAGCTCCAGCGACCTGTTGAAGATCTTTGTGAAGATGGGGGCCAGCTGGTCAGCACAGGATTTCAGACAGGCTGGTGTAACACAATCTGGGCCTGGTGCTTTTTTCCTTTTCTGCTTCCGGAAGACCTGGTGCACCGCATCCTCGCTGATCTGTATTGCAGGTGTGGGGGAGAGGGGGGATGCAGGAGGTGTGAATGGTGAGAGTGCTTGATTGGAGAGGTGTTCAGGATGGGTTGCAGGAGCTGTTAATGGTGTGAACGGTTGTTTGGAGAGGCATTCAGGGTTGGTTGCAGGAGTTGTTATTGGTGAACGGTTGTGTGGAGAGGTGTTCAGGGCAGGTGATGGGTGTTCTTTCAAACCTGCAGGAAAACTCGTTCAGATCGTCTGCCAGTCGTTGATTTTCCACAGTGCTGGGGGGTGGTGTATTGTAATTGGTGATCTTCTTTAGACTTTTCCACACTGATGCTGAGTCGTTCGAAGTGAACTGAGTCCTTATTTTTTCAGAATAATTCCTCTTTGCCACTCTGATCTCCTTTTCCAGTGTGTATTTAGCCTGTTTATACAAGACATTGTCCCCCTTCCTGTAAGCATCTTCTTTGGCCTGACGGAGCTGTCTGAGTTTTGCAGTGAACCACGGTTTGTCATTGTTGTAATTTAGTTGAGTCTTGGTAGGAATACACATATCCTCACAGAAACTGATATGGACACATAACCAATCTGTGGGAGCCAGAATTCTTGCTGGTTGATAGGGGATCAAATACTTATTTCACTCACTGAAATGCAAGTCAATTTCTAACCTTTATATAATGTGCTTTTTCTGGATTTTTTGGTTGATATTCTTATGAATGTATGATAGTCTTTATCCATTGAAATAATACTACCATAAAAATTACATACCCTTCATTTCTTTGTAAGTGGGCAAACTTACAAAATCAGCAGGGGATCAAATAAAAATGTTCCCCACTGTAGCTCAGATAATGAAGAAATGCTGATTTGTAATATTTCCAAAACTGGCTTATTTCTCAAGCAGTAAAACTGGTGGCCTGCACAAGAAATAGATACGGCTATGGTTTTATCCCTTTCATGAAGTAAATGAATACTCATGAATTATTGATATCATAATTTATTGACCTCAGGACAAAAGCAGAGGAAATCATATCTCGAGTCCCAGTTCAGGATTGATTACACCAGGCCTCAATCACAATGGCTTGAAGATTTCTCTCAGAGCACACACAAGCCCAGAAGTAGACACAAGTGGAGGCTTGAAACAAATGATCTGTAGTCTGGAGGACAGGTGCAATCAGCGAGAACAGAGTTTACTTTATTTTTATGAATATGAGCCCTAGGCAATGGAGCAATAAAAAATTATATATGTTAGCCTAACAACATTTGTTTGTTGTCTGTTTTGTTTATTTCAATTAATTAATTTTAGGGACATGTTAGAGGCCCTGAGTGTCACACACCTGGACTCATTTTGTGTGTTTTTGCCCCTGTGACCCAGTTTCTGTCTCTATGTGGTTTGATTAGTTCCCAGGTGTGTCTAGTCATTTCCGCATGTGTTCCATGTCCCTGTTAATTTAGTCATTCCATCCACCTGTGTTTTCCCTATTATCCCTTGTATAAAAGCCTTGTCCTTTCAGTTCTGGTTGGTCGGGTCTACTCATCTACTTGTCAACTTGTCCACTTGTTACCTGTTACTTGCCACTTGCCACTTGCCACCTGTTATTTGCCACTTACCTTGCCTATGTTTGATTTAATAAATCCTTGTTTCGTTTATCCCTCGGCTCCGTGTTCCTTCCAGCAGCGTAAGCCGTGACAGAAGACCCGACCTAAAAAGTTAAAAACTGCGTGTTTTCCCTCCGTTTTGTTTTCCGTTTTTTTCACAGTCTTTTTCTTTCCGTAGTGTGTCATGGATCCCCTCTATCGCCCCGAATACCTCCTCCTCCTGCTGGAGCAGGAGGGACTGTCTCTCGAGGACCATACCAGACGGTTTCTCTTGATAGCTAATGCCACCAGCTACCCGGACCACGCGCTGTCGCCCGAAGATGGTCCTCGGGAGGATTTCGCCGCATTCATAGAGTGGAATCTGGTGAGAAATGGGTCACCTCTCACGGTCGGCCCAATGGAGGATCTCGCCAGGTCCACTCTGGACCCAGAGCCCAGCCTACAATCTCCCCACGGTACGAGGCATAAGCCCGAGCCCACCGATGACGGAGAGCCAGAGAGCAACCCGTCAGACCAGGTGCGAGAGCCGGCGACACTGCCCACCACGAGGGAGCAAAATGTGGAGCGCCAAATGGGTCAAAATGAGGGGGTTTCCAATTCACCTATGCCAGATCCTCTGTTAAGCCCAGGAAGGGCTCCTGATCTTCCGTTAAGCCCAGGACGGGCTCCTGATCCTCCTTTAAGCCCAGGACGGGCTCCTGATCCTCCTTTAAGCCCAGGACGGGCTCCTGATCCTCTGTTAAGCCCAGGACGGGCTCCTGATCCTCTGTTAAGCCCAGGAAGGGCTCCTGATCTTCCGTTAAGCCCAGGACGGGCTCCTGATCCTCCTGTAAGCCCAGGACGGGCTCCTGATCCTCTGTTAAGCCCAGGAAGGGCTCCTGATTCCCCGTTAAGCCCAGGACGGGCTCCTGTTCCCCCGTTAAGCCCAGGACGGGCTCCTGATCCTCCTTTAAGCCCAGGACGGGCTCCTGAACCCCCGTTAAGCCCAGGACGGGCTCCTGAACCCCCGTTAAGCCCAGGACTGGCTCCTGAACCCCCGTTAAGCCCAGGACGGGCTCCTGATCTTCCGTTAAACCCAGGACGGCTCCTGATCCTCTGTTAAGCCCAGGAAGGGCTCCTGATCTTCCGTTAAGCCCAGGGCGGGCTCCTGATCCTCCGTTAAGCCCAGGACGGGCTCCTGATCTTCCGTTAAGCCCAGGAAGGGCTCCTGATCTTCCGTTAAGCCCAGGACGGGCTCCTGATCCTCCTTTAAGCCCAGGACGGGCTCCTGATCCCCCGTTAAGCCGAGGACGGGCTCCTGAACCCCCGTTAAGCCGAGGACGGGCTCCTGAACCCCCGTTAAGCCCAGGACGGGCTCCTGATCCTCCGTTAAGCCCAGGACGGGCTCCTGATCCTCCGTTAAGCCCAGGAAGGGCTCCAGCCCCAGAGCTTACTCCAATGCCTGCTCCTCCAAAATTCCCACCCTCCCACCCACTCCTGCCTCCTCCTCCGCTGTCGTCTGGCTGCCCCTCTGCTCGCCCTCAGCCTACCATCATTGTGGTGCGAGCTCAGCGGGACCGCCATCCTCCAGCGACGCCTTGGTCGGCGTCTCCCTCACCTCCGCCTCCAGCCTCTGAGGCCTGGACTCCGCCTCGGCCCGTTGACCTGTCGGCTCCACCATGGCTCCTAGCTCCTTCCTCTCCGCCGTGGCCTGGCAGTCCACATGCTCTGCCTGGCTCCCTCGTCCCTCCGGCTCCGCCTTGGTCTGGCGTCGTCCATCCTATGCCTCGGGACTCCACTCCTCCGGCTTCGCCTCGTCCCTCCGTCCCTCCGGCTCCGTCAGGCTCCTTCATCCCCTCGGCTACACCTCAGTCCTCGGTCACTCTGGCCTCACCGCGGCCTTCCGGATCCACATCGCCGCGTCAGTCACCAGAGCCATCAGTTCCGCCTAGGACCTCCGGCTCCTCCCCGTCACCCTGGCTCTTCGGCTCTCCATCTCCGCCTCGGGCTCCTCCTCCACTTGCCCCGTTGCCGTGGGTCGAGTCCCTGGAGTCGGTGACCATCCCTCCTCCATGGCTCCTTCCACCGTCGGCTCCACCTTGGGCCGTTATGGCTGTGGCCTGGGTCCTGCTGGGTGCCTCCTGCTTCAGATCCTTCCTGTCTCCTCCCTGGCTCCTCCCTCCGTCATCTCCTCCCTGGCTCCTTCCTCTGTGGTCCCTGTCTGCTGGCCTCCCTTTGTTGTTTCTACGGTGCGAGGACGCACCTACCGGGAGGGGGGAGTACTGTCACACACCTGGACTCATTTTGTGTGTTTTTGCCCCTGTGACCCAGTTTCTGTCTCTATGTGGTTTGATTAGTTCCCAGGTGTGTCTAGTCATTTCCGCATGTGTTCCATGTCCCTGTTAATTTAGTCATTCCGTCCACCTGTGTTTTCCCTATTATCCCTTGTATAAAAGCCTTGTCCTTTCAGTTCTGGTTGGTCGGGTCTACTCGTCTACTTGTCTACTTGTCCACTTGTTACCTGTTACTTGCCACTTGCCACTTGCCACCTGTTATTTGCCACTTACCTTGCCTATGTTTGATTTAATAAATCCTTGTTTCGTTTATCCCTCGGCTCCGTGTTCCTTCCAGCAGCGTAAGCCGTGACACTGAGGGGCAGGCTGAGACAATTTAGTTTTTAAGTACGTTTTCCACTATTTTGTTTTTATGCTTTATTTTTTGTCTTTTGATAAGAATTTTTTTTTTTTAAATAAACAAAAAATTAAATAAATTTGAATTAAATTAAACAAATAAAAACTAGATCCAAAGGGCAAATGTTTATTCTTATACCAGCAGAACTATTATTTATTTATTTGCCTTTTGATCTTAATAAAAAAAATAAATAAAATAAAATAAAATAAAATAAATAAAAATTAAATTAAATTAAATTATTAAATGAACAAAAAATGTATCCAAAGGTCGAACGTTTATTCTTAAACACTGGCAGAACCGGGGAAAAAATACTGAAAAAAAAGAGAAAGAAATCATGCAGAAGAATAACTAGTACAAAATATTTTTTGTTAATTTTGTCATAAAAGGAATTATGTAGTGATAGTGGAGGAACTGCTCTTTTGTACTGTTTTACCGTTATTGTAATGTTTTGATTTATATTTTTTTTAATTTTGGCCCTTGCAGGCTTCATCTGGGTGGAGATTAAAGAGATGTGGGATGGCGGTTTCACAGAGTACGTCCATGACTGGTGGAACCTGATGGATTTTGCAATGAACTCTCTCTACCTGGCTACTATATCTCTTAAAATGGTGGCCTACTTTAAGGTTAATACCGGCATTTTAATGCAAGCTACAGTATTACAGAAGCTATTACAGTAAATAATTTCAGCTTGTAGTAGGAACTAGAACTGTCTCCATTTATCTCTCTTATCTTCTCTCTCCATCAGTACAACAGCTCTCGTCCTCGTGTGGAGTGGGAGATGTGGCACCCTACGCTCATCGCCGAGGCTCTATTCGCCATCGCCAACATCTTCAGCTCTCTGCGTCTCATCTCTCTGTTCACCGCCAACTCTCACTTGGGCCCACTGCAGATCTCTCTCGGTCGCATGCTGCTGGACATTCTCAAGTTCCTTTTCATCTACTGTCTGGTGCTGCTGGCCTTCGCCAACGGCCTCAACCAGCTCTACTTCTACTATGAGACGAAGGCATCCGAAGAACCCAACCATTGCAAAGGGATCCGTTGTGAGAAGCAAAACAATGCCTTCTCTACGTGAGTGAAACATTGTAAAGTTTAGTTGAATGTCAAGACTAAAAAGAAGCATACTTTTAAAGAAGGTATATGTAGAATCCCAGTGGCCGTTAAGTGAACTGCAGTCAGCAACTTAAAGGGATACTCCACCCCAAAATAAAAATGTTGTCATTAATCACTTACTCCTATGTCGTTCCATACCCATAAAAGCTTTGTTCGTCTTTGGAACACAATTTAGGATATTTTGGATGAAAACTGGGAGGCTTGTGACTGTCCCATTGACTGCCAAGTATATAGCACTGTCAAGGTCCAGAAATATATGAAAAGCATCGTCAGAATAGTCCATCTGCCATCAGTGGTTCAGTCTGAATTTTATGAAGCGACGAGCAAAGAAAACATAAATAATGACTTTGTTCAACAATTTGTCTCCTCTGTGTCTCTCTGCATCACCATCGCCATTTTGGAGAACATCTGCTGAACGCAAAATGCATACGTGTCAGCTGCGACACAATGATACGTTTTCTACATGCATTTATGCTTTGATTTGAACGAAAACAGCATATCCGTGCAGCACAGCTGACACAAAAGAGCGCACGCTGCTTGCGTTCAGCTGATTTTCAAAATAATGGGATCATCGTTGTTTTCACACTACACGACTACCTGGGGTAGCATTCAGTTGCAGCTATGTTCACATTGCATGATGGATCAGCGACAGAAGGTTACACACTGTATGACTTTACAACAGGAAGAATCGCTGACAAACTCTGGTCTGCAAACTTTTTCATAACCAAAAGCACGCAATAAGTGATGAGAAAGTAATGCAAGATCACGCTGATATTGTGGTCTATAAGACCTCAAACAAACATTTACAAAGATGACTTTGTAACATACTTAATAACATACTTCTGCAGGAAATTTTTTTATACACAAATCTAAGTACTTGAAAGCAGTGGCGTGCACAGACCTCCAGAGGGGCAGGGGTTAATCTACATTGCTAGAGCACAATCACAGTCCGGGGGCACAAATGTCAAGTTCACACTGCATGATTTTAGCCCTGATTTTCACTCGCCGAGTTTTGTGAATTCGCGGACAAATGCCCAAAATCAGAGGCAAATCAGTGCTCGTTCACACAAGTGACAGTCACGTAGTGTGAATTATTAAAGACCCGATCTGAGAGAATTGTTGATATGTCGCCAACGCCTGTGAAATATTTGGCATGCTAAATATCTGGACCTTAAATTATAATATTATTTAGGGACCTATATTATACTGGATTTACTATTATTATTATTTGACAAATTAAATAATATATATATATATATATATTTTTTTTTTTTTTTTTCACTTTTCCCATTCATTTTCAATTTTTAAGGATTAAAAACAGAAGAAAAAAAATTACACACCTTTAGAACAACCAAATCAAGGCCAGATTTTTGTGTGTGTTTAGATAGATTATTTAGAAAAAAAACTCACAATCTCATGCCACTGAGATGAAGGGAACACTTAAAAACTAAGAAAAATTCAAATGGGGTCAGCTGGATTCCAAAGAGATATTAAGAGTTAAATAAAGATCATGTTTTCATGAACATTTTTTGTAAATTTCCTTCCGTAAATATCTCAAAACTTAATTTTTTATTAGTAATATGCATTGCTAAGAACTTCACTTGGACAACTTTAAAGGCAATTTTCTTGGTATTTTGATTTTTTTGCACCCTCAGATTCAAGGTTTTCAAATAGTTGTATTCCAGCCAAGAATTTAACTATCCTAAAAAACATAGGCTACATCAATGGAAAGCTTATTTATTTCGCTTTCAGATTACATATAAATTGACATCTTATGACTGATTTTGTGGCCAAATGTCACATATGTGCTGCTCAATAACAAAATAAACACAACAAAAATGACAGCAGTAAGAAAACAGCAGTTAAGAAAGCATCTGATCATAGCAATGTGGATATGTTTATATCAGCTCTGCAATTCACCGCTATCATGTTGACAGATGAGGTATTTAAAATTACATTGTTATGATAGTTTGATTATAAAGTGCATTTGAGACTAGATCAGAGGAATGTCTAATTAAAGCAGTCCAACTTGAGAACTAAATTCCAATCTTTCTGAAGCCAAGATAAATTTGTTTCGTTATTGCTATTGCTTTGCAGTAACAGAGGTTTTGTAGCGTTGCTAATAATCAGAATAAATGACCTGTGATGCACGTATTACAAAACCCACACAGACACTTCGGTCAACTTGATCAATGAATGTGGCCAAGATGCCACATGCAGCTTAATGCTGATCTCCTGCAGAGGTCAAAATAAGAAAGGAAACGAGTGGAAATGGTCATGATCTTCCTGAATTTCTCATCATAGCATGAGCCTTGCAGAATCATTTGATCTCAGAGGACGAAGACAAAATTATAGAGTCATCAATCAACTGTTGTGTGTAATGACGAAAATCTGTTGCTCAAGGCTGTGCAGCAAAAATTTTCAGCAATAGGAAGATATTTCAATGATACCAATATATTTTAAAACTAATCCTCAGAAGGCAAACATATGGTTTGATTCTAAGTAAAAACAGTAAGGAAAAGCATCCTCCACTTTTTCTTTCCCATTTCAGTGTATAATAGGAGGTTGAATTATAATTGAATTGGACACTCCCTATATGAAATGAAATAGGAATTTCAATGGGATTTCTATCTATCTATCTATCTATCTATCTATCTATCTATCTATCTATCTATCTATCTATCTATCTATCTATCTATCTATCTATCTGTCTGTCTGTCTGTCTGTCTGTCTGTCTGTCTGTCTGTCTGTCTGTCTGTCTGTCTGTCTGTCTGTCTGTCTGTCTGTCTGTCTATCTATCTATCTATCTATCTATCTATCTATCTATCTATCTATCTATCTATCTATCTATCTTGTCTGTCTGTCTGTCTGTCTGTCTGTCTTTCTACCATTCTATATTTTCATGCATTCTTCCATACATTTTAAAAATTATTATTATTATTATTATTTTTTATTTTCTTTTAAAACATTTAAACAAGGGTTTGTTAAGTTTGTCTTGAGAAACTTTGCATTTGTAGTTAAAGTTAGTTCTAATAATTATTTATATGTTCTTTCTTAAAGGGATACTTCACTCAAAAATGAAAATGCTGTCATTAATTACTCACCTTCCTGACGCTCCAAACCTGTAAGACCTTTGTTCTTCTTCATAAAAACAAATGAAGATATTTTTGATGAAATCCGAGAGCTTTCTGACCCTGCGTAGACGGCAAGGGAACTACCACGGTCCAGGCCCAGAGAGATAGTAAGGTCATCATTACAATAGTCCATGCCTTCAACCATCAAGTTGCGAGAATACTTTTTGTCTGTAAAGAAAACTAAAATAACTTTATTCAACAATTTCTTTTTTTCCATGTCAGTCTCCGCTGCATGTTCACGAGAGTATCACGATTAATGACAACATTTTCATTTTTGGGTGAACTATCCTTTTCATTGTACTCTCTTAAGTATTTGGACACTTACATTAAGTTACAGTGTCCAAAAGGTTTTCAGGGAACTCAGCCTAAAAATTCTATGTTTGTCTCTGCTTATTAAACTGTTATAGTAAATTATCATTGAAAAAGTTGATGCTTTCAGTTTGTGTGTTTCCTTCTTGGCTATATTTGATAAAAACAGTATGTCATTGCTGATAAAAGTGCAGGTTTAAATCCATTCAAATTCAGTACCCAATTCAATTCTAACTTTCCCTTATTATAGACAATATGTGTGTTTGGGAGAAACTCAATATATTAGAAAAGTCTTGTTTTGTTTCTTTTTTTATTTCCCTCTCTCAGACTGTTTGAAACTCTTCAGTCTCTCTTCTGGTCTGTGTTTGGGCTGCTGAATCTGTATGTTACCAATGTGAAGGCTCGTCATGAGTTTACCGAGTTTGTGGGGGCCACCATGTTCGGCACTTATAATGTCATCTCACTGGTTGTGCTGCTGAACATGCTCATTGCTATGATGAACAACTCTTACCAACTCATTGCTGTAAGTGCCATCTGATACTGATTATTTTTTAAATCATTCGGTTTTGAAAGTAAGTTTGAGAGAGGTGGATCAAATAAGGGCTAGATTTACTATCGGCTTGCACCAGCTCAAACCCTCTTTTGGCATTAAAAAGCTACTGTTAGGATTTACTAAAGACATGCAGTGAAGATTTGCCATGAAGAGGCATGCCACAGTCATTTTTGCAGCTGACTTTATTGCAAATGCATTCGTAGAAGGTTCCATTCCAGACACAAAATTATGGGAGGAGAGTATTTAGATGAATCACGCATCAAGATTTACAAATGTTTGCACTAGTCAGTTTACTGGTATTTTTGCCATTATTTACTGCTCTAAAAAAGTTACGTCTTAAACCAGATCTAATTTGGCCTGCTCTTGGTAGATTGTGTTGGTCATTATAGAAATGCATTTTTATGGGACTGGGCTCTCGGGCTCATTTTCCCTGTTTAGTAGATCTGATCTTAAATCTGTCTAAAATTAGTTGTAATCATGTGGCCAAAAAACGGGCCAAATTCACTAAAATGTAAATTTGCTAAACATTTTTCAGTGTAAATTACAACAAACCAATCTGGTTTAACCTGAGGCTTAATGTGTTAAATAGCTCTGTGCCATATTTAGATTAGGTATATTTGCTAATAAACTGCTTAAAAGAACATTTTATGTCAGCCTAAGATGATTTGCTGTTTTGACTGAAGACTACTGCCATTTGTATTGTATTTGTGCAATTAACCTTTTACCATCTGGGCCAATGGAAAATAAGAGTGTCCATGACCAAAATCTATCTTTTAAAACACGTGTTTCAAGCTTTAGTATGCTTAGTATTCTTTGTATTAATGTGGTTAAGGCTTTGAAAAACTTTAGCATTTTCCAAAAAACCTAAAATTTAATGACTAAAAATGTCATGTGGATTAACCATCAAATAAAACATGCGTAAAAGCTTTTAAATATATTTTCTCATATTTTCATTATTTATTGATTGATTTTTTTTTTTTTTTTTTAATCAGTTTTGGAAAATGCACCACATGATATTTTTAATCCTGTACATATATCTATGATATGAAAGATCAAATTATTTGGTATTAAAAATCTTGCTGACCTCTGACAATCATGAGGGTCTATAGAGGCCCAGTTTATGTTATATTGGCCTGATGTATGTTTCTACATATTTTATCGACATGACTTAACCTCAAAACATTTAATTTCCTCAAATTAATTACATAATGGTTTTGTATATGTATTCTGAACATTAAAGCCATTAGTATCTTACAAAAAACCATCATATTTCTTAAGTTTTGTTACAGTCAGATGAGCTCTTGTCTATGCATTTTTCAGGATGTATTAGTTTTGGGCTTATATAAGCTACATTTAGAGGCATTTTCACCCCTGCATGTGTCTCACAATGGGAACCGTTATTCAAGTAAACACAATTCTGAGTAAACGCACATCATCCAATCACAAGATGATTTTTGCAGCAACAAAAGCCAGTCTGGGACACTGTCCCAATTGGCAGTTTCAGCACTCTCCTCCGTCCAACTGGCTGTCTGTTTCTCTGTTGTAGGATCACGCGGACATCGAGTGGAAATTTGCTCGTACCAAGCTGTGGATGAGCTACTTCGATGAGGGAGGGACATTACCACCTCCCTTCAACATCATACCAAGTCCGAAGTCTGTGTGGTACCTGTGTGTGTGGCTGCACTGCCGTCTGTGTGGACATAAGGAAGAGTGTAAACACGGAAACCTCAAAGAGTTCACGGTAATGCACTGCGCGCTTCATTGTGTATGCAGCGTGGGTGGCACATCATAGCTTTCACTCAATGAATCTAACACAGTCCTTGACAAAGCAAACAAAACAGCATGATTGTCATTATAAACAGATTTTTGAAGAATCACTAAAATTAGGGAAGGCAAGCTACTCATCATTATTACTCATTCTTTGTTAACTGTATTCAGAGACTTATATTTTTTTTGTGCTGTGCACATGATTTATATCTCAAAGCATGCTGTTTATTGAGGATTGTTTTGCTAATCTTTTTCAAATAAATCAAATTGTAGCCCAGTGGATGATTAAATAGGCGAAAACTAAAAAAGAGACAAGGGACCAAGCCACAATCTACAAACCTTGAATACACTGTAGCTATTCTGAGTTCAGCTAGTAAGCAACCATTCAGAACACCATTGCAACCTCCCTGGAGTTCCTTTAAGGCAAGTCAGTTCATGTGGCAGCCATTTCTACTCATGCAAGAGGAGATATATTATAGTGAAAGAAGACCAGAATTACAAACATTAACTAAAACATATTTCAAATGAGAAATAAAATGATTTCAAAACAACTATTTCATCATAATTAGTGCTTCTTTGGCCCATATCACAATAAAAAAAGAAGAAGAAAAAAAGAAAAGGAAATCATGCACTTGCTAACTCAACAGGTTCATTTAAATGTAAAGATATGGTCACCAATGTTATCATAGTTAATTAAAAGTAAAACCACAGGTATTATTGTTTCTAAAGAAAATAAACATTAAGTGAAATAAAAGTTTGGAAAAAAAAGATTAAAGTGTGATGTCTTTGGCCTACTAACGTATATATATATATATATATATATATAAACTAATACAAAATTATTAATTTAGCATATTTTAATAAGAATTTAATGTAATAATAATAATAATTTTAATATTAAGGATGCAAATAAACCTTCATAACTCCTAAACTGCCTTTGAAATGATTTTAAGGATGTCCTGCCATTAATAATATTTGAACCTGTTTGTCTATTTGGCATCCAGCCTCAAGTTGCCCTAGGCCAATGTTGGTTGCTAGGCAACCCTGCTTCAACCATACCAATTCCTGAGCCATTGTGTGTTGATCAGTTGAACTTCTCTCCTCTGTGAGGTGGACTCTGCTGTTTCTGCAAGCGCGCTCACCCACGTTCTCCCACACACAGCACATGGAGCGCACAGTTTTGGGTTTAACAATCATGTAAGGCTGCTATCATTTATTTTTGAATTTGTAGCTGGCATTTCGGTGAAGAATAATATTAATGATTTGACCCTCTAACTTTAGCACTCACTATTCTAATTCTATTCTTTAAAAAAAAAATCGAACTACCTTTCTTATCTTTTTGTATTCTATTTTCTTTTCAGTTATTATACAATAAAAAAACTCTAACACTAACTTGCTTTATTCTTTTTCTATTCTGTTTCCTTCTTATTTATTATATTATTTAAAAGCCCTTGCTACGTGTACTGTGTTAAGTTAACTGAGACTTGTTATAGCACTTATATATCATTGCTCTTTTGTTGTTTTTGATTGCTTCCATTGTCCTCGTTTGTAAGTCACTTTGGATAAAAGCATCTGCTAAATCACTAAATGTAATTTAAATGTAGAATAAGCATGTCAAATGCTTTCAGGGGGCTTCAGGTCATTTCAAAGACCAGTTTGTGTGAAAATGAAACATCTGTCATCATTTACTCAACCTCACGTTGTTTCAAACCTGTATGACTTTCATCCATGTATGGAATACAAAGCCAGTAGATTTTATTTAAAAGAATTTGCTGGGCACTCTGTTTTTATAGTTACAGTGAATGGGAACTAAAGCTGGAAAGAATTTTAAAAGGAAAAATGTACGTTATATGGTTTCAGAAGCCACATGGACCTCTTTTATGCTACCGCTTTTAAAGCCTCAAAGCTCTATATCCTTTTCATTGTCATTACACACACACAAAAATTTGACTTCTAACACTATATTTTGTGTTTCACAGAACTCAGTAATGCAGGACTGGAACAATATGAAGGTGTTAAAATGAAAACAGCTTTAATTTTTAGGTTATCTATTTAGAGATGCTATTGTAAATCTAACACCATTAAAAAGTCTTTAAAAAGAAATGCAAACAAAAATATTTTTAAAATATAAATTTAACTTTAGCTAATGACATACATTTCCATTTTTGTTTAGTTTAACTTAAAGTTCTAAAATAATTAAAACAAACTAATACATTTATAAAAACCAGATATATACAGTGAAAAGATATTGAAAAGGAAAAAAAACACTTTAAAATCAAAGTGAAAATATAAAATATTAATTCAAAATATTAATCAAAAGAACATTAGTAAATTGACAATACTATCAGTGACTGATAGTTCAAACTATTCACCTTTGGATCATAAGTATTACATAATGCCACATATTTATTGTTGAAATTTGTTATTGTTATCTGTTTCAGGAAAGGCATGCCGATAACCTTATTCAGAACCAGCACTACCAGGTAATGACATCTGGCCCTACCCATCACACTTTGGCATCCGTGTCATAAATCCATTTCCCAGCATGCTGTTGGATCAGAATCTAACAATTCCAACAGTTTATTCAGATGAGAAAACAAACATTAGCCTATTGGCATCATGCATATTAATGAGTTATTAGAACATTGTGCATTTTATAATTTGCATGTATTTTCTTCAATGATTAAAAAGAGAAAAATCATGTAGAAGGGATTTTAAATCTGTTTACAATAAATAGTGCATGATCACACTGAAAATACATATTATGTAGAGTTGTTAATCAGTGCATATTTATTACTAGCTCTAATTGCATTGCACCCTGTCATGCTTTGAACTTTATAACCACTGAATCCCTGCTGATTGCTAATGCATTAATACAGGTGCTGGTCATATAATTAGAATCATCAAAAAGTTGATTTATTTCACTAATTCCATTCAAAAAGTGAAACTTGTATATTATATTCATTCATTACACACAGACTGATATATTTCAAATGTTTATTTATTTTACTGACAACTAAGGAAAATCCCAAATTCAGTATCTCAGAAAATTAAAATATTACTTAAGACCAATACAAAGAAAGGATTTTTAGAAATCTTGGCCAACTGAAAAGTATGACCATGAAAAGTATGAGCAGCACTCAATACTTAGTTGGGGCTCCTTTTGCATGAGTCCTGTTGGAAAATGAAATCCGCATCTCCATAAAGTTGGTCAGCAGCAGGAAGCATGAAGTGCTCTAAGGGTGCTTTCACACTAGCACTTTTGGTGCGCACCCAGGTTCGATTGATGTCAGAGTTCAGTTCGTTTGGATGATGTGCACCCGCCAACCGTACCCGAGTCCGCTTAAAAACGGTGGTCTGGGGTACGCTTCATGTGAACTCTGGTACGGTTCGCTGCTTATGTGAACGCAATCGTACCAAATCGCAGAATTGAACCGCTTTTAATGACAAATTATTTGTTGAAAATGTGTGTTTTTGTGTGTTTCACTCACTTTCCTGAAGAGTGTGACTGACGCGCTTCAAGAACAGAGATGCACTTCTCATTTATGTTCGCCTTCAACGTTCTTTAGAGCATTTTCAGTACATTCGTAAGACAGACGCAAGTGCCGTTATGTACCGAAGCTTTATAAACAAAACAAACTTTTCAAAAACGTAATACATAAAAGTGCAGAGAGTAATGTTATGCATTTGCCGCCTTCTCCTGCGCTGTCGTTACCAAGCAACGGGGTAAACAGCTGCTGGCTTGATGACGCAAGCGAACCACGGTTCGGACTCAAATATTATAATATAAACACAGTCCAGCGGGGGCAGGGGGAGGGGGGAGCAACCGAACTCGGGTTCGGACCAGGCAAGTGAACCAAGTGTGAAAGCACCCTAAAACTTCCTGGTATACGGCTGCGTTGACCTTGGACCTCAGAAAACACAGTGGACCAACACCAGCAGATGACATGGCACCCCAAACCATCACTGACTGTGTAAACTTTACACTGGACCTCAAGCAACGTTGATTGTGTGCCTCTTTTCTCTTCCTCCAGACTCTGGGACCCTGATTTCCAAAGGAAATGCAAAATGTACTTTCATCAGAGAACATATCTTTGGACCACTCAGCAGCAGTCCAGCCTTTTTTGTCTTTAGAAGCTTCTGATGCTGTCTGTTGTTCAAGAGTGTCTTGACACAAGGAATGCAACAGCAGAAACCCATGTCTTGCATATGTCTGTGCATAGTGGTTCTTGAAGCACTGACTCCAGCAGCAGTCCACTCTTTGTGAATCTCCCCCACATTTTTGAATGGGTTTTGTTTCACAATCCTCTCCAGGGTGCGGTTATCCCTATTGATTGTACAGTATTTTTCTATCAAATCTTTTCCTTCCCTTCACCTCTCTATTAATGTGCTTGGACACAGAGCTCTGTGAACAGCCAGCCTCTTTTGCAGTGACCTTTTGTGTCTTGCTGTTTTTAGTTAATTAGCTGATTAGAGTGTGGCACCAGGTGTCTTCAATATTGAAACTTTTCACAATATTCTAATTTAATGAGATACTGAATTTGGGATTTTCCTTAGTTGTCAGTTATAAACATCAAAATTAAAAGAAATAAACATTTGAAATATGTCAGTCTGTGTGTAATGAATGAATATAACATACAACTTTCACTTTTTGAATGGAATTAGTGAAATCAACTTTTTATGATATTCTAATTATATGACCAGCACCTGTACATGGCCATCCAGACTCCAGCAACCTCTGGTGCAGGTCGGGACTCTGTAATGAATATCCACAATGAAACTACACAGTTGCCACTAAACAATGTAATGTATGTGAAAGCAGGGAGGAAACTACAACAGTAATCACACTTCTCTCGTTTGTATGCTGCTATTTTTTGTCTGTGAACACAGACATTTTGAAAGGAATTTTACATAGTTATGCACAATATAATGGTAATTCACAGCGTGTCAAATCACCATAAATGATGACAATGCAACATTATAAGAGAATGACAACTTTGGTGACATTTACACAACAATAATTGTGAATATGGGCAATTTTGACTACATTGTTCAGTCAACTTTTCAAAAGCTTTAACATTTTTAGTACAAAGGAACTACAAAAACTGCATTATTCATGCCAGGCCAGTATATGGTAATGTCACTACACACCTGCGGACGTCATACTGAATCATATGTTTTTTGATACTGAATTTTTTTTTTAGGTTGATAGCTGTGCTTGTGTTGTTGTATGGCAAGAGCTGTGTGATGGTTGTTCAAAATCTCTTATGTTGTGTGAAAATAGATTTGTCACTTTTGGTTGAACTATTAACTATAGGAAGGTCTTTTGTGATTGTGTGGTTGTATATAATTGCTTCAGACAAATGTTTCTCCCCAACAATCAAGAGCTGCAGTAGCGGATATTGCACTAGCTGTTATTTTGTTGATGTGCGTAAGCATGTTTAGAGAGCCACTGCTGGCTCATTCTTTATTGGATATGCAAAAATGCTAATTAATGCTAATGAACATCCAGAATTTCACCTCCAGCTAAAACATGTCATGAATATGCCCAAAACTGATATTCGCGACTTATTAAACTGGAATCACAAAATATGCACATGCCAAACACATTCGGAGCCCATCACCCTATCTCACCCCATCCGAGTATACATCATCACCTCTTCTGGGGATGTGGAAAGTTCTTGTGATTCATATTGAAGAGGAAAACAGGGTTATTTGTAGATCAAAATATAACGTCAAGAAAAATGTACTGAAGCCCATCCTGTTTGTGGCTGTTTTTAGGAAGTGATCAGAAACTTGGTAAAGCGATATGTTGCAGCCATGATCCGCAGCGCCAAAACAGATGAAGGGCTGACAGAGGAGAACTTCAAGGTATGAAGATTTTTTTTTTTTAGTCATCTTATTCTCTATACAAGCACTTATAGAGGCCTTGATGGTTTTATTTGTATTCTTAAAGTATACATTTTCATAATGTAGTAGTCAGTCATGCAGGTTTGAAACTTTAGAAATGAATACTAATGAAATAATGTTGAGTAGATACAAAATATGAACCATTTGCATATTATTTATAGAATAAGTGAAATGAGAGTTGAATTAGTTGCAAATGATTTTAATTTAGAATTTTTTTACTACCTAATAAATACTATAAAAGACTACTTTGTTCAGTAAATATTTACCATCATTACCGTTATTGTGAATAATAAATTAATAGTTCATTAGCCTAACTGTACACGGTTTAAAGTGCAATAAAGCAACTTTTTTTAAATATAAAGTTTGGTTGATGTACGAGCACAGACGTGGGTTCAAACACAGCTCACCTTGTTTGGAAACTTTATCGTATAAAATCCACTTTACTTGCTATGAAATCATAGCCTAAATAGTTATTTCATTTTAGGACCTTTCAGTGCAAAGTGAACTCTTAACCAGCTAATTAGGCACAATACGATGAAACAACATTTTATTGGTTGCTTGTTTTCTATATTGTGATGCCATCATCTCCTTATATTAAACCTCAGGCTTTTGGGGAGAGACCGATAATGGAAGATGATAAACTCCAAATATGACTCATCCCTAAAGTCCACAAGCAAAACCATAAGAACTAAAAGTCATGAAGATAATGTCAAAAACGTTAGAATAATTCGAAAATTTCCTGTAATTAGGTGGCGCAGTTTACGCTGTAGTAACTTCATATCGTGTCTTTGCGTTAAGGAACTTAAGCAGGATATCTCCAGCTTCCGCTACGAGGTTCTTGACCTGCTGGGCAACCGTAAACCACCACGACGCACTTATTCTTCTAGTAGCGAAGCCACTCAGCAGGACGAAACAGCTGAGCCTGAGGAAAAAGAGGACGGGGAGGGAGATAGGCTTGGAGGACCCAGATGTGCAGATGGGGGAGAGTCATCCAGATCCGAAGCATCTACATCCTTCTCCCAGTGTTACAGGAGAAACCGAGAGTCCCAGTTCAGTGTATCGGCTCTCTTCAAATCCATGTCGGGACCAGCAAGAGAAAGAATGGAAAGCAATGGCTTGAGGAAAAACATATCTAATTCTTCTGCATTTGTGAGGACCAGCAGCCGTCTGCAGTGCTTTTCTCGCTCCAAGAAAAACTCTTTGCAACATTTGGGAATGCTAATGTCTCGTATGAACGGACACGTCCCGGACCAATATGCAGAGACGCCGGGAGATCAGCAGTCCACATACAGCATCTCCGACCAAGTACCGCAAACATCTTGGCATGGTCCCCAGATGCCGTCGAAGGTAACTCGGAGCGAGATGCACCTGCACACGCTGGGACTGGGGCCACCTGAGACTGAACAGAACCCAATGCAGGCCACATCTAATCGGGGAAACCGAAGGGACAGTCTCGTCCTCCGGCCGCCCAGCAACTCGCTGCCTCCGCTGCACTGTGCTTCCAGCCTGACTGCCTCCAGCGCTCAGCTCTTAGCCGCCAGTGATGATCTGTGCCATGGCTGGTTGGGACCTTGTGACAGTTTGGGCTCCTCCAGCTGGGACCAAGAGGAGTCGGTTACGACACAGCTGTAGAGGCAAAGTCAGTTCATTAACGTAATGTTTCACAGCTTCAGCCGGGGAATGATTTCAGCTCCAACCCCAAACACACCTGAACCAGCTAATTAAGGCATTCTGGGTTACTTGGTAATTATAGGCAGGTGTGTTGGAACTGATGTTTGCAGGAGGGTAGCTGGAAATCCCTGGCTGAAGGTGACTGGTTCAAAGCTTCAACAACAGTCAAGGGCCTGTGTCACTCACACTTTAGCATCTTTATGCTTTGCACACATCAGGCCTTATTCACAAAACACAAGCAGAACGAATTGTGTAAAAGCATTCGTAAAACATTAATGCAAAAGTGTCAGTGCACCCATTTACATATCGCCTATCCTAACATTAAGGAAAATGTGTTCCACTTGTGTTTCTGATTGAGGCCACTGGGAATTTATATTCAAAAGTGAGGAATGGAATTTCTGTTGGGGGAAAAATGTGTGAAATTGTCGGCTGCACCTGAAATCACATACTTTCCTACTTACTGTTTATATATATATATATATATATATATATATATATATATATATATATATATATATATATATATATATATATATATAAACAGTATGTGAAAAGACTGATTAGTATGTCTAACTTCACAGAATTCATAAAACAGTACACAAAAGTTTCAAAAGTATGCATCCAGTGGACACTTTACTATCCCATGAAGCTTCTGGGATTTGTGCATAGGAAAATAGCGGAATATAGCAGTGAAGTAACACAACTGATGCTGTTAGGTTGCATAAATATGTCCGGATTACATTCATACTACATAGAAAAGTGGTTCCCACTGGTCACTGAGCTCATTCCAGTTTTAGGGTTACAAATATAAATGGTTGCAGTTTGAACAAACCACGATAAAATTTGAGAATGTGTTAAATACGAGTTAATAGTTTATTTATCATTAAAACCATGTTTGATTAACTTACCTCAATTTGGAAAAACTCACTGTAAACACTGTCCAACAGTAAACAAAGTTAGTTACATTCTAATGAAGACATACAGTAGTATAAATGTATTGTATGAATGCATCTTTGAAGGGAACCAAGGGTCTTAATTTCCATGGCCTTTTCTTTTCATCTGCCATTTCATTTTTATTGCAGAAGCGCCACCTGCTGTCAGACAGTGGATTTGCATTTTCATTCAGCCCATCTGCCGTTTTTGCTCAAGCCCATGTAAAAATCAGACTGAATTTTGATGCACTGTTGAAAAGTTTTACCATTTATGGAAATAAGCTAGTGTGCATTCTAAAAATCTAAATTTGGATAAGGTATCTAATAATATTAACAGAGCAGATAAAATACTATTGCAAAAAGAAATTTTTTTGATTCAACCCCTTTTCTTAAAAACGGTTTAAAGTCTGAAATTAGAATATTTTTAATTTAATGGACTTTGGTAAGAGCCATGATCTATGCATAGGTGTAGTATAAATATACTTCATATACCATGTTGGTATTAACGTGACCTATAACATCAGTCGTGTCACTTCCCCACAATTTATAAAAATCTATAAAAAAAATTAACTATGAACCTCAGAGCTCTTTAAAATGTTCTATATGAGTTATTGGATGGACCCTTAAGTAGGTGTAATTGCAATATGTATTTCAAGTACTTGTTATATGTTCAGATGCACCATTAACAAATGTAGCAACGCTTTTGCACAACTCCATCCAATGTAAAACCCTTTGTTTATTTTGCAAGGCTGTAAGTTATTGTTTTAAACAAGATGCATTTACTTTTAAATTAGACCATCTGCATCACATTAAGTCCTGGTGCTTCATTGTCAACGCTAGTGCAATATTTTTTGAAAACAAGCTTAAACTGCAGACTTGACCACCTGTGTACTATAGAAAGTCCTTTTAAGAGCTCAGAAAGTTGAAGTAGAAACAATGTATCAGACATATTTCATATAATGTTACAGATCTTGAAGTGACAGTCTCAGAAGACACAGATAACAGAATGTGGACTTAAATATATGCATCTTTGTAATAAACTTGTATTTACACTAAACAAATGTTAATAAGGGCACCAAGTGAAGCTTAAAAATATACTTCAAAAAATGCATCTATGTGACTGATAATATCTTTTCATTTGTTTTGCACAATGTTTTATTTGCAAATGGTATTACAGTAAATAGTCGGCTCCTAAAAACAACGCATGATCTAATATTTAGTTTGCTCAATAACAGAGCTTAGTAGAGTTAGTTTCTCTCATGACTGGCCTCTAGACACTGAACATGTCAAATACTACATCAGATCGATTTGTGCATTAGTAACCTGTTATTTGTGTTGCTTCATTATGGTTTTAATTTAAGATGCGAGTTATCTACAGTAGATTGTTTTTTTGTAAATTTATTTTCTAACAAATTATTTTTCTATTTTTTTTTTTTTTTTTTTTTTTTAAAGTAAGGGGTACATTTGTTACACTTCATGTATAATTTATACTTTGATTTCAAACAGAGGCTTCAGTGGTTTTCAACTTGGTTTTTTTGTTTTGTGGTCACATGAACTAAATGAATCATATCTGGGTTAACGTTGTGAATGATTAAAAATGCACTTTTTGCTGATCTTAAAGTCAACATAATATAGACCCTGCCTAAATTTTTCTGGTGTTACTGTGCATATTATTTAAAAAAATAATAATGGAATCTTTCTTCTTTCCTCTTAAAGACTTTTCTTTTCAGATGTCACAAAGGCCACACACGTTGTTTGTTATTAAGGCATTTGTTTAGGCAGTTATTATAGAAAAATTGCTAGTGAGATGCACTCAAAGCAGCTAACATTTAAAAGTTTAAAGTAAACTGAGGATGAAGCCATTTAAAAAGTATCTCCACATATTGCGGAAGTTAAAATCAGTTAAACATTTCCCCATTTGTATGTTTTTCCATTAGTCATTAACTAAAAACGTACAGCTTAGCTCAGATCTAGCTTGTTATCGATCCATCTATCTAGCATAAGCAAGAAGGGGTGAACTAATCTGGCCTGTTTTCTGAAATAAAACCCAATTACAGTTAAATAAATTCCCAATAGATATGTGTTCTAAGTGTTAATATCATCTTTTATGTGGAAATGGATATTTTCAAGTAAAATGGGCAGTTTCAAAGATCAGATTGTGAAAATGTGAGAATCATTCTCCAAGTTGCCAAGCAGCTGCATGATTATCCAGAAAAAAAATGTAACCAGTCCATCTTACTATTAATTACAAAGTCAAATAATTGCAAATTATTAACTGCTTAATGTAGTTTTAAAGATTCACATATATACACAAACACCTGTCTCCAGACTTCTGAATGGTCAAGTCTCCTACGTTCACCAAGGCTGCATTCATTTTGAGCAAAAACTGTAATATTTCACAATTACCTCAACATTTAAAATAACTTCTCTATTTTCATATTGTAAAATTAAATTGAATCCTGTGGTCAAAGCTGAATTTTCAGCATCATTACTCTTCTTCTCACAGCAACTACTTATATCATTTTCTTCAGGACGCTTTAAATGGAAAGTTAATTTCTCTCATATCAATAAGTTTCAGCTTGTAACCTTAAAATAGATTTGGAAACAACTTGATTTGGTTAATTTTTTATTTGTGCAGCTATTATAAGTGATTTTTTTTTGACAGAAAAACAACAGACAATGGTTTCCTAAGGCTTGAACTCCTGGTGTGTTGCTAAAGGACTACACTCTGGAAGTGTGCAACATTTGTAAAAGGAAATGAGAAGGGAACTCTAATTACATTTAGAATCATGTCACCTTTTAAAATCCTCAAATTATTAGGGGAAAAAAATCCAATATATGCTTATTAAATTGGAGTGATGTTGATTGGGGGGCAAATGTGCGAGGTGGTAAAGCACACATACTCTGTCCTGCCTTTCAGTTTAAGTGCTAAGTAACACTGCAGGATCTCTGAATAACCATTCGTCTGTGAAAACAATACAGAACTAACAACTGAACATAAACAGGAACATTTCTGGTGGTAAACAAGACTTAGACAAACTGTGAGTGTGGCAGGTGGGTGGGGTGGGTGATGTAGTTGACTGGGGGGTGAGAGGACGAGGGGCAGTATGTGGCATGGTGGATGCGGGGGTGTGGGCCGGCACCGGGAGGCCAGGGTGTGAGGTAGTGGTACGTTGTGGAGAGCACAGGCATGTAGGGATCATAGGAGGGGTGAAGGGGCTGCTGACCGCACTGCTCCTGCACAAGGGGGTAGTACACCGTCCCAGGGACCACCGCTGAAGGGCTCTCCATGGCAAGAGGGGTGCCTGAGGAGAGGAGGGCATGTGTGAGCGTGTACTAGGGCTGCCCTGACTACTAGCGGTCATTCATTTAAGCCATTAGTCTAATAATTGCACATTTATATACATTACTTATATATATCATAATGAGCATTTAAAATGTTTTATGATTCCTTGATTCAATTTAAGTGCTCCATTATAAACCATTCTCGATTGTATGTTGCCCATGCTGATTTACTGGCAGAATACCGGAAGTTGCATATTCCACAGACGAAAATCCATTAAAAGCATTATTAGACCGTTTTCTAAAGGCACCTCCTGTTTCCTACACTAATAGCTTCCACACAAATACTTGGATATAGGGCTCTGATAGTGGCATTTTTACCAGATACAAGACGAGACCGATCATAATCCGATATTGTGCATGTACTATTTTGTTATTGTTAACCCCCATGAAAGGACTATAAAGTTTCTGTGCACTATATTTCAAGTGTTTTGAAGCCATGCGAGATACATATGAATATTAGCCCAGGTCAAGTTTACAAAATCTTTTTTCCGCTCTCGGTCATCCTACATTTAGCATTCAAACTGCAGTCAAAACTATGAAACTCTTCAAGAGGGCACAATAAGATTTACAACTTAAAGGGGTCATATGACATTCCTAAAAAGAACATTCATACACACACCCACACACACCCCGCCTGCTGGCCATGTAAAGTTGCTTCTACTTGCATGTTTCTATTTCAAATGATAAGCCATATCTGAGGTTAAATGAAAGATAGGTGAACGTTTGGATTTCCTGCCCAATATACAGTAATTAACTCAATGACAAGCTCTTAATCTGTCCGTCTAAGAGAAAATTTTGGTCTTCTAAGAGTAGATGTATGATAAGCTCAAGATGAACGTGAAAGCTGAGAATTTGGAGGTCTGCAGTAATGATGACTTACCATTGCTGGCCACATCTCCTTGTGGATGTGGGCACATGCGGCCAGGATCATGGTAGGCCTGGGGAACTGTGTGGTCAGCAGTGGGAATGGTGCTCTGGTACGGCTGGAACTGAGCCTCTGCGACCTGCTGTGGATACACCTGCTGCATTTGCACCATAGAGTTCCAGTAACTCTGCTGATACCACTGGAACAAGTACAAAAATCTCAGTATGTCACATGTATGCAAGTACATTTAGGACAGTAAGCGACATTTGGTTTCATCTGACAACTGTTAGGTTAAGTTGTTAAGTTGGGCCACTGTACAAATTGTGAATAAAAACAATGCAATGATGTGGAAGTTTCAAATTTCAATATTTTATTCAGAATACAACATAGATGACATATCAAATGTTTAAACTGAGAAAATGTATCATTTTAAGGAAAAAATAAGTTGATTTTAAATTTCATTGCATCAACATCTCAAAAAAGTTGGGACAAGGCCATGTTTATCACTGCGTGGCATCCTCTCTTTTTATAACAGTCTGCAAACGTCTGGGGACTGAGGAGACAAGTTGCTCAAGTTTAGGAATAGGAATGTTGTTCCATTCTTGTCTAAAACAGGCTTCTAGTTGCTCAACTGTCTTAGGTCTTTGTCGCATCTTCCTCTTTATGATGCACCAAATGTTTTCTATGGGTGAAAGATCTGGACTGCAGGCTGGCCATTTCAGTACCCGGATCCTTCTAAGCAGCCATGATGTTGTAATTGATGCAGTATGTGTCTGGCATTGTCATGTTGGAAAATGCAAGGTCTTCCCTGAAAGACACAACGTCTGGATGGGAGCATATGTTGTTCTAGAACTTGGATATACCTTTCAGCATTGATGGTGCCTTTCCAGATGTGTAAGCTGCCCATGCCACACACACTCATGCAACCCCATACCATCAGAGATGCAGGCTTCTGAACGGAGCACTGATAACAACTTGGGTTGTCCTTGTCCTCTTTAGTCCGGATGACATGGCATCCTAATTTTCCAAAAAGAACTTCAAATTTTGAGTCGTCTGACCACAGAACAGTTTTCCACTTCGTCACAGTCTATTTTAAATGAGCCTTGGCCAAGAGAAAACGCCTGCGCTTCTGGATCATGTTTAGATACGGTTTCTTTTTTGACCTACCCAATATACAGTAATTACCTCAATGACAAGCTCTTAACAATCGGTCCGTCTAAGAGAAAATTTTGGACTTCTAAGAGTAGATGTATGATAAGCTCAAGATGAACAGGCATCCAGTATGGTTTTCCGGCCTTGACCCTTACACTGAGATTGTTCCAGATTCTCTGACTCTTTGGATGATATTATGCACTGCAGATGATAACTTCAAACTCTTTGCAGTTTTTCTCTGAGATAATCCTTTCTGATATTGCTCAACTATTTTTCACTGCAGCATTGGGGGAATTGGTGATCCTCTGCGCATCTTGACTTCTGAGAGACACTGAGAGGCTCTTTTTATACCCAATCATGTTGCCAATTGACCTAATAAATTGCAAATTGGTCCTCCAGTTGTTCCTTGTATGCACATTCAACTTTTCCGGCCTCTTATTGCTACCTGTCCCAACTTTTTTGGAATGTGTAGCTCTCATGAAATCCAAAAGGAGCCAATATTTGGCATCACATTTCAAAATGTCTCACTTTCAACATTTGATATGTTATCTATATTCTATTGTGAAAAAAAAAAAGTTTGAGATTTGTAAATTATTCCATTCCTTTTTTACTCACAATTTGTACAGTGTCCCAACTTTTTTGGAATCGGGTTTGTATGTAAGGGCTCATGCACAAACACCATCACAAAGTGATTCACTTCCGTTTATGCATTGGTGATCAAGCCAGTGATTGAATCAACTTCACAACACTCTTGTTCCTGATAGCAACATGAAAAACTTTTCTAGATTATAATTTAAAGATTTATAAATCACTGGATCGATACAAGAACAGTGATTTGATTTCTGCATTTTCACCAAAACTCCCATTTTAATCAGTGGCTACGTTTACATACAAACATCAGATTAATAGTTCAATTGGATTGAAAATAAAATGTAAACACCTTTGTTCCAGTTGAGCTCGATCTGAATAAAATTGATTGGATCGGACGGGGTGGTGTAGAACTTTTCTAATCTGATTAGGAGGACATGTAAAAACTTGACTGGATTCAAAACCAAAACTAGAAAGTACTGCACACGTGCACTGATATAGAAATGGTGTAATGTATGATGCATGGAACAAGCTGTTGTTTTTGTATAATGAAGTGTCACACTGTAAATGACTCATGCTATTCTAAAATTCTCTTTTCACTCATCGTTTGTGAAGTGGTGCAGAACAATGTCCCATAAGTCCTCACTTCATACTCTCATCCAAAGAGGGCTTGTTTTGACTACAAGAATGGGCGATTTTACTGCTTTATAAACATTGTGGGGCTAGTTACTCAAAAAATTTAATTAGTTACTAGTTACTTCTGTAAATTGTAATGAGATTACTAGTTACTGCATTTCAAAAGTAACTTCACTACTTATTACTTTACTTTTTTTAGGGAATTTTTTCTGTTTTATTTTTTTCCTGAACTCCTTTTTAATGGTTTAATTTAATTGTATTGATCAAAAAGAATGTCTAATTAATTTAAATCATAACATATATTTCACGGCAATTTATTAAAAGTAAAAAAAAAATTACATGTTTAGGGCCCTATGAAATGTTTTATTTTTTCTTCACTATAAATTAGATTTTTTTTTAAGCATATGTAAATATTTAAATGCATAAAAACAACACGTGAAAACTAGTACAAGTATATAAATAAATGAGAGACTTACTCATGTTTATGATCTCTGCTGAATAAAGTGCTTCATTTTTTTTTTTTTTTCGGAGGAAATCCATTTCTCAAATCCTCAACCACATCGCATCTTTTTGGGGTGAATTATGTCTTATTCCTCTCATCGTGAAGCAAACAGTAAAATAAAAAACTTGAACAGTCTGGCTGCTTTTTCTTCTGTTTGGGCGTATTCAAGCTGCGCGCTTCAGTTTGAATATGAATAGCGCGTTCAGCGCAAGGGCGTGGTCACATTAGATATAATGAAGGGAGACGTGAAAAACGGACATTGCTTTGTTTTCATATGGATTACTTGATCACAGAATATTTGTTTTCGGCAGCACTTGTTTAGTTTAAAAGTAGACATGTCAAGCTTTCTATAGATCTCTCTCATGTCTCTTCATTGAGTATTCACGGAGTTACAGTTCATTTTAATGACGTGTTTGTAAATGAAGATCAGCGCAGACAAAGGCTGCAGACAGCACACCGTGTTTGTTATCTTTATTTTATACATGCACAAAGTTTTGTTGTTATGTCTGTATCCAAAAAAAGTAGACCCTTTACAGATTCAATTGATGTATTGCTCTTATCTGTATGATTGAAACTGAAAGTGTTATTTAAGATCTTTTTGGGGTTATCAGGAGAAAATGACTCATAACGCGTATCCGCATTAATCGACTCCAGAGGGTTATATTCAGGGTAGAAAATGACCATTTACAGTATATCTAAATTCAGGGTTTTTTTTTCATGGTCACTGCATTAAATAGTTATAGATGGGCATTACAAATTTTTGTATTTTTTTTTTTTTTACCAGATCAGAACTAAAAGACCCACTTACCTGAACCCCCAAATTATAGTAGTACTGGAGCACTTTGCAATCTGTGGAGAGAATTTTTTTTTTTTTTTTTTTTTTTACAAAAACAAATATGCAGAAAATATTATGAACCAATATAAGACAATGAGGTGGTTCCCTCTAACCTCTTGGAAGGTCACTGCCATTGGGGTCATAGGAGTAGGGTGGAGGCGGCGCCATGGCGACTGGTTCTCCCAACTCATTGACAAACCACGGAACTGCTCAGGAAAAACAGCATGGATACAACTACACAACAACTAATGAGGAAGTGTGTTTTGAGTCATCTACTTTGCTAACATTAGTATTTAATAACTGTTCATGCATAATCATTAGATTAATTTAAAAAGCCATAAATGTATACCAGGCCTGCCCAAAACATTCTGGGGTGGTGGCTGTCCAGGTGTTAAAATGTTGTTGGGCTGCAGTGGGTTCGGTGGCGTCTGGGAGCTCCCAGTGGATGAAGAGGAGGAGTTTGATGTGAAGATTGCAGCCGGAGCAGAGTTGATTGGTTGAGAAGAGGAGAGGACAGATGACTTCACAACCACCTGAAAAGATTGAGTTACATGTCCCCTACAAGGCAGGGCAAAACTGCACAAATTTATGAATGCTGTGAACAATGCATGCCTGTTGAGAGTAACTGTAGGTGGCGACACCCTCTTGTGGGGACCCGGCACGGGAACCTCCCTCCTGAATGGTCTGGAAAACATGTCAAAATTCAATCTGATTAGCAATCTCTATTTATTATGAAAGTACTTTAAATGAGTGGTTTTTTTTTTTTTTTGGAAAAGTTTAGTGACATTTGTGTAGTGACATTTTCCATATTCTCAAATAAAGGGAAATATAGGAGTTGGTTTAGGAGAGCTTGTGCAGAACTGTCAGAGCACATCTTCTCCACGTTCTCCCACTGGAACCCTTGTCAGCTACAGCATTAGCATTTTGGTGGACATTTTTGACAAATGAAGAGGTTTGGAAGACAGTACCAGATTGGTGGTAGACTCTGCTGCAGCAGCATACACCGATGGACTCTGATATCCTGCCTCTGCAATACAAATAAATGTTTTTAATGGCAGTGCACACAGGATATCACAAATGTATAAAGTACAGTATAAATATACACACACAGTATTAAGCTGAAATTTCACTAACAATGTAGTGGTTCATAAACTAACCTGCAGCAGAGTAGATGTACTCCTCAGAGTATTCACCTAGTCAGGACAAACAGTTAAAATTAACCACGATACATCATATCACATATGGGCTGTGTCAAAGCCTGGTGAGCTGCCTACTTCCATTTTTCAGTTTAATGTTAAACAAAAATCTGCTGCATTGTATTTGCATTGAATTATTGTTGTTTTAATGTGCAAATCATTACCATAAGTATTAACCAAATGTATATATATGCCAATTGCTCACTACAATTTGTACTCTTCCAACTTCTATTTTAATATTTCTGTAGAGTTTTTTTTTTTTTTTTTTTTTTTTTAAATGGTCAAATTAAACTGTGGTAATCAAATTCAATTAATCAATTTCTTAGAAATTTAACAAGAACTACATTTTTAGGGCCCTATGAAATCAGTTTGCTATTTTCCCCTCAAATTTTTTTTTTTAATTTAGCACTTTTCATTTTATTTAAAATTTACTTTGAAATCTGTGTCTGTCTTAATGTTTCTGGATGCATGTATACATTACAAAAACTGGTGGTAATTGGTGTTGGGCGATGTGGTCATTTTTCAAATCATCATATCATCAGCACGAGAGATCAACGATACATGATTATTATCATGCATGGGTGGAGTAAGAGAAAGACTTTGTTCTTGTAATAGCATAACTATTTGCCGTTTTAAACCGCACAGGTGCACGAGAGAGAGAGAGCCTATGGAATCACCAATAATCTGAAAAATATACTTTCAAACAAACGTTAAATATAAAAATACTGTATTTAAAACAGCTAGTTCATATATAGTTGGACGCAACAGTCATACCGCACGTCCTGTGACAAATTTGCCAGATCTGCGCATGAAAGTTATCAGTCTAAATGTTCTGCAAAATCAGTCAATGGTGAAAATCAATAGTATATTTAAAGTCCAACAGTTTAAGACTAGTATTGGATATAATCAAACATGTTAAATATAAAAGTATTCAAAACAGGTAAGCTCACATATTTGGAGTAAAGTTGAATTGAACTGATGCATCAGTCATACAAGGCTCTGGACCGTGCGCCTAATGACGAGACTGACGCACTGCCACAGAAACAAGAACGAGATGCATTCTAACATAACTGTGGCAAACGTGCCTGTTTGAAATGCAGTGCTGAAGTGAAATAGCTGGGCAGTTTGATTCCCGAATTATAATAGGCCGCCCAATAAAAATAATAATCATTATTATAATTTAATACATTAATAAGCATAAATCATTAACTTCATAAATCATAAAAAAAAAGAAAAACTAGAACGTAAATCAAATGAAAACCAAACTGTGCTCGAGTTTGTGTAGTAGTTAAAACTGTGCCATTTATTTACATGAAGACTTTATATGTACATAGCAGTCTTTTTTAACATTCACAGACAGAAGTCCATATTGTGATTTGAATTCATCCCAAACTTAAATGAAACCACATGCTATAGATTAATATACTTTTATTTAAATTTTTGACTGAATTCTGTGATTCGGTCTATGTTTACCAAATCATAAGGCACTAAAATAGTTTTACGGTCCCCCATAAGTGTCCATGGACCCCAATTTAAGAACTCCTGATATAGAAACAGACCATGTGGGTAGCTGACAGCTCATTCTGTTTTGACACCGAGCCATGGAACATTTTGGCTATACCTTGGTCGCCAGCATTACTCCTCTCATCAGGGTCCTCCTCTGATGATGTCATGGGCTGTTTGCCTGAGGGAGGAATTGGACTGGGAACTCTTGGCACCCAGTAAGCAGTGGCCCCTGGAACCATGGGGCTAGAGACTGCTTGACCCTTCAGATACACATCGTGAGACAGACAAAACAGTGATCATGGTGTCAAAGCCTAAAAGACCTGTTCACACCAAGGACAAAACTATAGTTAATTACAGTAAGTTTTATTGATGGTCCTAATTTTATGTGAATAGGGAACCCATCTGAATTTAAAGAGCTTGAGCATTTAAAGCAGCATGACATATGCTGCTTGAAATACCATATAATGGTATCGAGCGTTGGTGCAGACTAGGGCTGTCAAAATAGCTGTAAAAAGCAAAATATTATAGCATAAGAAAACATGACTTTGGGGGAAAAAAAACATTTTAAATAATGTTTATAAACCAATTATAATTAAGTTGCTTAAACCACTATAAACAAAACAGCATCATGTATACATGCATAGTTAAATATAAAAGGGCAGAAAGCCATACAGAATAATTTTTTTTATTTAAAAACATGAGATGCAGTGGGATTGGGAACAAAAACCCACCATAAAGTCTCTATACGTTTTTAAAAAGTTGAACTTGCATAAATTTTACATGGCTTTCTAAACATGCGGCTCTCTTGTGCGAGACGCGAGTCCAACGGTATCCCTCTAGAAAATGTGTGAAACATGCATTCTCCATGAACGGCTTTGTTTCAGTTTTGATGTAAACAACGTCTTCTCCACATTGGCGTTCTCTTTTTTTCTAGTGGCTTCAACTGAATAAAGGTCAAGTATACTTCAGCCATCCGCGCTGTCATTTTCGTCAAGGACTGTGCGCATACACGAGGTGAATGAGACCGAAGTGGTTCTGCGTGTTGAGTTTGTCCGCCTTTGAAAGTTGTGCGGACACGGCTGTGCGCAAGACGAGACAGAACACGGAATGTGAAGTAGCCTATACCGGGGGCTTATAAGGCAGCCTCCTTACTGCACATCTAAAATGCGAAAGCAACGTTTTTGCATTTGAATGTGGATTTTTATTTTAAAATCCAACTAATTTTTGAAATTGGATTTTTTTTTTTTGACAGCCCTACTGCAGATGCTAATATACGTAGCTTTCTTGGTTGTTGGTGTGAACAGGCATTACAGCTCCCAACTGTTACTGAAGTAGAAATGGGTGTCTCACTGATATTGGCGAGAAGGCACTCTCATCAGTCTCCTCAATTTCATAGAAGGTGATACTTCCCTCTATGTCTTGGGTTTCTTCTCCTGGCTCAGGAACACAGCTCAGAAACTCTTTATTCAGAGAGTGCATTTGCCGCCGCCGACTCCTATACATACACAATTTAACTCACTTTGACAGCAGCTGAATATAAAAGGTTTGCAGAGAAAACAAAAGATTCAACTGAAATATCCTGCGATATTGAAAATGATGCAAAGGATTCACACAGAAAACAATTTTACACAAAGCTGTAATGTTGAAAATGTTGAGGCTAGTCATTTTGTATAAATGCAATGTTTTGCCCAACCTTCCAAATTATAGTTCACCTAGCATCATCCATTTCCGATGTAGATGTTAAACTAAATGTTTTCTTACCGGGACCTGAATGAGTAGTTATCAAAACTCTGGTAGCAGCGCTTGCTGGGACTTGGATAATAGGCTAGGTCTGGTCCAATAAGATGGTGCCGGTTCAGGAATCGGGTCGAACTTCTGACCAAAAGTCGTGTAGTGAAAAAAAAAGAAAAAAAAAACCACCCCAAAAAATTTTTAAATAAAAATTAATAATAATTACAAGACAACACATTACTGAATAAACATCTGTAAAGTATTTTGGGTCTAACCTGGGTGGGGCGTAGCCACGTGGTGGTCTAGGTGGATGGTGGGGTCGGTAGTGTTCATAGGCCAGACCTGCAGGAGGTGGAGCGGGACCGTGTACCCCTGGAGAACGGACAGGATGAATGTTTCCTGGCCCAGGCTGCAGACGGGGAGGTAAGCCAGGTTGAGGACGACTGAAAGACACTGTCATCAACATCTCCTTACCACGAGGTTTCCTGAAGTACCGTCGCCGTCCGCGTAGCTCTGGGTCTTTAAAGAGGAAAACTTTCATGACCCAGAAATATGCAATCTGATCGGTTCATGTGCCCTGCTGATAACTCCAGTACTTACAAGTAACAGATCTCCACACTGAGCAGCAACAACATTAAAACCACCTGCCTAACATTCTGTAGAACCTTATGCTGCTAAACACTCAATGCATTTACTCTACAAGACCTCTGAACATATCATGTAGCACCAAAACATTTGCAGCCGATCCTTCATGCCCTGCAAATTTTGAGGTGGGCCTCCATGGACCAGCTTTGTTGGCCCAGGAACTGAGATCTGGGAAAATTTCGCAGTGTGGCAAGGTGCATCATCCTTCTGAAAGTGGCTAATGCTTCCAAGAAACACAATCGCCATGACGGAGTGTACATGGTCTGCAACAATCTTTAGGAAGGTGGTAAATGTCAAAGTAACATCCAGGTGAATATAAGGACCCAAGGTTTCCCAAACAGAACACGGTAAAGAGAGTAGCACTGCCTCCACCAGCCTACCTTTTTCCATAAGGCAAGATATACACACCCAGCTATCCGTCTGATCTAAATCAAAGCATGATTCATCAGACCAGGAAACCCTCCTCCATTGCGCTGTAGTCCAGTTATGATGCTCATGTGTCCATTTTGGATGCCTTTGTCATCGTGGGCACTCCAATCGGTCAGCAGCTACACAGACCTATATGCAGCAAACTTGCACTGTGTGCTCGGAGACCTTTTTATCATGGCTGGCAATAAATTTCCATTTCCAATTTTGAGCTACAGTAACTACACTGTGTGATCACACCATACAGACAAGCTTCCACTTGTCTCTGCTTTAATGAGCTTTGGGCAGTCATGGCCCTGATGCTGGCTTGTCCTTACTTGCCATTCAATCTCAAAAATATATCTAAATTAAGGCCTATGCTCTCAATGTCAAATGTAGAAATGTTAATCATGCATTTATGACCTCAAGGTTGGATTATTTTAATTCTTTATGGTGTGGTTGTTCTGCACGCTTGGTAAACAAACTACACCTAGTCCAAAATGCAGCAGCAAGAGTTCTTACTAGAACCAGGAAGTATGACCATATTAGCCCGGTCCAGTCAACACTGCACTGGCTCCCCATCAAACATCGTATAGATTTGAAAATATTGCTTACTACTTATAAAGCCCTGAATGGTTTAGCTCCTCAGTATTTGAATGAGCTCTCGTTACATTATAATCCTCCACGTCCGCTGCGTTCTCAAAACTCAGGCAATTTGATAATACCTAGAATATCAAAATCAAGTGCGGGCGGCAGATCCTTTTCCTATTTGGCACCTAAACTCTGGAATAACCTACCTAACATTGTTCGGGAGGCAGACACACTCTTGCGGTTTAAATCTACAGTCGTGGCCAAAAGTTTTGAGAATTACATAAATATTAGTTTTCAAAAAGTTTGCTGCTAAACTGCTTTTAGATCTTGGTTTCAGTTGTTTCTGTGATGTACTGAAATATAATTACAAGCATTTCATACGTTTCAAAGGCTTTTATCGACAATTACATGACATTTATGCAAAGAGTCAGTATTTGCAGTATTGGCCCTTATTTTTCAGGACCTCTGCAATTCGACTGGGCATGCTCTCAATCAACTTCTGGGCCAAATCCTGACTGATAGCAACCCATTCTTTCATAATCACTTCTTGGAGTTTGTCAGAATTAGTGGGTTTTTGTTTGTCCACCCGCCTCTTGAGGATTGACCACAAGTTCTCAATGGGATTAAGATCTGGGGAGTTTCTGGCTGTGTTTTTGGGCAGAATTGGGAGTGAGCCCACTCCCTTGGATGAGAAGCAACCCCACACATGAATGGTGTCAAGATGCTTTACTGTTGGCATGACACAGGACTGATGGTAGCGCTCACCTTTTCTTCTCCGGACAAGCCTTTTTCCAGATGTCCCAAACAATCGGAAAGGGGCTTCATCGGAGAATATGACTTTGCCCCAGTCCTCAGCAGTCCATTCACTATGCTTTTTGCAGAAGATCAATCTGTCCCTGATGTTTTTTTTGGAGAGAAGTGGTTTCTTTGATGCCCTTCTTGACACCAGGCCATCTTCCAAAAGTCTTCGCCTCACTGTGCGTGCAGATGCGCTCACACCTGCCTGCTGCCATTCCTGAGCAAGCTCTGCACTGGTGGCACTCCGATCCCGCAGCTGAATCCTCTTTAGGATGCAATGATAGCTGCACGCGTTTCTTTGCAGGTCACCATGGTTAGCAATGGAAGAACAATGATTTCAAGCATCACCCTCCTTTTAACATGTCAAGTCTGCCATTCTAACCCAATCAGCCTGACAATGATCTCCAGCCTTGTGCTCGTCAACATTCTCACCTGAGTTAACAAGACGATTACTGAAATGATCTCAGCAGGTCCTTTAATGATAGCAATGAAATGCAGTGGAAAGGTTTTTTTGGGATTAAGTTAATTTTCATGGCAAAGAAGGACTATGCAATTCATCTGATCACTCTTCATAACATTCTGGAGTATATGCAAATTGCTATTATAAAAACTTAAGCAGCAACTTTTCCAATTTCCAATATTTCTGTAATTCTCAAAACTTTTGGCGACGACTGTAGATTAAAGACCCATCTCTTTAACCTGGCTTACACATAACACACTAATATGCTTCTAATATCAAAATCCGTTAAAGGATGTTTAGGCTGCATTAATTAGGTAAACCGGAACCAGGAACACCCGATGTACTTGCTACATCATTAGAAGAATGGCATCTACGCTAATATTAGTCTGTTTCTCTCTTATTCCGAGGTCACCGTAGCCACCAGATCCAGTCTGTATCCAGATCAGAGGGTCATTTCATCTAAAGCGATATCATTGACTTGATTGCAAATGAATGCACAGACACGATTTAAACTGAACTGAGTTGATGACATCACTGCATTCAATGATGAACTGCCTTTAACTGTCATTTTGCATTATTGACACACTCTTTTCCTAATGAATGTTGTTCAGTTGCTTTGACGCAATGTATTTTGTATAAATCGCTATATAAATAAATGTGACTTGACTTTCATCATTTTCAGTAAGTACTAACTAACCACTTCATACTGGGGAAATCCTCATAAGACTTGCCATTTTGGAGATGCTCTGACCCAATCTAGCCATCACTATTTGGCCCTTCTCAAGACCACTCAGATGTTTTCTGCTTCCAACACATGAAATTGAAGAGCGGACTGGTTACTTCCCACATAATATATCCCACCCCTTGACAGGTACCACTTTAATGATATAATCAAATATTATTCACTCAATCTGTCAGTAGTTTTAATGCTGTGGCTGATCAGATTGTAGAAGCGCAAAGTATTTGACAGGTCATTATTTGACCATTGTCTAAATTATAAAAAATATAAGCATTATTTTCAAGCATAATTAAATGCAGTTAATTTTAAGATTAACACCAACACTGCATGCATATTCAAATGAATGTTTTAGCATTTTAAAAGTTCAGCAGTTTTATATACATACACATTTATTTACACAAAACAAGTAATCACCCACTAAATTAAAGAAAAATTCAAGCCTAATATCCCAATACAAATGAAGTCAAGGAGGCAAACCTATTTCTCCAGGGTACTGTTCTGGATGGTTGTATGAATTTCCTTTTCTGCTTGGTGTGATGTTCCAGGCTGGCACAGGATTCACTGGCTTCAGATTGGTCAAAGGAACCAGGTGTCTAAAACATCAAAGAGGATGCTTAAAGATTTTCAGGGATGTCTGCTTGTGAGAAAGTACAAAAGGACACTGCTTACTTTTCCCCAAGTTCCTCAATGAACACAGTCACCGCAGTGGTCTGAGTCCCTACTTCTTGAATGAAGGCATTGTAGTACTTCCCTTTTGGATCCAAGCGGACCTGGGAAACAAAACCAAGAGCATGACAGAGGATGCAGGGACATTCAATGCTTCAGAAATAGGATTCATTATGGGGAAAAAAAAAACAGAACAAGAGTCCGTTTTATCAAAAGGGGTGTGACAAAAAAAAGCAGCATGCCAATTTGCTACACGTTAACATTTAAACCTGATGCAAGGTTTTGTCCCACCTGACACTTATCTCCTAAAAAATACTGTCTGCCAGCAAACACCATGTAATCAGTCTTCTGTAGCTCTAGAACACAGGATTATCAAAGCACATCACAAAATTATGCAAATATTATACTTTAATTTAGGGTAAGAAAAATTTAAGCTTTTAAAAAGTAACCAAGGTAAAGTAAACCGACCTTTGCGGCTGTCTTGCCACACGTCAAACTCCACGTTGCGGTACAGCTCTGGCTCTAAGGCCTTAAGTACCTTGTACGGCAGAGCCAGTTTTCCTGACCCTTCTGTGGCCTGGAGCAGAGAGATTGTGTCAAATACTAATGAAAGTTTAACATCTTAAGCTCTTAAATTATGGTTTTAGTCACCTTCTGGTCCTCAGCTCCAGCTTTGGTTTTGTCTTCCGAGCGGCTGAGACCACTCGACTCCCATTCTTCTCTGGAACAAAGCCATGCAAAGTACATAAACTGACATTCTTTGGTAAAAAAAAACTAAAACAAATGGAATTCTAAAGATTGAAAGCATAAAGCGACCAGCAGTGTTGGAAAAGCTACTTGCTCCTGCCTGTAATTTGTCAAGCTACAAACTAGTAATTTCTAAGTTTAACTACCATCAAATATCAGCCTGCAGATTTGCCTTTCTTTCGGAACATGCTACAGATCTGCTTGTACAAGCTCTTGTTCTGTCCAGTCTGGACTACTGCAATGCTCTCTTGGATTTCCAGACAGTTTTATCAAAACTCTACAATTAATCCAGAATGTGGCTGCAAGATTAATAAGCCTACAAGAATGCGTCAAAGAAAAATTAGATCAATACAATAAAAACAGTAATGTGACAATTTTACATTTAGTTTATAATGTAATTTTCTTTTTATTGTAATCGTGTTAAAAAAAGTCCCTACAGCCAGTCTTTTACTTTTGATCAATTTAAAGGAGCATTGCGTAGGTTCTGAAATTTCTAACTGTTACTGACACCAGTGGCCATTAGAGGAACTGCAGCCAGTCTCATGCTTTCGTATCAGTGCGCACGCTCTTTTTTTTTTTTTTTTTTTACTTACGAGGAGTGTCCGTGGGTGTATGAATTGTGTCGGAGGCTGGTCGCTTCTTTCCATCCGCAGAGTCCATTTGAAAACACTATTGCCGCTGCTTAATATAATGGCTGGCGTGCCGTACGGTTGTAAGCCCAAGTAGACGAGAACGCGCATGACGTCACATTTTGTGAATTTTCACGCCAACTCGGGCCCGACAAAAACAATTGAGCCTACAGGCTGATAGAGGCAACCGTGGTGGACAGTCGAGGTGTCATTCTTTTTTTTACATCATGGTTGGCTCATACATGTACAAATAAACTCTATCTTAAAGATTTTTTTTAAGTAAAAACCTCAACATAGCTCCTTTAAAGAATCTTTACTGAATAAAAGGTAATACTTGTGTGTGTGTGTGTATATATATATATATATATATATATATATATATATATACACACACACACTTCCTCACATGAAGTAATCATACGCCTTGTAAAATAGTTGCAGAAGTTGCCTAGACTACTACTGTAGGCGTTTTTTATTTTTGTCATTTTTGGAGCTTGACAGACCCATTTCCTATACACTTTCACTGTATAGTAAAAAACAGCCAAGACTTTCTGCTAAACATCTCCTTTTTGTGTTTCACGTGAGTCTGAACATCATGAGGATGAATAAATGACAGAATTTTGACTTTTGGGTCAACCATTTGCTTACAATCTGTACTCTTAAGGCATGTGAGCTTTCAGCATTTCTTCATGATGAAATGACACGTTAGAGATAGCAAGAACAAAAAAAAAAAACAGAAGACTGTATAAAGACAGGAAACAAGAGAAGACCTCTGAAGGCGGTCTTCTGGGATATCATATCCTGCGTCATCACTGCACATAGACTGGCTGTTTCGGTATCGTCGTCCTCCTCCTTTGAATCCCTCCAGCGCCATCTGCAGCTCTTCTTCCTCAACTCCCAGAACACGAGTGTACAACAACTCATACAAAATCGCTGAAAAAATTAAAGCAGCACATACAACATTCCAGTACTGTTATGTTACAATAAAGATACAAAATGTTTAAGTTTGGGATTGTTCAGAATTCATCATACACATGATTTTGGCTTGATGAGCTGCTAACTCACCCTGACACATTGCAGCATCCACTGGATAGGTCTTGGGGTAAACAATGTCATAGTGGCCGTTGTTTGAGCAACACAGCAAAATCTGTGGAGTGGAACTCAAGATGGTAAATGTGCAGGGAAATGTAATGAATGCTGTACAAATTACACCTTACTTGAGTAACAAAGTAATGCTTTAAGCAAAGAAACATACCAAATCTGTCATCTTATTTCTTCACATTTCGAAAAGAGAATCATCTGGTGCAGTGGTTCCCAATCCTGGTCCTGGAGAACACCCAACACTGCACATTTGAGATGTCTCCCTATTCAAACACACCTGATTCAACTCATCAGCTCATTAGTGAGGACTGCAAGACCTCAAATGTGTGTGTCAGATAAGAGACACCAAAAATGTGCAGTGTTGGGGGTTCTCCAGGACCGGGATTAGGAAACTCTGATCTGGTGGATGGAACCAGAACAGAAGTCTGTGTGAATGCTGCCAACCTAAAACTGATCTCAGCCTCAGACATCCCACCCTCATGAAATACATTTTGTGCACTGAAATCTATAGCTGATGGATTCCACTAGATCTTCTCTCATTTGATGGCCACTATGTAACTTCTGGAGTCAGGGGTCCAGCTTCATGGGAGTTAATGGAAGAACTTCCAGCTCAAATTCATAGTATCAAATCTTTCATAAATGTTCAGATAGTGTTCAGCAAGCAAAAAAATCCTAAAGCAGCTGTATATACTGCTTTGGTTTACGGAGTTATTTCTGTGAAACCGGAACTATGGTTAATTCATGGTCAGAATAGTGAAATTCAAGTTCAGTTGTAATTCAACTTTTGAATGTAAACTAATGGAGATTAACCCATTCCTCACCTTAGGCAAGTTGTCCTCCTCTGCAATCTCAGTTGGCGGCTTACCTGGATACCTGTAAATGACAAAGCACCGCCTGCGCCAAATATTATTCACATGAGAACATGGGCCCAAAATTCCACATTTTAAATCTGAATGTATTCAAATAGGTATAGTTCAGATGTACTGCATTAGATAAAAGAATAGTCTACCATGTTTTATTTTAAAGCCATTTGACTGCTTTTCCATGGAACACAAAAGGTGAGTTTAAGAATGTCCTGGCTCTTCTTTTAAATAAAATGAAAGTGAATGAGAACTGGGACAGTCAAGCACTAAAATGACAAAATACATTTCTCATAAAAGCGGTCCACAACACTTGAGCACTTTATTCCATGCCTTTCAAAGCCTCGTGAGAGCTTTGTGTGGGAAGCAAATCAAAAGTCATTATTCACTAAAAATATTTATTGTAGCACTACTGACTTTTGGAAATAAGACACTTTTTAAAGTACATTTTAGACATTTGGTGGATGAGAAGTTTATCCGTTTTGGTCTGTTTATCACATAAACCTATCATGCGACTTGGGATACAGCACTGGAGTCCCCTTTTTGTCATTTTGATACCTCACAGAATATCGGAGAACAGCTAGGATGTCCTTCAAAAATCAAACTATTGTGTTCCACGGAAAAAAAAAAAGATGTATGGTTTGAAACAACATGAAAATAAGTAAATGATGCGTTTACTGTTCGACTGAACTATTCCTCTAGTGTGGCTACTTTAACAGACTGATAGTTTTCACAAAAGGGCTCCAGAATTAAGTAATAGAGATGCAAAGCATACCTGTACAGTAAAGACAGTGCTTTTATTTCCACTTGACCTGTGGTTTCCTAGTGGGTTCGGGAAATTAAAAGACAGCACATATGAAGTCTTAAAGACTGAGGCTTAAAGAAAAAAAAAACACCAAACTTTTGCAATTGCACAAAGGTTAACCAATATCAATACTGACATTCACATATCTGATAACAATTTCTTAGTTATTCTGATTCTGGAAGCATTAAATAGCTTAAACATTAAGATACAAAATTTTTTTTAAATAAAAACAATATACATGTTAATATTTTAGTGACAGCAGCAAGATGAAAGACCCCGAATACAAACCTGGGGATCTTCCAAACGTTCCAAATACTTCTCAAAAGATCCTTGAACAAACTGAAAGACATGGTAAAACCATAACACAACATGTTATAATGTTTAAACTTGATGACAGTTAATAAAAAGGTTTCTGTTGATGTAGGCTAGTTTGAATTGACTCACAGGCTCAAAGTTGCATCTGTTTGCCTTAATGAAGTTGACACACTCTTTCCTTATCCTTTGATGGTAATTCTGGGAGTAATAAAGCTTATAACAAAATTAAACATCAGATTAGCAACATATATCAAAGCACCTGTACAGGTGCGTCATTGGAGAGGTATAATCATGAAAATGTCGTCTAGCTACTAATTTTACCAGCTATGCTACAGCATACACCATTTTCAAGAACCCATACTTTCACAACTTCTGAATGTCGTAGATAAATGTAGAGCTTGAGATAACTTTGAGGTATATATCTATAAAATGTACCTGCTCAGAAACAGCTCGAAACAGACAGGAAGCGTCTCTGGCCATCATTTTTCGGTAAAGCCCGATGCTGGCCAGATACTCGTCCATGTTTACAAAATACTTCTTCAAGGCTTTCTGCATCTTCAAGAAATAATAAATAAAAAACAATACACATACAGCACTTCACGGCTTTCCGAATAAAAGCGGAAAAAACGGTGAAGGTCGAAAGTTTCCTTTCGGGCGTGTGTGTGTCACAGGTGCTGCAAATGAAGCCTAATTGAAGCGCATCACTGTCTTTTGGCGCGACTTACATTTCGAAAATGTTAGTACATTGACGTGGTTTTCTATGATAACACTATTGCTGATTTTTTTAGCTTATAGTAGTAAAGTATATTTATAACACAGGGGGTGTCTGCTAACCCTTTAAAAAATATAATTCATATTTATTTAATTGCAGATTGGTGCCATCAGCATTAATCTAGGTAAATGCTGCTCGTCAGTTTCAATTCCAAGTATTTCAATTCGATTTAATTAATTTCAGTTCCATGTAAAATATTATTCTGAGACTTAAAATGTTTTATGTGCAATATAGAGAATAAGTTACAGACAATAGGCTACTGTAGGCCTACATGTCTTTTTTTTTTTCAAAGTAAAAAAATCTCAAATAATTCTTTAGACTACAATAAATCCTGTCAGTTGCTAGTCTATATTACTATATTAAAGCGATTTGTAAACAAACACACAAGGGAGTGTTTTAGCTAGCCTATAACAACAGTTTATTATAGAATAAAAATGTATTAGCCTATGATAATAACTTTTTAATATTAATAACATTTCTACTCATGTTTGTTGTGGAAATTTAAACGTTTAAACAGTGGAACTTGTTTTCATGGCTGATTTATCTAATCATTCATTAGCTTAAATATTGAGTTAAGCCAAGTAAAAATATGATAAACTTGTTAATGTATAGGCCTAAAATAAAAGGCTTTTCTTGTGGTAAATGTGACATTGCTTGACAGGCTTTTTACAAGATACATTGACTTCCTTCCGCGGTTGGAACACTGTGAGCGTTTACATGAGGCCTGTGGCCTATATCCTGCACTTTCAGTAAGTTGTACCTTTTCTTTCAGCATCTTCTGATGTTCATGTTCATTTGGTGCAGAAACTGTGAGTGTGGATCGGTCGCCTGTAACGCTACTGAGGCGCTGTTACTAGAGAACCAAAACGCAATTTAGGCTACTTTCATATCAGAAGTAACAAAAACAAAGATCATGATTTTATCTTTATTTCCTAGCCTGATTGATCGAACTTACAGTTTTCCTAAAGCGGATGATCAAAATTCGGAAAAATCCATAGACATAGACTTGAGGGAATGTTTAATGAGCAGAACAAAATACTAATCAAACGCCAACTGTCAAATCTAAACCAGTGCCCTTTTAGACTCATGTTAGCGTCCATTCCATCTAATGTCTACAGCCTACACAGTATATCCGAGTCATGCAAACAACATAAAAAAAAACAAAAATTGTAACTATGTATCAGCACTCTACAACATAACAACCTACAAATAAGGGGCGTTGCTAGGAAGACATAAGGGGCAATAAAATAAATATATATATATATATATATATATATATATATATATATATATATATATATATATATATATATATATATATATATATATATATATTTATTTATTTTATTGCCCCTTATATCTTCCTATGTGTATATATATATACATATATATATATATATATATATATATATATGTATATATATATGTGTGTATATATATATGTATATGTATATATATATGTATATATATGTGTATATATATATATGTATATATATATATGTATATGTATATATATATGTATATATATGTCTATATATATATATATATATGTATATATATATATATGTATATATACATATACATATATATGAAACATCAATACAATAAACATATGATTGTGACAATATATTTACATTTAGTTATTTTCAGACGCTTTGATCCAAAGCAACTTACAAACGAGGACAATGGAAGCAAATAAAATCAACAAAATAGCAAAGATACGCAAGTACTATAACAAGTCTCAGTTAGCATAAACACAGTACACGTAGCAAGGTTTTTTTTTATTATATAATAAATAAAAAGAAAACTGATAGAAAATGAATAGAGCAAGCTAGTGTAAGATGCCCTTTTTTGCTTTTGTTAATTGTATAATAAATTCAAAACTGTACCTAATAAAATGTTTTTAAAGATAAAATTGTCAGATTTTTAGAGGTGATTATTTTTTATAATTATTTGATATGATTTATAATTGTTATACCCTTAATCCATTACACAAGTTAGCTTAGTTTAATAGTGGCTATTAACCTGTTATTAAAATTAAATTAATATAAACATAGATAATATGCAATATAAATAAGTTTTAAAATCAATAGCTTTATGAGTTTAGATTTTTACGTTTCTTATATCTATACATAATATATCTCTATAAGCTAACTTATATGGCGAGATTACAAGTTTTCTTTGAGTTTCACTCTTTCATGGAAATATAATTTTATCTCATGTAAATGTGTTCAAATTTTTCATCTTGTGCAATCTTTACATTTTTGGTAGTGAGATTGAAACTGATTCAGTGGAATTGAATCACAGTTTCAAGGCATGTGATTGGCTGTTCATTACCGATGTCACACTTTCATGTGCATGTGCTCCATTAACTCAGGATCAAGCCTGAGTTGACAGAGAAACAAAAAATTTATCCTGTAACCCTGAGTCTGTTCCACCACCATCATGGTAGTAAAAGTGGGCAATGTAAATGTTTATGTTTCTAATATTGGTTAGTTAATGTTAAATTAGTTAACATTATTTTGTTTTTTATTTATGTGTTGTTATTTATAAAATTTGTAAATTCAAAAAAATGAAAATGTAGTTGTACCTATCTATATGTATTATTAGGCATAACACAAGACAAAATAACATCGACTAACCAACTAGTTTCAATGATTCTGTTTAAGTTACGTTTTTTTGTAAAGATTACATAGGCCTATGTTGCCTACACAGATATCGGTACCAACAAAATAATGTATTGAATTGCACTCGGTAATGTACTTTTAAATTCCACTTTGACTGCATGTAGTGACTATTTAAATTGCTGCTCTTCGGAGAATCCACACGATGGCGCCAAAGCTCGCGAGGAGAGACGAGATCTCAGTCACGTTAAAAAAAATGATATGAGTAGTTCATGTCGCATCTATCTGTATTCCAGCACCTTTATACATGATAAACGTTAATAGATGAGGTATGGCATGGTTTAAATTATTGGCAAAAATCACTTGAGTTTGTTACTACATTTGCGGTTAATGTAGCCTACTACATTTCCTGCAGTCTTAGTGAATGTCTACAAAACGATGTAGAAAATAATAAATTATAACATTGTATATATCACAGTCTTAAGAATCTCGGAATTGGGCATGTGACCTAAATGTACAGGTTAAATGGCTCTTTTTCTTTTAAATGGTTCATTTAGAGAATAAAACAAAACACACACACACACACACACACACACACACACACACACACACACACACATATATATATATATATATATATATATATATAGCATTGCTGTTATTTACAACTTCAAAATAATAATATATCTTTTTTCTGTTTTTTAAGTTGTAAATAAAAATAAAAACTTTTGGAGTATGTTTTACATCAAAATACTACTTCAGTTTTTTTTCTTCAGAGTTAATGTGTGATTACCGTTTCTTCATAATTGTTTGTAACGTTAACGAGCAGATTCTCAGTGCAAATTGTTACACCAATTTAGCTTTTTTTTCAGTGAACTTCATTTGAAAATTATTATTACTATTTTTTTTTTGGCATTAATACGAATGAATGCTAATGTTCTTTAGCAGTATAATTGATTTAGTTTTTCTGCTCTGGATTCTCTCTTTCCGCTCAGGACATGGAGTGAGATGCTGCATATTTGCCTAAAAGGCCTTTGACACCAGAATCATTGTAGTATCTGGTGTCGTCCCGTCCCCCTTCAACTAATGGATGGTCAAACACTCCGGAACTCAATCCTCATAATGAAAATACTGCATTAATTTTATTTTGTGATGTGTCATTGTAATTCAAAAGATGTTTTTAATCTTCAGATTGCTCCGGCACAAGCCATTTCAAAAATATTTGGCAGCAGCCCATCTCGCCCCACACGGGTGTATTCTCCTTTTATTGAATGCCGTTTGTCAGAGGTGGACATTAAAAGCTCCCCTTTATTTGAATAAACTATTCAAGTTTTTTAAAAAAGCACTGTTAAAATATGTAAATTGATCCAGGGAAGAACGCTCGACTCACACATAGTCTTTTATATCTCGATGTTGTCTATTACAAAGTGCATCTCCTTTCCACTTTTTCATGTCATCTTGTCTTTATTGGCAGCTTGTGTGCTGCTCTCTGTTGATGAGATGGTGCTGGCCGGTCCTGCGCTCTCCAGCTGAGATCCAGAAGAGGATATAATGTGACGGACCACGAAAGGTAAGATGGTTCTTCAAGTGATCAGCATACAACGCCATTTTCAGAATTACTGCTATGCTTTAAGCTTTGACATCAAATAAATGCATATGGCCTGTTACCACCATAAACTGTTAAGATGATGTGTGGCCCAATATTGTCTGCTGATCAGTAAGGGTTCTTCAATAACAAACATTAATGCCATCAGAAAAAAAAAAAATTATATATATATATATATATATATATGTAGAGAGAGAGAGAAAGAGAGAGAGAGGCTATAGTTATTGTTACATTCATACATATTACATTGTTGTAAAAAGAGAAATCTGATCATTTAACCTTTGACGACAAGGCAAGGTTAACCAAGGTTGTAAAATGTCATGTGGTATGACTCTCTATGAATGTAATATTTTTATTTTGAAAAGTGTGCACACCCACATGTATACAAGGTATAAGAAATTCATAATTTTTGACTTGGTTGCATTGCATGATATATTTTTTAAAATTATTAAATAAAAATTTTCTTGAAAATTGCATAGGTTTTTCCAAACCTTAAGAAAAGCACCATGTAGGCACTCTTATACACTGTTGAGCCTCCCCTAATCTTGGCTACATTCTTGATCTGGAAATGATCACGTATGCACAATAAGTGCAGATGAACTTAACTCTAAGTCTTGTGTATTAAATCACAAACTTTCATTGCATTCAGAAGCAGTGGATTGGAGAATGAGATCAAAATTAGGCCACAGACATCCATTACATCCTAGTTTTATGGTTTTAAACCCCTGGTGTTGAAATTTTCTGCTGTTATTTATTCTGTAAAACATTGCACATTTTCTGTAAGGGAGTTTTAAATGCATTTATCAATTGGTATTTAGTAAAACATGCAAATTTCTGAAAAGCAGAAGCTAGTTTCCCTGCGGCATCATTGAGCGTTTGACATTGCCGCCTGTCTTTGTTTAGTGTTCCTCTTTATCTAAGTTGCCTCACTTATAACACTCTAATACTGCAATAAAATCCCTACCGAGTGCATGCTTGGTCACCTTGACATGCTGTTAAATTGCATTTGTGCTCCAGAAACTCCGGATGTATCTTTCCCCCCATTAGGTGCTCATGGGATTGCTTTTAATGACACTTTGCTGATTTGCTTTCACTGTAATAACAGACAGCTTTTGTGACATCCACTGGCTTCTGCAAACACCATGCTAATCTGACCACAGAACGTGTAGCACAGCACCAGCGTAATTTGATTCGCAGCACATTGTGCTTACACGCTCCAAATCTGCCTTACGCCTGTGATATCGAAACTCCTCGCCGTTTGCTGGAGCCGCACCAAAAGAACGCGGGGAAGAAGAAAAAAGCTCCTGAAGCAGACGATGGACAGTGGGGGCCAAATGAAAGCTCTCAGATTCACTGTACATAGCCATCGGTCAAACAGTCCATTTCTTCCCCGATGTCGCTGTGGTCTGGCATAAGAGGAAGATGGAATAATCTGTGGAAATATATGTGTGTGTATCCTATGCAATTTTTAAATTCCCCTGAAGCTCTCCAGGTGTCCCACATGGAAATAAAAATGCATGGAAATGTATAAATTAACAATTTATTAGTTGTGTTTGTACTTTTGTAATTGTGGGACACATATCGTGTTAGAAGTTATTTTTTAATTTTTATTTTTTATTTATATATATATATTTTAAAGGGGCAATATTTGCCTCCAAAACAGATTTTAATGGCTGTTTTGATGTCTATGAATGTATGTTTTCGTTTTTCAACACTTCAATTGAAATAAAAAATATTATTAACAGGTTTGTCCTAGCAAATAAAAAAATAGCTGTACTGTATATAATGCACAATTTATTTATATTTATCATGCTTTCTCCCTTAGGTGAATTATTTCTACTTTTATTATTGTCATATTAGTGTCTCTTTAATTATCTATCTATCTATATCTATCTATATCTATCTATCTATCTATCTATCTATCTATCTATCTATCTATCTATCTATCTATCTATCCATCTATCTATCTATCTATGTATATGTACACACACGGTATATATATATATATATATATATATATATATATATATATATATATATATATATATATACCGTGTGTGTACATATACATAGATAGATAGATGGATAGTAATGGATAGTAATTACTGTAAAATTAATTAATTTTACTATATATATATATATATATATATATATATATATATTACAGTAAGTACAGAGAAGAATGACTAATTCGAATGATTTGAGGTATGTGTGTGTGTGTGTGTGTGTATATATATATATATATATATATATATATATATATATATATATATATATATATATATATATATATATATATGTATATATATATATATATATGTATGTATGTGTGTGTGTGTGTGTGTGTGTATGTATGTATATAACACATGAATTTCACAGTAGGAGAGATGAGCCGAATATGTTTTAAAATGTTAACCGTTTTCAGTCATTTGCAGCACACTCCTAATATTATGTTAATGCAGATAGGGGAGTATGTTTTTACTTGGCCTACATTTTCACACAGTACAAAAATGTTCTCTCTTTCTTTCACTTGCATTCACTTTATCCATTACTGTTTTTTCCCTCGAAATATCGCTTTGGTGTTTCTCCATTTATGGATGCAGGTCACTTTGCCATTTCTTTTCTGTCGCTGTGAAAATAAGTTATTTAAAGCAAATTCATCATTGGCGTTTGGATTTAGTCGGCCCCTCCTCTGAGTGCTGCTCTGACACATGTTTATACAGCTTTTATCCTGTCCCCAACTCTTTGCTGAACAGACACTTTTGTCGTGCTGGATGGTGAATTTTTTAACAGATCTCATGGCCACTTTCGCCTTTACGATTGCCAGGTTCACCAATTTACTGTAATGGACTGAAGTAGAGAGACTGTGGGTATTACAAATGATTTTGAGAGTGAAAGGAGAAAGTGAATGGAAAAATAAACAAGCAGATATAAAACTCTTTATTTGGAAGAGCCAGAGATTAATATTTCATAAGGGGCCGAGTATGTATCAAGCCCCTTTTTCACACGCTGTAAATAAAAAAGTTCTGTGCTGTAGTTAAGTGTGTCATAGGCTTTTACCGCATGCACCATTTTCAGATTATAGTACTGACTCATATTTAGTGATGGGAATCTTAAAGAATTTACCCATTCTGGTTACCAATGGTTCCATTATGGTTTGTTTTAGTACTTTTAAAGAATTAGGTATTTGGAAAAAAAATGTCAATGTGCCAAATGAGAGAATTTCAATATTGAAATTAGTTTTGTGACACATTTGTTTTTGTAAATGTACCTTTAATTTTTAAAGAATGTAAAGAAATAGAGTTGTAAAAGAACTAGAGTTTATTGTAAAGTGATGCATTTAAACAATAGTTGAATAAAATATGCATATTTATGCACAATATACATATATTCACACTTAATTTTATTTGGTATGCCTAATATGTAATTACAGTTTATTAAACTACAAATATTGTGCATGATATTTTCAGTCTAAAATGCACACATTTTAAAAGATTTGATAAAATTGTAATAATTTGAGTTTAGTTTAAATTTATTATATTGATATCGCTGTCAGATATTTAATGTTTATTAACTGGCATCTTACCTCGCACTCTTTAAACATTAAACTGATGCATTGTGGCATCTTACATAATTTGATTGGCCATTCTGATCACTTTGACATTAGACCACTGAGACTGACCACCTTAAAGTGCTATTTTTGAATCAGACTACACTGATCATGCTCAGTTTTGCTCTTTAGAATCACTAGCAGTGTTATGATGAGAGTGAATAGTGCAGGAAACGCTCTCAAAGTATTTTAGTATGGTATTCCGGTTGCCTCAGGAGAAAAATGCATGTTTGAGAACCGTTATCAGAAACAAACATCATTTGGTTTCAGTATTAATATTTTTTTTAGACTGAACACTTTCCATCGCCTTTTCCTTTTTAGGGTATATCAAACGACAGACAGAGTCAAACCTGTGTTATCTGCATGAGCACAAAGGTCTTGAGCAATTATATGTTTAAGCTTAGACTAAATATATTTCCATTTCATTTCTGGCATTTTACATTTTTCTTAAAATGTGAGTTTCTCTTTTTTTTTGCAAACCTCCTAGATGGTGACCCCAAATGCAAAGCCAGTTTGCATACATAAACAGTTTTTATGCGCTTTATCATGAGAACTTATTGTGACTAATATCTGTGACATCATCACAGTGGCTGTGTATCACTATAAATGAGTGCTTCTGAATGCAAAGGTTGCGCAGACGGCACTCATGCTCGCTGGATAATTAGTGGCAATGACAAAGGAGCAGGGCGCTGAGCCGTGGTCTAATGCGTCGCTGGTGCCGGGACAGGCATGTGCCCCCAAAGCTCCAGTGCTGCCCCATTATTAATGAATGACCTTTGCTGATGTTAAAGGGTTTGGGAGCAAAATTAACGTCTGCGCTCATTTGTTGCTGTCACATTCCTTCCTTAACTTTCTTCATGGTGTGCGAGAGATTGCTTTTTTTAGATAATACTATTAACTCATTCACTTAAAAGCGTTAGATTGATGTATTCTTTCCGCATTCTGCTGTGACTTGCACTGTGGCACTGGGGTCATTAAGCCTTCTATTCTTCTTTCCATAGTGACAGTTTGTGATTGTTTTGGTCATTATTGTTGCTTTTGTTTACAGCGAGTGAGTATTCAGGAAATGTAAACAGTGGCACACATCCTCCTCTACCCAGAAGCCCCTCTACGGCCAGCCAGACAGAGCTCACTTCTACCTTACTTCAAAGAAAAAGGAAAAAAGTTCAACTCTGAACAGTTTCCTACTGAGTCTTGTTAAAACCGTGTGTAAAAAAAAAAAGAGGCACTTCAAAGGACCGGTGCTGCTGACTGTCTCGAAAGCACAGAAAGGGTTTTTATTGGCTTGTTCTAGGTTATTAATTTCCACTGCACCTCACTAAATCTTAATTAGTCAGACGATAAAGAAAAAGTCAACTAACAAAAACAACATAAGATCTTACGGCTAATCTCCATGTAAAGTTCATCAAAATGTCCATCTGTAAAGCGTCCAGTTGTGTTGTTGCCAATTGTTCATTCTCTGTTTGCTCTGAGAGAATGGGAGATAAGAAATAAACACTGAAGTCATAAACATGCATATGTTCACCAACAGCTCTTGTTGAACATGTATTATCACCTCCAAATATAATAATGCATCAAGTGAATTTTATTGTTAAAACCAAGCATCAAGTTTAGGTCGTTTTGAGGACATTTACATGCGTTCATATTATACAAACATTACTGATCAGTTTTGGTACAGCAGGGGGAAAAAAAACTAAATTATTGAACTAGCCTAATTTCTCTTTTTTAAAAAATAATAATAATAATAATAAATTCAGTTACAATTAACATTTTCTTAGGAATAAAAAAAATCGACCTCAACTTGTGCTGTAAACTATAGGGAGCTGGTTTACATTACTATAAGGTTAAATTAAATTACTTTTAATTTAATGACTATTTATTATTAAATATATGAATCAACACTCGACTTAAAAAAATGTATCCAAACATGTAAATTGCACATAATGCAGTTTTTAAATTAACTTTATATTTAAGTATAAAATTTATATTTGTTGAAATAGATTAGCTATTTTTTCGCAGTTGCTGTCATAACGTGATTAATTGATTACGTCATCACTAACAGGTTAAAGGTGCAATACGTGATTATCTTCAGAAACATTTTTTGTTATGCTGGTTGAAAGTCTCTTCACATTCCTGTAGCAATAATTAAATTAATTGTTCTAAATGTATTTATATTTATTAATATATATTCTGTGGAAGGCGTAGGACCAGGAAATGTTTGTCCAATCAAAATGCTTGTTCTGAAATTAAAAATTCCAAGCATTTTGATTTACTTTCCTACCTGCCTGTCAACATATGTATTTGCATACATCTGTGCACCCTGTTCACGCAGACAGAATATGTCATCAGCGCGTTAACATATGCTAGTATGCAGACAGTGAAAGAATGGCAGGCAAACATCAACAACCTGATCTTCCTTCCTGGTATTGTAGTAATTGTAGTAATTTTACTAACTGTGCTAAAATGTTTTCTCACCGGTGAATGACACATTATGTACTGTAGTAATGTTTGTCTGGCCTGTATGCGTATATGTGTTCAGGAGGCGTGGCTTTGAACAGTGGTTTGCAGGAAGGAGTCTTCTCTGACTTAATTTCTCTAGCAAATGTACGAGCTGTAGACACGCTGAGGACTTGCCTGAGGTAAATGAAATAGTATGTGACATTTTGTTTTGACTTTTTTCTGCAGTTAAAAAACAGATTGAGCGATTTATGAAGCACGAGATGTTCATTCATGTTTATTTTGTGTCATAACTAGTAGTAAAGAGAAAGAGATGATCACACACACTTGCGCTTTGCGCTGCCGCTTGAACTGAGGCGTTTATACAGCGATCTGTCAGGCAACATCAAAGAGAATCAAAACGCCATTTATTGTTTGAATTTCATGAAAAAAATGACATATTTTGTAAGATGAGACTTTGTTTCATACAAAATACACAATTTTTAAAGCTACAAAAGTTTTGATAAATCATCCTGAACTACAGATTATTGTCCAATCAGATGCCCTTTAGAATGAAAATGCTCCGCCCCCTAATTTCACCTGCCAGCAATTACCAATAACAAATAGCCCTTTGATGTCTTGTTTAAATAGGAAAAAGTACAATTGTTTGTGGAGTCTTTTAAACAAATCTGGAAAAAATAAAAGAACAAACCTGAATATGGAACAAAACTAATCTGGCTACATATAGCTTGTCTTTTGAGTTTGATTTCTGCTCCAGCGTGGATGTAGCCATGGTGTCAATTTTTTCTTCTTCTTTTTTTCAGGTAAATAAATCTTGTACTGATTAATGTAGGCTTTTTTATTTTGCTATATTTTTAGTTGCTTATTGTGGCATATTAACTGAACTGGAGGTGGCATGTATTTTTCTCTCTTGCTGTACTTGGTGCTCTCTTTCACTAAATGTTTATATTTATATGTATTATATTTATATATCTATGCCTGGAATGGCTGTTTATGAGATCATTTCTTTTGCCTTGGGCGAGGAAGTGTTTTTTGTAGCAAATAAAAGCACTTCCTTCTCCCTTACAGGCCCGGATTTTATGTTTATCCATGTCGTGAGAAAGCTACCGCGTCGTAATGCCTTTTCCATAATTAGACTGATGGCAGGAAACTCAAACTAAATAAATTGATGTATAAATGGTGGAATGCGGTAAGGAAAAAACACAAGACATACAGCTAAAAAAAGGAGGTAATTTGCTATGGAAAGCTGTCGTACATTTCCGAAGACTGACTTTTGGCTTAAAAGGACAACGTCCGTGTTGTGTTTGTTTGTTATCTTCATCTGTGTTGCTCTGTTACAGTCCTCCAGAGTTTCTGAGCTGAGCTGAAGTTGTAATTGTTTCCGTACTGCAACACTGTGCTCTTTGACTGGATTGTTTCCTGTGTGTAATCAGGCAGATCTATTGAACACTGATCACTTAGGTTTTGTCAAGAAGTACACTTGAGTGTTCTTCCTTGTCTGATTGGTGTAAAGCACAAATTCGCATTGATCAGTGCTGCGCATTTATTTCTTATCTTGTCATCACAGTGACTGATTGACACATTCTCATTTGCTGAAGCAACCGTGTCATTTTAGATTGTGTCTTTTATTGTGCTTCGTGTTGTTTCAGTACTTTAATATTTTTACTGCCACAAGTGTTCATTTCCGTTTGGAACTGCATTGGAACAATTTAGGCCAAGTGATCATTTCAAACCAGGCCTAAAGCATAACCCCAGTATAACCCCATATAACCCCAGTGCTGCATAACCATATTGATAATCCTAAATTTAAAGGAGAATTGGAGATTAGTGTTTAGATATCAGATATGTAACCATATTAGAACCCAATTTGAAAATCCATTATTGTATGCTTTTTTGTTGTTTACATGCATGCAGCAAGACGAGTAATTATCTATCCCAGGTATCAGTGGAAGAAAAAATAAATACATTTTTGTGACACCATAAATGCAGGCTTTGATTAAATATTAGTCCATCACATGTTGCCTCAAATTATTTGAGCCAAGTTTCATGGTAAATGAAAACTGTATAATGCATGTTAATCAAATTGTGTAATAAATATTTGTATTATTATTATTATTATTACTATTAGTCATTTGTATACTTTAGCATTTTGCATTTGTAAGTATGTGTGTGTGTGTGAGAGAGAGAGAGAGAGAGAGAGAGAGAGAGAGAGAGAGAGTGTGTGTGTGTGTGTGTGTGTGTGTGTTCTATATACTATTTATTTTATTTATTAAATTATTATTATAATATATTTATTATTTATACCATTCAAATCTTGGGGTCAGTATGATCAGTTTAGTAGTATAGCTCCAAAACAGTTCTATTAAATAAATTCAGTTCTTTTGAACTTTATTCCTGAAAAAATCCTGAAACAATTTACCATTTTCACATGCAGACTTATTACATGTCCTGCTAAGTTTTAAATATTTTCAATAAAAATGATGTAAATCTCTTTTTTTATATAAAAAAACATGTGTGTACATTTAAAACACTATAATTTGTATTATATTATACAAATATATTTTACTTTGCAAAAAAACTCACTGCTGTGAGGGTGTTTCTCAAACCGCGGCTTTGGCAGTGAATTTGACATCGTTCTCTGATTGCTGTTATCAAACTCTCTCTTTTTTAATCACTTAATTTATTTATTTATTTATTTTGTTGTTGTTGTTGTGAAAACAATATTTTCAAGGTTTTTCTTTTGCTATTTGAGCTAATGAGAATGCAAAAAAGAAAAAGATGGATAGATTTGATTGCCTCAGTTCACAACTATAGATGTTTAAGCAACTATGATGACCTCTGTGTCTGAGAAACCTGGGAATCTGGAAAGAGTCCATGTATTACAGTTTCCACAAATAGCACAACTGCTAGATCATTTTTTTCTTTCTCTTTCTGCCACTTTTGCTCCCATAATAGGTGCATGAGCTGAATCAACTTCTGTGACAAATGGGACGAAGGTACAGACATTTCAATTCATAAAACCACTAGAAAAACATGATTTGGCACTTTAAATGCATGTAATGAATACCATAGAATGTAGTGTCCTCTGTTCTAGTATCATAGTATCCAGCGTATCTGTGGCCGTCAGTAGGTGTGTGGTTTGGGTGTGGGGGTGTCTCTGTGTCCTCTTCCTCTGCAGGGACAGACGGCAGCGACGCACACGTTAACACTGCACTCAAACGCTTTCTGACAGCTTTGGCATATGCCACCCGCTAATTACAGTGCCAGTCCTCCCCCACTGCTGTTTACCCACCCTTCACTGCTTTATCTGGATTAGCCTGGCGAACCACTACACACACACACACACACACACACAAATCGATTCCTCTGAAATTCCTTAATCTTACTCTTTAAGGATTGCCTTCTACAAACAAGCACATATTCACATTTCATATGTATGTAAAGCAACCATTCATATTTGCATACTACTCTTCAGATGATGCTTGGGTCCCAAAAAGTTATCTTCCTCTTCTGCAATAAAACCATAATTATAGATAACCTAGCTTATGGGCAAGTAAAATGAGTTCTTGATTCAATACTTCAATGTTAAGTTGTATCACACTTTGTGGCATGTGTCATTGTCATATAAAATGAAAACTTATAAAAACACACTTATAAAGGAAGTCTTAGGAGTAGCCACATGTATACAAGCAGAAATGTGAAGCAGTTTTTTTGTATTATAATATATTATCAATAAGAAAGATTAATATTAGAGATATTAAGAAATATAACGTTTATTAAAAACATTTTTTAACCCATTGGAAAGAATAGAATTATTGTCATAGTTTGCAAGCCTTTATTATCAATATTTCAGTCAGACCTACAGGCATGATGTGTATTGTATTAATAGATGCACTGTAAGGATAATACTTTTCATTATTCTTGTTTTTACAGATGAATCAAAATCATTTGTGATGGTTGACACAACTTGCATTGAACCTGCCACATTCCCTTAATATCCAACATAGAGGAGATTTACTTGTGTCAGCATGACTTTAGATGACACATACAGCTTTCATCTACATGTAAAGAGAGGTGAGGAGCCAGAAAGGTCTATTTAAGACTCATCCACACAACCGAAAAGATGGCCGCTGTCAGTTTCAGCTTTGATGGCATATGAAGCACGGGGCAAATGTGCCCATAAACACTCTGTCTGCATGTGTATGTGTGTTTATGTTTTTGAGAGGTGTATCAATAATAGATGAGGCCTGTATGGACCTGTCTGCCAGACACGTAGCATTAGCAGATGGTCCTGAGAACTAAGCCTCGGTCGCCACGGCGACGCCAGCAGATGCCACTCACTCGCACCCACACACAGGCTGCAGTCTGTGTACCACGGTAAAACTGATTTACCATGATCACTTTTCTCAATATAAGCAGGAATCTTCTAGTAATCACTTCCTTGAAGAGTTTTGCACTTTCCAACATGGTGAAGGTGACAATTTAAAAATAACGACAACATTTTCTATGAAAACCATCATAACCATTATAAATTCTGGAAAAGAATGTGAATACGTTCACATTCAATGATGCAACTCAAGTCATTCTGGATATTTAGTTAAACACTACATGCATTAGTTTTCTTTTAAACTGCATATAATAAGTGCTGTTGTGAGGTGTTAAATTTGATCATTTGTGTAATTTAAAAGATATTGCCCCATTGATACTGTAGTTAGTAAATTGTAGTGGAGCTTACTCATTTTTTGTAGCTTGACTGATGTTGAACTACTTGGAGAGTAGCTTTCCTTAGCACTGGACACCAACAAATGTTGCCCGTTTGTGTAAGTGTATTTTTCCCCTCCCTCTCTCTTCATTTAACCGCTAGATGTGTTTGTAGAAGTGTGAACTCACTCTCTCGGTGTATCTGTTTTTTTGTAACAAAGAACAACATGTTTTCCAGCTGTTCTGCTCCACTTACAAGGAAAACTAAAACAATCCATCAGTTGTCAGGATCACTGGACCGACTGTGGGAGAACTAAATGGATCCTGGGTCTGGGAGTCTTCCCTCATGTTTCAGTGTGTCTTCCTGAGTCTGCACTTGTGATCTCATATACTTGGAGATGGAACTCACGGAAGTTATCCAACTTGCATCCTGCTTCATAATAGGAAAGATTAATCATATCTCAGTTGTTACAAACATTGAATGGAGAGCAGATTGAAGCTTTTCCACCTTCAGAAACAGACCCTCATACAGTAGTCACATGCCTCTTCTGGAATTGTAGACTGTAATTGTAGACTTTAAATCTGCTTTCAGATTTCCCAAGATGCCAACGTCTCTTAAAAGTCAGAGATTTGAAGATAATGTAAAACATTTCTCATCAGATTCTTCTGGACGAATGATCTGAAGATGTCATTCCAGATTATAGCTGTACACTTTAATAAAGTAATACATAAAAAATGTAATGTTTAATTCTATACCATTTTTTGTAGCTGTTTGAAATTCAGTAGCAATTTCTGAGAGACAATCCTACACCATTTCAGTGTGTATTTTTGTTGTATGTATTAACTGAAAACCTGTCTTCTGAGGGTATTATCATACAGTATAGATTTCAAAAAATATTTTCTTTTTTTTAATCTAATATCATAACCATCAGTTTACAATAGAAAATACAAATGCTATCATAATTTAATTACAACATCTTTTCCTTGGAATTTATAAAATAAGTTATTTACGTAAAAACCTCTTCTACTAGAAGACCTTATAAAAAAAAACGTAAACTCATGTACAAAACAAACAACCGCTCGCAGCTCTAAATAATGAAACACACATCCAGCGAGAAACGGCAGCAGTGGACAGAACTTGGAGAGCTGCTGACCAGCATTATCGCCCGCAGACATCTGAGTCTGCCCCGCTTTAAAACATTCCTATTTACGGCGCGGCGGCACAGAAATAAATAAATGTGTTAATATGTTGGGAAGGCTGGTTGGAAGGACCGCTGGTGCTGTTTGGTTTTTCTGTGATGATGCCATTTATCACGCGCTGACAGCCCGTTTGTGAAGTGCTGCGCTACGCGGTCCACTTCAACTCACCGTCCCGCCATCTCAGCTCTTTGGGAGAATGCATAAACGAGACGTCACGATGCAGAACGACTAGCATACCTTGCCCGTGGGACTTCCAGGGTGAAAAACACTGGAGATTCTCCACAGTCAGATGTACACACAAGTCTGACACAGATTTTGTGTTTATTTAATGATTTTCCTGAAGAACATGCTGTCTGGCTGCTTTCTGCGTCTAGGTGAAATGTGTAAAGGACCTAGTACATGCCCTAGGGGTACACCATATCATCAGGTGTGAGAAAGGCAAAATAGAGGTTCAAATGCATCATGAGGATGTTCTAGGAGTTTTTCCATGTAGAGGTGAACTATGGAAAGAGGGCACAGTCTTGTGACCTTCATTTTTTTTATGTGGATGTGTGTGTGCAGGTTCAAGCAAATAGTACAGGTGGTGATTTATGATTTTCAGTGCAGCGAGATGCGACTTGACATTTTCCTGCTGTGGCGTAGCCCAGTTCTGGCTCCATGCTTCATTACGTGAGCCTCCCCACGCGATTCCCGACCCAGTAAAATAAGCCTGCTCACCTCAGCAATGAGTGAATGAGCATGTGTGGATCTGTCTCGGGGGTGGGCGGCTTCACTATGCTATTCTCACCTTCCCCAAAATCTCCATATGGCCATGATGCCACTGCTCCAGTCAACCCTTAAATACACACACACACAGCTGACAACAACTTTCAAAGTCTTACCTGGTAAGATAAAGGAAACTGATAAATAAGTAAACAATCACATCTGTGAGCACAAATGGTTGACATTTGGCGTGATGCAGATCATTTCTTATTTATGGGTGTTTTCATGTCCCTTGACCCACTTACAGAGGTCATATGACTAATGCCTAAAATTAGGTGATGCATATCTGTGCTCTATACACTTGTGTTTGTATCACTACTACTACAACAGCTAACAATAAAATCACATCCTTCGATTAAATTCCATGGAATTTACGATTTATAATTTTCTTTCCAAAATGTTCAATCAAAATCATATAAGTTTATATTTTGGTGAAATGACAGACTTCTGTTATATCATGGAAAATGTACAGTCCCTTCCAGAATTGAAACAAAAAATAAAATAAAATTTTCTGTAGACACTGCTTGAATCGACTCACATGGTGATACTCCAAAATGTTGGCTCTTCACTTGATGTCTAAAGTAAAATCAGACAGACCCAACCACCCCAAATATAATAAATGGCAATAAATAACCAATTAAATTTGAATGTTATAAATGAATAGCACAGTTTTAAATAGTGGGGAGAAAGCTGCTTAAAAAGTGATCAGTTAAAACAATGCATTCTCATTCCTTTAAGCCTGCCACAAACCACCACTGCTTTTAAAATTATTTTCATAGTTTTAATTATAAATTTATGACTAATTTTAGCAACATGGTGTGCAGATTTGTCATAAGGGTAATGTACAGAGTTTTTTTATAAGGGACAGAACGTATAGCATAAAATCATGTGAAGGTTCCCATCAGTGCATTTAAAATAAATAAATTATTAAAACTCATCGTACTGACTTTCTTTCTGAATTAGTTCATTAGCACCCTACTAGCAAATCATGGTTTGTAGCTGTGATGTAGTCAGAGTCCATATTTAAAAAGTGTCCCAGCTAAACTTTATTTAGTAGGAATAGTGTAAGCACCGGAAAGAAAATTGCACTTGTCAAGTGATTTCATGGTCTTTTTAAACTGCCACGGACCTTATGATCTCAGAAAAGTACAGTAGAGATATAAGTAGGCGGTCTTTAGCATACATTATTACCTTTGCAATACAATCTCTGCAGAAATTCATTATTCTTAATTAGCATTTCTGTAAACAGCATCAACCCCCATCATTTGCCATACAGGAAAATCTCTGCGGTGCATTTCCACTAACAGTCGCGAACGCAGCAATTTGTTGCAGTTGTTTCTAGTTATTACTTCAGTTGTTCAGCGAGAGAGGAGGGGAAACTAGAGTAGAACATTCCTAGACACTGCTTTGTCTTCACGAACACACATCTAGACACCTATTATTCACTATTATCTTTTAACTATGAAATTTACTGCTGTTTGAATTGTCTTTAATGCAGCCTGGAGGTAATATCCCATGATTCCCCACTAGACAGCCACTTTAGTGAGCTCTTTAACTCCCTTTCAACTGCCTTTACTCATCTGTTCATTCATTTAAAATAACATACTCCAACTTTAACAGCCAACAACAACCTGTGTTTGGTTTTTATTTAGCCTTGTAGTGCTGGAAAGGTGTGTGTGTGTGTGTGTGTGTGTGTGTGTGTATGTGTGTGTGTGTGTGTGTGTGTGTGTGTGTGTGTGTGTGTGTGTGTGTGTGTGTGTGTGTGTGTGTGCATGGGTTTTGTTTGTAACATTGTGTATGTACACTCAAGGTGTGGGATGCCAAGTGTTGGCTTTCTTGTTAAAAGAAATCATTATTTTGGAAGAAAAAGAAAAGCAACGAACAGGAAGACCATTAAAGCATAAAGTGTCACAGATTTTGCTTGGCTGTTTTCAAATACAGAGATAAAGACTGTTAAAAGTATTCTTATTTATCATATATAATATTTTATAATAATATTCATAATATAAAATGTTGTTTAATATGTTGATATTTTTAGTTTTACTGTAATAATTATGTAATAAAGTTTTTTTTATATTAATTTAAAAAAATCTACAGATTTAACAAATAGCGTATGTTAAATAGATGCATGTTAAATAGCTTTTTTCTTTACCTTAAATTAACTGAGACAAATCATTTTTAATGATGAAAAACTGATAATTATGATGAAAAGCACGTGTGACCTTACACTTTGACCTATTAATTTTAACATAAAATATTGATATGTTGAAATACTTAAACGCAGTTCATATAGTGTATGTTTAATTGAAATGTATCTCAGCATTTCTCTCTAAGAGGGAGACATCCTGAAAAGTTGCAATGTTTTCATGAGAGTCAATCATTCATGGTCACAGAGGCATAATCTGTCCAAGCAAACGGTTCCGTTCTGAAGAGGTCGAGAATTATCGATTCCGGTCACGGTCATATTTCATCTCCATGAAGGTTTTTAATTGACGTGGATCTGCTCTTATGGATTATAGGCTAGAGAGAAGAGAAGAGACACACACCTGGCTCTGATGTCAAGCTTGTATGACTCTCCATATTCGTCCGCTCCTTTAATCCCTACCTTCTTGTTAGCCTTAATCAGATTCAATGTTTTTAATGGAACGTATGCAAATGATTCTGTTTTTATCTTATTTCCACTGATCAAATAGTCCACCGCAGCGATTGTGTTTCAAACACTCACCTCAGTCCCACCCCTAAAAACATCACTAATCATAAATGAAGTACTTTGACTACTTTACATAAAGCCAGTTAGGGAGGAGAGGGGCTAATCAAGAGTACATCAAAGACTCGTCTTTAATTGATGTGCAAAAACAGACCCTCTTTCTTTTTTTGTTTGTAGGGCCAATTCAGGCAGCGGCTCTCAGGGCTCTGTCAGAAGGCCTGCTACTCTTCCCACAACTCCCAGAAGTCCACACAGTTACGGACAATGGATGAAGTGCAGCGGTCACGGTGGGAAATGTAGTCTGCTGCTCGACAGTTTGACAGTACGTGACTAATTAGGTCAGTTTCTTTGGCAGCTGCAGGTGAGAGGTGCTCGCTCGCGTTTGCTTGGTGTTGAACACCTCTGGGACAGTGGAGCTTCAGAGCCGTGGGTTTTTATGGATTGCTGGGGTGATGGGAGTTTCAGGCCGTGATGCGAGGCCCGTGTGTATTTTTATTAAAACGCTCCGCTTCAAAGAAGTACTACAACAACCATGACGTGAAGATATTAAGAGAGTCATAAAGAACCAGTGTTCATACCATTCAAACTACTTGTCAACTGATACAGAGTTCAGGATTTCTTGAATATTTAACGAATGTACATGAGATACATTAGTGCAAATTACTACTAACAGTTGCTTAAATGTGTGCGTGTGTTTCATATATACAGTACAGACCAAAAGTTTGGACACACCTTCTCATTCAAAGAGTTTTCTTTATTAATTTTAATAAATTGTAGAGTCACACTGAAGGCATCAAGGGCTATTTGACCAAGAAGGAGAGTGATGGGGTGCTGCGCCAGATGACCTTTCCTCCACAGTCACCGGACCTGAACCCAATCGAGATGGTTTAGGGGTGAGCTGGACCGCAGACAGAAGGCAAAACCGAGAATATGACATATTTTCAGTTGTTTCACACTTTTTTGTTATGTATATAATTCCATATATAATTCCACATGTGTTAATTCATAGTTTTGATGCCTTCAGTGTGAATCTACAATTTTCATAGTCATGAAAATAAAGAAAACTCTTTGAATGAGAAGGTGTGTCCAAACTTTTGGTCTGTACTGTATATATATATATATATATTTATTTATCAATAAATGCTTTTTTTGGAAAGCAATACTTTCATTCAGCAACAATGGTTTAAATTGATCAAAAGTAATATTAAACACTTCTACAGTGGTCAAAACTATTCGATTCGTCAAAGAATCCTGAAAAAAAAGTTTCCACAAAAATATTAAGCAGCACAATGGATTTCAACATTGATAATAATAATTATAAGTGTTTCTTGAGCAGTAAATCAGCATATTAGAATGATTTCTGAAGGATCATGTGACGCTGAAGATGGGAGTAATGATGCAGAAAATTCCGATTTTAATCACAGGAGAATTGTTTTTTAGATTTTTAAATATATTCAGGAAAGCCTTATTTTAAATTAATATTTCACATATCTTACTGTACTTCACATATGATTTAACTGTATTTTGATCAAACAAACTGAAAAAAGTTACAAAATGTAAGCAGTAGTGTAACTTTGAACAGTAGTGTATGTTTATAGCAATGATAATAATAATAATAAACTTTGTGCTATAATTGACACATTTTGGAACTGACACATGTAGTTATTAAACATTAATTTCAAAATGGCCAAATACCAGTAAACTCGGGGATCTCTGAAAATAACTGAAGCAAAACAAACAAATGTTTCCATCTTAATTTTATTACTCAAAGGGGAAAAAAAACAAAACCTACCAAGTTGTCCATAGGGGTGTTTTATTCGTCGTGGCATGTGCAAGGCTGTGATAAGTGTCTGTTGCCATTTTAAAACAAGATTCAACATCATCGATAGCTGCCGATTTCTGATTGCATTACCTATGGAGTCGCTAGAAATGTTTAAAAATAGATTTGAAGAGGCAGCGTTTTATTTTCAATCGATACGTGTCATTTTTCATTGTTGTATTTACAAGCATGCTCGCTCTGGATGTGCATAAGGGTACTTTCTCCTCTTTTTTTGTCACTAAAAATGTATCCACGTAATAACAACGTCAGGATAGCAAACGCTAAAGCATGTTTACAAGTCTTTATAAACGGGTAAAAACAGAAGGGCGAGTACTGTAATACTGTGTTTATAGCAACATCAAATGAACACTTCTTTTTTTTTACTTTTTAAGTTAAGCAGCAATAGAGAAAACATTGTCACGGGGCAAAGTAAGACAGCAAAGACAAACAAAGAACGTTTGTTTCAAGATCACTTGAGCATCTGTTTGAAATGCTGATTAAAATACAATGGAAAATAACAAAGCAGATAATAAAATAAACACCAGATTAATAAACATAGGGCAGGGAAACGACAACATGAGGAAAATATTTCTACACTTTCTAAAAAAATACAACAAATTAGAAAAAAGGAAATGTTGATATAGAATCCCTTTCTTAAAAGGCAAAACAACAAATGTAGACAATGTTTATTAAAGAAGCACATGTCTTGTTTGGAGTCTGTCCTCATAATATTTGTCTCTTTTGTCCCTTCATGTAGAGGTGCTGTGGACAAAGTTCTCTACAGACTCGTCAAAACTGTTGTGCTGTTCAGAATCACTGGTGCACAGAATCATGGGGGATCAGCAGATAACACTCAATAATAATAATAATAACAAACTGAAGATTAGTTTAGGGTGATGCTGTGTGCTTCACATGAAGAAGGGTAATTCATCAGGTAATGAGATTTTAATCCAGGAAAACAAACATTTCTTTTAATCTCAAAAAAGTGTGGGATGTAGAAGTAGTCAAAACAAGAAAGAAAGACATTTTTTTTACAAGTCGGTGCATGTGATGAAAGGTCGCCAACAAGCAGTGCTCAAGACACACACGCGTCTCATGAGGACCGCAGATGCGCTGCACCTCCACACACATTCACATACATACACACTCAAGTCCTGTACATGGGTTCAGGTGCCCGGTCACCCGCACCACTTTTCCTCCGGGAAGAAGCCCCACAAACCCCTCTCCATGTGGCTCCGTCCGTCTCTGGGCTGAGATGAGCTGAGCTGAGCTGTCTGTCGTGGGACTAAAGATGTCAGAGGCTTCAGTACATGATGGGAGGTTTGGAGTAGGGTCTGTTTTCTGTAATGAAGAAGATAAAATGCATGAGAGCCAGTGAATATTATATAGAACTTTAATCATGTAATACATAAAAAAATTTATATAATCAAGTACTGCACTTTGGAATCTGATTGTGTAATCCAGATCAAATGTGTGTGTTAATTTGTATTAATTTATACATATAAAATCATTTATTTATATAAAATATTCATCAGATTTTAGAGCTTTAATTATCAATTATATAATATAAAAAACGAGGCATAATAAAATTTGAAAAACATTACATTTTAGCACAACAGCGTACAAATTAATATTCCACCACCCCCAAGAGAATCACAAAGACTTCATAATTCAAGAATCATAATTAAAAAAAGGGACAAAAACAAAGACATTAATGTCTTCCAACATCAAAACTTAGCAAGTTTAGAGAATGAATCATGTTTGCGGTGGCTGTAAAGCACTAGATCAGAGAGAAACAGCTGGTAGTCGAGGGGCAGGAGTGCTGCAGATGCATGTTAATCGGAGAGCTCGCAGCGCACAGTCACACAGGAAGCAGTTCATTAGGACTCAAGTGCTTTTACATGTTCAACATGCTTGTTTCTGCAAGCACCAACAGATGAGCTAATATGTATGCAGGATGTAAATACAACAACACTCAAGGTACATGGACGGAGAGAGCGTAAGTGAGGGAGACGGGACATTAAACTGAGCGTGTTTATGTCCCTGCGCAGAATCTATAGGTCACTCCAAATCTGTTTGCTTTGAAAGCAGACATGGAAAAATTGGGCATTCTTGACTGTATTTTGATATCATTTTGAATTGGTACACATTTATTGGTGTAAAATTAAATTTAAATGATTTTATTTTATCAATATGTTATAAAAATATCAAATTCTAATAATTAATTGCTACATTTAATTGCCAAAAATTTAAAATAAAACTTTTTTTTTTTCTCAGATTTTGTTAGTGCATGATCTTACTCCAATTAGAAAAAAAAAAATAACCGCAGCATTTGCTGCATTTGTAAGTGACCATTATCTTACCCAACTAATGAAAAATGATCAGTAGCTTTATCAGTAAATCCAAATTAACAATTTGATTCAAAACTAGCAATGCCATAATGAGTGACATTTCTACAAAATGTGACCCTGGACCACAAAACCAGTCTTAAGTTACTGGGGTATATTTTTAGCTATAGCCAAAAAAAAAAAAAAAAACATTGTATGGGTCAAGATTATTGTAAATATTTTGATATTTTGTAAATTTCCTACCGTAAATATATCAAAAATTAATTTTTGATTAGTAATATGCAGTGCTAAGAATTCATTTGGACAACTTTAAAGGTGATTTTCAGCAAATGATCCATGAAAAAAAAAAAACTGCTTAACCTTCAGAAATGTTTGATTCTCAAGATTTTCAGACCCTATTTTTGTGGAAAGTGCCTCATTTTCTGATAAACTGTCTGTGAACTGAAATTCTTTTTCATTGAACCCTTTTGTTGTTTATTAACATCCACAGAACATGTTTAAATGTGCCATATTAAACATTACACGTGACATTCATACTAAACATGAACCATTTGAAATGTATGAATGCGGTATGAATGAGGCCTGCTGGTGCTGAAAGGAGGGAGATATGCTAGAAGAGATAAATAGACGGAGGATATATCACTTACTCTGAAATATGAGTTATGAGTAATATCCTGAAGTGCAATTAATTGAGTCCTATGGCTGACAGCAGACTAAATCTGCCATGATGAAGCTGCACCCAGGAGACACCGGAGCAAATAGTTCATACACTTAATACAGAGACCTGACAGAGCAGGACACTATCAGTTTTGTTAAGCAGGAGGTGGGCCAAAATACTAGTATTCAATGCATCAATATTCATTTCTCTTTTGTGAATATCAGTGTTTTCACCATGTCACAAACTATAGCTAAATTGGATTTGTTTTGGATTTTATAACCTAACCTAAAATTTAAAAAAAAAGGATTTGCACAGAATTTTATGTTAATTAATGAATAAACAAACACATTCATGTATATTAAATATTGCATACAAGGAGACTTACAATTAAATAATATTTGTTATTGCCAATTTTCATATTCACCTTTTATTCATAAATTTGTAGTCCTAACAGAAAGCATCCAAGTTCTATTTAAAGGCAAGCATTTATTCATCACATTCTCCTCCTCACATTGGTATTTCAGTAAATAACTGTTGCCAGCGATGAGGTCAACCCTATGAATCTTTGGCTCTTTTGCCCCACATGTAGGATACTGTAATAGATGGATGGGGAGGTGAGGGTGGTCCTCCTCCGGGACCTTCTCCACAACACACGGCACCCCTCCATATAACCCGGACTCATTTATTCTCGAGACGCAAACACCGCTTCCTCATCCTTGATTATTCACCCTCATTATATCACAGCATGATATCAATTAATAGGTTGAAAACTTCGAGATATGAATGGTGTGCCATAATACAGTGCATTCAGATCCGGAATTAAATCCGGAATCTGCACACCTTCAGCATCGATTGTTGGAACGTGCGTGGAATTCTCCGGAATGACGCCCATTGAGTGTGACTGCAACGTTTTGAGTTCGGTCTGCTCCATCTTAATTACATTTTCACCTCGCCTCTCTTCTTCACTCCCTCTCTCTCCCACCACTCCACACTTCTCTTAATCGGCTCGTAAAATGATGTCACCTTCTTTTGTGTTCAGCAGTTTTTTTTGTTAGCGCCACTTGTCTTGATTAATCAGAAAAGGCACGGGTCATCGTAATGGCCCAACACAGGGGTGGAACCTGAGAAAGCGCAAAAAGCTTTTAGCCCGACGAGTGGGATCTCGGCAAGGACAATCAAACCTAATGAAATCAGCTGTCACTGCTAGCTTGCAAAACTGTGAAGTCCGACTTGGGAGGGAAGCACGGGCTAATTCGATTTTTGCCGGCTGTAATGGATAAATGTGGTGAGGCGCGGGAGCTCGGGGAGGGGTGGAGCGGACAACAGACTTCATACACAAACTCCCCAGGTGGGGCGGCTGCCAGACTTTGTAAGCTGATTGCACAGACACCTTTCCTCTTTCAGCTTGATGGAACTTCTAGATAAAGAAGTGCAGAGATAAAGTGATGATCTGTGCATCCGAGAGAGTGCGGGATCATTATGTTTTCCCTTCATGGACAAAACCAGGCATTCCTTAACAAGTGAATTACTGTAGATACGCTCTTCCTTTAGCTTAGTACAATTTAGAAGTTGTTTACACCGAAAAAGGACAAATGCTGTATTGTTGAATATTTCTCTTCATATTACAGTTTCCTCCATGAATAAAAGTGAACCTCTCATTTTAGCTCTCTCATTTAAGCTCATTTAGTAGGAGTCATTATTTCTTATAAGCCAATTATAAGAACTGAATACACGGAATCCATGATCGCAGTCTCAAATAATGTACAATTAACTGTAACTGTATTGAACTTGTTTTCCCCCTTTAGTGAGGTATTAAAATGTAGTGCAAAGCTGTTTTTTCCATTGTAGGCCGCTGATCACTACTCATGAAGTGAACAGTTAAAGTACTGTTTCAGAGCGATTACAGTCCCATAGCAGAGACTCGTATTAGCCTCTGCATTACAGGGGGAAGGTCTGATCTTCACGTTTCCTGGTTCTGCTCGTTGCTCTAAAGGTCTAACACTAATCCCTGCTGTTATGCTCATATTAGTGACGCCTCAACTCAGGTCACAGACTACATTCCACAGGCCTCCAGAGGGCCACTAAAATGGTTGCTAATGAGAATTTTCTTTTTCCAGTTTTTCGGAATTAACTGGGAACCGTTATTTGTCATTTACATCCGATTTCATTGTAATAAATGGTATTCATAAAAAAAAAAAAATTCACAATCATTGTTAAGCATAGTGTGGTCTGACTGTAATCTTGTACAGAGCCCCTAAAGGGCCAAATACCAGGGGCGTAGATTATGCAGGGGACGTGTCCCCCCCCACTTTTAATATTACGGAAATTCGTCCCCCCGACTTTCTCGGTCAAGTGTGTTCGCATAGAGGTTTTCAAGAGCTGATGTGAATAAATTACAATTTTAACTCAAAGAGACAGGATAGTCTGCTTATGAACTGATATTTTATTCGGACCTAGATTGTGAGATGAACATCACGGAGTGCTAAACACTCCTGCAGTGTGTGTGTGTGTGTGTGTGTGTGTGTGTGTGTTTCATTCATACCCGAAGCCGGAGGGCGCTCTCGCGCACAAAATCATACCAGGAAATTCCTTATATGGACAACAGTGCCCAGTTGTTTTCACAGAAAAACCTTTTATACAGTCTGTGAGAAAAACAGACACATTTGGAAACACAAAGACATTAAACATAAGTTTACGAAAATATGTGGTTTTTTTTCCAAGTCATCTCCAACAGGTGATAAATAAAGTATATGAAAAATGCTATTATTACAGTATAAAAACTATTCTGCATTGTTATGTGATTAAAAAAACGTTTGTATATAAACAAATCATTATTATTTGTTATCGTCCAGAAGTTTTCTAAGTCAATTATAAGATAAAAAAAATAAATGCCTATACTACCAATCAGAAGTTTTTGAACAGTAAGCTTGTTAATGTTTTTTAAAGAAGTCTCTTCTGTTCACCAAGCCTGCATTTATTTGATAAAGAACAGAAAAACAGTAAAATTTTTACAAAAAATTTACTAGCCTATTTAAAATAACTGTTTTCTATTTTAATATATTTCAAAATGTAATTTACTGAGATTCCTAAGCTGATTTTATTGCATCAAAATAAATAAATAAATAAATAAATAAAAAGTAATTATGACAATGTTGAAAATACATCAGTAGATTTTTTTCAGGTTTCTTTGATGAATAGAAAGTTCAGAAGAACAGCATTTATCTGAAATTAAAATCTTTTGTAAAATTATGTCTTTATCATCACTTTTGAGCAATTTAAAAAGAAATCCTTGCTAAATAAAAGTATTAATTTCTATCATTTATTTTCCAAAAAAATAAATACAAATAAATTTTTACTGACTCTAAGCTTTTTAATGGAATAGTGTATAATGTTGCGAAAGCTTTTTATTTCACATAAATGCTGATCTTTGGATCCTTCTATTCATCAAAGAATGCTGAAAGAAATGTACTTGTCTGTTTTAAATGTTGATAATCAGCAAATCAGCATATGAGAATGATTTCTGAAGGATGTGACACTGAAGACTGGAGTAATGATGCTGAAAATACAGCTTTACATCACAGGAATAAATTACATTTCATTATTTTGTTATTATAAATAGTAAAAATATTTCAAATAAATGCAGGCTAGGTGAGCAGAAGATAATTTTTTTAAAACATTAAAAATCTTACTGTTCAATAACTGTTGACTGGGATATATAGTTAGAAACGTTATATTGTAATGTTTTATGTATGTGTTTGTGTGTGTGTGTGTGTGTGTGTGTGTGTGTGTGTGTGTAATTTCTGTCCCCCTCACTTCTGAAAAGATGGCTACGCCCCTGCCAAATACGATTGCATACTCCAGCAAAAGTTTTGTATTACCCTGAGAAACTTTGCATTCATGGGCAATTTTTTTTTTTTGCATTCCCCGATAAACATTTTTTTGCAAACAAACGTGAGGCTTCTTGGGGAACTTTAAAATTTGTGAGTGAACACAAAGCATGGAAATCTAATTTTTCCTCCCATCTCATCTTTATTTCCATCTCCATGTCTCTTTAGGGCCTCCATAATGTTGAATCCATTGCATGGGAAACTTTGGGAGTAATATGGATAACATGTTAGAATCATCAACACAATTTTTCCCCTCCAAACAGCCAGAAATATTCTTACAAAACAAAGTGACCTTTATACGACACAGATCAGGATTACTTGTGACAGCATGGGAATTTTATCAAGCGATTCTATAATTTGTGATACCTAAAAAAGCTATTGGGTCCTAAAAGTTTTTATTTTAGGAGCCAATGCCCCCCTAGTCAATTTATAGGCCTAAATGAAATCCTGTATGATTTAAAGATAAGTGCTTCTTAACTAATTTAGATTAGTTTAGGAATTGTAAATTTTTTAGCAAATGTGATTGTATATGATAATCACTTAATGGTTGTAAAACATCTCAAAAGCACAATTTTTTTTTCTAAAGTCATGAGTTACTTGATGTCTCATAAGGTTTGACAACAGCATGCTTTATTCCGTCTCCAGATGTCGGCCTACAAAATAACAATTGATGTATTTCTCAGTATGGTCTAAGGCTGTGTGTCTTTGATCTGCAGGTTTTGAAAGTTACAGACTTTGAAACATGAGATGTGCAACAGATTTAGTGTGTAGTTGTGTCTGATTCAACCCTAGAAACCTACAGTCACCCGCCGATGACCCCTTTACACTGCGAATGAACCTTGGTGCCGCCCCAAAGAAGAAAAACAACTGGTGATATCTTCCCTGCAAAGCTTCAGCAGGGCTCTGTTACAGCACCGCTGTCAAAACCAGAAGAAAAATGGACGTCTCTTTATTTGCAGACTGTGAAATTGGCTATATAGGGGAAAAAACATTTCTCTCATTTTCAGAGGAGCACTTTTGGAGCCCATTTCCACTGCATCTTCTGTAAACATATGTATTTATTCACCTTCCCCCAGCCCCACATTTCAATAAGATGTACAGCAGCGGGTCTTTAATTCGCCGTCAGACGTGTTGATAATAGGTCCCATTTATCAAACACAACTTTTGGCCAGATTTGGGAGGCTAGCTTGGAGGGAAGGGGGAAAGACAGATGGAACAGGGATAAGAATGATACTGTATGAGTGTGTGCAGAAGAGCTGTAAAGCGCAAATAGATCTCGGGGAACGGAAGCGTGAAAGGCAGATGAAAACATCAGTTTGTAATCTCACTCTTGAAAGAGTTGGACATCTTCAAAGGGTCCCAATGAGATAGTTTTGCTGGGGTTCGGCCCCAGGAGAGAGGGGGCCTCTGGACCATATGTACAGCACATGGCTGGCTGCATCTTCTCAACTGCAGCCATTTTTACCTTTCATTCAAATACAGACTATTGACCATATGATGTCAGGTCTTTATTTCAAGTTTTGTAAATTCTTACCTTGTACAGCTGAGTTCTCCTGCTGGCTGCCATTATGTTCAGACTTCACCTCTGGTATCACTGCCTCTACAATCAAATATGTCACACAATTAGACCTCTCGGTACATTACCAGTAAAACTATCAGTACGATATTACTGTTTTTAAGTTATATTCAAACAAATAAATGCAGCCTTGGTTAGTTTCAGAAACTTCATTATTAAAAACGTACTGACCCAAACTTTTGAACAGCAGTGAGTTTTATTACACATTAAAATTTTTCAATTCACGTTGTCTGCCTAGCTCGCTTGAGTTGCATTGCACTTGGAAAATCTCCACAACAAAGGCTGTGTTGCACAGATAAACCAAAGAGGAAGTAGCTTTATCTGAGGAGAGATGTGACGTAACAGCAGACTTTCACAATATGGATCTTTTTCAAGCATTCCCTTCAGATGAAAGGCAAAAACAAAGTGCATTTCTCATAATGAATTCGCGTCTAATCAGCCTTGGCCTAATAATTGCTCCAGCACTCATGAAAATACTTGCAGATGTCTTGCAAATGTACCTGTTTTTTTACCCCCTATTCAAATTCTGCTTCTGTTAAGATATTCACAATTAAACAAGTGTAATCAAAACAACAGCAAGCGATTAGGAAAATGGGTTGGCCTTGATAAGTGTGTATTAAGAGCGTTTATGATAAACATCAGACTCCATTTCCTCAGCTGAGATTATGATGCTAATGCATTGCTAATAGTTATGACCTAGACGGAAATACCAATATCAGCACTGACAAAAAAAATAGGAGAATGAACAGAAGGTTGAATGAAATATTAATGGACAAACTGAGGGAAGTTCTGAACAATCAGATCTTTAAAGAGATGACTATAAAGACTGTAAAGAGAAACCGTGTATGTACATGTCCAAACAATGCGCAATGTGATGAGTTTCCAATGTTACATCAACAAAAGTAAAAATGCACTTCTCTCTTCAAGGTTATGTGTAGTATGGATTTCACCTGGAGTTCAACAATTACGCATTTGGTTTTGGCTTCTATGGAATCGAAAATCATAAGCTGCTTTTCCACCAGTGGGCAAAACATTACTGGTTGCTTAACCATTCTGTTCTTTGCCAATCCAGGTCAGTCGGCATGAGTTTGGTTTCGTTTTTCACTGGTAATGGTACTGGTGATCTCATAATTAAATTAAGCAGAATTTTGGACCAACAAGATTCCATTTATTGGTTGGCTTGTCCCAATACCACACTTGCAGTCTTGGCCACTTGTAGGTGCATAAGACTGTTCCTGGTCTCATAAATGCCAAAGCTCAGTGCCTTTAACACACACTAAAATCTCTAAGTTTGCATCAAAGTGGTATTTGCAGCTCAGTGTATCCCATTATCATAAAAACTCATGTGTTTTAAAAAGGCTGCAGAGAGGTGTATGTGTTTTTGTAAAATGTTAGCAACAGTTTTTTTGTTCTTTTAATTAAAAGCACCACATTTGCTTTATTGTAAGTGCAAAATATTGAAAATCTAAATGTGTTAGGAAACTTCAGTAGGACTTAACACTATTATGTGTGCCCCATCTGGTGATCAAAAGTTCTGCACACTTGCAGTCTTCAAGACCACTTGAACGCTTGGGCCACCTACAGGAAATGTGTCATGTAAGTAGACAAGTGGTCAAATGAAAAGTGTGGGTATTGGGACAGGTCCAGTGTTGTGTGTGTCCGAGCAGAGCCCCACCGTTGAGACTCATGCGGAGACTCTCAGGAGATGTGGCCTGTTTGAGCGCATGTTCCACCTGCTCTCTCCTCTTAGACTCAAACTCCAGAGCCTCCTGCAGTTTCCTCTTCGCCTTCTTTTCCTTCTTCAGACGCTTCTGAATAGTGGCTGAGGGCGAGAAGAAAGACGTCTGAACAAACATTCAAACCTAAAGCACTTCTCTCCTTCAGCATGGTGTCTGAAAACACAAGACTCGTGTTCACACATTAGAGACTTGAAAGTGCTCATTAGCACTAGCAAAACAAAAACATATGGTGCACTACGTGCAACAGCTTTCAAAAAGGATATGTAAAATTGCTAGGTTTTTTAGATGCTCGGATTAATCAACTTTACCGAAATGTGGCCTAGTTAGTGGTGTTTGCTAGGGCATTCGTATTCAGGGTTCAGAGACTGTAAGAATAAGCAATTGTTATAGCACCACTAATAAAATAAAAAATTCAACCTAACAATGTGCATTTATGGGCCAACACAACAGCTGTACACACCGAACGCCAACTCATCGTGTTCACACAGCACAGTGTTTTCTCTGAATATGTGCAAACATAATCAACTCTGTGTATATGTGGATTCACAGCAATTAACGGCCTTTTGAAACACTCGGAGTCTGGCAGAAGACCTTAAAACAAGCTCACGGAGCGTTCGCTCGCTTGCAGTGTTAAATGTATGTCCCTTCCTCCTCACACCTCTAATTACTTGCCTTTGATTGGCCAAATCATCCACCATATAACAGTGCGCATTAAAAGAACATGAAATGCTGTAACAGCCATGGCTAATAAATTATTGAGGTGTTTGTACATATTGTCAGAGTTGTTATCCAGCTGAATAATTGGCTTAATTTCTTGGCGCAAACGGCTCGAGTTGAATTGGCAGTAAATCCACTGGTGACACGGTTTGGGAGGGAATTGGCGGTGCACACTCTGAGGTTTTTCTGAGAGTTCGTCATGCTTTAATGTGTTTACTAAAAACAAAAAAAAAGAGGGCAGGAAAGTTTCATACACATTATGACCAAAGAATTTCCATCACTTTTCCAGTAATTTGTGATTACTGGATAAGGCCTCATTTAAAATCATTTAAAAAGGAAACACACTATTTCTAAAGGTATTTATAAATCACCACACACACATCAACCCTGGACCTAAATAATAACTGTTATAAAAGCAAGTTCAATTATGATCCACTGTAACGTCCTTTAGGTTTAATAGTGTGTGTACGTACCTCGGCTGTGCAGTTCAGAGGTGAGTTGTCTCTCCAGACTCTCTCTCATCTCTCTTTCTCTGTACAGCTCCATCTTTAACTCCTTGCGTTCCTGTTGCACCTGTTTCTCCTGCACACGGGCATTATCCACAGCCACCTTCAGCAGACCCTGAGCCGCCAACACAACACAAGACACACTCGATTTTAATACACAAATAAACATCCACAGTTACTTTAAAGCACTGCTTCTTAACCAGGGGGCCTCGGCAAACTTCCACTTAAAATTATGTCAACATATGATTCTAACATTTTTCTTTATATTTTTTATTGAGCTATTTCTAACAAATATTCATAAAACACACACTGCATGTACCTGGATGTTAGTGAGCAATGTCTCCACGGAAGAGAGGCCATCTGCAAACAGGAAGGGAGCGGGGAAGCCTGGAGGAAGAGTCTGAGTGCCCAGAGGAAGCTTCTCGAACCCTTGTTTCTGTATGGGCAAAGCTAACTGAGCCTCATCTGATAAAACACAAAACAGAACATATGTTGTGAATAGTCATGCCAGTATTTCTAGAAAGTTAACATGTTAATGCATGTGACTTTTTACATTAGTATAAGCTGTTAAAGCATTTATTAATATATTTTAAGTAATTTAATATTCAATTTAGCACCAGAAGTTTCTTTTCTTCTTCTTCTTCTTCTTTCTTTCTTCTTCTTTTTCTTTTTTTCTGCGTACAATAGTGGTTGGCCAATGTAGAATTTTATTGATAGCCATCAATAAATAAAGACATATAACACATGTTGCAAATAGAATTTTTCATTTGACATCATTGAATCGATATAAAAAAAATTATAATAATAAACATTTTTTGTTTGGACGGTTTAGATTTACCTTTTGATTCTATAATCTTATTCTATAATTTTTTTTCATAAATAAAGAAATTGTTAGAAACATGACTAAAAAGGTTGTAAGCTACATAAATTTGGTAAATCTGTGTGCACTGGAACTCATAAGACCAAGTAGAAAGGCAAACTCTATAAAACATCTAAAATATCTAAAACATATACCGTTTACTTTCTTTGTCTAACACTATCTATATATAAATTTATATATCAAAATATCATTTGACCACTACAGCAAAATCAAATTAAGTTAATAAGATTTTTAAAAGTAAATTGTGTCATTTCCGTGTCAACAAGCAGAATTGAAAAAATAATAACATGTTTCCCAAACACCCCACCTACCATTGGTCAAACAAACAGATAGCTCCACCCCCAACCTCACCCTATTGGTTGAGCTGTTACTGTGTCAGGCTGTTTTTTTTACAAAAAAAAAAAATTTAACCTACAAATTGCTCACTTAGTCTCTGCGTAACAAACTGGAAAAAACAGAAAAAGTATTTTCCAGAAATGAAACTCATCACCTTGTAGTGAGTTTCATACAGCCTCCAAATTTGTTTCACAGAGGATGAACTGTCTATAATCAAAGGGGGGGTTTACCGAATATCACTCAGCTGGCAGAAGATAAACCGAGTGAGCACTTCACTGTGTATTTCCGAAGAAATAGAAAGCTGCTATGTCCAAACCTTCGTATAGCCGTTAATCTCTTACTTTCACACATACAATCCATATTTTACCCACAAAGTTCCCATAGGCAACCCCTCCCACCCACAGTGCAAGGCCGCAAACTCTAGCCCCACTGCAGCAGCAATAACAGATAGAACTGGGGCTAAATAAGAAAGAGCGTGAGCGGTCATGATTCACCCCGGCTAATCTGTACGGGGCCTCTCTCCACACAAGTTGACATGGCCCGTCCAGGGCTCCCTACGCAAGACAAATAGGATGGCTGGGGTGGGAATTGTGATGACAGTGTATCACGGGTCACATCGATTTTCCCGCCGCGCGCTCTCCTGCACCCCACCAGATAACCCTACACTCCTTTCTGCCCATTGTTCATACCCCACCTGTCCCACCAGCCATAAATTCTCCTCCTTCTTTCCTCGCCACTGCAAAGGGCATTAAAGAAGAGAGGAGCGGAGAGAAAAAGGGGAAGAATTCGCCCTCCTCCTCCTCTCCTTACAGCTTGACAGTGTGTGATTAAGTTTTTGGTGCCGGCTGAAAGTGGCGAGCAGATGAAGGTCACGCAGATAGAGTGTGAAGAGGAAAACGCGCGAGAGCAAGAAGGATAGGGTGAGAAAAGGGGTGAGCGGAAGGGGACGCTGGAGAGAGAGGTGTGAGGTGAACTGTGAGATAAAGCTGGAGGTGAAGACCGCAGAAATGTTTAAAAGCGCACGGGGCTAAGCGTCTGTTTCCTACCTTCAACAGGAACATTTTAATCATACGTTTCGGTCTTAATGTGTACAGTTCATCTCTGCACATTATTCCAAAGAAAAATGTCTTCATAATCTTTCACTAAAACATAGCTTCTTCACCTCTAAAATGGCTTTCGTTTCAAAATAAACTTCAATATATTGTCTTTTTTGTTCCTTTCAAACTATTATTTTTCCCAGTCTTTTAAGTCTGAACAAGACGACCGATTTGCTGTAGCTGATTTAACTCATGAGTTTCATTCACAACAAGGAGAGAAAGGAAGTGCATGGATTATTAATGTGCAAAAATATCTGATATATACTTGTACAATTAAATTGATGTAAAAACTTAATTGAAACCTGCTTTGCCCACTTTCTATGTGTCATTTGTTGGATATATAGTACATACAACTTTACTTGCATTCATCATTCTCGAAAAGCAGTATGCTATATGGTAAATCTCAGCTACATGATTGTTTATATCATGTATCAAAATGTACAATTTATTATTGCACAGCTCTCTCTCTCTCTCTCTCTATTTATATATATATATATATATATATTAGGGCTGTCAAAATTAACGAGCCAACGCAAACTAATTTTAACGGCACACATTTTCTGTTTGACCCATTGTCTAGCCTGTAGTTGGAGAAATGGAGATGCACAGTGTTGCCAGTCCCCTTTAGCAACAAGTTTTTTTGTTTTTTTTTAAGTACCTAGCGACAAATCTAGCTGCTCCATGGACAAACCTTATTTAATTTCTGAGACTCACTGGTACTGTTGACTATGGTTTCATTAACAATAAACATACGCACATCTGCATAAAACATCCATGTTTGTCCATGTCCATGATGATTAGAGTATTAAAAACTTTAAAAGTATTCATTTAAGGTACATTTAGAACAAATAAAAATGTGCAATTAAGTTGAAATTAATCACAAGTTAACTCATGACGATCATGCGATTAATCGCAATTAAATATTTTAATCGATTGACAGCCTTACTATATTTATTTGTTTATAACAAATCTGTTAAACAGATGATTCAGTGACTCGTTTGTAATACACAGACATTTGTCACTTGTGACCACCTACTGGCATAACAGTGTACCTTGCAGAATGAATCAGGAAACAAATCTTGAATTGATTCAAAAGATTCAAGTCACTTAAATGATTCAAATTCCCACCCTAAATTCTGTTTTACTCAGAAATGTCACTTCACAGGAGTAAATCGGGCTTTCAACGCCGTTTCACAAACAGGTCAAATATTAGCATCATCCTCTTTGTAGTTCTTTTTTGGTGAGTGGGTGATTCAAATTCAGGCTTGGGGAACTAAAGACTACACTTCCCAGGACAATGCGGCAGTAGAAAGGAGGTTAATGGCAGCAGGCTCTTGAAAGCCCTGCCCTCCTGCTGGCCCCTGCACACCTAATTGCAAGTCCCTTTTAAACGACAGATTTATCTTGCTGCGGCTGCTGATAGTGTTCACTTCAATTCATTTTATTCCATCCAGCAAAGAGGGTGGAAGAGCCCTCGGCCCATGACATTTACAAAGTGCCCCCGTTCTGTCTCCTCTCACTGTAATGTGCACGAGTAATGATACCGTGAGAGTGTGTGTGTGTTAGGCCAAGCACAATGGGATCTGTTTGTTTGTATGTATGCTTGTTTGATAAAAATTTATTTTCGTTCCTAGGCAGAAGACAATACGGAATCATTTTTTGCAAATGTAAACATTTTTACAAGATGCAAGTACTGTAACACACACACACACAAACACACACACACACACACACACACACACACACACACACGCAAAAACACCCCTGACCCATGGAACAAAACACACCCATCCATTCAACCCTACAAAACAGCACCAGCCGAGAGTACAAAGTGAACAAACAGATAAATAAATAAACTAACAAAAAGAAGCGAAGTGCTTTTTTCTTTTAACTGACCGCTGCAATCAATAATTCATTTATCAGACCTTTTATTTGCTGTCCACTAAAAATAAGACAATATGAAGTTTCTAGAAAAAGCTTTCTTGCCGGTTTCAAACAAAGAAACTCATACACCACCATGGCCTCCAGAGAAAAGCAAAAAGAAATAGAAAGAAAAAAAAAAGAAATGGGGCAAAGCTTTGTTTTTTGAGATTTACAACAGTTCGCAAAAAAAAAATCTCTCATTTTAATTATTAAAATATTAATATATCATTAAAATTAAATAACAACAATTTCCTAATTGGTTATTGGTTAATTCTTTTAAAATGTAGTTAGTGCTTTGACTAGTCTTATGCTCTCAAATGTATGAGAACCTTATCAAATTTGTAAATGCTTTCTCCTCATGTCTCTTCCTCTAACTTTTCTTCAAAAGATGCTTTTCTCTCAGCGAGTTGCTTGACATAATGTCAGCCTTCCCAGAGACTGCGGATTCTGCCCCCCGTTCCATATGGATGAACAGATGCCGGGGACAGGAACGAGAGAAAGAAGGCTATCTCCCTCAGCGCCTTTAACCCCAATGTGCTTTTCTTGCCCCCACATATTTGTTAGTTTTTATTTTGTACATGTGTTGGAGGGGACGTCTCTTGAATATTCAAATGGATCCAATTAGGGGGTAATTTAGTGTGTGTGTCTACGGCACAGTGTTTTTGTCAGGTACATGTACACGATCGCACACACACTAATATAGGTTTGTTTACACAAAGATTTACATATGAAGATCAAGGCACACAACTAATCACCATAATTGCCAGAGTAAATGTTAAAAGATGGGCAACAGCTAATTATTTAAGCTTGTTTTGAACTGTGAGGTCCTTTTTTAACACTATATTAATAATGACATGAAAGAAGAAATTAATGACAAGTGTATATAATGCTGCAGTCTGAGCAAAAAGTTGTAGATGCTGACTTTGTTTTGATTAAATCAGGTCAGGATGAAGGATGTTTAGGTGTCTCAAGGTCAAATTCCACCCCTAAATAAAAAAGAAGATATTTTTTAAAACCAAAACAATCCTTTTAGGATCATTTAAGACTTTGTAATGACGTTAATATAATGTCAGCATATTTTCGCCCTACATTTTATTACTGTAAAATGTCTGGATGTTTTAATTATTATTTTTATTATTGTCAATCTCAAGTTATCATCAATGTAATTATATATATACATGTAATTGCAAATTTTAGAATTAAAAAAAGGTTGAGTGAGCACACACTTGTTCTGAATAGTTTGCACCTCTAGGAAAAGAGGTGAAATTGGGAGGCAATGGTTAGAGGAGTTTGTATTCATAGTTAAGAGAAAATGCAGGAGAAATAACCAAAAGTAAAAACTGAGGGAAAACAGTGAGATAAAGAAAACAGGGAAAACAAGAGGAGATCAGACCTTCCCGGTGAAGCTGATGCCACACAGACCCTGATGGAGCATTAGCCCACTAGAGAAAAAAGCTTGAGAGAGACAGATCGCCCCTCTGCCAGTTAGACATTTATTCCCAACAAGATGGCAGTGTTTGACAGGAGGCACCGGGGGAGCCCTAAAGTATGGGATCCAAACGCCTGGGTGGTATTTATAGCTTTGAGACACAGTCCAATCAGAACCAACTCACAGAGGAGTACTCCTAGATAACCAACCACACAGATTCACAAACATACACAGAGATGCATGTTACTGGACAGTCCTCAATCTACATGATCACCTGCAATTTATGTGAAAATAGAGGGTTTCATAAGGAACCTAATGTATTGTTTATAACAGTAAAGGTGCAGTCACATTTACAGATGCTCATTCCAGCAAGAATCCACACAAATTAAGAGTTTCACATATCTAAAGTTTTCACATATCTAAGTTTTCCTGTGGCTCAAGTGGTAGAGCATTGCGTTAGCAAGCACAAGGTTGGGGGTTTGATTCCCAGAGAACACATGTAAAAAAAATTGTTAGCCTGAATGCAATGTAAGTCGCTTTGGATAAAAGTGTCTGCTAAATGCAAAAATATATAATTTTTTTTTTTTATTTATTTAAAGTTGACCATGCAAATTCGACACGCTGATCAACAGAAAGAAAGAACAGAATCTCTGTGATATTGACAATGGAAAAATCTAACTTTTTTGCTAAGTAGACCAGTAAGTAACCACCTAAATCATTAGCAACTACTCATCCACATTCTCAACACTTTAGCTTTGTGGCAGCCTATGCAACATTCACATTTTCACATCTTTAAAAATGGTTTGGTTTGACGTGCTATAACAAAAATTCAACAAAACACAAAAACTTCCTACCACTAAACCACAAGCTATATTACCGGCACAGTAAATGGAAGTCAATGAAAGCGATACAGCGCACAAGTAACTCCCTATCACCTCTTAATTTCGTTCTTCAACTTCAAATAATTCTCAGTGGTTACACTTCCAAAACTTGAGGTCCACGGGGCCCCTAAATCACTAGAGCGGAGAATAACAAGCTACATTAAAACCAGGCCCCCAAAAGGAAATGCACAAAGCACTTAATGAGCTCAACCAAAGCAAAGGACCAATGTTCGTTAGTTAACCCCCACGATACATACGTATACAGAAAAAAAGATGAAAGCAAGACAATAAAACCCTAGCAGTACTAGGTTGGAGGAGGAAGTGAATGAGGGGGTATTAGTGTATATTACATTTTAACAGCCATATGCAGGCTGGACCGCAGAACACGTCTGGGCTGCTCGGGAAGATAGAGGATGCTGGGAATGTAAAATGAAAGAATAGTTGGCGCAGTGAGAGCTATAAAAGTGGCACTGCATTGATCTTTGCCCTGTGTGGCTTGAATATTCTGAAACTGGAAAAGTGCAGTGTTTTCAAGTATAGTAGGAAAGCCAACTAGCAAGAAACAATACATCAAATTGGGGAACTAGAAAATTAAACGAAATCTTTTTTTTTTCAGTTTTTGGCCAATTTTTCTTATTTTGAACAATGGGTATAAGAGAAAGAAGTTGACGGTAAAGGAAATAATATGAACTTGACTCAAACCACCTCTGTCTCCCAAGTAAGAACTACGGCTCAATGTGTCACAAATCAGTAGGCCACTGTAGTAACAAAACTTTAAGGATTTTAAGATCCACAGGCACCCACGCTCAAACTTTCACCAAGTGTAAAACTCCTTTTTAAAGCACAACATCTTAGACTAAGAACAAAGAGAACTAATTTGGGCGCGTTCTCACTTAAGTCTACAGGAGACTACAGAAAAGGGCAATTTAACAGAACAAATTCACCTGCAAATAAACAGGAAAGTAAACAAACTAGAAAAGAGGCCAGGCTGCGTTTTCCTGACACTCCAGCCCTGCGCCTAATGAATATGTGTACATGAAATGAGCCTTAATGAGCGCTTCCTTCTCCCCCAATTAGCATGAGAAGAGCAGTAGGTGGAATATAAAATGAGAGGAATACTAGGTCAACACCATAGCCCTTAACCTGCGTGAAGGAAGAATGGACCTGCGAGATGAACGCGTTACAAGGTATGATGAAGAGAGCCTGAGAAAGTTTCACTAATGCAGTCTGAAGTTTTTCATTTTCTTTATTTAAAAGTGTGAACTCATTTGTAACTTTCCCTATTTTTACAGAAAGATCGGATGATTTGAAATGCCACATGAAATGAAAAGTCCTTTAGCGTATTTGCATTGAGGCTAATATATAAATTCTGTCAACTTTTACAAGTATGCTAGCATATAAAGTAGCTTCTGGTTCTCAAATCTTGTTTTCAGAGTTGTATACTATTTTCATTTAATTTTTTCCCGCAATACGATATTATCTACAACGAGAATATCCTCTTCCTCTGATAACAACTGCCAACGACTAACATTAGAATGTAGCTACAGTATGTTAGAAGCTAATTTTACTTTGCAAGGCTGTACTTGCTTACTTTTTACATACTTAAATACTAAGCATATTCAAATGTAGTACCTACTAAACTGTTTGCGATTTCAGATTCAGCTACTTCTTTCAGGTAGCCTTTGGTTTAGCTTATAGCATAGCATAATGCTAAGTGGTTAAAAAGCCAATTTGATTAGAAATCACAATAAATTAAAGGACGCATTTTTATGTGTATGATGTAGAGTTGATGTAGAGACCTGCGCATGTCTATATGTTCATGGCTTTGTTTGCTCTGTAAACTGGTAATTGGCATTATTTAATTCTGGCTCGAGTATTGTTTTCTTTTATCGGTACGATTATCTCTGTCCGCCTCGGGGCAACTTTACTTCGGATACGATAGTGACACCACACAGGAGAGCGCGCAAGCCTGAGAGACAAAAACCTGTTCCAACTCTTCCCTCAGAACCAGAGCAGAACACAAGCACCTGTCCTCACCCTTCTCCTCCTCTCTGCCTTCATCTGTGTGTGTGTGTGTGTGTGTGTGCGGGAGAGAGGAGGAGATAGGTGCACATCATTTATCACTTGTGTTCTCGTCCAAAAATGTCGCTTTTGTGGGGTGACTTTCAACCGTGCTAACCTTGCCCCAAATTGCTAACTGTAACAGTTTACTTTTTCTTTCCAACGTGTCATTGATTTTCTTTGCTTAATATCTGTTCCTCGTCATTAACACAAAGAGAAACGCTGCGTGCCGCAAGCAGACCCTCAAACCCTCCAGTCGGAGAGCTCTCAAGGGCCGCTGAGGCCCTGCAAAGGGTCTTGGTTTAATTAAACCATCACAAACGCGCTTAGAACAGCAATCAACCTAATGATCAAAAAGGGTCTTCAAAGCCCATGGATGGTCCCCTTAGCACATATCTGGAGGAGGAGCTTGTGAATAAACAAACAAAAATGAAGATGAAAAATATGAGGCTCGAAAAGCCAAGCGCTTGCCGTTTGAGGCCTGATCCCTGACTTGGAACGAGGTAAAGCGATGGTTTCCTTTGTTGTGACTTATTTACCAGCACGCTTATCTCAAAGGGCGAAACAATGGCGCACATTTCTATCAGAAATCATTACAGGCCATTTCAAATCATTTCCGCGCAGCTAATTTCATAATAGCGGAGGGAAACATTGATTGTAACCAGATGCTACATATCTACTCTGTGGAAAACTGGACAGAGCAATTACGGAGCGCAAGTCTCGGCCTACCCATGCTTCTTCTCGCACAGACGAACATACACTAAGTGCTTCTATAGCCAAAGTGCTGCACATCAGCTCAAGCCAAATACATTAGCACACTATCATACAACACGTATAGACTTGACTAGACTTTATGTGTACAATGAAGTGATTTCAGAAACAAACACCAATGAGAAACACACTGGTACCTACATAGGATACTGTCAGGTCTGTTATGTTTTTTGTTGAATTAGTCCAATTTAAATCTGACATTCAGAATATTTCATCCTAATCAAGGTGTAAATGAATCATCCTAGTCAACAAGAATTCAAATTAAACGTTACTATGCCAATCTTAGTTTGAATGGCTTCCTAAACAATAATTTCTCAGCTCTGGTCGCTTGGTTTCTGCTCACAAAATAATTTGGGATTCAGTTAACAGTAATAATACAGGTAGCCCATATCTAATGTCTCTGATGTGTGCAAAAGCATTCCGTTTACCATTTAACTAAAAGAAATCTTTCGCATACCCGCTGCATGGCTTGGTCACACTTTTCTCAGAGGCCTGTGAGAGTCAGTGGCCTGATTGTAAGATTGATGTTAGTGTGTGCTAAATGCTTCGCACATGAACCAAAACCACACAGAATAATATCAGAACTTCCTTTTGCTCTTTAATGGAAGAAAGGAGAAACCCTGCCTGCAGTGAGAGCAGCTCCTTTTGGCATTCAACCAGCCCTGAGTGAAAGAGAGGAAGAGAGGTAAAGAGAACGAGTGATTTATGGTGAGCTAGAGAGGGGGTTCACTCGCTAAAGTCCCATTGAAACACAGTGCTCCTGGCCCCGGGCTTCACCATTCATCACCACGTACCACCACCACTTTGTTTATCATCACTGACACACACACACAGAGGCCAAACAGTGTTTAAAATTCAATGGCCCTTTCGTGAGGAATCGGGAAAATGGGCCCTGGGTAATCTATGTTTGTGAGTCCCTGATCATTTAACTTTAGGTTGTTAACTTTAGATTTGAGGTTGCGAAGAATTAAAAAAAAAATAAGGCTCACAGGCGAAATCCAGTCTTTTAAATAAAATCCATGTGTTTGGGACTTTTGCGTGAAGGCGGAGGATTCGTCTGCATGGATTTCACATCAGGTTCAAGTGTTCAAACAGAAAACCGATTGGTTCAAAAATGACTTGTTTGTGAGATGTGACTTGTTTTGCTAATTTGACCATACTTTTTCACTTAAAAATAAAGTTACAAAAATAAAGAGATATTACACTTAAATTGTAGGTATTAAACTGTACTTTATAAAACGTTCCCTCACCATTTATTCTACAAATATAAATAAAACCTCGAATTATGCTGCTGTTTGAAGACACGTGTCATTATTTTTCTGAGTGATTAGACTTTCACCTGTCAGGCAATTATAAATGTGAAAAATCCCATAGATCCAAGCCACATGTAGGGGCGGAACACCCAAGCATCGCTGTGGCAAGTTTAGCTCAAGCAAACATCACACTCACACTTTCTTCACAAAATATAAAAATGAGCTTTTCTGATTTGAGAGTTTAACATCTTCTGTCCGTTCCGGGTAAATATATCATTCCAACATTAAACAAAAAAATTCAAAAATAAAGATTAATAGGTACTTAGAGAAGGTAGATACAAAATGAAGGGGAAAGATTTACTGGTAAATGGTCAGGTGAATAGACACACTAAAAGAACAGAAGAGAATTCATAGCAGCATGTAATACAATTGGACAGCACATTGCAGAAGTAATCTAGAGCAGACATATTTGATATAATCATGGGCAATCTTTACTAAGTCAATCCTCTCAGGTGTTCAGAGCGGCCCACTGCTGTGTGTATGTAGGTTAAACTGACGCTCAGATTGAATGAAGTCTACTGATATGTGTTTGAAGATGTGTGATGGTGAGTTTGGACTATCCTGGATAGATAAAGAACATGTAAGAGTCATTGTGTAAAAGTGTATGCGGTCAGTGACCTAAATTGCCTGGGTCCTGCGTTCTGTTCTCAACCCTGCATTAAATGCGGCATGCTGCACTTTTAAAAACAAGAGCAGTTCGCGGTGTTCACGCATTTGTGTATGTGTGTGTGTGTGTTTAGGGTGGATTTTTTTCCAGACGCATTAATAAAATATGGTCGGAGGCCAGGTGCACACTGAATCTCTTTAAGACAGCCTCGGGGCATCTTTGCATCGTCTCCTCCCAGCAGCCCAGTGTGTGATGTGCGTTAGGGGCCGCCACCTGCTCTTACGCTCCAGAAATGGTTGCCCACACACACCACAGCATTCAAGATTTTCACACACACACACCTGTGTATCATTGCGTCAGAGAAAAAAAAAAAACATTTTCTTATAATGATGAATTACGCACTTAGCTGCTCTAACAGCTCTCTTACACTCATCTACTCACACACGCCGTAAATATGAACTTCATACATGTTCAGTTAAGCTCCTAATTAAGTCATTCATTAAAACAGAAGTGTTGTGGCGCTGATATACTGCCAGTCTAAACCAACGTGGTGTAAATTTCACAAACGAGCATTCAAATGTTATGCGTGATGTCAATACACCCGGCAGCGCTAAACCGCCATCATCTACGAGTCGGCTGTGTTTACTACAGTGTTTACGAAGACGATGTTTAAAATGTGCTCTACATCTCGCATCTGAGTGGTATGTCTTCCACATGGGTTTTTCTATTGTTACTACAACAAAATAATAACTGTGGGATTATTTGTTTTTATGGGCACAGGAAACTTCCGAATTTGAGATATATATAAGCTGAAATAATTCAGCTTCATTATGACCACCCAAAGTGACTATTATGTGCATATGGTTTCAGTTGTTTCTATATTTTTCTGTAAATGTAGATCAAATTGAAGTAAAAAACACGTTATTGGTGAATCGCGATTTGTTAGTAAAATGTCCATAGACATATTTCACGTGGATTACTTTGTAAAGCATATTCACGTTCAATGAGGACAGAGATATTATCTGACTATGGAAATTTGCATTACACCTGGTTAGGATACAGTGTTCATTTACTGCAGTATTGCAAAATTTCACAGGTGAAATCCAGTCATTTCAGTCGAAGGACGAGAGGGTGCGAAAAAAAGGTGCTTGATGCATTGCTACACATTTGCAAACGAAATTTTGTGAATGTGATTGCACTTATGTGGTGTAGACAGTGTTTTAGTGTGCTGTTGAGGAACTAACCTTTCTCTTTAAGGATTTTCTTCATATTGATGCTGGTGTCTCGTTCTGACAGTTCTCCATCGGTTGGGTTCAAAACTGCACACATCAAGAGAAAGCATGCATCCAGTTGTCCCAGAAGTGAAGTAATTCTGATAGCAATGTGATTGCCTACCATTGGGAGCATTTTGTCATTTGTAAAAAACTAATATCTGTTTTGTTATATCTGTTGTGGGTGGATTAGTCTGTAGTCATTATAATTGAATTTATAGAAAACAATCAGTCTATGAGTGGTATTAGACATATTTAAGCTAAATGTGAATAGTATTGTGTGTCTGTACTGACCCAGGCGTTCAGGACTCTGTGTGTGTGGGTTTGGGGAGCTGGACACACTACTGCTGGGGTGGGAAGAGGGCTGTGATCCGGGACGAGGGGTTTCCTCCAGAGACGGAGCAGGAGACGGACTGTCCTGTACACACTCCTAAACACACACACACAAAAAGATTCAGTTCACATATTCTTTACAAATGAATCAAACAGGCCTGCCGTTTTAAATGAACCAAACTAAAACCAAAACCATAAAAAATTTATATATTAATAATTGTAGCTTGAAAAAAATAATAACTAACATGCTAATAAACTAAAACTAATTAAAAAGTAATATCATTAATGACAAAAACACAACAAAATTACTAAAACTATAAACCTACAGTGAAAACAGATGATGTAAAAAATACAATCAAAATATTAACTGAGACTTTTATTATATATCAGTGATGCTAAAATAACACAGTTAGGATAATACAAGTGATTTAAGATTTCCATCAACACTCCAAAAAAAAAAAAATCACAAATAAAATACATTTAATAATATCTCTTCAATATTTATTCTAGATAGCAATTTCTCATTACATTCTTCAGTAACAAAATTTTCATTCGTTCTCTACAGTAATGTATTTTTTCCAAAATAATTTTAGGAGAAACATCTGGGACAAAGTTGATTCATAGCTAAAGAGTCCATTAAATCTCCAGAGGTATCAACCAAACTCATTCTGTATGTTATATAGTGGTATAGTTGTATGTTTGTGTGTGGCGGTGAATTTTAATGTAAAAGTGTGTGTGTACTGTATGCCTCGGGCAGTTTCTGCATCTCGGAGAAACACACAAGTGTCCTCCTCCAACTGTAAATTGACTCACACACTCTCCTCTCAAGGGGAACATGGCAGTAAGATAACAGATAGTCTTTGTATTTAAAGTCTGCATCTAATATTCCCTAACACGCACTCCGCACGGACCCAACACAACATTTATTCTGTTATTCCTCCTCCGAGTATTTCAAATCAAACTCTCTCCTGTAGAAACTAAAATGGTTTGGTATACAGCTCTCTCTCAGGTGTTAAATGGCTCATAGAGCGGCTCGTATCATCGGAGCGAGACACTGATCCGAGGGGATCTTCAGTTCTCTGACTGATGCTCTGTGCATGCAGTGAAAATGAGCTGACTCTAGCTGAGAGATTTGAGTGCACATTAGAGCCCCAATGAATGGCTTCTCTGCGTTTGGCCACTGAAGTCTCAACTTTGTGGCTGCGTGTGTTACCTTGATGACGGACGATCCTGCTCTGGACAGAGGGCTGTGCATCTGAGCAGCTGCGGCCATGTTGGCGATGGTGTTCAGGTGGTTCATCTGGTTCATCGCCATGGCAACGGAGGCAGGCGGCAGACTGACGGGCAGCAGGGGGTGGGGCATCATCATAAACGGCAGGTCGAGCCCTGAAAGACCACAACAGAGACAGGGAGAGACTGTTTATATGGAACTTGGTTGGTAAACCGCGATGCACTAATCACTTTTGTTTTCATCACTTTATATTTAAAGGGAACACGAAATAAATGTATTGTTTTCACATGATGTCACATCCTTAGAGCGACGCCCACCTGGAGGGCAAAACTAAAACAGCATGTTAACTTGCATGTTAAGCATTGAAAACCAGTATAAAGAACATGTTTAATGTGGTTTAATGGGACCAAATTTAGCATTTAGATTATTAATAAAACATACAATAGACAAGCAGATGAACATGAATGCATTGCACAAAGTTTCATTCATATTCTGGACTCATCTGCTTGCCTGTATATATAACATGCTTCATCAAGGTCAATCTAATAATATCACTGTTTTAGAAGGTCTTGCTGTTTTAGTGATTGAAATACTGTGTGACTTTCAGTTTGTTCACTTATCCTTGTTTTTCTTTTTTTGTTAAATATTTGTGGCTTGAAACAGATGGAAAATTGACCGGCCTGTGCTGCAGTTACATACTCTTTTTTATTATTTTAAAGGTGATGTTAAAATATTCTATAAAAAAACAATCACATTAGCCTGACACAGCAACACTGGCTCGACCACCGGAATAAAGTTGGGGGCGGGACTATCAGGTTGTCTAACCAATGATAGAGGGGGGTGTGTTCAAGAAACATGTTTGAAAACATTCATTATTTTTTTTACATTTCCACAATTCACCTTTATTAATGTTTAATCTTAATGTTTTGATTTATTAAAGATTGATTAGTCAGTACAGAATTATTATGCTAAACAAGAAAATGATTTATTTATTTACTTATGTATTTATAAAGCACTTTATACAATACAGAATGTTTCAGTGTTTTTTTTTTTTCAAATAACTTCTCTTTTATAGTTATGTACCTAAGATTTTGTAGGTGAGGGAATACAATATTTAATATCATAGCTCATATTTTACCATCCAGTCAAATCCCAATGGATAAAATCAATGTTTTCCTCTTAGTTTCAATCAAAAAATGTCACATTACAAAAGTAAAATGTGTTTGAAAAAACAAAACAAAAAACAAAAAAAAAACATGAAAAACACTTGCTAGTCATGAATACACTACACTGTGACTTAAAGAACAGTCTAAATGACCCCAAGAATAAATGACTAACTCAGTCGGGCTGAGCGCAATCAATACACCTGGAGCTGGTGATCGAGTGAATGAGTGGATGTGATGAATGAATGACTCACTGTTAGCCAGGAGATGACTCTGCTGTAGGGAAGAGAGATGAGACCCTGACAGGCCATGCTGAGCGGAGAGGCCGGCGTGAGCCAGACCATGCTGGGCTCTGGAGGAGGGGGGGGACTGGAGCTTCTCTTTATCCCAGGACGACTCGCTGCCGCCTGGGGACAGCAGAGAGATACAGAGGGAGACTGAATCAGAGTCTGGATCCCTAAACAGAGCCAGTATTCCACATGTAATCACAGAGACAAGACTGGAGAATACAAAACAAAGGCTTCTCTTGCTCTTTTGAAATAAAACTTTTGATTTGTACTATGCAAATATATTATTAAAAATGTTTTGAATCACAATATATAATGCTATAATTTAAAAGGACATTATTTGATTCAAACATTTTTTCATATATTTTCAGCAGTCATTACTCCAGTCTTCAGTGTCACAGGATTCTTCAAAAAGTATTCAAATATGCTTTTTTATGTATAAATTAATGTTGAATATTTTGGTAAAACAGGGATACTATTTTTCAGAATTCTTTGAATAAGAAAAAAATTGAAATGAAAATCTTTTGGCAAGAATGTAAAAACTCTTTACTGTTACTTTCAGTCAATTTAATGCATCCTTTCTGAATAAAGCAATTAATTTATTTTAAAATGTATATAAAAAAAACTCAAACTTTTGAACGGTAGTGTATGCGTATATAAATATAGAAAATATTACAAATAGAGATTATAATCAGTATGCAAAATAAAGCCTATTTTTAAGACTATTAATATTTATTGTATTGTGACATTATTTTAAGACAAATTTTCTCATTTAATGTGTCTGAATGTTATTATTTTGAGCCTGTTTAATTTGACAACATTACTGTAGTAATTTTTTTTAAATTAAATTAGCAGAAATTCAAGTTTGAACAATATATACTATCACAATGTGCTTATAAATACTTTTTAAATAAATATTGTAAATATTTGCAAAAAAACATCATAAAATAGACTAAGAGAACAGTTATAGTGTGTAGCATAGGGGTGTTTAAATTGATACTACAATGAGTGCAAGATAGAAAACAAAGGGCAGTCCAGATTCGACCTAGGGCTGCACGATAAGTCGCAAGTGATATTTAATGCGCATCTTGTCAGTAAAGTCAGTTCTGAAACCAGCAGTAAATCTCCATCACGTGCGTGCTTTCACATGGAGCAGCATTTACTACACAGAGCCGTTGAAAAATGTCAAGCTGCACAAAAACCTCGATCAGCGATCATTAAATATTGCATGCGATTAGTCGTGCAGCCCTAATTCGAACCTGTGTTCCCGCCAGTCGTACTGCCTCAACACCTACAGACAAGAACTCCTGCACAAAATACCATCTCTTCCAAAGCCGTTAAAGAGTTAACCCCTCTGCCAATCACTCCGAGCTCATCCCAAAACACATGACATCTGGGAATTAATCACTGGAATGAAATGCAGCAGAAAAGCTCGATGCGAAGTGCCATAAAACAACTTAAGTTGAATTAGCTGAGAGAGGAGGGAGAAGGAATGCAAAGCAGAGGAGAGGAAATCATTGTCTAATTCTGCCTAATAAGCAACGGAGGTCCTACGAGTGATCCAGCAGATGGTGTTTTTGCAACAGATTGCAGTGAGTGATTCTTTTAATAATAATACGAATTAAAATCTCTCTCTGTAGAACGCGGGGGCGCCGTTCATCAGGGAGCCATTTGAATGAGCAGGAAAAAACAGCCTGATAAAGTAATGGCTGTGCCCAAACACCTGAGGCTGAGAGGAGAGCATGTGTACATGGGCTGATGAAACACAAAACGATGAGGGAACAATGACATTTGATATCAATACTCAATCCATAAGCAGTATGCGCCCTGTGTAATGAAGTCGTAATAGGATGTAAACTGCTTTAGAATGAATTCTGAAGCCATTTGTGAGGCCCATCAGCGCATAATGATGCATAGATATCAATGTAATCAGTTTTACTGTTTTACTACAGTTTTACTATTTTTATGTTACAACAAAAAACAGAATGTTATTTTTTTTTCCCGAGTTTTAAGGTCTGGTCTGAAATGTATGGAAGCCCGTTTCCGTCACTAAATAATAATAATAAAACAAGGTAACTGCGACTTTTTATCTCACAATTCTGACTTTTTTTCTCAGAATTGTGTGATATAAACTCGCAATTTTGAGTTTTTTCTCGCAATTGCTAGTTCATATCTCGCAACTCTGACTTCATAACTCACAATAAATATTTTGTGATGTTAACGTTCTAAGTTGTAAAGTTATAAAGTCAAAATTGCAAGTTATAAAGTCAGAATTGCGAATTTATATCTCATAATTATGACTTTATAATTCTCAATTTTGACTTTATAACTCGCAATTGTGTCAGAATTGTGAGATAAAAAGTCACAATTACCTTGTTTTACTTTTTAATCAGTGGCAGAAACAGGCTTCCATAGAAATGTCATGATGGTGAGCAGGTCATGACAGAATTTTTATTTTTGAGTGAACTATCTATCTTTAAGAGAGATGTATATGAAGAGAGACAGAGAGGAAAAGTGTCTGCATTGCAAATTCCACATGACCTATATTTGCTCTTGTCTAATATAATTAATTTCTGAACATACAAGCCAAGCTCTGAGGTCCCGTAGTTTAGGTGCTAAATAGCCAACGGGTGTTTCTAGCCATTATTAGCCCTGTGACTTCAATAAACTCTCTTTAAATAAACTCTCTTCTTATTTTCATTTGTCTTCCAACCAAGAGCAGATATACAAATATCATTGGAGAGTTTTGTAGTTTTGTTTGTAATCAAAATCATGAACATTTCCATGTAGTGCTATTTTCATCTCATCTGAAATGTGTTGTTTATATTACATTCTGTGGCGGAAAATACATTCTAAACGTTTTTGGAAAATGGGAAGGACTCGTTTGTATTGCTAAGGTTAAATAGCTAGCATTTCCTTGTCAATTACTTGATTAATTATAAATAAATAAATCTTCTATAGTTTATATACTGTACACTATCATTCAAAAGGTGGTGTCAGTAAGATTTTGTACAATTCTTTTTATTCAGAAAGGACACGTTAAATTGAGGACAAAGACATCTAAAAAAAAATTATTTATAATAATAATAATAATAATACATATCAAATTAAACCTATGGGAGATGTGCCTTCAACTGAAGAAACTTCCGCATACACGTGTATGCATGAGTTTGTCTCACTGTGTTCCTCTACATCATTAAACAGACTTCGTAATAATCACAATGAGCACATCTCCACACTTTTAAAGCAGCATATCTCTGTTTCATCATGTATCCCATAACTCAATTCTGTGACCTCTGTAACAGGCTAACTGCAGTAGAAGACTTTGCAAGCGTGTGTTATGTGTGTGAGAGACAGCATGCAGTATATCACAGTGAGTGTGGAGTTGAACTATCCACAGCTCTGGTGCTGATGGCCCATTTGGGTTCAACCCAAAATCTCCTCCAGTGTTGGCTGCTAAAGTAATTAGCCTAAAACTAATGCCAGCCAGTAGAGATAGAGGAAGAGTGAGCAAGCACGAGAGATGGAGAGTGTCTGTGTTTCGGCATCCCGTCCAGCCGTCAGTCATGCTTTGAGAATGTGTCCATCACCGCGATGCTCCTTAACCACACGCTGACAGAGCTGGTTAACTGAATTCCTTTTTAAAAAGTCTGCTGTAATTGCGACACGCATCTGTGGGCACGTGCGAAGAAACGCTGTTCTCCGCTTGCGATATAAAACTCAAACTGATACGCATTAAGACTTGGGAATTTGTGTCAACTAATACGCCTATCAAGCATTTGTATCTAAATCATTAACACCTCAGTGTTTTCTGTGATTAACCTCACCCCGGATATAGTCTTCCGTCTGACTCACACTCACAGTCACACACTCTCTGCCATTATTTACAGTTCATTCCAGGTATCTGATCACTATGTGTGCTCCTGGGAGCCTCGGGTGTTGTTAGCACCATGCTTTGCCATTTGAGCTACAGTAACTACAGCTACAGTTATTTTTATTTGCACATACAGTGCCGTGAAAAGGTTTTTGCCCCCTTCCTAATGCAAGTAAATACAAAATGCAGTTTTTAAATGATGGTTTCATTTATTAAGGGAAAAAAGCTGTCCAAACCTACCTGGCCCTACGTGAAAAAATAATTGCCCCCTCCTGTTAAATCATGAAAGAACTGTGATTAGCCACGTTATTTTAGAACGCTGAGTTGAATTTCACTAGCCACACCCAGGATGGATTATTGCTAGACCTGTTGAATCAAGAAATCACTTAAATAGAACCTGTCTGACAAAATTAAACATACATGAAATGCAACACATCATGCCGTGATCTAAATAAATTCAACCACCACTGACCAAAAAGAACACAAAGAATTGTCTCACATTTGCCAAAAAAATATCCTGATTATCCCCAAGACTTTTGGGCAAATATTCTGTGGACTGATGCTCAAAGAGTTTAACTTTACATTTACATCTGGCATAAAACCAACACAGCATTCCATAAAAAGAACATCATTCCAACAGTCAAACAAGGTGGTGGTAGTGTGATGGTCTGATATTGCGATTGCGATGCGATTTTAAATTTACAAAGTCAAGCTTCAGTTTAATATTGTTAATAATGTGCAGCACAGTATGACTATCATTACCCTGCTGCAAAAAAAAAGAAAAAATTGAAATTCTTACAGTTTCATTTAACCATAACAAAAAAAAATGTTTTTGGCATTATTCCAATAGGAATTACTGTTGTTCTATTGGTTGCCATCTGCCATATTACATCCCACCAATAGAATCCATCAAATAGACACCATTATATTTTACATTAAAACCAATACAATTCCCATTATAACACTGAAATCCAATCAATTTTCAATTGTGTTTTGGTAGGGGTTCTATATTTTCTTTTGTTTTAGCTTTTTTTTCAGCAGACAAGATTATAATGGTATAACTACGTTTACAGAATTAACTTAATTACTGAATTTCACTTGAAAGATAAAATTTTTTTATATAAAGAACTGCATTTATTTAGTAAATTATTAAAGTATTACGTTACATTGTATTTGGGATTTTAAGAACAAGTGGAAAATGTGCTGAATGTTTAATTTCATCCAAGTGAAATTAGCAAGCAGTTAGACTGAATTTACATTAGTTTTAAATGCAGAGACAGGCGCGAGTCGACGCAGGTTGTGCGCGTACATCGAGCCACATCCATACTGCCAGATGCGCTCGTGGAGATTTGTGGTGCAGGGAAGACCGGACATTCTCCTTCAGGATTTTCTGATAAAGCGCAGTATTCAACGTGAATATAAACAAGCATTACGAAACAGGCTGCGTGGAATAGCAAACATGCAATAAGGGAAGCTCTTGATATGTAATTGTGACGCAGCTCTTGCAAATTATCTTTTTTGTTTGTTGTCTGTCTTTTCGAAGCTTAAGTTACATAACATTTTCCTTAGTTTTAATTTGCCTAACTATTGATCTGTCCCTGTAGACACCATAATCCCGCTCTCTCTTCTGCTTTCCGATTGTTTTTGTTTTTTTAAATGGTGGGCGTTTACACAGTTGGCTAGAGCAGAGCTGATTGGGGAGAACGGAGGTGCGCTCACTCTATTGGCTAGTAAGACTGCCACTCAAGGCTGGCAGTCATGCATATGCTCTGGAACAGAGTAATATCGCGTCCACATCACAGGCTTGTGATGTGGACGCACAGCTCTACAAGCCATAATTGATGGAACCATGAATTCTGCGCTCTATCAGAAAATCCTGAAGGAGAATGTCCAGTCTTCAGTTTGTGAACTCAAGCAGGACAATGATCCCAAACACACCAGCAAGTCCACCTCTGAATGGCTCAAGAAAAATTAAGGTTTTGGAGTGGCCAAGTGAAAGTCTGGACTTTAACCCGATTAAGATGCTGTGGCATGACCTTAAACAGATCATTCATGCTCAAAAACCTCCAATGTGGCTGAATTAAAACAATTCTGCAAAGAAGAGTGGGTCAAAATTCCTACACAGCGATGTGAAAGACTCATTGCCAGTTATCACAAACACCTGATTGCACTTGTTGATGCAAAGGGTGGCACAACCAGTTATTAGATTTAGGGGGAAATTACATGTTCATGTAGTGCCAGGCAGGTTAAGACAGCTTAGATTATATAAATTAGGTGGTGCACAAATAATTCAAAATGACTCATTACTGTTTTGATAGATAAATAGTCTATATGGTACATTGATCCAGAAATCAGGTCTGTAGTAGAGCTTTTGCTCTTTTCTGAATCCATTTGCCATATAAAACAAGCAGCCAAATGAACTTCTGACAAATTGGATTTAATAAATGTATAAATCTGTTGCTGTTGGAAGTCGGCAGTCCCACTTTATATTAACCCTCTGGAGTCTAAGTGTTACAATTTAGGTGTGTGCCAACGAAGGACAAAAGTGCTCGAGGAGGATAGTAATCAAAATGAGGAGTTTACTGAAGACAAAGGAGAATACAGACAATATACTACACTTCACAGATCAGTTTCGTTGCATATACAAATAACAGCATTAACATTCACATACAATCACGGACCAGGAGGAACTGAACAGAACGGGTATTTAAACACACAGAAGGTAATGAGGGAACTGGAGACAGGTGGGGAATAATCAATTAACCAAAACAATGAGGAAGGTGACCAAATAAGGGAACAGAAAGTTCATAAATGTAACAGGGTATTTTGGGGCCTGGAGAAGTTTTGTCATGCCCTGACATCTGTGCTTTTTTCAGTTTCTTATAAACATCTAAATGGCTAAAGTCTAATCTCGCTGTAATCAGCACAAACTGGGCTATAATAATATGTGAGCAGCATGTATGTACATGATTGTGTTTTTGAAAAAAAAAATGTATGCATGGTTTGTGAAAAACTAAAAATGTTAAATCACTTGAATAAGGCAATAAAACACATACAAAACATTGGTTCCCAGGACTTTTGAGAACTGGAGCTTGTAGCCTAGAAATTTTCGTTATAAATTATGTGAAAATCATCTTGTTTACTCCCTTACAGAAAACAATATATTGATTTAAATTTTCTAAGACACTTTTTGTTGGTAAAAGTCATATGCGAGTAGGCATCAACTATCATGAGTATCATTGTGATTTACACCTGAGAAGACAAAGTCCCGCATAATGAGCTGCATAACGAGCTGCATAATGAGCTGCATAATGAGCCATTCAGTCAGCTTGTGTCATTGAGAGGGAGGAGTTACAAGAAAGAATGTGAGAACAAAATAAATCTATATAATTGAATGTTTGTAGTTTATTTAGAATATATTTAATTATCCCACAACATAATTTAATATCCACTTGGGGGAGCAGTTAAACAGTTTATCAGGAACAATCAAAGCTGACTTTCAATGCTGAATTTGCATCATTACTCCAGTCACACAGTCCTTCAGGAATCCTTTTAACAATCAGATTTTCTACAATATATATATATATATATATATATATATATATATATATATATATATTGTTGTTATTATCATTATTATTATTATTATTATTATTATTAATGTTGAAAAGAGCTGAGAATATTTTTTCAGGGGTTTTTTGGGGGGGGGGGGGTAAATTGAAAGAACAGCATTGTTTGTTGTTTTTGGGTGAATGAAAAACTTGAAGACCAGTCTCGCTTTTTCTTCTGTGTGGGCATATTCAAGCTGCACGCTTCAGCTAAACATTATAATCTGAAATGCGCATTCAGCGCGGGGGCGTGGTCACATTAGAAAATAATGAAGGGAGACGTGAAAAATGGACATTGCGTTGTTTTTATATGGATTACTTTATCACAGAATATTTGTTTTCGGCAGCACTTGTTTAGTTTAAAATAGACATGTCAAGCTTTCTATGGATCTCTCTCATATCTCTCTTCATTGAGTATTCACGGAGTTACAGTTCATTTTAATGACGTGTTTGTAAATGAAGATCAGCGCAGACCAAGGCTGCAGACAGCACACCGTGTCTGTTATCTTTATTTTATAAATGCACAAAGTTTTGTTGTTATTATGTCTGTATGTAAAAAAGTAGACCCTTTACAGATTCGATTGATGTATTGCTCTTATCTGTACGATTAAAACTGATAGTGTAATTTAAGTTCTTTTCAGGGTTATCAGGAGAAAATGACTCATAACGCATATATGCGTTTATTGACTCCACAGGGTTAAGTGTCCCTAATACCTGTATACTATCATAGTCACTATATGTGTACATAGTATGTAACCACAGTGTGAGTACACATTGGTACATAGTATCTACAGCTCTAATGTTTGTGTAACTACACATATGTAACAACCCACTGAATGGTATGTATAAGTACAAATGTATAACAGGACATTGGTAACAACACTTTTTGGTAATGAAAGTACAATGTGTAATAGGACTAACAGCACTTTTGGTAAAGAAAGTGTTACACTTTATATTCGCTTTATCGTGTAATTACTCTGATGTTACACAACAGCGGTCAGAAAAGTTAGGCTTTACATATAAATTGTGATTGGTGTCCAGAATGTTACACTTGATATTAAGTGGACAGTTCCTGAGGAGTTACCATGTAAGTACACTGTTATTACAGTGGTGCACCAACTCCAACTTGAGATCTAACTCCTCCAACTTTACATATCTCTAAACCAATCCATTTCCAGACACTGGATCCCATTTTCATCCCTAAACCTACCCATCTCCACCCCCTGGATCAAATTGTTCCAATTACTCTTATACATCCTGTTACACGAGTACTTAGTGAAGTGAAAAAAAATATTGTTACCAATGTCCTGTTACACATTTGTACTTGCACAAACCATTCTGAGGGGTTGTTACATGTGTGTAGTTACAGAAATATTATAGTCGTAGATACTATGTATCAATGTGTACTTACACTGTAGGTAAATAATACAGTACGTACACATTTAGTTACTATGTAAGTACACAGGTATTAGGGACACAATATAAAGTGGGACCGTAAAACGCACGCTTTAGAGTGCTAACAGCATTATTTCAACCTATTTTTTTAAGGAATCATCATGCTTAACAGCAGAATTCATGATGAAAAACCATGATTCTGCAAATAATCTCCAATCTACAAAATTAGTTCACAGCAAGCAAATCATGCCAAAAGATCTCTGCAGGGAACATCCATTCCCATGAAGCAGAGCAAAAAATGGAATCCAGACAGTTTCCCTACGCTCTTAAAATACTTTAAATTGCATTCAACTTGAAAAATATTGTTTATATATTTTTAATTGTTATTATTATTTATTATCTTTATTAACTATATATATATATATATATATATATATATATATATATATATATATAAAAGAGGTGTGTTCATTGCTATTTTAAGGAGATGAAAACAGACTGCACCATAGACCAACTCAAACTTATTAAGAGAATAGGGTCAACCCATTCCCAAAATGCACCCTGACACACGTACCGTTTTTCTGTCGTTAAAATAGCAAAAGTGGATTTGGACACGCCCTGAGTGCACCTGCGACATGCGCTTTACACTTTGCGTTTAGATCGTTAAAATAGGGCCCAAAGTTTGTAATGTTGTGATTAACCTAGTAGCTGGTCGGATTTGTTCATGTTTAATACACAATTTTTAAGCCATATGAGAAAAATGAAAAAAAAAAAAAATGCTTCCAGAGTGCCGCTGCACTTTATTACACAGAACTGTTAAATGCTGTCAAAAAATCAATTTTTTTACACTCATCCAAACAGAAAATAATTTTGGCTGAAGTCAGTAATTAAGAAATGGCAATTATCAGCCAATATGTAGGGCTTAGCAATAATATATTGATCAACCATTAGTCTTGACTCTTTATTTGTGGGAAAAGAGCTTCCTTTAAGCCACTGAATTGGAGTGTTTTTTGGCCAGTCAGCCTCACCATCTGGCACCTAAGCCTGCCTCCACCTACACAGTCCCTCCGTTCAATGCCTGGAGACTCAAGTACATGCGTGTCTGTGAATAATATAACGCTGGGCAGCGCATTAGCACTGAGGTCAAAAGTATGGTGTCTTAAAAGGCTCACGGCATTAGTAAGCACAAAATATGGCTCAGAAAATGACACAGATCAAAACAAGAGCAAGCAAGCTTTGATCAGAGAAATATACAAATATTCTTGTGTTTTTGGGTGGGTCATTACTTTTTTTGTGGCCTGTGAATCATCTTCCCGGTCGTGTTGTTTGGGCCCCTGATGGGTTTAGGGTCTTCAGGCCCCTGTTTGAGCGGTCACATGTGTTGATGTTGGCCCTGTCAGTGTATGGGACTATAAACAGTGTGTGTATGTTTATGCCTTTGGTCAGTGAAAAATCAGCAAGTGTGCGTGTGTGTTTACACCAACCCAAACAACATCCTGGGCTTAACATCTCACACTCAAGAACGGACAGGATTCTGGTACTAGTGTCACAACATGGGCTAGACAAGTGTGACAATAAACTGCCAAATTATTCATTAGGTTTCTCAAATGTTACCCCTATTCGGTTGCGTCCCGCCCTTAAGCTCCATTAGTTGAGCCACATCTTGATGAAGCACTTCCTGTTCCATCCTCCTAATCGTGTGTGCACACCAAAAGTGAATTTAATTATTTGCACGAGTTTATACCAGGTTTGAGTTGGTCTTTTAAACTGTTTAATATTTTTTATTATTTTATTTATTTAAAGCCTTAATATGTAATGCACTATAAAAGTAGTTTAAATGCATTAATTATGCCTTTTAATGCACCTGTATGATCTCATGAATAACTGTGTCTATAGTTATAATACATCATTATCAGTGGCGCCCCCAGAAAATGTTAACAGGGGTGGCCAAATGAGGCCACAGTAAATTTTGGGGGTGGCACATTAAAATAAAGAAAAAAAAATAAGGGTTTGCAATATAGACAAAAAGTTATATCTCTGTGAGTTCTAGGATTTTATCGATAACGATAATTACACTATTTTGCTGAGTGTTAATGTGCTGATATCTTATTTTTAATTGTGCAGACACCTGAGTTTTTTTTTTTTACCTTTACACCATTGTTTCTAAAAGTGTGCACCATATTTTAGGTCAAATACTTGCATTTGGGCTGTTACCAAGCAAATGCAATCAGTATCAACAAAATTGATCTTTGCAATGTAGATAAAACAGAAGCTGCATCTGAAGTGCCATTTAGATGTTTTTACACACTGTTTAATGCAGCTCCGTGGAACATGGAAGACTTTAACCTGCAGTTACAAATGAACAAATAATGTTTTGATATTTTAAAGATAAAACATTGAAAACTGATGTTTGAAATTATTTAAAAAATGAAAAGGTTCCATTAAATGTGAAATTAAAACCGCCAATAGGTGGCAGCGAGTCACTGTTAATAAGTGAGTCATTGCGATTGAACCTAATCATTTAAACGGTTGATTCATTCAGGAACGAAACACTTTAATGTTGCTCAGACAGGGCCGGCCTTGACCAATTTGCTGCCCTAGGAAAGATTTTACCTGGCGCCCCATGCATCACAGCCCATTTCACCCTGTCATTGTGTTCCTGATTTAGCATATATATATATATATATATATATATATATATATACACACACACACATTACAGCAGAACTGTTTCCAACACTCATAATAAAACAGAATATTAGAATGATTTCTAAAGGATCATGTGATAGACTGGATGTCACATGTGACACTGAAGAATGGAGTAATGATGCTGAAAATTCAGCTTTGCATCACAGAAATAAATGATACTTTAAAGTATAATAAATTGAAAACAAATTATTTTAAATAGTAATAATATATCACAATATTACATTTTTTCTGTATTTTTGATCAAATAAATGCAGGCTTGATGAGCAGAAGAAACTTCTTTCAAAAACATTAAAAATAATAGTAATGGCTTGTACTGTATCCCCCCAAAACTGCACAACTGTAGAGTAAATCATTAATAAAAAAGTGATAATAAAAAATGCGTCTTAAAACTGACATGATTGTACAAAATCACAGTCTGGGGACTCAGAACTCAGAACAACTGCTAACATTAAGTTTAAGGTAAAAATAACTGCCATGAAATTATAGTATCTTACTCCTATGCAATAAATTGTTCTTTCACTACATCTCTTTACCTCTGTCTTTATCCTCTTCTCTTCTTTTTGGCACTGTATCTATCGCAGACTATGCTCATTTATAATGTGTCATGTAAATTCGGCCTTCCGTCACAATCAGGAAACTTTCACCGTGTCTAGAACTGGCGCGAGCTGCCAGGCCCGTTTCTACGAGCTGTGTGTTAACAAAAGCAGTGCTGTCTACATTGGATGCGGCATGACATTCAGCCAAGTATGGTGATCCATACTCAGAATTTGTACTCTGCATTTAACCCATCCGAAGTGCACACACACAGAGCAGTGAACACACACACTGTGAACACACACCCGGAGCAGTGGGCAGCAATTTATGCTGCAGCGCCCAGGGATTAGTTGGGGGTTTGGTGCCTTGCTCAAGGGCACCTAAGTCGTGGTATTGAAGGTATAGAGAGAACTGTACATGCACTCCCCCCACCTACAATTCCTGCCGACCCGAGACTTTCGATTGCCAGTCCGACTCTCTAACCATTAGGCCACGACTTCCTGTAACTTCAGTTACAGTTACTTATGAAAAGATATAAAGCATTACAATGTACATTATTTATAATTTTATAATGAAAGTAAAGTCATACCAAAGTTTTCATAAGATCATTTAACTTGGAACTGATATGATTAAGGTCTACCTCATCTCGAGTAAAAGGTCATGTTAGTGTTGAACATAACCTGTCTGTAATGTGTTGCATGTCACTGAACACCGTCAAGAACCAACGTTAAACAGTATACAGAGGTACTGGCCGGAAGGGTCAGAGAGTACGTTTCAACTGACAAAGTCATACGTGTTCGTCATGTTGAGCAACAAAACTCACTGTGTTGCTTTGGTTCTGCCGTCTATTTAAAACTAAACATACTGTGCGACACACACATGCATTCATTAATATCGTTATGCCAGCAAACCTTACAGTCTCATACACACAAACACACACACACAAACTGTCCGGGAGCGCATTAACAGCTTGTAGCGGGTACGGGCAGAGGACGGCACGCTGGCACTCTGTTTGTCATATTTCTTGTGGGCCTCGCCATCTGCCGGGGTGGCATTTTCATGGCTGTTTACCCTGACTCCCGCCAAGGAATCATCTGCCACCGCATAATGCAGCCCGCAAAAAAGGGGGGGATTAAGTTGGTAATGCAACTGAGACTATTGCTAATTTGGTGTAATTGGGAAGAAATGAAGATAAATGAGGGCGAGAGAAGGAGAGGCAATCAGTATGGCAGGCAGTACAGCTGTGCTTTTGGCCAAACTCAAGCCCTCCCGCCCTCCCCCCTTCCGAGCGTCACCCCCCTGCCACGTCACCCCGTGCTCAACAAGGTGCATGCAAATCCAAGCTAATGACAAATACGCTGGGCTGACATCCACAGCACAGGTTATCTGCCTTTCCGTTCATCTCACTGCTGTGGATTTCATCTTACAGGACCTTCACATAAGAATTCTTTTTTGCCTTATAACTTAACTTTGCCTTATATTTTTATATAAATAAATAAAAAAAATTATTTATATATATATACACACACACACATATATATATATATATATATATATATATATATATATATATATATATATATATACATATATATAATTTTTTTTAAGTTTAAGATACTTAGAAACAAGAAAAAAAAGAAAATTACCTTAGCTGATAAAATTAACTTTTTAATTTTATTTTATTTTACTGCAGTTAACATTTATTTTGTTGCAGATCATGATAAATATTTATATTGTTTTAGTTTAACCATGGGCCAAACAAATGCAGTTATCAGGCTTTAATCTGGTATGTTGGGTGATTTGTCTGATGTATTGCTAATTTATTACCAATGAAAATAATACCACTGTAACAGTCAAAATATTCATATATAACTAATAGGGATACACATTATGTATCTGTACGAGCCAAAAGTCTGGAAGGATATCTTGTCTGTGTGTAACATACTGGATCAGACACGGTTTACATCTGTGTCTATCTTACATGTTTTAAGGTTAGTTGGCGGTGTGCGTACATGCGTCTGTGAATGGCAGTGTGTTTTCAGGGCTTTGTGGGGCACACGCTGAGCTCTCTATATCCAACTACACGGTGCCAGACACCCCTCTGGCTGGCCTCCCCGCAGTATCCACCCTGCTTCGCACAGATGTCCCCACACACACCCTGACATACCTCACACACTAAAGTCCCCTGAGGAGGACAACCTTCAAGACTATACATCAGTTTCAGTCGCCATGGAGATGCGACATATGCGTGGACCCCATTCAGTCGCAATATATGTGAATGATCTGTGCTGTACTACATGATGCAAGCAGGTAACAACACATACTGTAATAAAGGACACAGGACAGTAGGAGAGGGTGGGAATAGGCTGTGCCACTTTCAGATTGCCCTCTATGTAAGGAGGAATGAGGTAAAACTAATATACTAACTTATATCTAAGGAAGTCAGCTACCAACTCAGTTTGAAGAAAGCAACTATAATTTAAGGCGATAAAAAATTGTCCAGGCAGTGACACAACTTGCCCCACATTAGGGGCAAGTTGAATCACTGGAGGAAATATAATTTTTTTTTTGTTTCAAACAAATAAATATATAAACACAGATGGGGATAAAAAAAGACTTTACTAATGCACAATTCCATTGTAAAGTTTTGTTTTTTTTGTAGCTAGTGACAGTTTTATACATTTACAATTCACCAAAGTCTCTGATATATATTTTTAAACCATTTAGAAAACTTTGGTCAAAAGGATTTTTGTTCGTATTTTTTCCTCAAACCACACATATAGTAGCTGAATGTGATGGGTCTTTTCCTAATATATTGTCACGACCAAAATAATGCAGAGTTTACTAGATTACAGAGCTGGCACATCTTAGCCCATGGGTATATGACTACCGAGCATTCGCTATCAGACCTTGCTATGCTGCTTCTGGAAAGCACTTTGACAACTCAACCTCAAATGTGCTCCTGTTTCATGTTGCACCTAATGCAATACTGCTATCTAACTGTTAACATCCATCCCAGGTCAGTTGGATAGATTCGGCACAGAGCAACAGCAAATCTTATTAGGCAGAGCGACTTACTTGCAAACAGCTTTGTAGAAGACATGTTGTGATGACTAAGAAGACACAAAAGCATGGATGTCTTTACAAGTTTATGAAAACACCTCCACTCCAAACCCCATAGGAAAGTATGGAGCTTTGAGTTTGGGGTGCAAAAAAATCTATTTACACGGAATAACAAAGAAGTAATAATGAAGGAGAGCGATCAAGGGGGAAAAACATATAAATTTTAAGTCATTAATGCCCTCCCTGAACAATGAGAGAGCAATCCACAAGAGGCCCAACGTAAAAGTGTTTGAATTGGAAGTGAAAATGATTAAAGAGCTCTTTTAATGAAGTGTTAATTGCTGTGAGAAGTAGGAAGAAGGTTGGAGGAGACACACTACTTTGAAAGGAGTGAACGCTACAGCAAAAGCCCATTTCTTCACTGACAGAAGGCAAAACACCATATGAGAAAATAGTATACTGGATTGGGCAGAGAGGCCAAAATAAAAGGGTCTTATTCACTTATAAATGTGTGCACAGAAAAGATGCTTGTGCAAAATTGTTTTTCTCACATTTCTAAATTTTTGTCTTAATTCAGAATAAGTGCAAACTAATTTGACAAGGGGTTTTACACACAAGTCCCATTCATTTTACTGAACAAGGAATAATGTGAGTGGACAAACGATAGAGCCCTGCTGAACACCAAGAGACAAAAAGTTAGAAAATAGAAACAAGGATGAATCCTTAAAACCCAGGTGAGCTTCTGAATCTCACTGCTTTGGTAAATAAGTTACTATTCTTGCAGAGGCCTCTCAATAATGAACATCATATTTATACCTCCACCTACAGCTGAATATTCAACATCTCATCATCCTCTCTAACAGAGTCCTATATTGTGTTTCTCATGGGCCTTTTGTGCTGCATAAGATGGCACAGTCTTTCACTTACGCTTATCACAGACACACATTAATGGCCATCAGAGAACTCGGTTCTCTTTGAACGGTTTACGGCGAATAGCCTTTGATCATAAGTAGTGCTCACTTCACAGAAAGCCTGAAAAGATGTCTCTTTGATATCACCCCGCTTTTACATATCAATGAGCACCACCAAAGATGGGGGCCCAGGCGACTCTCTTGTGCCGTGCTTTTGGGAAATGTGACTTAGACAATATGTGTTGACCAGTAAATGCATACATTTGCCATACAATTTCATAGATGAGGTTGAGTAGCCACCTTCATCCAGAAGCAAGGACTCATCAAGTGTCTATCCTCAATAGACTGTGGCTCATTTGACTGTTTTGGAGTGGACAGCCCCACGTCTTTATGGGCTTTCATTAGACGTCATTTTTAGGCTCATTTGAAATCAATCCCCCTTCGGACCCTTACGCCAGCTTCGGTGTCAGCCGGATGAAAAATGAGGCGGGGCATTGGGGCTTCGGGCGGCCCCCCGTCCGTCCTGCTTGGCCCAGTCCGTTAATACAGCATCATCTGGTCGAACGGACTGGCAATTCCCACATCTCATTACCGACAGGAACTGTGGGTCATTACGCGGGATGGATTCCCATTAGCTGAACCGAGGGTTTGAGACTAAATACAGAAGCTTTGGACACAAGCACATACTCACAAGCACTTTGTTACATACTCCTCAGCCACTCTTAACTTGTTCACACACTTCTGGATGAGAGGAAGGTGAAAATTACTTGAGAGAATTTATGTACTTTGAGCACTTCAGGTAGACAGCATGATTTTGAATGCATTCAAAAAGCATGCACTTAAAGGAATAGTTCACCCAGAAATAATTTGTATTTTGTCATTATTTACTTCCCCCTCAGGTCATTTCAAAGCCGCACACTGTTATTTTATTTAGACATTTTATTTCCAAAATTGTAATGCAGATTGTGCCTTAGTTGACAGTTCATAGTGACCAGGCACTGTGTGAACTGTTCCTTTAAGTCTGTCCTTTAGGGTATATTCTTATCAATTGAATCAGCTCAATGAAAGCAATTTTAGAAGCATGTTTTCCCCGAAAGAAATATGCAGCATATCTCAGAGGATCTCAGATGATGCCAACCCTGAAACAACACAGAACTACCAAATTTTGCTATAAGTTTGATTGCATCATAATAATTGCTGTTAATATTGTTCGTTGTCTGTTATACAAATAAATATACAAATATCCGCGATACAAATAAAATTGAATCGAATCTCTCTTATTCCTGAAAAGAAGTTCATTCTCTATGACACATTAATTCAGGATGACTGCATGGTTATCTGGAAATCAAGGTAACGGAGAGGCAGTCAGGAGTGGGTTTAACCTGCAGGACTGGAAGGAAGAAGCATGGGCCATCGAGTGAGGATAATGCAGGTCCTTCATATGGTCCGTTGCTATATGAGCCATCTGTTTATATGACAGACTGCATCTTGATGGACAGAGTGGGTAATCAATGCAGCTCTGCTCCACAGGTTTATGCATGAACGTAGAGTGTTCAGCTGTTCAGCTTCATGCAAGCTTGAGTGCGTGTATTTGCTTTTACAGTTTTAAAATGGGGTATACCTGACATGTTTATTTATGTGAGTATGACTCCTTGTTTAGTGTGAGTGTAAATATGTGCGTCTATTCAAATGTGCTCATCTCCGGCAATGGTCAGCAAGCAGCTCCTGTACCTGTGGGGATGATGATTTATGGAACATTAATTTTGGATGGCTGGATCCAGGCAAACATTTCAGTCAGAGGACACAGATTGGAGGAGATTTCAAGTCAGTATGACAGGCTAAAGATATTAATATGATAACAGCGGACAGTCTATAATGTAAAGATCACCTAAAAAGCTAAATGTATGCATACTTTTTGCTACACATTAATAATGTGTAACAAAACATGATAATATGATAATGTTAAACCGTATTGACAATTTTCAGCTCCTGATTTTTTAATTCTGGCCACTTCTGAATTTCGCTGATTTCGCATACAAGATGTTGAACAAGATAGTAGTTGATTAATGACCTATTCTGACCTGTCTGAACTTACTAATCAGGTAAAATGTATCTACAAGTCAAACATGGATATATTGGGATTGATTTTTTGTGTATCAGTTGTCAAACTATAACATACAGCTCTTGGAATATGCAAAAGTATCTCAAAGATTAACAACCTTTAGAGCAGATCAAGTAAGTGGAAGAGAAAAAGAAAAAAAACTAATTGAAAGACTGAAATAGGTTCTTCACCTAATTAATTACGTAAGAACCCATTTTATTTAAAGCACTACATGTGTTTAGGCAGCAGAGTAGTAAGTAATTCTGTCTTCATAGTCACTACATATATTGTAACTATACAGGACAGCAGAAATAAGCACAATTATATAAAATATGTTCATTTAAATGCACATTATTTTTATTAATCTTAAATTGTTGTTGAAAATATATAAATAATATCAGTAAATAATATAAACTGGGTTTGTCAAGGAACAGTTAATGGCTAGTTAGTGCAAATACTCCAGATGCATTGAGCCACAGTGCTCATATCGAAGAAATGGGTTTGAGTCTGAGCAGCAACCTGTCAGTTTAGTATCATTCTACACCATTCATCCATTTTACTCTCTAATGAAAAACAAATTTATAATATGCATGGCCATGGCAAGCCACTATCGAACCACAGACCATCCATAGTCAGTCCCTGAGAGTGTCTGTTTGAAAAAGAACATGAAATCACATCTACTGCCAGTTATCATCCAGACAAAACCTTGACCCTGCACCCAAGTTCAGAAGGTGAGCTCAACTCTCTCCGAGCTGCTCCGCTAGAGTGATAAAGGGAAACGCATACTCCCCCACCTCAGCCACAAGATAAACACTGATCCCTCTTGCTCTCGACATGCTCAATATTTTACATAAAACAAAGGGCTAGCCGAGATCAGATGATGCCGTTTATGGGAGCTGAGAGGAGGGAGAAGTGTCTCCGGTTACAGTGGGATTATAGATAAGAACAGTGAAAGTGTCTTATGGTGAATCTCAGGGAAAAAAAAAACTGTCAAGAAATACCCAGGTCGTATTACAAATTTCAAATATTGCACTTGTTCGGGACTTGGCTTGTGAGTTTAGCTAGTGCTACATGAGAATCAGAAAGAGAGAATAGAGACGAGCGAGTGAGGCGTCCTCTGAGGCAACACTAGGACAATCTAATCTGATTTAATAAGAGTGACAGTTGCTCTCTGATGACAGAAAACTCTTGAAAGTGTGATGGCAAAATGAAAGGATAGGTGAGAGACAAAGAAAAGAAGAAATAAAAGTGCTGACCGCTTTGTTAGTTAGGGATTTGCAACATACACAACTCTGAGTCCCGCAATCTCTGCATGTGCGCTCTCTCTCTCTCTCTCTCTCTCTCTCCAGCACACACCTGGTTTTTGCTAACGCGGCAAATCACATGGCTGACAGATTCCCGGGCCCGTTTAAATAATGCATGGGATTTCTCTTTTAACTTGTCAGTCGCCCTATAAAAAAATATATCAGTTCTTTTCTGATGTCATTTGTGACAGTGATTCACCCTGACAGTTCTCCATTAGACCAATGAGTCCCTTTTCGTTTGCTCAATCTTCTACCGCCGTTCCGACAAGAAACACATGTTACTTCCTTTCTTTTTCCCTCTCTCTCTAGCCCTCTTTTTTCTTGTTAACAGGGTTTTCAGAGTTGTATTTATATTTAAAGACACAAGGAGCCCCCGTTAACTCATTTCACCCTCCAGTTCTGTTGCAACCGTATTAGCGCAAACATCGTTCTCTGCCTAATGCAGAAACCGCACACCAGAGTCGTTGAACAAACTGCAGCATGCTTTGTGCTACTGGATAAACTCAGAGGGAAAAAGGCAAACTGTCTTTCCATGCCGAATACTTCATCAAATCTCTTTGGCCCCTGTCAAACATGTTGTCGCTGTGCGTTGTTGCATTTTCTGATTCCGTGCTCTTTTCTTGAGCTCTGGCGGCGAGGGTGGGGTTAACGTTTGAATGGACCGAGTGAGGGGGGAGATTGAAATCAAGCCTATCTGTGCTGACTGCCTGCTGCAGATAGCTCAGGCTTTTTGTGGCACAATCCACACAGTGGAGGAAAAGCGCAGATTAGCCATTTCCCCTTTGAAGTTCTCCTTCAAAAAAGGCAAAAGGCTCACCACCAAGAGTGAGAGGGGAGGGAACCAAAAACATCTTGCGGGAATGTAAAGAAACAAAAAAAGGCACAGGAAAAAGTGCCATCGGGACTTTGAGCAAGCAGTGTCTGGCGGCGCACGAGAGAGAGCGAGGCAAAAGAGAAAGAGGTTAAAGTTGTCGGACTGCTTCAGAGGGTGTTTGTTTAACTTCAGGGATTCAAGAAAGCTAGATCAGATTCCAAGACCACCTCTCAACTCCAAACAATGTGCATCAAAGACAAATCCAATGTACTTTGGGTGGTATGGCTTGCTTTTGAAGACTTAGAAAGTCTGGTCCAAAACCCAAACGTCCTTTTGGTTCCTCAAAGTTCCTCAGAACTCCATAGCTTTGGCTTGGAGTATCCAATTAAAAATAACAACAAGCAATGGCACTCGAAATCTCAGCCCGCATCCGTTCGCACGCTGGTCATTCACAAAATCTCTTCATTTGTTTATTAAAGAACTTTTTTTGTGGCTTTTATTTAATCTCTGTGAGTTTAGAGATCACATTTATGGTAGGACTTTATGAAGTTGACCGAATGAACGCTTAGTTCCCTGTCCACTCTATTCTGTACTATTCAAATAAAGGAGAAAAATGGCAAAAATAAATTTTAAAAACAATAAAAATCTCACATGCTTACAGTGAGAATTTATCGAGTAATGACAAGTTATATTCAGTTATATTAATATTAGTAATATTTTATTTAAATATTCATTGCATCCTGGGTACATCTGGGTAATTTCACGCATTCTTGGTACTTGCATTATTGAGTATTGAAAATTAACTTCAGCAGTTGATGATGATGTAGATCGAACAAGAACACATATTGAGAAAATGGCTATTGCCAGCTAACTCTATTCAGTAGCCAATCATTTGCGTGTTCTTTCTGGGAAATGGACCAAAAATATATCTATAAATACTTTGCCAAATCAAAGATTTGTTTTCTACTGACTCCACCCATATTTTTTATCGCCAACATTTGCATATGATTGTAGCATATCTAGTAGCAGTCACATAGAACTTTCAAATTATCTGCAAAGTAGCCACTACCTGTTACCACTATGGTCAAATGAATGAATAGTTAATGAATGTATGAATATGACCACAAAAAGCCAATGATCACCAAAGAAAAGCATAACAGGTTTTCTAGGGCTAATTAATGTAATATTTACACAATTCATGACATAATTATCCCATAACTACTCATTTACAGAAATCATGTTTAATTAAAGAATAACATTTTAGTGCAAAAATGTTTTTGATTAGAATATATATCAAATACAATATTGGGATAGGTGGTCACATACTGTACACATCTAGCCGAAAATAATTCAAATATTTCAATGGACTGAAAGCACAAATTTGCCTTTTTTTCCTATATATATATATATATATATATATATATATGACACCACACAAACAATCACCTATAGTGCTGGGTCTGTGCTTACTATGTTTCACGGCCCGAGACTGTTGTTCACTCAGCACGCTGACATCCGCAAACACGAGTGAAATTTGACTCTGTGTGATTCTCAGTTTCCATTGATGCAGTTCTCTCCATCTCTATCTCTCTCATCATCAACATTAGCTCTATCGGCAGCCAGAGTACATTAGAGGATGTGTGATTGAGTGCGAGACAGACGTCTTCTCTCCACCCCTGGCACTGGCTCTTCCTCCTCTCTCCTGCTCTCTATTCTCTCGCCATCATCTTTCTGTCACTACACACACTCCGTGTGTTTCTCTCCGCATGCATGGACCGAATTCAAAGGTGATTCGTATTCACAGTCTCAAGTGCTGATCTACATGGAGCAGCTTTTTGGTGAAGCGTGTTATAAACTGATGGTTCAGTCATTCATTCCAATAGGAAGTTGCTTTTACAGAGCAAATTCATCAAAACAATCATTAGATGACTAAAACAGCGGACACATATGCGTGTCATAAAGACATTTCTTAGGTTGCTTGTACTGAATAGTCTGAATGAAATCTCACTTGTCCAAAATCATTACTGTATATTACATATCAGATGTGTTCTGTACTGAACTGAACTGAACGATAACTTCAACTGGAAACTTGTCATGTCATATCTGGTTGGGAAACAGTCACCCTGTTTAAAAAATACATTTTCTAACCAGCCCATATTAACCACTTGGGAACTAACTAAAACCTAACCTAAAATATAATAAAACTAGACAGGACTGAGAACTGAATAAAAAATGGTCTCCCCCAAATTAGTGATTATTATTTTTTATAATGTTTTCTACTTTGTTTAACAAGTATTCTGCTAAAATGTGTGCAAAAAACAGTAAAAAAAAAATAAAAAATAAAATAAAATATTGTGGATATGACAATGATTTTATAGAATAATATGTACACATACACTAACAGTTTGTAATACTAATTAAACTGAGGCTGCATTTATTTTATCTGCAAATATTATTATTACGATATAAAATAACTTTTTTTGTTTTATTTTTGTATACTGTATGAAATCATTCTTATATGTTGATTTGGTGCTGCTGTTGTTGTTTAATATTTTTGTGGAAATTGTTCAAAAGTTTGGGGAGAGAGAGAGAGAAATACTGTACATTGCTGAATTTTTTATAAAAAAATGTTTTTCACAAAAACCATTGAGCAGCAATAAAAAACAAAACAAACAAACAAACAAAAAAAACTATTCTACATTGCTAATAATAACAACCATTATTTATAATTGAGTCAATGACCCATAATAATTGAATACCAAATCAACATATTCAAATGACTTCTGAAGGATCATGTGGTACTCAAAACTATTAAAATATTAAAATGAAAAACAGTTATTTAAAATTATAATAATATTTCACAACCTTAATACATTTTTTTATCAAATAAATGTAGACTTGTTCAGCAGAAGAGACTTTCAAAAACTCAAACTAGTAGTGACCGGTAGTGTATAAGTCTGTTTTTATGTCTGTTTTTTTCCCCCTTTATCTTTAAACAAATTTGACTGCAATTTTAAAACCTTTGCGAACTGATATGAGGAGTGAATTGCTGGTATTAATGTCTCCCTCTACATATTCACACACACGCGGTGTTTCTGTTCACATATGTGTGTGTTGTTCGTGTAAGTAATCTTTATTGGTCTCGGCAATAACAACGGATGGCATTTGTGTCTGTGCTCGCAGTTGCTGAATGTGATAATAAAGAATGACATTTTACTTTGTGTGTGTGTGTGTGAAGTGATGGTAACATCACAATCTAAATGCACAGTCAGGAGGGGAACATTAAAGACGTCATTAGCCTCAATAAAGCTCAGCAGAAAGGAGAGGGCTGCGTGGGCAAGAACCCATTACCTCAGGGCACGTGCCTGTGCGCACATGTGTGTGTGTGTGTGTGTGTGTGTGTTGAGGTGATTAGATTGTTGAACGCTTCCTAACAGTGCTCTTTATTTTCATATTGTGAATATCTATAGCCTGCGCTGGTAAGTGATTCAAAGCTAGTGAGTCATAAACTGGTCAAAGCTAATGGCTCATCAGAGATGTGTTCTGCTGTTGCAGTGGATTTGATGTGTTTGATTACCAGGTGAGGAGCTCACAAGTGATTCTACTGAACTGTGGCAGGTGCAATAACTCAAACACAAAGCATTTGTAAGAACATAGCAAATCTACAAACTACAACAGTGGAAGCTATAATAGATAGGCTTAAAAAAGTCAATCACGCTTTAAAATTATTTGATAAAACTAATATTAAAGGTTTGCGTGATTTATATTAACTTGAGGTGCATGGGGAATGGGAATTGTTTTATATATATATATATATATATATATATATATATATATATATATATATATATATATATATATATACTCTCAGTAATACTTTTTGAATCAGAAGAAACAGAATGATTTCATGCACTTTTAAAGTATGTTTGTATGTGTGTGACTCTGACCTGCACTGGAGTTCAGCTCCTCGTTCTCTGACTCAGTACCGTTCTGGCTTCCGTGCATGCTGTTCATGGCCATCAGTTTCATTTTCTGGAGTTTCATAGCTTCAGCCATGGCTGCTGCTGTCAGACCTGTGGGGCGCGCACACACACACACACACACAAAGAGAGAGAGAGAGAGAGAGAGGGGTAAGTGTACCTGGTTACTAACGTGGCCCCTTTTACACCTGGTATAGCATCCGTCTCAGGGGATCTGATGTCACGTAAACAGCCATCAGAAATCACTGGAAGTCACCTGGTATTAACATGAGTCTCATGTGATCAGATTTTGTCAAAGGGACGCTCACTTACTACCTCAGTGTGTTGATAAAGCACAAAAAGTCACTGATATTAAAAATCTATAGTTTTGCACATCCCTAATCAGTACTGGTCGTGACTTCCACCCACAGGCAGAATGTGGCCCTCTGGAAGAGAAGGGAGGGATCTACTCCCAGAAGGCCTTCTGCTCGTGGTCTTGTGCTAGTGTGTGTCTGTCCCACGAGGATTTCCCAGTGTTACTCACTGTCTCACACACACTTCCCAAACTCAACCCTCCTCTCATCAAGGGCTCCTCAGCCCTTGAAGCCATCAGCACTCAGCCCAATTAGGCCCCTAATTAATTCAATTAAACAACGGAGGGACACATTAAGTAATTCATTAAGTGATGATGTGATGCCTTCTCGCAAACCGCTCTCGAAATTTCCCCACAAATCAGGTTGGGAGGAAGTGATGGCCCACGTCCTGTGTCTTTTTCCCCAGGTTCAGACAATGGATGTCACCTTGATCTAATTCATTAAAAATGTAGCCTCCAACGGAATACGTGAACTAGCGCAGAAAAGAAGGCCGAAGAAAATTCCTTTATCCTCACTCTCACAAGCTCTGCGTGGATTTGGAAGCACAGGGCACTTCTGCTCCCAGAGGGCCGTGCGATCCCCGTCGAGAGCTTACGGCTGAAAATTAACAACGACACGACTGCTTTTGCTTTCTGCGACAGACAGCAAGCCAAATAAACTAGCAAATTATTCATACTTAGAAAAATACAAGTTGTGGATATGCTGGACTGGAGTGGAGGAAGAGATAAATGAAGACAAGCATCTGTATTTTTTTTTTATTTTTTTTTTATTTTTTTTTTGAGCCAGCTCTGTCTTCAGTAAAATCAGACAAAAAAAACAACAACAACCACAACAAAAAAAACTACCTGTCTGCAATTACTATTCAATAACAATTAACTGATAATAAATATAAACTATATATATATATATATATATATATATATATATATATATATACACACACACACACACACACACACAAAAAGGGAATGAAATTCACATAATAAGACTCATTAAGACTTGTATTACTGTCAGCAAATGAAAGCATGAGAAGATTAAACATAATGAGTGTTCTAAATATCTTTAAAAATGGTACTACATGTAATGATTACAGACGGATAAAGTGAACACTGCTTTTATTGGGTAGTGGTAAGATTTTGTGGAAGGGTCCTTCTGAGCTTTGTTTCTGGAAAATGTAGGAGCGCTGAAGTGGTGGAGAAGCATCAGATAATTTCCTGTGAGGTCCAAATAAACTGCGCAAACTAAACACGATTGTTTATACAGAATACAAAGCGTAGAAAAATAAAGGAAAAAGGCCCTCACAATTGGTGCATTGTCTCAGCACACACACACACTATAAGCCCCTCCTGCCTCCTGATACTATGTCAAGGAGAAGCCCCAAGATCAAACGGCGTACGTAACAGTAATTGATGTTTGAGGAAAGTCGCGACCCGCGGAAATGGGAGCCAGCGGATGAAAGGCGAGTGCCGTTTTGCAGGGGTGGACAAACAGATTGCTTATTGTTTGCCTTTCATATGGCCCTTCAGATCTACAAGTCTCTCTGCCTAAGACTCCCGCTTTGAACACTCAAGGTATCACCCCCCCGCCACAAGAGCGGAGGGCGCTCGGGCACGTCCTGAGGAGGGAGAACATATCTATCCTCCTTTCCTCGCCCCATACTACCTCGTTCTCAAGATCTGACAGGTCCATCTCGGCCGCTAATGGTTCACCTAGTTTGGAAGTGAGGAGGTGAGCCGACGAGCCGGACAGACAGGGGCTTCTGTAGTCTTGAGGGGGGTCAGGTACGGGCCAGTCTGGATTCCTCTGCTATGACGTGCCTGAATTGGCCCTTTTTCATACCTAGACAACAATGCCCCATTTAATTAAAGAGTGGTATGAGAAAAGGTAGATTCCGAATTGAAGGAAAAATTGATCCAGAGGAGTTTCTTTTGATCTCAGAGTCAGTGAGCGTTACATCAATGGATTCTTTTCAGCACTGAGAGGCTCTCTGTTTCACTGCGTTTAACTTTGTCTGTCTTTACCGCGGTAATGAAACGTTAGAGACCCAGGTAAAAGACATGGAGGCACTCGCACCTGAGATTGCTGCCTTGAATTCTGTTACAGGTCAGCAAATACCAGACGTGTTCATGTCCCTTGCTTTTGGTTCATTTAAAGGCTAAAAATGGATTTAGTTTCTTCTTATTATTCTTATTATTATTATTAATAAAAAAAAAAAAATGATTTAATTATTGCTGTAATTATAAACTTATACATATTTAATGCATATGTTTTCATTGCAATGATTATTAATTACTGAATAATAAAAGCTAAGTAAATAGTCAGTTTCACATATGTGGTATCCGTTTTTTAAATACTGTTCGATCTCCAGCTGAATTTTTAAAAATCTGCTTTTAAAAGGTTTTGTGTATATCTCCGACTCTCAGCATCTGTTGAGTTTCAATGGAAAGAGTCGCCAGGCTTCCCAACAAATATTTATTCCAGTACTTACTTCACCAACCAAACATGCTCTCATCCCAAATTCCACTTACAAAGATCCTCACATACGAAGGGCTTCTGTGATTGTATATCCACGAACATACAAAAGGGAATAGAGAAGTAAGGCAGGAAGAGAGAGAAATAAAGATAAAAAAACACACACAACATAGATTGCCTGTGAGAACAAGCCCAAAGAGATCATGTTTTCCACAAAGAGGGTCAGTCAAGCACTCCCTCCGTTTCATGCAACCGGACGCATTATTGCATTTTGCATTTCTCCGTTTCAGACAAAACGAGGATAAAAAAAGAGAAAGGAACAGTGCCTTTTCTTCGCTTTGACAGAGCGTCTTGGGAAAAAGTATCAGATTTGTGCACAAGACGGGGGGAAAAAAACAGGCAGAGCATCTCCTTTGATTCACTGAAGAGTAAATATTATTGTCCGATTTCACGCCAAACAGTAAACCGAGAAAGGACAAAAAGGTAAAAGAAAGGAGGGCAGAGGGAGATGGGGGCGGCATACTGTATTTAATTCACCTTTGGAATTTCCGAACGGCGGAACAAGGGATGAGATGAACACCTGACAAAGGCATATGGCCTGCGGGCGAAACCAGACTCTGCTTTTCAGCGCACAGCAGTGAGAAAGAGAGAGAGAAATGGGCCGCGATGGAAGTTGTAAATAAAAGCCCAAATGAATGCTGAGATTTCCGCCTCATGACCCCACTGTTTGTGTGAAACCCACTGGAGGACTGATACAACTAAATCTAGGTTGTGTTAGTTTCCACCAAGAAGTTTCCTCCCAAAGTGGGGCTGTTTTTGTTTGATACGAATGGCTCAAATGAACGTAAACTGTAGATAAAAATCAGTTTAGAGTCATTTCTAAGGAAACTCTTTGATTTTGAGAAACAAATGAACAGAATGATGGTCTGGATATGAATGTTTTATAAGGTGCCTCTAGAAAAACGTTTTTTATTTTTGTATTCTATTCTATTAATGATTTGTGAATGTCGGAATATTTCCGCCAATGTGACCAGAAGACATTGTAAACGACTAACGATTTTGTTAGATACAAATCAACTCAAATGAACCTAAACTACTGCTAAGTCAGTTTCGAGTTATTTCAAAGGAAAAACTTTGGTGCCAGAAGGTGAATCTAAAAAAAAAAACATTTTGGAATCTATTTCTTAAAAATATCAGACATAAATTACTTTTGTTATGTTCTACTCCATTAAAGTTTGTGAACATCTAAAATCAATGGTTTGGGAATCTAGGCCTATTTGTAAAAATATCAGATACAAAATACATTTTTGTTAGATACAAACAAATTGAGTCTTAACAGAATGATGGTCTGTATATCTATGTTTCAAACTTGGGGTTTCTGAGGTTCTATTCCATTGACGATTCACAAATGTAAGAATTTCTCCGCCAGTGTGAACAGAAGATATTGTAAAACTCTAGCATTTTTGTTAGATACAAATGGTTAAAATGAACCTAAACTACTGATAAATTTTAAAGTCATTTCAAAGGAAAGACTCTGGTGCAAGAAGGTGAATCTAAAAAACTTTCTGGAATACATTTTTTTAAATACCAGACATAATTGACTTTCATTATGTTCTACTCTGTTAAAATTTGTGAACATCAGAATTTTTCAGCCAGTTTCCGCACCTAAAAACAAGGGTTTGGGAATCTATTTGTGAAAATACCAGATGTAAATGACTTTCTTGACATTCTATTCTATAAACTCCTTAAAATCTGGATTGGAAAGCTTTCTGCCAGTGTGAACAGAACACATGGCTCAGATTAGTCCAAACTATTGATGTCTCTATTGAACTATTCAAGTCAGATAAAAAACAAATCTTAACAGAATGATCATCTAAACTATTAAAGTGCCAGAAGGTGCATCTAAAAAAAATAAAAAATAGAATTTAGGAATTGATTTTTACAAATACCTGACATAAATGACTTTTTTGAGGTTCCATTTCTATTTGTGTATTTTAAAAATAAATGACTCCTGAGGCAATTCTTTAAATGAACAAAGCCAATGATTTCTTGGTTTGAACTGGTCTACCTGATTGACAGACTCATTCACTGCCATTCTTCACACGGTGTCTTAACAAGGCATGACATGAAAGGCAACAAACAAGTTATTTTAAGCTTTACAACGTGTGCTAGTTCTTATTTATTGACCAGTAAACATGACTGCCTGGGGTCGAGGGGTCTCCCTGATCCTGAGTCAGCTCATGTGGGCCGAAACACTCTGTCTGTGAGTGAGCCCAACATGAGCAAGACTCTGTAATTACTTTTAATGAAGGCAGATGCTGATGTGGATTTCTGGCATTATTGGAGCAGAGAAAAGATGATGCACACACGCGCACGCACACACACAGCGTGGGAATGAGGGCATTGATGGCCATACCCGGAGGACGGCCAGAGGAGTGGGGTAGACAAAAGAAAGGAAGAACAGAAAGAAAGATTTAATGTAACACCATGGAACAGACAGATGACGTGTAATGATGGCTTGAGGCTGTCTACAATGAACACAAAATACTCACTAACACAAATAAAGCAGCTGTAAATGTGGTCAAACTTCAGCTATGGTAAAATGGGAGAACAACTTTAAAAACATAATTTTTTTCTCATGAAATCAATTGGTTTAAAAAAAGATTATTTAAATATAAAAGCTGTAAATTTTTGGGGTCAGAAATTTTTTTTTTTTTTTATGATTAATACTTTTGTTTAGAAAGGATGCCTTAAATTGATTGAAATTAACAATTATGACATTTAGAATCTTACAAAAGATTTATTTCAAATAAATGTTGTTAAATGTTCAGGAATGAATTACATTTAAAAACACATTAAAATAGAAACCTGTTATTTTAAATTGTAATAATATTTCACAATATTAATGTTTTGCCTGCATTTTTATTAAATAAAAACATCCCTTCCAATTTTTTCCTAACCTGACAATTTTAATATCAATCTACTTTACTTTTAGATTCAAAAGCAAACACTTGTCCTATATTTCAAGTAGTTAATATTAAGCATCAAAACCAAGTTTCGATGCACACTTCAAAACTCTACCAAAACCATCCAGGGCTGTGTTTCCAAAAAGCTTTGTAAGCCTAAGAAGTTCATAAAAACAATCTGTGACGAGTGGGGCGGGGCCGAGGGACGTGGGAGCGAGGCCGGTGGAGTGATTAAAGATGAACTACACCTGTTCGACCCGCCGGTCTCGAGGCCCATGGAGGTGATGGAAGGATATAAAACTGGAGCGACGACAGTGTAGGACGAGAGAGGACCAGGCCTGGGCTTTTAGTTGTGTTTTGGTTTTTATTTGAGCACACCAGTCGTCCGTGAGGGGCTGGTGCGCTGTTTTGTGTTTATTTTTGATTATTAAAGTTCCATTTGATTGTCCGCCGGTTCCCGCCTCCTTCTTCCCGATGATTATTAAGGTTTAATTCGTTACACAATCGTACAACTGATTACGGTCTGTTTCCAAAAAGCATCATGACTAAAGTAGCACTTGAAAATCATCGTAGATCAACAAGTGCTTTGGAGTACATCGTAACAAGTGCATCGTAAGAATGGAGCCCCGCACATGTCATGCAAGAAAAAATGTAAAAATATGGGCATGATTTACTAATACGTTCCCTCGATGTACTAAAACGTGCTCACGATTTACTAATTTGTTCCCTCTATGTACTAAAACCTGCATACGATTACTATTTCATTCCCTTGATTTGCTAAATCGTCTGCACCATTTACTAATTCTCTCGATTTATAAATCGTCTACACAATTTAGCAAATCGAGGAAACAAATTAGTAAATCGTGTGGACAATATATAAATCGAGGGAACGAAATAGTAAATCGTGCACATGATTTAGCCAATTTTTTTTTCCTGTATGCCATGTGTGGGGCTCCGTAGAAGACAGATTTATACGGTCACCTGCTGGACAATCTGCAGATTACACCTTTAACTTTATTCAAGTGCAATGTGATTATAATATAAGGATTTGATTATACATTATTGTACACTTTATTACTCATTTTTAATCTTTTATTAATTTATAAATTAAATAATTTTAAAGGAAATTAGATCATTTCTAAGACTGAGAAAAAATCTGTCAATGTCTACGTGCAAGAAAACTAGGGTCGGAGATCTTACTTATCTAACAATATTTTTTATTGTCTTTCAAATCCTAATAAACTAATAAAACTAAATGGCACAAATAAAGCGAGCACAAAGCTTGCAATGACTGTGGCAACTTTAACATTTGAAAGGATATTACGGCAAAGTTATCGCTTTTCTTATTCACATTTTTTTTTCATGAATATGATTGACCTGAAGAATGGAAGCTGTATCATACAATTGGGAAATTATAAGCTATATCACCACTTATCAACACTAGAGTGTGTGACAATACACTTAGCTCGTGAAATATACAGATACTTGTTTCACTAGAATGAGATAATATTTGAATACTATTTTTAAGATTTTTGTTTTTAAATATGTGTCTTTTAATCGCACAAATCAAACAATGCCGTTGTATTTTGAAATATTTTAACTAATCTTGGGCTGTAACTAACTGTTTTGGTAATCAGGTAATCTACTGATTATTTTGACAACTCAGTAATCTGATATTGTTTATTAATACAAATAGACCTAAGTGAAAAACAGGCTTTAGTATGACTATTTATATATAAACTAATGATGAGGCAATAATAATCAGTTCAAATAAAGTATCAAAACCAAGTAATTACATGGTTTTATTGAACAACCCTGATAAAATAGGCCTACATAATGTAATACACAAAATATGAACATAACCAATTTAAGTTTATGATGTATTATAACAAATACAGTACAGACCAAAAGTTTGGACACACCTTTCTAACTCATTCAAAGAGTTTTCTTTATTTTCATGACTATGAAAATTGTAGATTCACACTGAAGGCATCAAAACTATGAATTAACACATGTGGAATTATATATGGAATTATATACATAACAAAAAAGTGTGAAACAACTGAAAATATGTCATATTGTAGGTTCTTCAAAGTAGCCACCTTTTGCTTTGATTACTGCTTTGCACACTCTTGGCATTCTCTTGATGAGCTTCAAGAGGTAGTCACCTGAAATGGTCTTCCAACAGTCTTGAAGGAGTTCCCCGAGAGATGCTTAGCACTTGTTGGCCCTTTTGCCTTCTGTCTGCGGTCCAGCTCACCCCTAAACCATCTCGATTGGGTTCAGGTCCGGTGACTGTGGAGGCCAGGTCATCTGGCGCAGGACCCCATCACTCTCCTTCTTGGTCAAATACCCCTTGATGCCTTCAGTGTGACTCTACAATTTTCATAGTCATGAAAATAAAGAAAACTCTTTGAATAAGAAGGTGTGTCCAAACTTTTGGTCTGTACTGTACCTGCAAAGGGGGCTAACGGTCTGGCCATGCTTCACTTTACAGCGTGATTCAAGGACGTTTAAATCCATGTAATATTAATATTTGGCCACATGCTAACTCAGAGCAAGAGTTTGAACTTTTATTTTGAAATCCGATGTAAAACAAATCGCATACTTAGAAATATGTTGATGAATTTTCCTGTGTTGGCATAGATTTATAAATGATTTACATTACAAATTTAGTGAGATAACATGCACTGTTTTCTTAGATGAATGTTAAGCAACAGAAACGCACAGCATATTCACAGGAAGAGTTTGTGTCCTTCTCAAAAATATGGCTGTTTTCAAGGGTTTTCCAGGACTTAATTTCAAAAAGTCAAATTCAAATACTTCAAGCACTTTAAGCACCTTGTACAAACCCTGGATAGACAATGCCATCATCCATCGCCGATGACTGACAGGCAGCATGATGTTAAGCTGACATCATGATTCCTTCCCTCTGTGTCTCTCCACATCGAGACAAAGAGGAGACAATTTGTTAAATAAAATCATTATTTTTGTTTTCTTTGCATGCAAAATGTATTATCGTTGATTCATAAAATTCAAATTGAACCACTGATGGCAGATGGTCTATTCTGATGATGTCTTTCATACTTTTCTGGACCTTGACAGTGCAATTTTATTTGGCAGTCAATGGGACAGTCACAAAACTCCCGGTTTTCATCCAAAATATCTTAAAATTGTGTTCTGAACAAATCTTTTACTGGTTTGGAATAACATGAAGTAAGTGATTAATGACAAAATTTTCATTTTGGGGTGGAATAACCCTTTAATATTTCAATAAACGAGCGTGTACTGCAATTACGAGCCATTCTATAAGGTCACATATCAGCACCTGACAAACAGATAGCAACTCCTAAGTAGCATTTAAAGCACAGCTATGTGTGACTGTGTTAAGTGCATTTTTGGGAAATGCACGTGAAACAATAACTAACAGTCATAAATTGACTCATGGAAAATGCTCTTAAACGCTAAGATCAATCGTTATCGAGAAACGCAGTCTAGGATACAAATTGGGACATGGCTTCTGATGTGACATGAAATACAGGAGAAAGATGTCTATTTTAGTTTTTGTGGGTATCTGCTAAACTCCACAGACATTATGAAGACTTAATATGACGATGTGTTTTACACGGTAATTTGACCTCTGGATGCTCAGAGGGATAACGTCCAAGAAGAGTCTTTTTTCTCTCTTCGGCATAAAAATGCAGACAAAACAGACAAATTGGGCCATAACATTTTCCCTCAGCACTCCTCATTTCCTCTAAATTATGTTACAAAACATTAATATAATCCCTCCTCGTAATTTCTGAGGCAATTAAAAGTAAAAGCGGACCAATTTAGCACCCTCTATATACCAACCCAGTTTAATGTCTAATAGCAGTGTCTTTAATTGTAGTATTGTGTTTTTTTGGCATTAATAGGGGCATTAATAGGTGCTGAGGTCCTAGTGGCCACTAGACACAGGTGTTAATTATCCAGTGCAGCAGTGGCAGCTTGCAGTTTTATATTGCATCAAGGTAAAATTACAGTGCATTATTCTCCTATCAAACAGAAATAAGCCGTTAATTAACTCCCTGCTGAAGTAATCGCTTCCTTCTTTATTTATTTGTTTTTATTATTTGTGCAAGGCCCACTCTTTTTTCCAGCGGTGTGTCTCACATTTGCATATTTGTATGCGCTAAAAGTTACAGACCTTAAAGTTACTCACTCAATGTACTAGCGGTGATGTTTAATGCTGATCTGAAGTCAGTGCAGTGCTATAAAGTAAAAAAAAAATATTACAAAAAATGCACCAGTCCAAAAAACAACACAAAGACAAAGCAAACTGGCACAAACACGCACTAGCACTTGGCAAAATGCATGTGTACAAGATTTAGTGTGGATTTAAAAAAGCAGATGTATAAACTACAATTTACAGTATTTCTACTTGAGATTACATTCACATTAATTTCAACTGCGGGCTTTCCATTTGGTAAGAGATATGAAATCTATTCGTTGGGGTTGTGTATTATGGACTCTAGAGAAGAAACACGTGCGAATGAGTGTGGAGTGTGTAGAGTGGGCAGTGCCGACTGCAGCAGGATTGTAAAGCACGGAGGATGAGACCTGTGATTGGCTCGTGGGCGTCCTGATCTGTACGTGTCATCAACAGTCGCCCTAGAGGAGCGTAGGGTGGTGGGTGGCAGCGTAAATTAATAACCCTGTGTCCTGCAGTCAGACACAGAGAGAAATGTGTGCGTGCACAATGAACATCTCACAATCCAATGCAGCGTGTGGATTTATCTGTATGCACACACCTTTGCCCACCCCTTTATATTTTCAATCAATGCCGTACATTAATTTCTGCCTGTAACGTTTGGATACACACACATACATGTGATCGCACACTCATATACACACACGCTGCAATCAGCAGTGATTTTGAGGCATCCCTTTAACCCCAGGAACTCGTTAATGTTTCATGGAAAGAGCCACTAGAGTCTTCACTGGCCGACTCAGAATCTCACGACTTAGCAGAAATAAATGGGCCAAGTGTTCAAAGAGTAACAAGGCACTGCTCACTGGGCAGAAAGTGAGTGGAGAGCACTTTTCCTGCCTTCTCTTACTCTCTCGCGCTGTGTCTTTGACTCACATACTCCTCTATTTCAGTCTTTACTCTTTTCTTACTATTATTAGATGAAAAACAAATGAACAAATTAGAAATGTTGCATTGGTAATTAAGTATAATAAGTTAAATTATTAAATGGAAATAAATAAAAACTACAGTACAATTGAATTAAAAAAATTAAACCTAAACAGACAGTAATATATATTTATATATATATAAACATTAAAACAAACTCTAAATGACAAACAATTCAACAAAAATCGATTTTTAAAAAATTAACAAATTAAAACATTGTCATGTTTTATGCTTTTGTTATACAGAAAAGAGCAGCTTGGACATTCTGAAAAATATTCTCTTTCAGAATATTATCAAACCAACCAAGTTTTAATAAGTTAAAATGTATTAGATAGATGTAATAGATGTAAAATATTAATTATGACATTCAAATTGATAAAAGTTGCCATTTGTGACAGATAAAATCATGTGATCAGTGTCCTGTGTCTGCAGGTTTTTATTTATCTCACATTAACCATGGTTATGTGATCTATGCTCACAACTCTGAACAAAAATAATATCAAGGTCCACGTTTCACAACTGACTGCCCGGACTGTTTCCAAGAAACAGCACTTCATCTAATATTAATATTTTAAAAATGAAGATCAAAGTTCACGTCAACCTTCCTGCTCCTGTTCAAACAATCCGGTTTAGTGCAGTCTAGAAGTGTGCTCATGTAAATTACAGTTAGGTTTATTAGTTCATAAAATCAGATAAATGAATGTATTACTTTCATTCTCTGAATGTTTACTTCTTCATGCATGCACTGCACTGCACAGAGCGCTGGATAGTGTAAAACAGTTGTGTTGATCAGTGTGAAACTGAGCTGCTGTAAACCCTCGGGCATCGTACCTGAAAACATCCCTGCAAACATCTTCAGACCCGCCGCAATTTTACCGTGTCTTTCTCCTCCCTGATACGAGTGTGTGTGTACAGTATGTATGTGTGTGAGCATGCTCTTCTAACTGCTGCTGATCTAGATTAGCTCAGATGCAGCTGCAGACATCAAACAAAGTCAAAGAGAGAAAAAACTAAATAGGTGTTGCTGCATTTGCAGAACCAATTGCATTTAAGTGTAAATTTGAGGTGGAATTTCATTTTCATTCAAGGTTTTATTAAACAGTGAACTACAGTTTAACTTTTTATGAAGGAAATGTAAGTTCTGAGTTGTTTTTAGCACATTTCTGTGAGGTTGATAGGGTCATTTTTATCTGGCAGACAAGAACTCCATTCAGTTCACTTTGAAAAGTAATAGCAAACCTCTCCTCCACATGCCACGTGATTTGAGTTTCAAAGTAAGTAGTCTAAAGGTATATATAATAAAATATAATAAATAAAAAGAAACATAGAATAGAAAAAGAACAGACCAAAGTAGTGTTAGAGGCCTTTTTTTGTTAACTGTAACTGTATGAAAAATAAAAAGAAAAGGAATAATAGAAAAAGAATACAGAAGCTAATGTTAGTTAGTTTTTAATTTTTTTATGTGCATCAGTTTTGAGTTTTACCCTCATGCTTTATGCTAAAAACATGCTATGTTAAATGTTAAAAGGCTTAAAATGCAAACTTTATACATACTAATGTTAAGGCTAATTTGGTGCAGAATAAGCAAATAAATACACAACACCTATGTCTTTACAACAGTGAAGTGCTTATTCGCTTAACATCCCAAATTTGGTGTTAGCGCTAATGGCTCAGCCTCGTTAACATGGTTAATTGCAGAGGCGCAGAGGTATGACCTCCCTCACATTTCAAAGGAAGACTGAAGCTGCGCCATTAAAGACAGACCACCCAATTCTCTCTTCAGATCCCCGAGCGTTTATTTTCCCGCAAGACAGCAAACCCAAAGAGTCCAGACTCGAACCAAACAAAGCTTTAGCTTGAGTAGCATGTGTTGTGTGTTCGACAAAACCCTTAACCTCTTTTTAACTGTTGCCCTGTGGTGAAGCAGAGTCAATCACTTCTCTCTCTCTCTCTGTGGTCAAGGCTTTCTGATGGCCTAATCAACAAAACTACACATTTGATATAAATATGTATTAGTAAAGGGAATTACTTCAAGGTTATGGTCAAACTCTGAATGTTGTTTTGATGTGTTTGCCGTTTTGTTGAGCATCTATTGTAGTTCATGGAAATGCATGAGAAGCTGTAGTGATTATAATCAATAACCTCCTGCAAAACAAGTGTGAGGTTTAGATTAAAAAACGATATATAGCAAACTTCTGTTTCCTGGATTTTGTTTGTTTCTGGAAGAAACAAGTGTATATTATGTATATATACACATATGCACACACACAAACAGACAATTCATACATTAATAGATTTGCTATTAATGACTAGCTTTAACTTTCTAATGTGCATAACTCAGATGCATATACAGTGTTCCTGTAGCTCATTTGGTAGAGCATTGCGGTATCAAGCGCAAGGTTGTGGGTTCGATTCCCCGGGAACACATGATAGGTAAAAATTGATAGCCTGAATGCTGAGTCGCTTTGGATAAAAGTGTCTGCTAAATGCATAAATTTAATTTTTAATTTTAATTTATATATTGCATAAAAATGTGTACCGATGTAAAACACAAAAATTCGAAATGAAGTCTCTTAAACCATAAAATAACCTCTCTCTCTAAGACTGGGTGGTTTCTGTTTGAGCAACTGTAACCATCTTCAAGAAGCGTGACGTAGAGAAACAGAAAGCGGGGGGCTTCGAGCCTGTCCAAATGAGTTTAATATGATTGATGAGATCTCCTTCCCGCTCTTTCTCTCTCCATCTGAGAAAGCTCACTTCCATCATGAGCTGGTACTGGAGCAGTCCTCCCACTGAAGGCAAGGTGCATCCAAGAGCCGAAACAATAGTGACAGGCGGGCCGGCCGGGGGTTTGCTCGTAGGATTAGCTCCAATAGCCATAATAAATGAAACAAGAGACCCAAATGAAAACAGTTGGGCGCTGACTGGCGGAGGGGCTGATGGGAAGTGGCAGCTCTGCCGGCCCCCGGGCGCCGAATTAGTTTTGCCACTCGATAATTTGACTGATCCACTCCAGTGGCCGGAGAAAGCCAGAGTAAAACAGAAGTAGAGAGACAGAAAGAGGGATAAGTAGGAAGGTGAAAGGAAAAGGCTGATGCCGTAGCTCACTGCACCTGTTGAGCTGTCTTTACCGTCTCGCTCTCAAATACACAACATTTAACATCTTTAGTACAGCTGAACAGCATGAGGGGAAGGCTCTCGCTGGATAGTGGTGTGTCTTGCTCTATGACATGAACCTCAACATACATCATTCAGAACTGCAAAGGGTCTACTTTTTTTTGTGTGCACTTACAATATCAACAAAACGTAAAAAAAAATGAAACGAGAAAACCAACAGGATGCACATTTTGCATCTCTGACTTGAGCAAGAGGGCTTCACAAAACTGAACCGAAACTCAGCAAATACTTGCCTCATAGACATGATAAACATCTCCATAAAATGCTTATTACTACTTTAACATGAAATAATTCAAATCGAAAACAAAAACGTGTTCATAATGTAATCCGTAAAGAGGCGTTTCTCTCTAAAGGCGCGTCCAGTCGAGGAGGAAGATGGCGAGTCATGGTCGTCAAATTTGTTGTTAGTTTTTTTGGCCGTTGTGCCAAAATAGTTTTTGCATTCAGTAAAAATAGCCTAAGGCTGCATTTTAGTGCCATGTTGAAAAGTAACTAGCCTAAATAAGATTAACATCATCATATTTTAGGAATATAGTAAAAATTATTATAATATATTAAGTTATATTATAAGTATGTGAAAATTCCACCTATTGTCCGTCAAAAAAAAAAAAGTCTGTGGCATCCAACCTGTCATTCTTTAAATTAAACATGAAAAACAGCAGTAAAACGTAGACTTACTGACATTTTTTGAAACTCTGATTGATCGATTCCATGAAACATTCGTTTGTATTAAATTGTTCAGATTTTTTTTAAATGCATTCAAATATTCCTGTTAATTTCTTGCTGCAAATATTAAAGAGGAAAATATCATTGATTCATCTGCCACTACTGGCGAATTATCTCACTACAAATTAAAAAGCGTAAAAACACTTTTATTCTATATTTATATAGTTCATAAAATGGAAAGTAGGCACTTTGTAGTAACAAAGCCGTGATTATTGGGTGTCTTGAGTGCTACAAATAATGAATGGACTTGAAAACGTTAAATATTATTTCCAAGCATTTATACCGTAAGTAAAACAGCTTTTGAAGCACGATCTCCGTAACTTTATTTAATTCAGAAAAATCAACAATAGGGCCAGTGTTGAGTTAACCGAGCTGGGGTGCGTTTCGCAAAACCATAGTTGCTAACTAAGTTAGCAACTTTGTTGGTTGCAATGCAATTTCCCATTGCCAACAGGTTAGCAACTATGGTTTTGGGAAACGCACCCCTGGACGTTTGGCGCGGCGCACACATCTTTTTGCATATGGGCCCAGGGCTGACTTGCTACGCCACTGATCATCATCATTATTATTATTAATATTTATTAATTAATTATCAAACTATTTATATTATATACCTATTTATACAATAATAATTAAATATACAAATAAATAAGAGATCCCACACATTTAAACCTATACCTAATACCTACTTTTTACTTTATTTCATTTTGCCAGTTTAGTTTTCATAATTTTTGTACTCAAACTAATACATATTTTACATATATTTAACATTTTAGTTAGTTGCCAAGGCAAAATTTCAGCTATATTTTAATTAACAAAATCATTTTCGTTTTAGTTACCAGTCAAAACACAGGTTCTTGGTACAGACTGTAGTTCAGTAAAGGGACAATGGGTGTTCAGTCTGAGGGTGACCAAAGGGCAGTAGAGCAGAGCCTGTCTGTCAACAAACGGTTTACAGTGTCTTGATCACAACTCAAGACACAAGACAATCTCTCCTTTACCACTTCATCTAAAGACATGTCTTATGTGAGATGTTTGTCTATCAGATACACAACCAAAGCAAGAAAGGATGAGCTCCCATGTCTTACCAACAAAGCAAGTTCAAGAGAAAACAGTGAGCATCTGTCTCTCCGCGTCTCCCTTGGCACGCTGGTGCCGCACTTGAAGGCTAACCTTTGTGTAACCTTTCTGAACGTTGAAAGCGTATTTCGCCACTGACTTATTAATTGGGACAAGGTCACCCTTTTATTCATTTTAATACCAGATTAACGAAGTGAGATCTTGAACTTTGATGTTAAGTTAAAAAAAATGTGCAGATGAGGGCAAACTCGAGGACAGCGTGTAAAAATTAGCGTGACTTTATCGACGTGCTATTGACGTTCTCTCTTTTTATTCTTTTTTTTTATTCAAGGGTGAAGAAGTGTCAGCGTGGCCGATACCTGCTAACTAGCAGCGTAAGCACTAAAACAGGCATTTACATACTGCACTGTCAAAATTAATAAAGCTCGCTGTGGGATGCTGAGACTCTTTGTTTTTTTTTTTCTTGGCCCTTTTTTGTTTGAGTGTGTGTGTTTATATTGAAATTCTGTATTAGGTGTGTGTGTGTGTGTGCGTGTGTGTGTGATGATGCCCTTCACATGGAGAACAGTAACTATTTCTGGTAAGCACAAGCTCATTTAGCTGCAGGTGCCCTGATGGGTAATTAACGTGGACAGATTATTCAGACAACCTCTTGATGCTTAATTCTCTGCTTACTGCTTATTAACACTTTATTAGCACTTGAAGAAAAATTATAATAATAACGTTGACATATGCATGTATACACACATACACACACTTTAATATCGTGAAATATTTGTACAATTTTATGTGTAAAAAATTGCTTTTTTTAACTTTTTGAAATTCTAATGTATGGCAAAACTGAATTTTCAGTACTATTACTCAAGTCTTCAGTATCACTGATCCTTCAGATTATTGCACACTTATTATAAATTAATGTGCTTATTTTTTAATAATGTTTTTTTTATCATTATCTATGTTGAAAATATTTCTGCTGTATAAAATTTTGTAGAAAATATCAAATTTTTCTCACGATTCTTTGATGAGCAGAACATTAAAAAAACATTAAAAAACAAGCATTTATTTGAAATATAAATATTTTTTGTAACTTTATAAATGGTTTTTCATGTCACTTTTAATCGATGAATTAAACTAATTTTTTAAGAAAACTAATTAATTAAGAAAAATATAGTGTATAATAGTTATAGTGTATCACAATTTCACAGAAATATTAAGCAGCATTGACAATAATCAGAAATGTTTCTTGAGCAGTAAATCAGTATATTAGAATGATTTCTGAAGGATCATGTGACACTGAAGACTGGAGTAATGATGCAGAAAATTCAGCTTTTTAGCACATACTGTAGATAAATTACATTTTAAACCATATTCAAATAGAAAACAGTTCTTTAAATTGTAATATATATATATATATATATATATATATATATATATATATATATATATATATAAACATTAATATGAATTTGTAATAATATGTTACTGCTTTTACTGCAATTTTTTAATAAATTCAGCCTTGGAGCATAAGACACTTTTTTTGATAATCATATATTAAAAAAAATAATAATAATGTATACACATGCATTATATTTGAATTGATAAAACTCTGGTACTCTGGCATCTTACAATAATCAGTAGTTACTACAGTTATCAAGGCTTTATAAGTTGTCAGATGACACCAGTAGCAAAAAGGATTCTACTTGTACAATTTTCCATACTGAGGCATTTGACTGAAATTTGTCACTCTAAGGCTTCATAAAGACGACATCATTTATTTGGGATTAACAAATGTGTATCATTCCCCAGAACTAATCCCACTTTTGTAGTCTATGACACACACAGATTGACTTGTGCTAACGTAAGAGGTTTTGGCATACGAGTGTAGGATTGATCTTAAGGTGGGTCTCAATGTGTCGCTGGCGGCGCTAGCACACTCAAACAACACACATACGCTAAGACGTTCGTCCTGAACGTGAGTCAGTGGCTCCAAACTGTCAATCAAGTCCCCTTTGCTAATTAAGTGGCTAATTTTAGAGTTAACACTGCCGAGCGGTGCAGTGATAAGGAGGCCAGCGGCTGACAAACAGACAGATGAGTATCATATCACTTGAGTTCTGTAGGTGGACGTCTCAATAGCTATTAATTCGTCAAAAAAAGACATCCGTGTATGCAAACTTTGAAGAGAAAGATGTCCGTTGATGTGTTTAATGGCTAATCTGCCCTTGAACAACAGTTGGTGCCAAAATAGTTCCTGTAGTTTTTGCTACTACAGTAATATGTGAATATGGGATCTTCTTCCAAATTTAATTTGGTCCTATTATTTGAATATAGTGTTTGACTTATACCAAGTATAAATACCCAATGGTTCTTGTAACAAAAACTTCATAATGGAGGAATTTACTTCTGATTTTACAGCCAATATAACAACTATTATTCCTGTAGTAAAACCTAAAACTATAGTTAATTTCCATTAAAATGCTTCAGTTGTGGATATCATGACTTTACCACAGTTAAACTCTTGTTCCTCTAGTTAATTTTAGTTGAGGACTCTGTTTTTTTGCGCAAATACATAAGTTACCCTACAATTTTTAAGGTAAACCTATGACTGATTTTCATAATTACTGCCACCAAACCATTAATTGCGATTAATCACATCCAAAATTAAAGTTTTTGTTTACACAATATATATGTGTGTGCTTTGTATATTTATTATGTATATATAAATACAAACTCATGTATGTATATATTTAAGAAAAAAATATGTTGTTTATATATTTTTAAAAAATTATATATATATAGTAAATGTATAAATAAATGTAAATGTTATCCAAATATATGTAGTACAAATAGTATGTGTGTGTATTTATATATACATAATAAATACACACAGTACACATACATATATACTTTTATTTTGGGTGTGATTAATCGTGATTAATCATTTAACAGCAATAATAACAATCTGTAGTGTACTTTAAAAATACTACAAATGTAACACTTTATTACAAATTCTACATTTTTGTAAGTTTATTGTAGTTGTACTGTTGTAATGGTAATGGTAATTGTGACAAAAAAAGTAATTCTTTCCTGTCAATTCACTTCAGTAGATCAATGCAGGAAGTGCGGGAGAAGTACTGGGAAGCCATCGGAGAGTGGCCAGCCTCGTCTTAATCAGAAGACCAGTGGAAATAAACTCTTGAAGATCTTCTCCTGTGCTCTAACTCTCTCCGTCCCTGAGCCTGTGCACGTTCTTGTAATTATGATGTCTTTGTCTCTTAGTTTTTTCTCTGCCTGCAATAATGAAGAGCTATTGAGACGTCTCCTGCTAGTGTTTGAAGACAGGCAGATCACTCTATGAACCAAAAAAAAAAAAAAAAGCATAGCCTTCATTAAATAGGGATTGAGGGCCACCCACCTTTGCACCTGGGGACAGATGGAGATCTGTGTGCGTGTGTGTGTGTGTGTGTGTGTGTGTGTGTGTGTGTGTGTGTCTTACAGAAGGGCTATGCAGAAATGAGTTACAAGGAGGGAAAGTGTGAATGTGGTGCAAATAAACACTGCTCATTTTCAATCAATGTTCCACACTTATAGTTAAACTTCAGTCAAAATGTAGAACTTGATTTATATATAAAAATTAGCACATATTTATTACACTTTTTATGTAGAAACGATTCAAAAAATTTCATTGCATAAAAATAATTAAAGACAAATATTCATACTTTTAACAGAAAAATACATATTCTAATAATATTACAATAAAAATGTTCATTAACTATTTAAATGACCTCACCATATACAGTACAGTATATTAAATTGAATTGGCTATGAATGTAATTTTACTGTAAAATACTGTAAAATTTATGATGTACAAAAGTGTGCATTACTTCATAGTCCACTGTGAAAATCTATTTAAAACCGGAACATTATTAAATTAACAGAACACAAGCAATATTAATGTAAAATGTACTTTTACGGTAAAACAGTTAAAATGATGAAAAAAAATTCTAAGTAAAAAAATGTGAGTAAACTTAGAATCATTTAATTATTATTGATTTGAATTATTTTGTTGCTTCTTGTTTTTATCAATTATGTGTCAGATTTTACTCAATTTTATGTCGTTTAGTAAAGTCTGTACGTTTTTGACATAGTTTTGACAAGTTTGATGTTTCATTTGAAATGCGGTTTTCTATTGTACTACCTGCATTATCATGCTAGTTACCAGTGTATTTGAATATTTTAGCTCTTCAAAGTATATTGACATATTCGCTTTATTTATACAGTTATGAACTGTAAAACATACAGGAGCCAACATGTCTCCCATAAGACTTGAAACATTATTACTGAATCACATTAAATTTCTAAACTTCTGTCACTGCAAATTAAGCTATGACATACAGTATAATCAAGAGAGTCTGCAATTTCACTTACAGTTAACAAATCTATGTAAAATACATCAACAACTTGTTCTTTACCCATCAAACTTTAGATTTTGGTCACAAATGTAACCCGTGGGATTAAAAAAAATCTGCCAAGACTGTACAGATGTCACCTTTATCAGAGATCAAAAAAGATGTCAAAAAGTCATGGATGTGCTAATGACACTGTTAGAAGTTTTTCTCTCTCCCTCTCTCTCTGACACCAAAAAACAATTTGCGAAATACAAGCTTAATTTGTGTTCAACTGTGTTTTTTTTTTTTTAGCTGACTTGTCAATTGACTGCCATATGTTAAATCTGCCACTTCAAGATGTGCGTGTTAACACATGACTCCTTACGACATTTTACAAACCCAACAAAAGTGCAAAATGAAGTTTGGTGTTGCTGTACGCAGGTGTTAATGTGAATCACAGGTTTAGACAAACGTTACCCCTCACTGGTTCTTGCTGATATCTATATTCCTGGCAGCACAAAGCTTTCGTCTCACACAGTTTGAAAGGCTTAGCATTCATTAGGATGCAGGAGACAGGATGCACCGGCCCATATGTCACTAAACAGATCTCCATGTTTTATTTATCCTAGCTCTGTTCCTACACACACACACACAGTTAACCCCTCCAGTCGGACTGCAATGCAAGTGACCAGCTCTAAATCAGACAAGAGGTCACAGTGTAAAACCGAATTGGTTTATGTAGAATGTTTTGATTGGCAGTGCCAAAAACAAGTAGTACACTCTCAGAAAAGCCTTTAGGTACTAACATATACCTTGCACGTACCATTATGAACCAGCATTTTCAGCTTCAAAACCTTTGTCCTTTTTTTTCTTTTACCATCTTTAAACGTAGAAACATATCACATTACGGATATAAAATGTGATGTGAAATTCAAATTCATATTGACCTTAAAGGTACAGGTTGTAGGACCTGCCAGGAGAGGGCGCACTATCAAAACAATAACAATCGCGTGGTTTGATGACGCTAAGAAGGAGCGTGGAATGATGGGATTTGTTGTCTTCTACCCAACCGCTGACGGCCATCAATCAGACAGAAAGATAAATAATGGATTTAACGCGAGTTCAACGATTTGCGAGAGTAGATTAGATACAAAGTCAATGCAAAGACGCGATCAGACTATGGATCAGACGTGATGCCCCGTGTTTGGCGTGTATGCCCCATAATACTAATCTTGTTGATCGTTATAATAGCATACGTTTTCTGTAAAGATACGAATCAAAACAACTCACCTGTCGTGTAAAACACAAGTGAGATCGGCATCTCTTTCTAGTTGAAGTTTGTCGCGAAGCTACTTCTGCATTTGTCCACGACACTGTTGTTATGTGGTTTCTACGTCAGTAAAGGTGGTAACAAAGGGTAACTAACGTCATCGACAGGGGACTGCACTACCCCGTGTCACTATTTAGAATGGGAATTTTCCTCATGATTTACAAGTAGTTGAAAACATTAGAGATATTGTTAGTATTCAGCTGGACAAAATATATAACACTTGCCTAGTGGTTTTTGGATATTTTACTGCAAATATCTTACAAATTGTACCTTTAAGTCTGACCAGGTAACTACTTTTTGAGTTAGAGCACCATTTTCATAAAAAAAAAAAAAAAATCCTCGACTAGCTAAAAAATACTAACAGAAACAACACACCAACGAGACTCGAGGCGTTTAAAAAAGAAGATGTCTTGTGCGTGCGAGAGTGCTTACAGGTGCATGACGGAGCCAGCGGCACTCTTAAATACTCCTGCACTGAGTGCGCTGTGAGTTTCTGCACATGTGTGTGAGTGAGTGAGTTTAGGGAGGGGGGCAACAGAAGGGGGGATAAACAGATGGAGAAACTGCTCCCCAAAGGGACATGTCATTCATCAAAGTCACCAGCTAGGCCTGCAATTGTTTTCACCCACAGAGAGAGAGAGAGAGAGAGAGAGAGAGAGAGAGAATGTGTGTGTGTGTGTGTTTTTAGACAGGTTTGTGTAAGAGTCACTTTCTACAAGTGTGTATGTATGCGAATGAAGGCCGGGGACGTGTGTGTGGGAATGTGTGAGTTTGAGAGAGTGTTCAAGTGTCCTTTCGCTGACATTTCGTATCAGTGCCGCCCATCAGTTATCTGTTATCAGCAGTGGGCCCAGACTCGAACCCCGAACAGGCAGTGAGTTGGGAAGTCTGTGAAAGTCAAATTACCCTCTATACAGCCAAATACAAAAAGATTCGGAAACGAAAAGTAGTTTTGGTTACCAGGGTGTTGCTTAGGTTTGGCTTATTGGATCAAAAAAGAGCACAACATCAAAAGGAATATTTGGTCACACTTTATTTCTGAGGTCTAGTTCTCTCTAATAATATTCCAATAACTGTGACTTTTGCCTCAACAAACTCCTAATTTGCAGCTTATTAATAGTTAGTAAGCTGTTAAGTTCAGGTTTTGGGCAAGATTTGGGGGTTTTAGAATATGGTCATGCACAATATGTGCTTTATAAGTACTAATAAACAACCAATATGTTAATAATAGGAATGATAATACGTATTAGTGAGAACTGGTCCCTATACTAAAATGTTACCAAATATTTCAGTTTAATACAAGTTAAGCCCAGTTGACAGCACATTGTTGATTATCAAAATTATTTTGGTTACACATTATTTTAATGTGTCCTTGTCCAAGTGTACAGTTGTTATACATTTAAGTATTGAGTAATATTGATTAAGTAAGTGTACCTACTATATGGTTAGGGTTTGGCTTAGGGCTACTTGCATGTAATTTTGCAGAATCTATTGTTATTATAATAGAAAGTATATGTAACGTATAACAAGGACACTTTTCAATAGAGTGTTACCATTATTTTCAACTTGAATGGGGCCAATAAATGTTAAAACACTCACTGTTCAATAAAATAGCCACTAGACATTAAAAGTATACATATTTACATGATTTTAGCATGATACAATTACTCACTAATCTTTTCTGGGTGAATTTATATTCAATTTTACAACTTCATTGCCATGACAATATACCAACAAAAACTACAACTTTACAGCTGAAATAATACACAAGTTTTAATAGAAGAATAAATGTGAGTGCTATTATTAAATTATAACCTTCACATTTTTGCTTTTAAAAACTCTAAATCTGACCTCTAAGTGCTCTACCATAACCTTTTTTGTTTTTGTTTTGCTTTTTTATAAAGAAAACAAGGGATGAGTCACAATTAATTGAGCTTAACTCATATTGAACTAGCAATAAGTCTCTTAAACTGATATACTGGCCTCTAGATATGGCTTGGGTCGCTCCTTCAGAGGGTTCCACCTTATTGTTCACATGTGAAAATCATTAGTTTTCAAAAGTAATAGCATACCTCTTCTCAATAAGCCGCACAGTTTCAGGTATCATGCCCAAAGCACAAACAACACAAGCTATTCTAATGTCCTCATTCTCTCTCTCCTCCGCTCAAGTGCCACAGGCTTATAATGTTTCTGTCAACAGCAATCCAGGAAACCAAATGCAAAAACAAACCCCACAACAACACCTGGTTTACCAGCACCCCCCTACTGCATTCAGATGCTCCGTCCTGACTGGAAACACAGCGGAGGGCTCCGAGAGAAGAGAAAAACACTTCATTTCTCCAGAGACGCTACTCTCTGGCTGTTTTTTTCCTCTTTCTGAGGGTGAGGGTGAGCATTGATATCCTCCACTGAGCGCCGTATCAGCCGAGCCGCCACTTTGTCCTGCCTAATTATGGCGTTAGCAGAAAATAACAGCACAAATTGCTGCTAATAATTAAATGACAAGTCTGATCAGAATCTGCTGATGTGTTGGTAATGCTGCTAGAATATGATAGTAGTTACGATGCCTCAGATGTATTACTAATGTGATGAACAGATGTATGGCCACATATTTAAAACAGTTTCTTTATTTAGTTTAGTTTAAAAATAATAGTAATAATAATTTAAATAAAAATAAAATTAAATAACATACATATATAATATATATATATATATTAATGGTGGGCATAGATTAATTTTTTTAATCTAGATTAATCTCACTGTGATCTTGAAATTAATAATCTAGATTATTCTAGATTAAAATTGCTCATTCGAATTCTGCCGAAGGCATTCAGAATATGTGTGTTACTCAAATAAAATTGACAAACAGTTAGTCTTTGAGAAGGGGTTTATAAGTGCTTGAAAAAGCTGTAAACTAATTCCACATTGCACAAGGTGCAAACAACCTTACGCCTATTTCACACATACTCCGTCTGCAGTGCGCATTCGTTGCATATTTTTTAGGCACCCATGTTAACGGATTCCAGTTGCGTTCCAGGAGCGTTGCGTCTGCAGCAGTGCAGCGATCGTTTACGTACCGAGTAGCAAACTGCAAATGCGTCCTGTGTGAATGCACATCGAGTCAGTGCTGCACCACATACGTAACGCACACGGACTGCATACACACTGAAACAGGCGTGAGCAGGGCCGTAGCTGGGGTCAACGGGGCCCGGTGAAGGTTGTACCAGTGGGTACTGTTTGAAATTGTTTAATTTGTATGTTCATTTATTTTTATTTATTTGTGCTATTTACACAATGTTTAAGTTTTTTTCAAGTTTGTAGGTGTCAAGGTACAGAAACCAATTAATTAAATGTAAAATAGCACTGGATAGTCTTCAATGTAAAAATGAAATATACAATCAAACCTACATTTATTTAGACACCTTCAACATTTCTCACATTATTACAGTTTTGCTATATATATCAAAAATTATATCTGGTGTCTGAATAATTTTTGGTTTGACTGTTAAAACTACAAAGTAATTCAGTCAAGAGCGAAGAGGGATTTTCATTTTCTTGGATTAACATTACAGCAGCCAGTAGCTAAATTAGGCGCAGTCACTTTAAGAGACGATGAACGCATCCAATATAATGCACATCCCATTTTTTTCCTCAACTGTTTATTTTCACTTAAGAAATAACTGACAGTTTTTTCGAGCATAATTTCCAAGATGGATATATTTACATACTTTGTATGTATTTGTCGGCACAAGAGCAAAAATAAGCAAATTCGATGTTCAAGTGTTTCGAGACGCCTTTCTCTTCGTGAGCCCTGAACACCAGAACACTGAATTGCGAGTACTGAATTGGGCTCTTTCACATCTTTTTGTTTATTCAAACTGCGATTTGTATTTGTTCGTTCAGGTGCAGGAGGGACTTCGAGGAGAACTTCGCAGAAGAGAGCTCGGTTCAGTGTCGCTGTCCGTGATACGCAGCTCTCTCTCTCTCTCTCTCTCTCTCTCTCGTGCGCACCGAACACAGCGCGTGAGTAACCAGCTACTCTGTTCAGCTTTTCCGAGTCTTGTGTTTGGATGATTTAATGTTTAAATCAACAAGCGGTAAGGCTTAAAAACACTTGAAAAAGATAAGCTTTCGTGACGATGCGCAGCAGTGGCCCGTCAACTGTCCTGAGCATCTTTTTAGGCTGGCCTCAGTCAGTCGGTTATATAAAATATCAAGGTGAAAGTCATCATAGCTTGCTTAGTATAGACCAAGCTCCCAACCCATCTTTGAGAATAGATTAACGGCAATATTTTTTTTTACCGCTAAGAGTCTCACGTTAACGCAGCACGTTAACGCCGATAACGGCCCACCACTAATACATATATATATATATATATATATATATATATTGTGGCGGGAGGAGCACAAGACAGACACAGTGGGCGTGGCGTCAGGCCTCGGAGAGGCTTTTATTAACAGAAAATCAAATAAAACGGGATAAAGGTGGCCAAAGGGGAAGCGTGTCCAAAATAAACAGGGAATCTGGTGTCCTCGTCATGCTGCGGGGTTCGTGTGGGTCGGGCAGTGTTCATGGAGGAAGGGTCCAGGTAAGGGACGGAGTCCGGCGGCCGCACGCGCTCCCCTCTTCGGTCCGGGGCGCAAGGGGCGGCGGCTTCCTCTAGCGGCCGCATCACTCTCGTTGGACGCGGCGCTGGCAGGGGATGGACGGCCCGGCATCCTGGCCCGACGGTCGTGTAAACGTGTGCGGTTCCCATCCGGATCGCGGGTCCGGCAGCTCACGTCTCTTGTGGCGCGGGAGTCCCTCAACGCACCCTTCCTGGACCCACGAGGACACCAGTGTGCATGCACGGGGAAGAGACCGGTCTCCCGAGGAGAGGCGCGTTGGGCTTTTAAACAGCGGCGGTGATGAGGCTCCATTTCCTTCAGGTGTGCCCCATCACATGCCGCCAGCCCTGACTCATCCAGCGCCCCTCCTCTCACACACCCACTCCAGTCGGGAGCCTGGTGAAGGCGGCGATTTAGGATGGGGTGCCAGTGACAATCAGGGAGGAGGCAGCTGACTCGTCACATTCCCCCTCCCAAGCGACATCCCCGTCATCAGGGCGCCGCCCACACGGGAGTGCTACCATCCTCAACCAGGCTCCAAACGGTCGGAGTGGGCGGGGATTCCTCTCCGGGCAGTCCTCCCTCTCTAAGCGCACCGGAACAGGGACCGAGAAACCGGGTTTAAGTCACAGCCTCAACCAACCACAGGGTAAAATGACAATAACAGAGAAGTCACTTACCCCTTTTGTGGCTGGGAGGCTGTACCCGGTTTTCCTCCGTCCCAGTCAAGGTTCTCACGAACATTTGGAAGTGAGAGGGAGTGACGTCACCAGATGTTTCCCAACTGCGCTGTCTAGGCTCCGCCTTGCCCACATTCTCCACCACTGTGGCGGGAGGAGCACAAGACAGACACAGTGGGCGTGGCGTCAGGCCTCGGATAGGCTTTTATTAACAGAAAATCAAATAAAACAGGGGATAAAGGTGGCCAAAGGGGAAGAGTGTCCAAAATAAACAGGGAATCTGGTGTCCTCGTCGTGCTGCGGCGTTCGTGTGGGTCGGGCAGTGTTCATGGAGGAAGGGTCCTGGTTAGGGGCAGAGTCCGGCGGCCGCACGCGCTCCCCTCTTCGGTCCAGGGCGCGAGGGGCGGCGGCTTCCTCTAGCGGCCGCATCACTCTCGTTGGCCGCGGAGCTGGCATGGGATGGACGGCCCGGCATCCTGGCCCGGCGGCCGTGTAAACGGGTGCGGTTCCCATCCGGATCGCGGGTCCGGCAGCTCACGTCTCTTGTGGCGCGAGAGTCCCTCAACGCACCCTTCCTGGACCCACGAGTACACCAGTGTGCATGCACGGGGAAGAGACCGGTCTCCCGAGGAGAGGCGCGTTGGGCTTTTAAACAGCGGCGGTGATGAGGCTCCATTTCCTTCAGGTTTGCCCCATCACACGCCGCCAGCCCTGACTCATCCAGCGCCCCTCCTCTCACACACCCACTCCAGTCGGGAGCTGGGTGAAGGGCGGCGATTAAGGACGGGGTGCCGGTGACAATCAGGGAGGAGGCAGCTGACTCATCACAATATATATCCAATTCTCAATATTAACAAAGCATTAACTATGACTTTTGTGTCAATAAACTCCTAATTTGCTGCTTATTAATAGTTAATAGTAATGTAATGGTTAAGTTTAGGTATGTGGTAGAATTAGGGATATGGTCATGCAGAATATGTGCTTTATATGTAATATTAATCAGCAAATATGTAAAAAACAGGCATGCTTATAAGTAACTAGTTAATAGTGAGAATTGGTCCCTATACTAAAGTGTTACCAATAAAAATAGTTATTTCCTTTTATTACATCATTAAATTCATTATAAATACACACTTGTATAATTACTGACTATAATAAGGAAAACTGTAATTAGAATTCATACTAGACTAATATAACAACCAATACTAATTACATAATTATATTCATTTTTACCTCATTAAAAAGTCACAAATTCAGTCATTTGCTGAGAAAGATCACAAATTTTGTCATCTTTGATAATTGTGGCCCATTTACAAGTTAATATTTTCAGGTGTGATATTACTATTAATACTGTACCTCCGTGGAAGGTTGGTACATCTATGGAAAAGTATTATGTAGAGGTTTTAAGATGATTTACGGGAATTGTTTTTACACATTTAAGCAACTTGACTTCATCACTTTACTGTGTGTTGTCTGTTCTTACAGGAACACATGCAAGTAACTGAAGAAATGCTAGTGGAAAGGAGTGATTGTTCGCTATAAACATTCAGAATAAGTTCAGCTCCTCAAGTTTCACAATATGTTGATACTGCTGTCATGGAGAATAGACGGAGGCATCCTGACATACATGTGGATGTCAGATCTTTTAGCGCTGCATGGATTCATGCATGGAATTACAGCAGAAAGACCCGAGGGCTTTGGAACACATCCGGATGGAGTCTAAAATAAACACTTTAGTTCATTTAACTTGTTTAAAAGGGTAAATGATACCAGTAAACTACCATCTGGAAAGAATACATACTTAAAAGTTACACTATTTATTTTTTAAATGTAGTCTATTATACAACAAAACTGCTTTTATTTACGCAGTAGTAGTGTATAGTCTTCATGAAATATGATTGTTAAAAATGTGACAGGAAATCCGCCTCTGCGAAATCAAATAAACTTAAAAATTAAATAAATAACCTGCATAACAAAAATAAATAAAAACAAGTCCTTTGCAAAGGGGAGAAAAAAATGTCCATGTTACGTATGAATGGTTTTACGAACGATTTACGCAGAAATTCACGTTCACGTTTCATGAATGAGGGACCATAATGCCAATGTCCCTATTAACTCACATTGCTCTCAAATCGCATCACATCCTACAAAGTCAGACATTTGTTGGCATTGGGGATGGCGAGATGAGCAAAGGAACTGAGAGAAATGTGGACGCACATTTTAAAGAGCTCCATCCCCCCCCGGAGCGGCTGGCAGAAATAACAACAGAGTCATCTAAAATCAATCAGCGGGGCCGGCTAACGGACTGCTCCGGCTACTCCGCGCTGCGCAGATCAATACATGCGCTGGCCATTGTGAAAGCTAAATTGCCACTACCATCAGCAATTTAGAGAACTGAAGTTAAAAAGCAAGAAGTGGAGAGAAGAGTGGACATGACATTAACGTATCCGAGCACGACGCTAAACGACACATGTGGTTTAGTCGCAAATAAAAACACGCAAACAAACACCCAGCTGATGCCCAGTGGTTTGGGATTTGGTATAAAAGCGATAAAACAATTCCTCTGAAACAGATTGAATTCCAAAGGAAGGAAAGATGAAAGAGGGATGATGAGAGAGAAAGAGAGAAAGCAAATGCGTGCACAGGAAAAAAGCAAAGAGGCAACAGAAATCCAATAGTTTAACCTCTGTTTGAGACGCAGTGGTGGCCAGTGAAGGACAGAGGAGGAAAATCAATAAGAGCTGATTTGCAGAAGGTGGAAGAGTGGGAGGAGGAAAGAAAAGGAGAACGAGAGAGATGGGAAAAAAGACAGACAGCACAGATAAAAAAATACAGATTCCACAGAAGAAAGAAAAATCAAGCATAAATGAGACAAAATGTTCATATATGTGGTTTCACACACTGGCGCCCGTCATTCATTGACAGGTTTGGCTGGTATTTTTAGGTCTTGCAGGTGGGTGAGCGAGAGAGGGGGGGGGGGGGTTACCTGTCGGGGAGAGCAGACTGGGAGAGAGCAGCCCGTGAACGCTGTGAGGAAGCAGACGAGAGCTGTCCTGCATCGCCACGCCGAGAGAACGCTTGGGAGGACGACCGGGCCGAGAACTGCACAGAAAAAACAGACAACATGGGTTTAATATGACATCAGATCCATTTGCATCTAAAATTTAGCTTGATCGTGTACAGTAGATCACAGGGACACATGACTGAGAGATGTATTTTGATTGGTGAACATCAACTATAGGCTACTTATCGGTCAATGACATAACCCTCATTCAATAGAAAAAATAAATAAATTAAACAGCAATTCTTGAATACACATGATGACATGATTATGATACACTGCCCACAATACATTGCCTTTTTAATCTTTTTTAATTATTCAATTTATGATAATGCCTTATTAGAAGAAAGATAATCTTGACAATGAAAATAGTTAAATGGTATAATTATGAAAAAAGCTTACAATTATTTTTTACAATAAATTCTTAACTTTTTTCAAAGTAGTAATATTATTATTATTTTATTTGTGGTACAACCAATATAAAAAATTGTCTTTTTTTATGAGAAGAACAGGTTAGTTGCCATGTTGTGTGACTCCCTAAAAACTTAATAACATTTATTATTAATAGATTATATTTGTATGAAACAAAAAAACCTTGTACTCCAATAAAAACGCTTTAACCCTATTATTTGTATTACTTTTCATTTCATTCGTTTCATTTCATTTGTCATTAAATTGATTCTTTTCTTGAAATGTATAGGGCTGTAAGTCAATTAAAATGTAATTAATTAATTGCAAACTAAACTTGGCTGTTAAAATACCCACAAAAGATTATTAAAGTGCTCCTATTATGGGTTATGAAAGGTTCATAATTTTCTTTTGGGAGTCCCCAACAACAGTTTTACATGCATGCAAGGTCAAAAAACACTTTCATTATCTTTTAATATACTTTTTTTTTTTTTTTCTTGTTTGCTCAACGACTCACAAAAGATTCGCTCAATGAATAATTTTTCAAACCCCTCGTTTGCATGACACTAATCTGCGGTGATTGGTCCAATTGACGATTTTATTTCCATTTCATAATAAAAGTGAAAGTGAAGTGAAGTGAGTGAAAGTGACATTCAGCCAAGTATGGTGACCCATACTCAGAATTCGTGATCTGCATTTAACCCATCCAAAGTGCACACACACAGCAGTGAACACACACACACTGTGAACACACACCCGGAGCAGTGGGCAGCCATTTATGCTGCGGAGCCCGGGGAGCAGTTGGGGGTTCAGTGCCTTGCTCGAGGGCACCTCAGTCATGGTATTGCTGGCCCGAGATTCGAACCCACAACCCTAGGGTTAGGAGTCAAACTCTCTAACCACTAGGGATGGGCGTTTTCCGCAAATATCACATTCGAATATTTGAGCTCACAAAAAATTAATATTCGAATAATTTGTTAATTTAAATTAAGTTTAATAAGACAGATGTTATTTTTCAGCAACATTTATTGTTTCCGTCATTTTTGAACAAGCTTATACACAATAAGCTTGAACATTACGCTACATTGTGTTTTGTAGCTGAAAACCTTTAACAATTTGTGCAAAAAAATTAAAAAGAAGGAAAAGAAGAAAAAAAGTGAACAAAGAAAAAACGTAAATAAAGCAGCCTGCAGCAATTAGGCTATTGTACAGAACTTAGCCTACATTTAACTTGGAAACTTTTAAACTGTCTGCAAATCTTTTTTGCTTTTTTTCTATTGTTTTACATGTTCTTGTTAAGGAACACAGGCATGTAAACATGATCGGGGGAAAGTCGGCTCCTTAGTCTTTTAACAATAAGGCCGGCCATGGAGAAAACGCGCACTGACGGCACAGACGTTGGCGGGACTCACAAATAACAGTGTGCTAAGAGACTAAGTTTTTTTTGAAGCGCTTCGTGTTTTCGTTTCACCACTGAATGGGATCCTCAGCTGGTGGAATACATGGCTCCAACAAGAACTGTTTCCACTCGTCTCGGCTGGACTCTCTGTATAATCATCGCTGAAGAACTGGCTCAGCCTTTTCCGACGAGTGAGTTTGACCTCCGGAATGCGCAGTCTTCTAAATAAGACACAGCTAATGATTCAGAGTCGAATCTTTCTTTTGAAAGACAATAACTTTATACATGGTGCACTTTCGGATTTAAAACTTTGCAGGATGTTTTCATTCACTTAGAGCTGTGTTACACAGTGCTTGAAAGGTATTTTTTAAAAATCCATAAAAGGGGCACTTTAAAGCTATTATTGTGTCAAATGAGAAAGTATAAATTAGACATTATCAATATTAACTATTGAAATAAACTGTTACCAATACACTTCAAAATATCTTTTTTGTATGTTGCGCAAAAGAAAGTAAGTCATTTATGTCTGAAATGACACAAGCATGAGTAAATGATAACAGTGAACTCTTTGGTAAACTATCCCTTTAATGATTCTGTGTTTATTTATTAATTTTTTAATAAATTAAATAAAATTTAAACTGCCAGAATGTGACAGTAAATGTCTTTGAGTCATTCATTCATTCGATTTGTTCAAACAGCTGATTCATCTTGGAATTAAGTAAATGGCTCTTGCTATGAATAGGCTTTTGAATCACTGGTTCACATGATTCATTCAAACAAGGATTCATTCAGAAACTAAACACTGCTGTGTTGTTCATAGATGCACAACTGTTCTGCAGTGACTTTATAGTTAATAATTTCACTGCAAAAACACAATATTGTTTTAAAATATAGCACAATATTAACTTCTTATTTACTGAACAGATGTATAAAAATAACATTTGCACTTGTGCTATTTGGACATAAACAGCACTCTGGTGATATAGCTCTCACTGCTTGTCTGATATTGTATGATATAAATACAAAAACTCATACAGATGCATTTTATGCTCTAATATCTTGAATTTTAGGGCACAACTGCATCATATTTGTCAACAGTAAACTTATGAAATGTAAAATGATGTACAGGTCTGGGCACGGGGCTAGTGCGTTAACTACGTTAAGATATTGTAATTGCATTATTTTTTCATAACACATTAAACTGACAGCTCTGTTGTTGTTTTTTCGTTGTTGTTGCAAATGTGATTTTCTGGACAGTTCAGTCCCTTCTGGCAGACCAATGAAAAGAAAAAAATAGTTTCAGAACATAAGCAGGTTTCTATTTTATACACACATCAAACAAACGGTTACACATCAACCCGTCATGATAGCTACGTGAACAATCATGGCTTTAGCATCCCGTTCCACTAACATACAACACACTAGACAAATGATTCAACACAAAACACAAACTTATCTCCTGCACTTCATTGTGAGACAGGCTATCAAAGAGACAGGTACATGACAGTTCGAACCCTGCGCAAGGGTGCTGGCAGATTAAAATAAGCCAGAAAAGCAAAATGCTAATTCTACTGCTGCATATCATTGGATCATGTCCAAGTACATCAAGCAGCAAGTGTTTTTCACTGTTCTATTAATACTGCAGCGCTAACAAACACAAACCAGAGCAGAATCACCACTATCCTGATCATAGTAAAGCCAAAAAGGAGGACGCCACAGCAAGCCACTTGTTCATTATAGTATTACACTGGAGTTTCAGAGAGTAGTAGTATTTTTAAATGGTTTCACATGTCATTCATGGCAGCATACAACGTGTGCATGTATAGCTGATGTAGACAACTGAAGTCAACACATAACAGCATCTGCAACCAGTTTTACATTCATTATGTGATGTATTTTTAAGTCCAACCTGAATACAAGCTTTCTACTAATTGTGGAGAACAAATGAAATATCAAATGAAGCACCAACTTTCATTGGTTACATTAATGTTAGCATGTACATAAAATTTGTTATTTTTATGTCATTTGTTCATAACATTAAAAAATAAGGTTTATTGCAAATTTGTGGAAATGTTTATTTTATTTTATTTTATATCACACCAATAACAATATCCAGCAGTATAACATATTTGAGGATTTCAAAGTTGGGGAAAATAGTGTTTCTTTGGGGCAAGTTGCTTGGGGGAGTGCTATGTAAGACAGAATAAATAAAACAAATATTAAAAAAAAAAAAAATTAAGACTTGCAAGATATAATCACAGGATTGTCTTTTTTTTACTTTATATCTCACAATTCACTTTTTTTAAACAATGAAATAAAAAATAAAAGCGGTAGAAAAAGGCCATAATTTTTTACAATTCTTAGTTCTCTTTTCAAAATTGCAAGAAAAAAAAGGAATTTTATATCAAAGACTTTTTTATCTGAATTTTGAGTTCATTTCTTACAATACTGACTTTTTTTCTGAAAATCTCAAAAACAAAATTATGAATTATGAGATAAAAAGTCCCAATGACCTTTTCCCCTTTTATTTTTTTGGTGAAAGTATTAGAGCCAGACCGATATGGGTTTTTTGGCCGATATCGATATTGGCCGATATTATTTGTGTATATTATACTTGTTCAACGTACAGTATCACAAATCTCACGGTTTGAATCACATTATAGTTTTTGACCCACGGATCGGATAATTTTTCAGATCAGCAAGAAAATAAAAATATTTTTAATATTTCCATTTCCATTTATTACTTAAAGTGAAGTACTTCTTTGATACCACAGTAAATACTACTAGATTAACTTAGAAAGATTAAACATTATTAAAGAGAACAGCCAGTAAAAATAAGAACAAATACACAAATTACTGTACAAGCATAGATAAATACAACAGAATGTTACAAATAAAATAAGGTTGCTAGTATTCAAATACAGATATGTAATAATTAGGAAAAATAACACTTTATGGTGTTTACTGTATAAATCAAAAAATGATTTTTATCACATCTGTTTTGTTGTTTGATGAACATTAATGACAGCAGCAGCATTTATAGGTTGCTGTCCCTTTAAAACCTGATGCACGGATCTGATATAACCATAGACATCAAATCCCATTTCTTTCTCAGCTGTTTTCATTCACTTGAGAAATAACTGACTGCGTTTACCTGAATGATTGTCGAGATGGGTATTTTATCATAATTTTATGTGTATGTGTCTGTTCAGAGGATTCAGAAGAGGATTCATTTCGGATTCAGTTAATTGTTTAAGATTCGCTTGCATGTGTAAATATGAACAAATTATAAACTCTATATTATATACTCTATTATGGTAAAAAAAAAAAAATTATTAATTAGTGGATCACATGCTTGCCGAACCATGGATCTTTGATCTGTTCAGATGAAGGATCAACTACGATCCATTTAACCACTAGTATATTATAATAGCCTACAGTACCAGTCAAAAGATTGGACACTTTCCCAGTCGTCTATATATAGAATACAGTATATACATATTATGTACATAAACAGAATATATACATAAAAACATTTTTTTTGCAATGATCACTAACATGTGGTGATCAAACACTTATAATGACTTGACAGCGATATGTAATGGAGGCAGGGCATTTAACAATAAACATTTTTTATCCAAAATGAGTCTAACATCCGTGCACTGAACAGTAAAGTTGAAGTTTATTCATCTTTAATTCAATTCAATTCCCTTTAAACTTTATTCCGTTTAAGTTTATTTCAAGTTTATTTTCATAAAATACCTCTGTAAATAAATACAATAGAAATTCATGTCTCACGCACTTTAATCCCCTTTGAATGTAATGTGTATGTTCCCATGGAAATGGAATCATGGCAGAATTTCATGTGAAGTCCACTTCGCAGGGCACTTACGGTCGAATAAGAAAACGCTTGAATGCCGCTGCCTGAACAAGTTACCTCCATACTGAAGTGAAAGTGTTGACTGGTGTCACTATCTCACGAACGCACCAACGGATCTCCACCAAATTCAGGGTATTGCTAGATTGTTCAGTTCCAGACAACAAATTTAACCACCCGTAACTCCCGAACCCTGTGGGCTATGGACGTGGGGGTGGTCTCATTCGAAAGAGGACCTCTAGACGTACACTACAATTGCATTCCAGAGGGATCCTCGAGCTGAAGTGATCCCCCGAATTTCGTGCGGATTCTACATGCAGTTATGGAGATATGGCTGTTCAAAGTTTCAATGGTTTTCCATAGACTTAAGCTTTAAACCGTTTTATCCAGGATGCCAGTAGTACAATGAAGCACGCTCTTCTAGACAAACTAAGTAATTACACTACTTCAAGCATTTTATCTGCATTATGTTATGCAAAAAAAAAAAAAAAGGTTTATATTTGCGGCATATTTGCAGATACCGATATATCGGCGACAGGCTCATATCGGCCAATAATATCGGCAAATCGATATATCGGTCTGGCTCTAATATATATGTGACGAGTGGGGCGGGGCCGAGGGACATGGGAGCGAGGCCGGTGGAGTGATTGGAGATGAACTACACCTGTTCGACCCGCCGGTCTCGAGGCCCATGGAGGAGATGGAAGGATATAAAACTGGAGCGACGACAGTGAAGGACGAGAGAGGACCAGGCCTGGGCTTTTAGTTGTGTTTTGGTTTTTATTTGCGCGCACCAGTCGTCCGTGAGGGGCTGGTGCGCTGTTTTGTGTTTGTTTTGTAATTAAAGTTTCATTTTGATTGTCTCTCATTTTGATTTATTAGCAAGGTTTATCATTACAGTGGTGCCGAAACCCGGGAGAACGAGGGACGCGCTGCTGAAGATCCCTCGCCGCTGTGGTGAATCCGCGGTGTCAACGAGCAGGCGAGGGAGTGTGCCGCCATGGACGCTCGAGGCGGTGGGCTGGAGCGAGTTGCCGGGGACGGGCGAGCTCGCTACCGGCCGCCCACGATAGGGAGGGGCGGCTGCCGTCCGTGAGGGAGCGGAGGAGTCTGCGCCGTTCGCCAGGTGGCCGGAGCCTGCTGCCATCCGCCGGAACGGGGAGGAGCAGGGAACGGGGACTCCTGCCGGCTGCCCAAAACCGGAGGAGCCGTCGCCGTCCACCGGGCGGCGGAGGAGTGTCGTGCCGTCCGCCGAGGGCCGTCCAGTGCCACCGCCAGGCACCGTGGAGGAGATCGCCCAGCTGGTGGAGGGCCGAGCAGCGGTGCGTCTGGGAACCGGATTTTTTTTTTTTTTCTGCTCTCTCCCCTCTCTCGTCTCTGTCGCTCCTCCTTCCATCTCCTTTTCTCTCGCCTCGTCTGTCCTACCCCCAGGTTCCCGCAGGTCCCCGTGAGGTCGTCACAGTAGGGAGTAGAGCGCAGTCTCGGGAGTACCCCCCGGCCTGCGAGGGGCGATGGGGGTATGTGACGAGTGGGGCGGGGCCGAGGGACATGGGAGCGAGGCCGGTGGAGTGATTGGAGATGAACTACACCTGTTCGACCCGCCGGTCTCGAGGCCCATGGAGGAGATGGAAGGATATAAAACTGGAGCGACGACAGTGAAGGACGAGAGAGGACCAGGCCTGGGCTTTTAGTTGTGTTTTGGTTTTTATTTGCGCGCACCAGTCGTCCGTGAGGGGCTGGTGTGCTGTTTTGTGTTTGTTTTGTAATTAAAGTTTCATTTTGATTGTCCGCCGGTTCCCGCCTCCTTCTTCCCGATGATTAGCAAGGTTTATCATTACAATATATATATCCAATTTCTGATTGGATTAGTAATGTAACGGTCCAAAAATGATTCCCATTTGCTTCAGATCATAACACGCTTGTCAACACATCAGCAAGTCAAACTGGGGCAGGAATGGTGTCTCATGGATGCACCATTCCTATATTTTATTATTAATATATCCTTATATTAATAATAAAACTCAATTACATATATTTGAGTTTTTTGGTATTAAATTTCAGCCCCTGGCCTAAACTGCACTTCCATCACTCTCAGGTCCATCTTCGTTCTCTAAGACCTTAGTAGTGCGTTTATGTGTATTTTTAAGTACTTACATTTCAGACTTAAAGCAATTCTGCAACAACAAACAATGCCAATAAACAATGCCAATAAACAGAAAATCTACTAGAAGACAAATGGATCAATGGTATCAGTGTCCAGTTTCATCCATAAGGCACCATTCCTCCCCCAAGATATCCCAGTTTGACTTGCTGATGTGTTGACAAGTTTGTTATGATCTGTAGCAAATGGGAATCACTTTGGACCGTCACATTACTAATCTAATTAAAAACTATGAACAGTGGAGCGTGGTGTAAAAGCGAGGCAATCAACATGAATCACTTTAGCCGTTGTTGTGCCTGTAAGTGGAGAGCAGTCGATGGAGTTAACTGTACTGTAAAAAAAAACACGTCAGCACAGTTTGCCAGACCACAATTCCTCTCTAGTGTGGATTCTTTGATTCTGGAAGAGTTTGACAAACTACTTTAAGCCTTGTTTTGTATAACTTTATTACTCTGAGATGTTTCATTTAATTGACAGAGAAAGTGGAGGTGGGACACAGGGAGGATTCGAACCGGCATCTCCCACATGAACACCATGTAGTGCTAACCGCTAGGCTACAGTAAACTTATTATAACTTACTGTATCTAAAAATAAATCCACAAAGACCTTTGTGCGCAGTCCCTGAGTCTGTTTCAAAGTTTGTTTTTACATCATTCTGACAAAAGCCACTTTGGAAAACAATCAATTACCTCAGTGTTCAGATAACATGACTACATTTCCTTTGAGGAAAGCAAATTAGAAAACAGTCTGGTTGGGCAGTAAATGATTCTGTGGGGTCATTGTGGTGCAGGAAGAAAAATCAGCAAAATGTCAAAAGATCCCACCTTGAAGACGGCCAGCTACTAATTTGAAATCACACATCAGTGACTGTTAAAAAAAAAAACCTAAGCAGACGTTTCCGGTCATGCTTAAAGTGTGGTGGAAACTGTTTCCTCTAAAGCTCTACATCAGTAAACGTGTGTGTTGAAGAACAAGAAGAATTCTTTCTTTCCTCATTTGGAACATCTGACTCACTAGCTCCTTTTGAGCATTCCTAATCGAGGCGTGCCCGAAGTACAAGATAGAAAAAAAGCCAACATGCTGGAGTCGTTAGAAGTCTGCAGTCAGGCGATTGTGCGTGAACAGCCACTTGACTCCCGCGGGACTCTTAAAGCTATTTTCTTATTTAGCTACACTTTGACTGCGTATTGTTAGAGGCCGAGCAGTTCTTTACTCGCTCGTGACAGGTGCTTCCCTTATATAAAACCCATCCTTTCATTTTCAAGAGCTCTTTCGGAAAGGTACAGCAATCATGTACTCGACACAATGTTCCAGAAACAATACTGGAATTCTAATTATGTGGAAATATTGGACTTTGTATGATTAATATGAACAAGGATATAGTATTAAAAAATGATACTTAGTATCGACCTATTTGATCATATCCATGTATATTTTGAATTGATTAAACTGGCCAAAGTTTATTTCCAGATCATATTATTATTTTTTAATAGTACATTATAATCTTACACTAATTATAACTAATATAATGATAATATTAGTTATGAAAATGTTTTGAACCATATTTTTAGTGCATAAAGGTCATAAAGCATTAGAACAAAATCAGCATTTTGGATCATTTGAGAACTTGTGAAAATTGTGACAATTTTGTGCTGCACTTGTGTTTTGACAAAAAAAAAAAAAAATGTTACATGATTTTACAGTGGTTCATATTTCATCTTATGGCTTATAAAATGAGCTTTTTTTATTCTTAGCAAAAAAAAATTTATACATGTAAATGCATTTAATGTGTAAAATGAACACAATTAAACAAAACTCAAATATTTTGTGACCCTGGGTCTCAAAACCAGTCTTAAGTTGCTGGGGTATATTTCTAGCAATAGCCAAAAATACATTGTATGGGTCAGAATTACAGATTTTTCTTTTATGCCAAAAATCATTAGGATATTAAGTAAAGATCATGTTCAGTAAAGATATTTTGTAAATTTCCTACAGTAAATATATCAAAACATATTTTGATTAGTAATATACATTGCTAAGAGCCTCATTTGGACAAATTTAAAGGAGATTTTCTCTGTATGTTTTTTTTTCACCCTCAAGAGTCCTATTGTCCTATACTAACAAAGCTTTTTTTATTCAGCTTTCAGATGTATAATTCTCGATATGAAAAATTGAACCTTATGACTGATTTTGTGGTCCAGTCACATTGTCGTGCAAAAAAAATTTTTTTTTTTTTGAGAATTAGCTGTAATAATCAGTTAGTTGATTATGCACAATTTTGAATTATTAAATCATTTTTAAAAGGTATTTTGGTGATGCGTGAATGGTAACAGTATGAGTATTGTGTAAAAGATAATTGCCCAATTTTACTGCAATTTAACAAGTTTCATGTATTAAAATTTTCGAAGTTTTATACATTTTATAGACTAGTTGTTAAAGAGACATTATTTTAAATATTGCAAATAAAATGAAATAAATAAATAAAATCACATAATTCCAAACTGCTGCTAAGTAACCCATAATGTGGAGGTGACAATAGCCTAGTTCTTACTGTGAAAACATGATTTTTAAGAAAGGCAGCAAGCGTTTGAAGACTCCTAATCAGAGTGTCCTGACTTTGTCTCCATTAACCGGTTGTAATGCAGGTCTATTGAAGGCTGCTTGTCAGTATATTGAACCGGCACCCTGTGAACTGCTCAGTTCTTCAGTCAATCTGACTGTAATGGAGCCTCTTACACCCTGAGAATTCCCTGATATGGGAATATTTTTCATCTCCCTTTTCCACTCGCAAGCATGATGCCCATGTGCGTTCCCTACAGCCACGACAGACAGTGAAGAGCAGCGAGTATACAATCACATACACACTCTCCTCTCTTTCCCGTATCCCATCGGGCTGGAGGAACAGATGGCAGTGAAAAGTCATTCACACGTTGCTGCACGTTCCACACGCTGGAGAAGAAAACCCTGTCAGTGCGCTCGTCGCAACCAATCACTCTGCTCAAATCCCCGGCGACAGCATCGCGTTCTGCTGGGGACTGGCGAAAACTGGGTTACTAAGCACTTTTTCTTCTCTCCCGACTTCGTAAATGTGCCCTTGTCATCTTTAAACGGCCTTATTCAATATTCATGAACAGGCAACACCTGCTCGTCTCGTTGAGACAATGTGGCTGAAAAAATGGGGCGGAGCAAGTTCCGAGGTAGGTGATTCAAACTACACCCCTTTCTGTTGAGTGGGCGTGGCCTAAGAGTTTGTCCACAGAAACAAACTTAGTTTTAATCTTCAACTGTTTGTAATAATATTTAGCCCGAGAAGAAGCAAAGGTTTAGAGTTGGACCGTGGCCGGAGGGGGTGCGGGAGGACAAGGAGGGAAAACAAAATCAGATTTCCAAAATTATAATGGAAAACGGTTTTAACAACAACAAAGACGGCAGCTGAGGCAAGAGAAAAATGTACGAGTCAGGGTGCCTTTGAAGATATTTAATTAAAATCTAATCCTGCATTCTTAAAGGCTCACATAAATTAAGCTGTCAGTCAGAAGATTTATGCATTCACATTTGCATATTGCATACAATTCATCAATTACTCATGTTTGAAAGGCTTGAGTATCCCAGGGAGCGGAGCTACCAGTGTGCCAGCTCAGAGAGACAGACAGCGAGAGAGAGACAGCGTGAGGGAGAGAGACAGACAGAGAGGATGATGGGGCTCCTGGTACCCGCTGATGCCCAAGAGGAGTCAGTCTCCATATGTCCATGCATTCAACCAATACTACTCAAATCCTTTCTCTTGCAAACGTACACACACACACTGTGCGTGAAGCTGTCTGGTTTCAGACTGCCACATTTAAAGCTCTATTCTCACAGTCAGACAACTGCAGCTGATTTCATTCTGCACTTTGCTCTCAGTGTTGTACAACTAAACTAATTAGTGTACACTAGAGCGGACCACAAGTGCATGTGGCAGACACAAGCTAAATGATTCACGCTTTACTGAATAGTCACTGCACAAACATTTCATATATCTACAATATGTTATTTCACGACTTAAAGTCTCTTATGCTCACCAACGTTGCATTTATTTGATCAAAAATAAAGTAAAAACTCTAAAATTGTGAAATATTATTGCAATTAATCTATGTGAATATATTTTAAAATGTAATCTATTCCTGTGATACAAAAGCTGAGTTTTCAGTCTTCAGTTTCACTAGATCCATCAGAAAATCATTCTAATATACTGATAATATTTTTATGGAAAAAAAATTTCAGGATTCTGTGATGTATAATAAGTTCAAAAGAAAAGCATTTATTTGAATTAGAAATCTTTTGTTACAATATAAATGTCTTTACTGTCACTTTTTGTTAATTCAAATAATTCTTGTTGAATTATTTTATTTATTTATTTTGTAAAAAGAATAATATTTAAGTTAGATTTTATACAAATAGAGAAAAAAAAATTACAGAAAAAAATATAGCCAAGAAATAACAATATAAAGCAAAAGATTTAACCAACTAGAGGTCGACCGATATATCGTCCGATATTTGTCATTTCTCAATTCTCAACGATTGCTTTTATATTAGGCCTATTAGAAATAGAAAGGCAAACATTATAATACTTTCTTGTTTGCTGTCAGTATTAAGCAAATATGAATTTATATAATTTAAACAAATCTTTGAATGACTAATGAACATTTAATTTCACAAACCTTGCAAACTTCATATCCAGCTGTGAGATCTTGTGAAGTGTGCATTTTTATCGTGCATGATCACGTGTTCTCTGTGTGATGCTTGCTCCGTGTGAATTGAATGCTTTAAACTATAAACTTGTGATTTCAAATTATGCTGTGCTTTACGCATTTGCCCACTGTCATATTCTTGTCATTTTCACTGTGTGCTGTATGTAAATTGAGGGTTGCCCTGGCTTTATTTGTAAAAAAATATGATTCCCAGTGCACACAAACTTCCCATAATACTGAATCCCCTGTTGGTTACAGTGTTTACTTTCTTTTCAATTATATTTTTATTAAATATTTATTTATATGTGAAAAATACTGTCATCTAAAATATAAGCATGTTTCTTTTACACATTTATTTTTTAATTTATTATCAAATTATTTCAAATTTCTTAAACATTAATAATAATAATTTAAAAAATCCTATAGGCTTCATATCGGCTATCGCCCCCCCCTGCTTTCCAAGATATCGGCAGTCAAAAAAAATAATCATAATCGGTCGACCACTATATACAACCTGCCATCAACCTTAGTTTACCATTTAAAGTACATTTCTATTAACAATTTTACATACTGAGGTATGAAACTGAAGTTCTGTGATATCACTCATAGATGTTGTCAATAAAGCTTGTATTGTCTTCTATCGAACTGCATTTCAGTACAGGCAAGGTCACATTTGACATTTCCAGGTATGTGTTCACTCATCGCTCTTTCTTATAAAGCCATCCAATATTTCTCAGATTAAAGGCCAATGCTTTTAATTTGGGAAAGGCTTTGGCCGTGGTAGGGCTGTTTTTCCCCACAGGCTCGTCTCACACTGTGTTCTATTATCTTGATTGCGATTTCAGACGAAGACTATTGTTAACCATAACTAGTGGGTTTGTAGGGTTGAGGCAAGCCAAGGAGATGCCAAAAAACTAAGACAACGTCTCCAACCATCTAGTTGGCTAGTTGAATTTCAGATTGGATGGAGTGTTAAAAGTCATAAATTATGTTATTAATAGCTCACCCTTATGTCATTCCAAACCAGTAAGACCTCCATTTATCTCCATTTATCTATCTAAAACACAGTTTAAGATATTTTAGATTTAGTCCGAGAGCTCTCTGTCCCTCCATTGAAACTGTGTGTACGGTATACTTTCCATGTCCAGAAAGGTAATAAAAACATCTTCAAAGTAGTCCATGTGACATCAGAGGGTCAGTTAGAATTTTTTGAAGCATCGAAAATACATTTTGGTCCAAAAATAGCAAAAACTACGACTTTATTCAGCATTTTCTTCTCTTCCGTGTCTGTTTTGAGAGAGTTCAAAACAAAGCAGTTTGTGATATCCGGTTTGCAAACGAATCATTCGATGTAACCAGATCTTTTTGAACCAGTTCACCAAATCGTATATATAATATATATAATCATATATGACTATAAATCACCATTAAACAAAAGAAGAAGAAAGTGGTTAACTTTCTCCTGGTTGCATATTTGGAAGCGATAAAGATCAATCGAGATTTCGGGGTTTATGTGTTGGTATAACCCTCCTTTCTATTTACCTATAGTACAAGTATATTAAAGAAATTTCAGAAAATTAGAGGCCTGTCTCTTTACCTAAATTAGATGATTAAATTCTGAATTGCTTTTGTCAAGGTAGCCACTATAAAGGATGACCTCATATAAGCTAATGACAGTAAACAAAGGTGTGTTTTTCTAAAATGCCGACTCCTGGGATGCCACCAGAGAAAGGTCAAGCGCTCAGAGCGACATAGTCCCGTCTCTTTCGCACGCATACACACAAATACACACGCTGTCTGGCCCTCACAATGTCGCTTTTGTTCTGCATTATTAACTGAGAGAATTTTGGTGCGGCTGTGTGCAAGGAACCATTTCGGAAAGGGCCCAGAAAAAAACAGAGCATCTCCCGAAGAGAAATCTCCACTCGTGGATTTCTTTAAGTGCTGCCTCCGTCTGACACCATGTAGCTTTTAGCTTAAGTAACCGCCGATCATAATTTTTCCCTCCTTCTCTCAGCAGCACCACTACAGAGCTACTGATGGTATTGAATAAATGTCAGATGTCTTCCCCCCTGCTGTCTGCTCCGAGAGCGAGAGAGAGGTGTTGCCTTATTCATGGTGGGCGGCCGGGGCGGGTGGGGGAGGGAGAGTTTGTTTGTGAGCCATTATCTTCATCCATCAATCAAATCCGAGGAGCGTGCGACATGAGCGCATCATTTGATTGCACATGGGAGCATGTGTGTGTATGAATATCCATAACAATATGAACGTCCAGTGAGATGATCTTTATTTCTAAATGACACACAAGGCCTTGACACATGCTGCTAAACAGCAGATCATCAGGCCAGCGTGGAAAAGCTCTGCGGATTTACACAGAATTAGTATGTACGGCATTCACAAAGTTCTACACGGCCACTTGGTCTGTTTAAGACATTTTACCATATTGAAATCCATTTACCAATTAATGCAGAAAATCCAATTAAAGTGTACAACTTTTGTCACACCTTTTCAAGATTATATTCACAAATTTAAATGTGTTAAAGTGAAACAGAAAGGAATTTCGCGACAAATCAGCACTATATCAGTTATCGGCCTAAATTGGGTATTTTTAGATGTATCATAACTTGTAATAGCATCACTGGGATCCATACTGTATTATTATGAAGGTTTTTTTAAACAGTATACTACATACATATTAAGGGTAACAGTTTTATTTTATACTTACGTTTAATTTTATCGTGCATACTATTCACTTCTAACATACTGTACATACTAATAATTTTAGTTCTTGCATGTGTGATTTCCTTACAGTAGTATAAAAATATAACATTGACCACATATTGCTTATTGGCCATGAATAATGCCATGCGGCATTTGACACAATTTAAAACTGTTAAAAATTTACACTGAAACTTTGAAATAAAACAAAGACTAAATAAACAAGTAAATATGATTCTAATCTTTCTACTTCAAAATGTCATGCTTAATTCTTTGTAGTTATTTGTTTAATTATATCTTGGTAATTATTCATTTATATTCTGAGTAAAGTGTTTCAAAGTAAATCCTACATAATTATTTTTTACATTTTCATAGATAGATGGTCAATGAAGAGGTCTTTTATTTACATTTATTCATTTAGCTGACGCTTTTATCCAAAGCGACTTACAATTGCTATATATGTCAGAGGTCACACGACTCTGGAGCAACTAGGGGTTAAGTGTCTTGCTCAGGGACACATTGGTGTCTCAAAGTGGATTCGAACCCAGGTCTCTCACACCAAAGGCATGTGTCTTATCCAGTGCGCCAACACCACCCCATTTATCCAGTACTCAAATACTCAAATGAGATACAGACACAAACATCATTTTAAAATCCTCAGTTCCAGCTGAAGTCACTGTTTAATCCTTCCTCTTTAGACATGCTCACTTCCTTTTTTCAGCCCTGCATCTCTGTGATTCTGAATTGATTCTTCACCGAACATATGATGAGCCGGTGATTTACCACACGGGGAGAATGGATGGACAGAGAGAGAGGGATGGGAAAGAGGAGGGAGAGGCTGTCGTCACTTGACAGCTCACTGAGATACGACTCAATGCGCCGCTCTTAAAAATAGCAGCTCTCTGATAAACAGCACGCTCTCCCTTTAACCCGCAGCAGAGACGGCGGACACAATGTGCCTGACTGCGCTTAAGTTAAGATGTGATAGATTCAAAGCATCCCAGCAATGAGACTCGCTCTGACAGCCTGTTAACGGTGAGAGGACGCACATGTCATGGCCTCCAGTGTGTGAGAGAAAACAGACAGAGAGATTTCTTATCTTTGTATACTCTCTCTCTCACACACACACAGACACACACACACACTCACGGTCTGTTTTACCCATGCTGCTTTAATACACACTCGTATCAGTCTAAGTAAGTTTGATCTCTTTTTTCCATTCCACCTGTTTCTCAGTCTCACTCCATCCATCTCTGTAAGTGCTGCGTTTCATTCTGTCAAAGCAAGTATTCAATGTTGAAGTCAACATAAAATCGCAACTGACCTTTTTTTTTTACTTTTCGGTGATATGATTTATCAGAGCACAACATTCTGAAGTCTGACTTGCTCTGTCTCTGAAACAACTTCTAATTCTTATTCTAATTCTTATGGGTGTATTAAACTTGGTTTCACATTCCTTTCCATTTATTGCCTTCAACAACTAAAGATAATGAAATAGAACCATCCTAAACTCCTTATCAAGGGTTTGAGGTTATAATGACCCATTTAATAATTAAATATTATAAATAAAGCCCAAAGTGTTTTGGGTAATAATAATAATAATAATAATATTATATATAAATGTATATATATATATATATATATATATATTTTTTTTTTTTTTTTTTTTTTTTTTTTCTGATTATTGTCAATGTTGAAAACAATTGTGCTGCTTTATATTTTTCTGGAAATTGTAATCCTTTCAGGATTATTTGATAAATAGAAAGTTAAAAAGAAACACATTTATTTAAAATAGAAACATTTTGGAACATTATAAATGTTTTCACTGCTGCTTTTGAGTATTTTAACACATCATTGCTGAATAAAATAATTAATTTCTTACAAATTTTTACTGACACCAAACGTTATTACAGTAGAGTATATAACAAAGTGTTAAAAATTATTCTAATGAATTATGAGTTACATTTGCATAAATAAATAAATAAACATTACCGATATATCGGCTTCAATTAGTCAAATATAGCATACAGTTATCAGATAAAGCTAATAAAATTAAAATGGGCAAATAACAGTTGATATATCGATATATCTATATAAACAAGATGACAAAAAAATATTGTGAGAAAAATATATATACTTTTTTTTTTCAATGCTATAGAAGTCAATGGCCACCATCAACTGTTTGGTTACCCATATTCTTCAAAATATCTTCTTTTGTGTTCAACATGAGAGTGAGTTTTTTTTTGTTTGTTTTTTTGTGAATTATCCCTTTAAGTGCTGATTGTGTTCAGATGAATTGAATGATTAGGACAAAACGTGGCTCACTATCACATGATTATGGGCTCTTTGCCGTCGGCATGACTTTACATTAACGGCCGACCCAAAGCAAACAATTTAGATAGCAAAATGCATTGAACCTTGACACATACAAACACATGCTGTTACCACAAAACACACACACACTTCTCCTATATCTACTCTCAAGTCGCCAGGTTTATATCCCACTCAATTAAATTAGATCTGCTTCCCGTAATTCTGCCACTCTCAGCGCCAAAGCTGACAGCAATCGGCTTTCTTCCTACCAGACACAACTGGCCGTCCCTCCACTGCGAGTCTTTGTGGACCCCGGCGGGGGGGATGATGTCTGTGTGGGGGGGAGTTTGCCTTCAGACAATGGCGAGGGTTGGCACTTAGCTGTACGGGGATTAAATTCTCTGACATTATCAACCCGCCCGCTGAATCCGTGAAGGGGGCGGGAGGAACAGGGGTCGGCAAGATGCTCGACGTCTCACCACGGATTACTGTCACTCACCGCCGAGAGAGAGAGAAAAGTTAGAGAGAGAGAGGAGGCGAGGGAGGGTTACTCTCATTTATTTAATAACCCGCACCCTAATCTGTTTCAAAACAGCAGAGGGAGGGAAAATGTCATGGGAAGATGTAAACACGAGAAGCCGGTGGCTCTTGTACCTACAAACAGAGTCTTTTCTCGAATTTAACAAGTCCTTTGCTCGTCTGTGTGAGGACTGGAGATGAAAGCTGATGGGCTTCTTTCTCCGGCTGTTTTGGTTTAAGCATTTTATTTTGACCTCTATACTTTTTTCCACACACATTATTAGACTAGATTAAAATATCTCTGAAGTTCTCATGAGAAAATATAGCAGACAGCAGCTATTTTTCCAGAGGAAGACTTTATGAAGTGACAAAAACAGCCCTTAGAATGCACCATGAGCTTGTATTCCAATGCATTTGGCAAGACTTTTATCCAAAACATTTGACAGAATTATCAATTTGCATGTTCCCTGGGAATTAAACCCATGACTGCTAATGCCATGACAACATACAGTAAAACATTATTGAAATTTTAAATGATAAAAGACTGTAAAAGACCTGTTTGATTAATGGCAAGTTCCCAAACTCTATATGGTGAAAAGTATGTGTTTGTGCTTCAGGGTTTTGTAACTATGCTATTAAATCAACATTCATTGCTTTGTTTTAAATGTTGTGTGTTATCAAGATGGTGTGCACTGTGCACCTTCTATATATGTGACCCTGGAGCACGAAACCAGTCTTAAGTCGCTGGGGTATATTTTTAGCAATAGCCAAAAAAACATTGTATGGGTCTAAATGATTGATTTCTCTTTTATGCCAAAAATCATTACGATATTAAGTAAAGATCATGTTCCATTAAGCCATTTTGTAAATTTCCTAATGTAAATATATCAAAACTTAATTTCTGACTAGTAAAATGCATTGCTAAGAATTCATTTGGACAACTTTAAAGGAGATTTTCTCACACCCTAAGAGTCCAGAATTTCAAATAGTTGTATCTCAGCCAAATATTGTCCAATCCATACATCAATGGAAAGCCTATTTATTCAGCTTTCAGATGATATATAAATCTCAATTTCGAAAAATTGACACTTAAGACTGGTTTTGTGGTCCAGGGTCACATTAGTATTTAGCTCACATCAAGTGGCTTTTTTGTTACCATCTGTATTGTTAGTGCTTTGTCAGTGTATTATAAAGATTAATATTATATCGATTGATGAAATAAACAGGTTTTTATGTAAATCTAAGTTCAATCTGTAAAATCAAAAAATGGTGGTACTGTATTTATTACGGTTAAGTTCTGGCAACCACAGCTGCTGTATTTTTCTGTAAATTTCACAGTTGTTTATTATTATTATTAAAGTCAACATAAAATGACATTTACAACCCCTTATACTTATATAATTCTTATTATTACATAATTGTAAACTGTAAATGTTGAGCACATAAACTGATTGGACTGTCAAAAGTTACAGGGTGTCAGAGGGGAAGGGTGTTAATGTCAGACAAAAGCAAGTAACAAGACAAATATATTTTTTCATGGAAATAACATGCAGCAAAATTTTGGAATAATGTATATGAATTGCCCAGAGTAAGACCAAGATTACGTACTGAGAAAGTGAATAAGGTTCATTTTGATTTGATGTTGACTTAAAGTATGGCATAAGGCAGAGCGTGTTACTTTGAGGACATGACATCATTAGATATTAACCTATCAGAGTGCTGGACCAGAATCTGGCTTTAAACAGTCTACCTTTCTTTTCTGTCTCTTTATCCTGTGGGAACTTTCAAATAAATATCCAAAAGGTTGAAGTGACTCTCTTAACTCTCCATTCTGCACGATGAATTGCCTTTGATTTTACCAGATTACAAGACGCCACGTTCAACGCACTGAAAGCTAGGGTGCAGAGCTGGGCCAAAGGTCAGGATTAGGGACTGTTTACCAGGCAGGGTGAAAGGTCACAGGTCAGGGACTTAAGACACACAAGCCCAATCAACACAGTAACTTTCCTGAGTTTTTCCAGAGGCAGTTGCCAACCATTCGATGCCGCATGGTGCATTGTTTATACCAAAAAGCACTGCGGCGAATTGATAAATTGCTAAATTAATCCCTTCGCACACTTTTGGAATTGCAATGCTTTTCGCTCATTCAGGAGGGTCACCCTGACCCTGCTTTTGTTTTAGGCAGATTGTAGCAGCTTGACTTGATTAAATGCATTTGATCCTTTTAGCAGTGTACAGTTCCATTCATATTGTGCTGAGGAGATGGAGGTGAAACATTAAATGATCCGCTCTATGCCCAGTCACACGCTGAACTGCATGCACAGTGGACACAAGCATTTAAAGAGGTGAAGAAAAAGTGGGATATGTTTAACAAAAGCTTTAAATGATACTATTAGAAAATTTGAAATTTGATACCTTTGAAAATATGTAGATTAATAAATTTTAATGAGCAGAAAGGGTGCAAACTACACACACAAAAAAAGTTTTTATGATATGACCAAAATCTTATATCAATTTTACTTTAATCTAATTATTTAAATAATTTAATGAATTTAGCTTTTGCTGAAATTATTATTTTTTATTATTACAATTATTTAATAATCTAGTGACTAAACTTTTTTGTTGAAAGCAGTGGTAAAATCGCTGATAAAATCTTTTTAATGCGATAGCTGGCACTTTGCACCGCGCTGTCTAGATGCATTTTTAATTCACCCCTATCAAGTTTAGATATGATATGCCACTAATCTTCATGCTCTAACAGGTCACCATGGCAATGGCCATCTGATCAATTTCCTGCTCTCGCCTGTGTATCCTGAGTGACCATAAACGTTCATTACCATTGCTCTGCGATCGCTAATGTTTGGAGAACACATCTAATGTTGGGTACAGGCATAAAGTTGGGAACTGAAATGTGTTACATCTGCTCTTTCAGTTACAATTACATTATATGTTGAGTGCAAACACACAAGACACTCACAGGCTTTAGTCATTCACTTAAAATGCGTCTAACGACACATCACACAGTGCCTGAATTACGAGCGTTTCACTTCGCTCTCATGAGCAACACCTACCAGAGCCGCTCTAATTTGATGTAGGCCGAGGCAGACATGGAAAATCAATAGTGGGCTATGAGAGTGGATTTTTGTCCTATCAAAAGATGCCACACGGATGACCGTCATTTGCAAGAAACATTCCTATTTTGAAGGCCTTTCCAATTAAACTAATGGTTTGGCCTGTTGAATGACTATTTGTTCAGACCGGAGTGAAACTGGGTGCTCTGAGTCAAAACGGAGTAGTGAAGAACATATCACCATTTAATGAGGAAAATGGGTTTTGTCCACATTGCAGAACAGTCTTTTACTTAATATAGTTGGCTTGTAATTAAAGAACAAAAGATTCAATTGAAATGCATGAGTGTAACACACAAGTGCTCAAAGTGCATTATTGCACCAAGGCACAATTACATTGTGTGTCTGGCACACTCGGACCCTTCAGTTTGTCTCCTGTCAGCAGGGCTAACTGCTGACTCCGCGTTTGGCCTGCCTGTCAACTTCCTGCTAAGGTTAAACACACCAGGCCAGCAACCTCTTTTTCACTGCATTAACTAAGCAAGCTACCATGGCTATTGCAGATCACTGTACTTCTATCCTTTGCAACTACTTTGGCACATCTGCACAAAAATATTACAGCTGCTGTACATTATAAAATATAATTTCATTATAAAAACAATGAGAACTCAAACGAGAAAAAAATACATTGATTTTTAACTTGAATTTCATGGATGGATGGATGGATGGATGGATGGATGGATGTAGATAGATAGATGTAGATAGATAGATGTAGATAGATAGATAGATAGATAGATAGATAGATAGATAGATACAGTACATGTAGATAGATAGATAGATAGATAGATAGATAGATAGATAGATAGATAGATAGATAGATAGATAGATAGATAGATAGATAGATAGATAGATAGATAGATAGATAGATAGATGTTTAACAAAAACTATCAAATATACTATTGTAAAATGTGCATTTACATTGAAAATGTGTAGATTAATAGATTTGAACGAACAGAAAGGAATAGTTATTTTAGTGCAAACTACGTTTTCTGGTATATGAAAAAAGTCATCATAGTCTGACTGGTTTGAATTACTTTAATGTATTTATAAATTTTTTTATTTACTTTATTTAGCTTTTGCTTAAATTAGTAGTATTAAAAGTATTGAAATAAATCGTTTATGAATGTAACATATAAACATCTGATCATCCTGTACTCCTAATACTTTTTGACGATTTTCTTTTTTTGGAACGTGAACATTTGGATGAGCTTTGTTGAAAATGCTGGTAAAATATCAAATAAGATCCTTTTGAAATCATTCTAATATGGTACACACAAGAATCATTTCTTCTTATTATCAGTGTTGAAAACAGCTAAATACTTTTTGTGAAAACCATGGTACATTTTTGTCACAACTTTGTTTATATGAAAGTTTTTTTTTTTGCATTATAAATATTCTTACTGTCCCTCTTGATTGATTTAATGCACTTCACGTTCATTTTACTTTTAATTGTTAAAAGGCCAGTCAAGGAATAATAACCACGACAATGAATTTATAATACTATTCCTAGGGAATTTCGATATACAGAAGTCTTCTTACATTGTGAAATTAACATACGCGTTCTATCAGTGCTGTTTTGCACAGTGAAGCATTTATGCACAGATTATCAAAAGCAGCTTGCGTCCTCATTTACGCACCCCGCAGGTATGTGCTCTGTCTGCATTGTAAATACATGTATGTTCTGATTAGTGCTGCCACATGTGAACGGTTAAGCAGGCCAACGTAATGCGGACCAGACGCTATGGATTCCTGTACAGTCTTAAATGGACACATGTTTAAAATGGATCCTTTTGAAGTTGCCAAACAATGTGCAATATCAGGAAACAAGCTGTGTGCATGAGGCAGGAATGTGGAGCGTGGGGGGAAACGGAGCGGAGAGGGGGACACACTTAGCAAGCCTGTGGGTAAAAGTAACACACAATGAAACATGAAAAAGACTCCAGTCCCCATTAAGCCAGAGATCACAAGACAACAGCGTGTGTGTGTGTGTGTGTGTGTGTGAGCCACTTTCAGAAGACTTTTTGTGTTTTCTGTAATCATGTGCACTTAAAGCATACTAAATCCTTTTTTTAAGAGTTTTCAACATAACACTCTGGATGGACTCAAACTCGTATATCAATTTCACTGGCTTTATCTCTTGTAGATAAACACTCTCTCTCTCTCTCTCTCTCTCTCTCTCTCTCACACACACACACACACGGGATGGCCCTCATGGTGAGAGCAGGTCTATTTTTGTGCAGGTAGCTGAGCACTTGGTTTGCTTTAATCAGAAGTGCATTGTTAGCTATGGCCTGATGGGAGGCAGGAGGCCCACAGTTATAACAGAATAGAGGAAAAGAGGAAGCCAACACACTCCTAAAACATATTAAGGAAATAGTTCAAGGAAATTAATGTTCATTCCTATAATTCCATATTTTTCTTCCATAGAACACAAAAAAGATGTTAGGAAGAATGTTTGCTTTGCTCTTTCATTTAAAGTGGATGGAGAGTCTGGTGCTGTCAAGCATTTAAATACAAATAAAAAGTACCATTCAAGACATGTAAGTAGCCCGTACAAATTATATAGTGCATTCTAAGGCCTCTGAAGCCATACAATAGTTTTGTGATGAACATGGGAAACAACAACTTTGACATTCTGATATAAATTTCTCCACCCAAGAACATAACAGGTTTGGAAAGAGACAAGAGTGAGTAAATAAAAAAATAATAATACTTTTTGGGTGTACTTTCCCTTTAAATATGATCTACCTATGATCTACTGTAACAGGTCTAAATGTAGCAATACAATATGATATACAAAATGTGAAGCTCACTTTGTAATTGATTTTTTATTGCTTGTTGGTTCAGTGGTATTAATGAAGGTGAATTTCAATCTTGCTGCAATATTATTGACAGTTAGGCATGATTAATTGGTTTACATTAAAATGTCACTCGTTGGCTTTATTTAAATGTATCTCTGCCTACTTTGTTGCATGTTAACAATTTAAACAAACACATATATGCATATTAAAAAGACAACAGCATATCTATCGAAGACCACGCCCTAAAACCCACACACATCATGAATAACAAAAATTGTGCTCCAGAAAGCAGCCACAAATTCTCGTCCATTAACATTCTGCAGTGTTAATGCCGACTTTTAGAAACATGAATAAATATTTTACATTAGCGTGTGCATGACGGATCTTGCGTGGACCGTTTCTCCTCCCTCGTCCTGCAGGCGTGGGCACTTGTCTGCCAAGAGTGTTCTTTAATTTAGTGAGTCTGAACTGTCAAGAGGCATTTTGGGATACAGAGTTGAGTTTTGGTGCTTGTTGACAGTCCCCCTTTTTTTCCTTCACCAAGATTAAAAAAAAAAGCTCTATCCAGAATATTTTGGTAAAGTATTTAAAGGTAAAAGTAAAATGCAGCAAATCATGTTATAATATTATTTGATAAATTATTTTATTGTTTATTACTTTATTACTTTTTATCTAATTTTCCTGAAAAAAGCTTATAAATGTTAGTCATGGTTTTGTGCTACTGTACCTTTAAGACCTTTTTGGTTGTGATGTCATAATCTGTATCTTGTCATAATAAACATAGGCCCAGCCACTGAAATTAGTTTAGGGTGGTGCTATCCGTTTAAAAACCAATGTTTGAAAACAGTCCGTATTTTTTCAGTTCTGATTGGTGATGTAATATTGCATCCATTTTTAGTTTTATATTATTTTTATATTTATTTGTGTGTGTGTGTGCGTGTGCTTAAACAGTGGAAATCAATTTTTCTTTATCTACTGAAATCTAATTTCCACTCTCTAACGGATCGTTAGATTTAAACATATTTTTTGGGGGGGACAGTTTAGAGTTGACAGGAAGCAACGTGGGATTCGAACTCAAGACACCTATAGTCTATTGCCCAGTGCCGATCATAAGGCCTTTTTCTGTTCTGTGCTTTAAGATTACAGTAAAACCCATAATATTGCATATGAAAAGAGAAGCATCACCCAGATATACTTCACATAAAAATTGAAGATTAATCACCTTTTTAGATAAGACTGTAATAATTGTAACATTGTAAAAAAAACTTGGACTGTTGGCGCCAATAGCCTCGTGGTCAATGTGTCGACATACAGTGCAACGGCACTCATGGCGATCCGGGTTTGATTTGTGTCTCAAGGTCCTTCACCGATCCCATTCCACCCAGTGCTCTTCTGTTGTCTCTCTACTGTCCTATCTATAAAAGGTCTAAACACTCCTCTCACTTTTTGCTTGTTGCTGTTTGATCACGTCATATCATTGTTCTGTACAATTTATTCAGCTTATAGCTGTTCAATCTTTTTATTTCTTTTACAAACAAACAATAAAGGGAGCCACAAAATTTACGCAAAACAAACTATGATTCATATGTCAGCTGAGCGTACAAAGTAAGCATGGTTAAAAAAATATAGTTGTGTGCATACTATGCTGATGAGGAAATTTATGTCACACGTTTTGTACGCATGCGTTTGCGTAAAAATGTAAGTATACGTTGAGCCTTAGCATTAGTTCTTTAGGAATACCCACTAGGCATAACTGAGATGTAAATGGGGCCAGTCATTTTAGTGTTGCCCATTTCTATATCAGATCAGATCTCCAAGGATTCTGAAACCCCAACAGGCTTTAAAGCTAAGTTGTGAAGTCCTCTAGCATCTCTCTTCCCAGATCCGCTGCATCTTCTCCTCTCATCCTGCTCTCGCTGCTCCCCGTGCCTGGCTCAGTAGAGTGCATTTTAGCACATGGGATCAATGCTCAGATCTGTAGTTAACCGTGCACTGTAATGCTAATGCAGGGCCGCATTGATCGACAGGATCTCGCCCGCACCGCTGCCGATGTCCCCACAAGGGCACTCCCTCGCAATCCGATAAACGTCCCGGCTACAACGACTGCTGTGTGCACTGGGCTTTTTTAAAGTGCCGCTTCAGCACTACGGCCAGCTGCACGAACGCGGCAGCGAGAGAGAGATGTCAGGCTTTCAGTGGTGTACAGGGAGGTGAGGAGAAGCAGATGAAGGAGGATGAGTGGGCAAGAGGTGTAAACTTGAGAGGAATATAAAGTAAGTTTGAAGTAATTACAGCTTAGATGGCAAAGTCTAATTTCATAGCAATTAGCGGAATGACTTATCATCAGCGCAATCTTCACAGCGGATCACTAAAAAGAATAAGCGCCCATCTCTTAAGACACAACATTTAGAATGGCATCAATCTAAGAGAGACATTGTTAAAAAAACTCAAAAACGTAAGATCTCAAGATGCCAACTTATCGCGCTGAGCTGTACTAGAACGGAGTTGACCTCCTCAGAACACTTGCTTAATGTTGTAGAGTGGTTTGGCCATTTCAGTCGGGCCAGTACTGTGCAGCATTTACGCTGTCCATTCAGTTTAGAGCTGCTGTTAAATAAGCAGATGTGTGAAGGAATGAGGGGGTGTACGCACAGGTCCAAAAAAATCATGGAACAGACTTAGCACATCGTTGTAAAAATGCTGTAAATGAGTGATATGCTGAAAAACAGGCGAAGACTTCATGATGTCTACTGTGTTCAAGAGCTTAAAAATGTGTTGACAGCTAACATCTTATTTTCCTGTGCGTGAGCAGCTGTTACTTCTGCTTAAATTCATATATGTTGTTCACTGCCTCTGTAAAAAAGAAATTGACTTCTTGACTTTTTTTGAAAAATAATAATTTATTATCTTAATTTGAAGCCCTCCGATCTATTAATGGCAAGACGGCTGGCTAAAACATGAATTTAAGCCTGTCAGATGTCCTTTATGTAGTTACATTATAGCTCTTTATTACATGGCTCTCTGGAACACTTGATTACTTATTTCATTTTGTGGTCAAATATTTTCGCATAATGGCTGCAGTACTTTATATCTGACCGATGTCCCTGCCAACCAGCTTTCTACAGTGTGTTAGATTAACATCTTTCAGAACACTTTGTGGACTTTTTCCTCTAACTAAATCAAATAATTTAAACTCAAATCAATATTTCATGTCAATTTAGTAAGTGTAAGTGTCAAAAATGACCAACTGACTACATTACTGCATAGAGTCAATATTATTTGAAATGATAAATGTATTCATAAATTTAGAATTTATTATAAGTATTACATTTATGTAAAACAGAATAAACACACATCTAAAATATAATTATATATAACATTATATAATTAATTAGGCTATATAATATACAGTTATAATAATATAATGTAGAATATAATTATATTAAAATTCATAAAAAAATTGAAGCTTGCTTCCAAAAGTGATGTCACTTTTACTATAGTAATGTGAATTTTAAGTGGAGAAATCAAGTGAAATTTCACCAAAATGTGACTTTAACACTTCACTTACAAATATGGCACCTAAATAACTATATATATATATATATATATATATATATATATATATATATATATATATATATATATATATATATATATATATATATATAGTTACCAGCTAGAAGCCTGAAAAGAGAAAATAAATTTTTTTATAAAATCCGCAAACCGGCAGGCTTTTGTCTCGTAAGTGATGACACCGAGGCCCCATTTTGTCACTTCCTCTAACCCCAGAATTCTTTAATGCATTAAAACATATTTGGTCCAATTCAAAACTATCAATCATTGAGGAAGGGCATAAATTGAAAGCAGAGCAAGAGACTTACATGCACCAGAGTGGTTCCACATGTGGCCAACAACTGGAAACCTCTGCATCAAGACTGCTCAGAAAACCTCAGGCTGTTACTAATTCACCCCCGCTGGTGACTCGCCAGTTAGCGGTGGGATATCCCAGCCTGATCAAGCAATATTATATCAGTGTCAATTTTAACCTTGGCTGTAAATCTTTATCAGTAGCTTTCTCTATCACTGCTTTCCTAGAGGATGAAGCTGAGAACATATAACCTGCTCTTTAACTTTACAGTAGAGTTATACAAGCCCTTCCATGCAAACAGCACTGTTAAACATTCGGATCAGAGCTCTACAGCCAGTAAAAAAGGCAGCACACATAGTAAAACCCTTACTGGAGACCTGCTAAGTTCAAACAGTGAAAAGTGGACTGGAGCATACTGTAAAATCACATACACAGTGTATTGCAATGTAATATAAAAATAAAAAACAAACTAACAAAAATAATAAATAATAATCTATAGATTTGGTTATATTATTTGCAACAATAAAAAACCCCCCTGATCTTCTGATGTTAGATGGTTGAGCGTATCGCCACAGTGAAGGTGAGCAGAGAACTTCATCTTTGCCCCCTAACGCTCCTGTCCTCTACTTCGGCTCAATTCAATTACCATTCCCCACACAAACGAGCACACGTTTTCTTCTTTTCATTCTTTCATCCCTCTTTTCTTTTTTAGCATAGACAAGGCTTATGGAAATGAGCTCTTCTCTGCCACTGAGGGTTGCCAAGCCCTGTGCCCCTGTGTAATGTCATCCCATTTAAAGACTATGTAAACAGCATTATCGGCACGTTTGCACGACGCGCCACGACCCCTGAGCGCTCGCCACAAGGTCAGGGTGGGCAGGCAGGAGTGCAGACGGAGGCATGCAGAGTGGGACCGGTGTAGTGCATGTTCTGCATCTGATGACAGACGCCGAGTGTGATACACGGCCTTCTGTGACTTTGCCTTAAGATCATGTTGCATTCATGAAAAGCACAAACACACAAACAATCTCTTAAAGGGCTCATATGATGTGATTAAAATTTTTCCTTTCTCTTTGGAGTGTTACAAGTTCTTGTTGCATGAAGAAGATCTGTAAAGTTGCAAAAACTAAAGTCTCAAATCCAAAGAGATATTCTTTATTAAAGTTAAGACTCTGCAACACCACCATTAAATGGCTCATTCAAACACACCCCCACATCTCTACGTCACTGTGGGAATATTTGTGTAATGGCACCCAAATGTTCACGCAAAGAAAGGCGGCGTGGTTTTAGTTACACAGTTAGTGTTGAAGCAGTCATGTCAGGGAGATGCTGTGTGTATCTAGGCGAAAGCAAAAGCACTTTATTTGGCTTTCCGAAAGTAGATGCATTTAGGAATCTTTAAGATTACTTACAACAGAACAGTAACACATTTTATGGACGACCGTTTCGTGAACCTAGGAGAGGAGGTTATTCTGACTTTGCTAAAAACAATCTGGTGTTTCTGAATCAGCTACTGTATGTATGTTTTGTTATTAGTTTAAGTATTTGCTATTGTATGTTGAAATGCGGAGTTTTGCGCATGTGTGTGTGTGTGAGAGAGAGAGAGAGAGACAGGGCCACACAGTGTAGTCAGCTGTCTTAACTGTCCTTGGTTTGTGTACTGCAAACACATATGAGCTTCATCACTGTGTCTGTCACGTGACTCTGTTACTCTTTCGGACTTGAACTGATGGTAAAACTAAGGACATTATTAACTGTCTTTACATTTATTTAAAAGATGAAGCTCGCGATTATTGAAAGGGGCGTTAGATTTCCATGTTCGGCCAATCACAATGCATGGAGTCAGTCGGCCAATCAGAGCAGACTGCACTTGTCGGAAGGAGGGACTTTGTAGAAAATGATATGTTAGAGAGAGGCAGGGCATAGAGGACCTACAATAATGTACAGTATTTAACTGTAATATTTATCAGAGAAAACAATTAAATTAAATGGAGAGAAAATTGAGAATTTTACCCAATTCTCCTCATTTTTTAGGAGAGATGACAAAAGGGCCCTGGTGATCTTTTTTAGAGATTCATAAAAGATCTCAAGAATGTCTTAAACTGTACAACCTATGATATCTCAATATAAACTAAAAATATTCTCATCATATCATCTGATTCAACCCTCTTTCCGTTCGCCATCAAATATCTTTTCTGTGTCTATTTTATTTCTCTTTCCAGCTGATGAAGCACGACCAAAAATAAGCCTCATGGCCTATGAGAGAGCAATAACCCCAGAGCAATAAACCTTTCCTCTGGGTATCGGCCGATTCAATTGTATTTCTCTTTGACCCTCTTCAGTTCACAACATATCGCTAACAGCACTTCAATTCTTCTTTTTTCCCTTCCAGAAAAAACGTGAAAATGCCTCCCTGTTTCATCCGTGTCCAGGAGCACTTGTGTGACACAATGAAAGTATTCCAGACCCTGGAGGCCCCTACCTCGGCCCCTGACTGCCTGAATGGCTGTTGTGCTCATTAGCTGCCATGGTGACGCCCAGGCCGGCGAATAGCATTTGAGCTGCGGCCCAGCACAAAAGTACCTCCAATTAAATGTCAATAATTTAACAAAGCCTTTGAACTCCTCGCAGCTCCATGTTTACAGGGGCTTACAAGAACACTGGTGCGCCATTGTCTCATTATCTGCACAAGCCACAGGAGAGATAGAGGGAGGAAAAGAGAGATAGATAGAAGGAAAAATGTTGAGGGGGTGGTTGAAAGGACACATGGGGAGAGGTGTTGAGGAGAGCACTCTCTCGTGTTTGGACTGGGGATATCTGGGAAATGAAGTCCATTCATGCGCTCTCCCTACAACGCGATATCCTGTTGACTCTGTTAACTTCCTTGAGCCTGTGAAGAATCAAACCGTAGCAGTGTGAGGCTGCTAATGAAATCCACAGCTTCGGTCCTGCAGGAGAGAACGAGGCTGTCGACGTGGCTTCTTTCGCAAGTTTTAGCTTGTGAAATTTCATTATAAATAGTACCTGACATCTGCCATAAATAGAAAATCAATTAACATTCATACACCTTTGTTCTAAATTACAGTGACAGCCACTGAGCATATGAGAGATGTTTCTAAGGTGTCTTTTCAAGTTAGCGACCTGGTAATTTGACATGTTCCGTACTGGCACTCTTTTAGATATTATTTTGTCAAATTTGACTATCGTGATGGTGAATTTCGTATTACAATATCTACTTTGGAATTAAAGGTGAAGTGTGTCACAAGTATCACCAAATAAAAACAACAAATCTTTTGTCAAATCAACTCACTCTGACTTCCATTGGTTGGACAAACAGATGCAGTAAAGCTGAGATACAGTAGGAGGAAGTATGTAACACATTTTAAGCTCAAACTTGACTAAAAGTTGGTGACTGTGGGGAACTTTTCCTCTTGTGCTCCGCTGATGACCCTACAATGAGCATGCGGTTCGATTCACTTTGAAACTCAGCATGTCAAAAACGCAAAGATGGTTTTCTCTGCAAACACTACCAAAGGAATGGGACAAATGGATTAGGAAAACAACACCCCTCCTTTTTCCTCCATCCCTCTGCTAACCCTCGTCCCGCTAGCAACAAAACTCCAAGAAATCAAAAGCCTCATTTCCTGACTCCCTTGGCTGGCCAAACTTTTACATCTCTGTTTACTGAGATTTTTTCCTTATTACAAAATGATTTCGGTCTCCAAACATGCATGGATTACTCAGCAAGTACGACCTGGGGTCATCCCTGAACACGAGGCCAACGAGGAAAAGAAAAACAACGATGCAATATGAAAAGAAAAGAGCATATTGTTGTCTGAATGTGTTGCGCTTTTGTTTAAAGCAATCAAGTCGGTTGGCTTTTTGCTTTGCATTTATTAAAAACAAATGAGAAAAGTGGTAAGAAAACAACAACCTGAACATGTAGGGACAAAGCTAAAGGAAAAAAGGAAAGAAAGCAAAAAGATGCAGTGGCTGCACAATCTAAACATTGACGAGACTGTGTTTTTCTTGCAAAGCCTGCTTTCAGAGAGATTTGAATTTAATTGATTCCTTTTTACACAAATACATTGTTGGAATGCCAGTAATGAAAAGGTCCACAGAGAGGTCAGCGGGACACAGCAGTGCGGAGAAGAAAGAGAGCAGACAGAACAGGACAGGACAGACAGATGGACAAGCAGGCAGGGGATGTTGATATAGATCTATTGTACACCTGTTACATCAATGCCTGAGACTGCATCTTTTTTGTTTGTTTTTTCATATATTTTTCTCTATTGAAAATAGAGAATGTTAGGACTTAAATATTTAATTGATTAATTATATAAAAAAAGCAAATAACAATCTCTTACTGTCACTATTTCCATGTGCATTTTGGAAAATCGCATTAAAAACCGCTGAATGGAAACACCATAATCGCATAAATTCCAAAAATGTGCATAAAAAAACTAGGAAACTTTTTATCCAATGAGAAAAATTTGTACATAAACTACAATTGAAACACAGTTACCGAATAAATTCCACCATGCACATTGAAAAAGTCATGTGACTTTGCGCTATGAGACAGGATCAGGTTCACAGCATCAATATGTTGTTTTGGTCATTGTGAAATTCCTAAAGAAAGTCTATTAACAAGTATTTCTAACATGACTGCATTCCCAAATAAAAGGCATCCAGCTCCGAAAGCAATGATCACATTTATTGTGTTATGTCTGCTCTCTCTGAGATGCAAGTGATTTATTCTATATGAAAATGATTACATTTAGTGGCTTCTTCTAGTTTTCTTAGAGATATTTAGTGGCAGTTTATCAGGAAGCATCGATTTTGTTCCATTTGACTCATTGGATGGAAACTGCTTTATACGCAAATGTTTTATGTGATATTCCAGTTTTGTGCATAAGTTTAATTCACATTTCTGGGTGGAAACATAGCTTACTGAGTTTTTGGTGATATTTAGATTATTGGTGCATCTATAAAAACAGCAACAGAGCTGTTGTTATCAGTATGCACCTGTTTTTTTTTTGTTTTTTTTCAAATTAAAAGCAAGACATACTGTTGCCTCACAGGCATTTTCAAATGCTTCAAGTAGCTTGAAAACATGTCCACCTGTGTGCCTCATATCAATGACAATTGCCCTGTCCTCTGGGGCACGTCACTGTTTTGTATGTGTCCCACCCCATTATAGCCCAAGGACATCAGCACGGCCCCTCTGTAACTTAACACCTATGTAAAATAATACTACATGTATTATTCATACTAACATGATGGAGCAGTTGAAAACAGCCCAGAAGACAGGCACCTATGAAAATGATGACCAAACACAGAGAGAGTCGTGAATTATTGAGGCGGCCATCAGCTGCATTTTACCAGCATAAAGGGATGCTGAATAAGGTGCTGACTGGAAACCCCTAATGCCTTGCAATGTTTTTAAAAGGTTAGGACTAAACTGTGGGGTATTTGCTTCATCAGTGTAGAGAAAGCTGAAATTTGTTTTCGTATGCTAAGAGCTACTCATAAAGTTAAAAGAGACCCTTTTGGAAAAGTAGTTAGCTACACATAAATGTTACAAAAAGTATCAACTACAATGAAGATATTTAAGGATTCAATATATTTAATTACATAACCAGTAAATGATTTACTGTATTTACAGCTACTACAACTAAAAACATGATAAACAACAGCATTTGTACCTAAATATAAGTACCTAAAAAAACAAAACAAGTTTGGTTTGGAAAAAGTCATACAATTTTTATGAGTTTTATGAGTGATGACTTACATCACTGAAACTTTTTTTGTTTGTTTGTTTATTTTTTCCAAAACTACAGGCCTTGTTCACAAAATAAGAGCATTATATGTAAATATTAATAGGGATGAAAGTTAAAAAGAATGTTTTTGTGTATGTTAATACACTAGGCAGATGGTCGTAGAGCGGAGGATGACTAAACGAATAAATAAACAAATACAAGACTGTATTGTTTTTGCTGAAAGTTTATCCAGCGTGGCCGGAATTAATGCCGTCCACAAAAGAGTCCCGACAGGCAGAGCATAAAATGGGAATGGTGGGGTGTGGGAAAAGAGACGAGCGAAAGAGAGGCTCCCATCTATTGTTTTCATTGTCTGGGATCAGAAGCTGGAATGAGAGCCGAGAATAGGGGGGTAGAGCGAGAGAGAAAGGAGAAACACTCAGAATCCACATAAACGCTCTTGACATGGAGTGCAAAGATGCATTACAGGTATCCATTTAGCCTAAATAGCTGGGGTGAGGGAGGGAAGTGCAATAGAGGAAGTAGTAGAGGAAAAAATAGGAGATATAGAAGGGTACCTCAGCAGTTTTTTCAACATACCTACTCTCCTCATCCTTAGGTATGACTCCTCCTTGCCTCGAACAACTCAAGAATCAGTTCATAGGCCAGTTCATAGGTATGACTCCTCCTTGCCTCAAACAACTCAAGAATCAGTTCATAGGCCTGAAAAGGGGATCTGAATCATACTAGCAAACAAACAAAAACTCATACGCTTAAGAGGAACCATTCAAAGAAACATCAACTATAAATCACAGAACTGATATCGCACTATGGACACATTGGATCATAACAGCTCTGCTTGGTCCCTCCCTGGCAACAGAATCAAATGCCTGTACAAGCAAGGACTCTTGTATACAACGGCTCAGCACAAGTCAACATACACCCACAAGCCTTGACTTTCCAAGACCATCAACTTTCAACATTGGTGCAAGTCAGAGATAAACCTTACTTTGGAACTGAGACTTCAAATGCCAATTTTCCACCAACGGTTCCAGTGAAGGTTCCTGGACCATTGTCAAATCATTTCAACCATAAAAAGGTTTTCTGGCAGTTCCAGGCAGGAACAACTGGTTTGCGGATCTGTAACTAGGAAACAATTGTGTCCATGGGTGGAAAAAATGTCACCAGGTAAAGTTTTTCGAAAAACCAACAGAAGTTTAGCTTGGCCTTCTACAGTAAGCAGTGGTTCTTAACTGTATGACGAAACACGGAAAAATCTGATAACAAAAGCATTCAGCAGTAATCTGTAGAGAAAATTTGCTCTCAGCTTATAATATGGTCTTCTACATATGTAGATCCAAGAGAATGCTAACAAGTGGGGAAAACCTATACAGTTGCTAACATTCGAAATTCCTATCAGTCGCTATTGGGGCAAGTTTAAGACTAACTTCTCAGATCGGGAGTGACTCCACACAAGGAAGAAAAAGTGAATTATTAAATTTTACAGCTCATTACTTGGACAAAAGAGGAATCAACTCTGGAGGGGAAGAGGATTAGTGGTGAAATGAAGCCAGTGATATGTAGTGGGGGCCATTATCTTGCCCAGTTATCTGGATGGCGCGATAAGTAAATAACCATTGCGGGAGTAACCCCCGGGGATGCAGAATCAAAAAGCGCTCTGATTAGCATAATCTCTCTTGTCTTTCACAGAACTCTCACACGTTTGGGGAAACTATGTTCTTTCGTAGGAAACTCTGTCAGGCAGAGATAGAAGTCGGCATACTGTTTATGCAAGCTTATATAAGCAGAACTAACTGATATCTGCAAATATCAAAGAAGTATCTCTCGTATCGCTTTCAATTTGCGCCACTTTCGTTTTCAATTAGCTGTATCTTCGGTGGAGAGAACTTTGACGATAACGCAGGGTAGCCGTCAGAGTTATACGGTTCAAATTTCATGTGAAAAGGATCTTCTCAATGCACCTACAGGTTGGCCTACAGTGAAACATACCTTTGCTTAGCACATTAGAGTCACATTGCCAGAGGTTCTTAGTTGGTACTCAAGCCTGTGCTAAGGGATTACGAATGCGGAGGAAAACATAAATGACCTCAGACTTTCAAGACCGCCTTCGCTCTATATATAAATTTCAAAACGGAGTGCTGGAAAGGAGAAAAGGTTAGACAGGAAAAGGGTGAACACGTTGTGTTTCCTGCACCGGGCCTCAATCAGAGAGAATGGACAGATTAGTGAATTGATTCTGCAGCCATGTTTACCCAAGAGCGCAGAAACTTCCCTTCCCTCGCACCATGCTCTTATCTATATTATACCAGTTTGTTTTTAACAAACAGCAGACTCGTAATAACCACAGGGGCCCCTGCTTGCTTTACGTTTGTGAATAAATGGCCATAAAGCATTTAATTTCAGACTTTTTAACAGTCCAAAATAAATATTTTCAGATAATAACTGAAGGTGAAGTTGGCTTTATGGCACTGTAAATTAGCTCCCAGTTTTATCAGCATATTCGCAAGCTGTTTAACTAGCACACAGATGTCATAATAACGTCCTGAAGAATAACCTTGTTGTTCCAACGATTGCGCTGTATTCCTATTACCCAGGGAGCTGTTACGCGCACACACGCTCACCTTCCTCTCGTGAATCTTTAACTGTTTAGTGAGCGGCATGCACAGAGGACAGACGAATTGCCCCAGGCGTGACTGTCACACCAGCCATTATTCTCCCGTTGACTTCCATTCTCTCTCAGGCCTTCAGCTGCAGAGGTTCTCCCTCGTAATTCACCCACATTAGCCCTCCTAACTACAACCCCCTCCCTCGGCTCCCTGCACCCAAATAAAAGAAGAATGAATGCACACCAATGGGGCAGCTATTTGGACAGACAATATTCTCATGCATACCGCCCCACCATTTTTTGTGTTGCATACTTGGGTCCAGTCAGTGAGAATGCCAATAGTCCGCCAGCATTGGGGGGGCTTAGTTAAGACTTCACATATCTATGATTAATGAAAATAAAATGCAATGGGGAACGAGTTTCCACCCCCGTTCGCCCCCAGAAGGCTTAGGTTTGTGTGGAAGCAGTGGCGTGATAATTACTGATAAATCCGAGGTCTCAATGAAGCACACTTTCCCTAATCTCGCTGGAAACATCACAAAAGGTCCGGCTCTCTCGCTCTGACACTTGACAGTGCTGGTCTTTGCTCTAATTTCTGTTGGCCTGCGGCAGGCAGACAGCATCCATTGTCAGAAACCACTCAGTGGCAAAAAGAATCGGGCCGCATTTTTGGCCTGGCTAATTCCTATTGTGTGACCAGCACATGATGACCTATGTCCATGTCCTTTTCAGAATATGTAGTCAAACGTTGTCTCTTTTATCTTGAGTTGTTTCTGCTTACAAGCCCTGCTAAAAAAATGAATTTTTGGGGTTTTGTGGTGCTGTATAACTGGGTAGGATGGTGGTTTTCTCTTGTTTTGTACACCACTTTGGTCTACATTGGAAGTGCTTAAGAAAAAAAGTTGAGTTAACTATCATAACCAGCAAGACTACCCTGGATGACCAATTTTAAATTTTGCTGGTGGCAGGACCAGCATCTTTTCAGCACAGAACAAGCAAAGACAAAAGACAATTTTTTTTATGATTGGTTCTCGTTAATCTTTTCTATTTGGTTACATCCCTGGTTACCTCAATACATCTCTTTTTTACTGTTTCCTCCTCATGAGATAAGAATAAGATATAAGAGTTGAAATGTGCATTTCTCCAGAGATGAAAACTACAAACCCACTATTTCTTGTGCATAAGTTTCTTCATTGTTTCCCTTATATAATATAAAGATAGAGTCCTTCACCTTAAGGAAAACTGTGACTGTGTGAAAAATAGGTGGCATAAATTCAGTGATATTTTTTTAGACCAAGGCTGCTGTTCACACTTGCACACACACACACAGGCACTCTTAAATCCCCAAGTTGTGTATATGCATGGGGAAGGTGGGCAGTGTCGCACTGGTCAACATTTCTGGAGGATTATTTGATTAATGCTGAGGGCTGCAGTGTGTTTAGACAGGGTCACGACCCCTGGGCATCCATTTAATCAAATCTCTCTTTTTCTCAGTTCACCCAGAGGAGGTCAAAACTAATACAGCCTCCCCTGTCTCCCTTTTTTTTCACTCTCTCTCTCTCTCTCTTTCTGTTTAATACATGTAGCCAGCTTCAAATGCGTGAATGAGGTGTGCATGTGTGTGGGTCTGACCAAGAAACCAGGAGCATAAGGAAAACTATGGTTGAGGTTTGGAGTGTGTATATATATTAAAAAAGCAAAACAATTTTGTGTTAGGTAGCCTTAAAATATGAAATACTACAGTATGTTCAGTCTACAATATGCATGTTATTATTACTTTGTAAAATATAATATTAAAATACATTTTTACATTTATTTTTAGATATATTTACATATTTCTTTTATTTTGTTTCTGATAAAAAATAAGCCAAATAAATGTACTATATATATATATATATATATATATATATATATATATATATATATATATATAATACAGAAAGAGAGAGAGAGAGAGAGAGAGAGAGAGAGATGTAGTGTAGTGAGAACATTTGTAATAGATATATTTTCTGAATATTTAATACTATCCTACAAATAACAAATAATCCTGATCAAAAAAAATTACCCTTTGCATTTGTAGCTAAGAAAATGTGCGTGCAGATATATTTGAACACTGTGTCTACAAAGTTGTGCGACATTTTGTTGTGTTACTGGCAGTGTAAGCATTGTTTTTTTGTGTGTGTGTGTGTGAGTACAAAGTTTGTGTCTGTTTATGCATGAACCTCTCTTTGTTTATCCAGTGTTAAATAATTATTTCGTGGCACAGCTCACTATCAGCACCAGCCCCCCGACTCGTACCCGGCCACCAGGGAGGACCTGACCTCCGGAGAGAGCAGAAGCCCTTATTCAGCGCGATATTACTTAGTCCTTTATTCCTCCACTCCAATAGTGACACTTCAGCGCAAAACCGCCTTTCTTCTTCCACTCCGCTCACCTCTTTGAATACATTAGCCCCTGAGAAAAATACATGCTAACAATCCTTTGTTAATGATATGCTTATTTACCTGCTGCTGTCTGAAGTCGACACTCCATCCATGCTTACCTTACCGCCACTCGCTGCTGATGTCATCATAATTTTTAAGCAATAGTGCAATATTAACATTTCCCCTGACTTTCTCCTCTATGGGTTCCCCACTTTGAACAAGCCAATTACCCTGCTGGCCCGAGCCAATTACACAGTATTTGTTCAGGAGTTTTCAATAATACTCTCTCTGTCTCTCTCTCTGTGTCTCTCTCACTCGAAAGGTTTTCAAAAGGTTTGAGCTGTAATTGCCAACCATTGATCAGCATAAACTACAGGCTTAATGAAGTGTATTCGTGTACAGAGGGGAGGGGGGTTGACATGACGCAGGTCTCTATGGTAATGTTGTCAGCATAAAATTGAAATAATTGCTTCATTTGAATTACATGCATTTCATAGTCTTTGCTTTTAATTAAATCTTTACACCAACGTTATGAACGTAAATCTTTCAAAGCTGCAATTTAATGGCATCTGCACAAAACCTACAAGATTTCTAGTGTGCATCTCAGTATTTAAGTGTTCATATAAAAACTTTTATGAAACTAATTGTGAGAAGTTAATTTCGTAATCATTTTAAAACATCTTAAAATTCTTAAAACACTTGGGATATAGCACACAGTCCCCATTCATGGAAAAGGGCAGCGTGAACATTCTTTAAAACTTCTCATTTTGTGTTCTACAGAAGGCAAACATCCAGACAGGCTTCAAACAAAATCAGGGTGAATAAATGGTAAAAAAAAAAAAAAAAAAAAAACCTTCCAACTGAATTATTGTCCTGTTTGATATAAGCTGTTATAGTGGGAAAGTCATACTAGTAAACAATCTGTGAATTCATGTTTGTGTATGTGATACACACACAGGGGGAATAAGAGAAATGTCCAGGCTGCTTGACTACATTTATTAACGGTGCAGGTGCAAGTCTGTCTCACTTTCAGTCTTTCATACACACACACACGGCTCCATTCACACCGACCCGCACAGCCCTGGGGTTCGGCGGGTCACGGCTATGAGTGACATGGCTGAGACTGAGGGACACACACTCGCACACATACACACACTTGTGTCCTGACTCCAGATTAAATTCCTTTAAACGTGGGAGGTGGACTATACACATGACCCTTATTTAATTAAAAATCACAGGAGTGGCCCAAAAGAGAGAATCTTTCATTTTGTGCGCACAGTACAGCAACAAGAAACAAGAGAGAAATTCACCATGAGAGGCGTGAAAAAAATTCTTGCCCTCCTCCGTTTGAAAACCGCACTTAAACTTACATAGAAATGCTCAGATTGAAAGAGGAACAGTTTACTGTGCTATTTGTTACATATTTACATATATATTCCTCCATTATTGCAATTATGTAATTAACAAACCATAATACTGTGTATATAAAAACTATAAGGACTTAAAACAAATAACAAAAAAATGACAATTTGACACATGACCAATCTTGTTTTGTTTATTTATTACTATCATTGAACAGAATTAAAATAACATTTGCTAGCAAAAATTAAACGTTTTCTGTACAGTCTCCACTGGTCAATTTAAGAACCTTTATTTTTAATAGGCCAATTCTCATAAAAAAAATAAAAATATGAATACAAATAAGTCTAAATGAACTGTTTAACTGTCATATGGGTTTGTTTCTAGGAAATGCTTAATATATGGCCATGTATGCTTCAAGTTAGACTGATATTGCTAAATGGATATTGTATAACAAGTCGTATTTTATGACTTAATGTAATGTATAAAGTAATAAAAACCTAAATAAATTGCATGATGTATTTACAAAACATGCAAAGCTTAAATTAACTTGACTTGGCTTCAAGCTTAATACTTTGAAACTGACTTGCAATCCAAAGCCTTTGATTACTTTTTCTTTTTTAATTGAATTATTTGCTCCATCGCTGTTGTGAGCCGTCACCAAAACCCACCGCACAAAGATCTAAACCTCAAATGACAGATAGCTGTTTGTTTTTCATGCTGATCTGCAGCACTTTAATCACTTTTTCCGAGTCCTGCATTTGTACCTCCCAAGCAGACAGGATGGGACAATTAATTAACTTTTATAACATTGAAACGAATAACAGGATGTTTTCAAACACAGTGCTGCTGGAGCAAAGAAAGGCTATTGTTTAAGAGTGCAATTGTTCAGCCACTGTTCGAACAAAGATGACAAGAAATAGGGATATTTAAGCCAGGGAGAACGAATGCATCTAGCAAGTTCTTCTTTTTCCTGAGATCGATCGGAGCAAAGCTTAGGGAAGGAACTGGGCTAATTTAGGTCCCTTAAGACAATTAAACATTTGGTGTGCATTCAGCTGGACCCCATCTCATACGGCCTTCTAATCAATTGTGTTAATGCTACCTTAGAAAGCCAAAAAGTGCATTTAAACCTAAAGAAAGGGGCATTATTGCTGAAATAAAAATGATTTAAATGAACACATCAATCTAACAGGACTCGTTTTAAGAGTTTCAAACAAACCACGTGCCGAAAAACGTTTATAACCTCTGAACCCAACCTTGAAAAGAGGGGGAAAAGGACACGCACGCTCTCACATACCAACAACAGTCAGTCATATTTTCACTTCCATACTTCAAACACGATGCATTAATTCCCTAATTGAGTCGCCCTCTCCATCCAACCGTCGCCGCTTCTTCTCCACGCTTCATTCTCTCCTTCGTTTTCCTGCTTCATTTTAATAAACGTCTTGTTGGGGCTGCCACGGCACACACAGATAGACAGTGTGATTTGGTGGCGTTGTTTAATTTGATTTGCTGTAATTAATTTGCCCCGTGCGCCGAGACACTCAGAGGCGTGCGTGTTTGCGGCTGCGCGCGACCCGATAGCGGAGTGCATGAAATAAATCATTTCTGTCAGAGCCTACCACTCACTTTAATTAAAAGCATGCCGCTCTATAGAAGACAATTACGCTGGCGATTGTGACAAAGAGGTGTATTAAGCCGGACCAAATGTCATGGCGTGCATTATCTGCTGCAGGAGGCCTGGGGGAAGAAATGCAATGCAGCACCTGTTTCTAAAAAAAGAAATTACATTTCTCTTAACCCCTATCTATGGCACATTTTTCAGGCTGTGACATCATGACCTTCCCGTGTCTCTTTCTGCATTTCTTACTGCGAGTGGCTCTTGCCGCGTGTTTTCAAAAGTGCCAGATCAGATGTCTGTGATGTGTGAGTGTGGTTCTGTGCACTTACCTGACGTGAGGAACCCGGGAACATCCAGGATGGATCGCCACATGAGGAGAAAGACAGAGAAACGGCAAGATGAGAATGCAGACAATACAGCTTTAATGCATTACTGTACTTTGTCAAATGTGAAGTTAAAATGTTCTAGCATTGACTTTAGTCCCGGAGGATGGGTTTTACAGTTCTCATGATCAGCTGTGCTTTGATGACGTGTAATTGGTTTAATATCAAGCCATTCCACATCAGAAACAGGTCATTTTGATTTCATTGAAAAAGAGTCAGTTTTATAAATATGAGATTTATTATGTCTCTAGAGCACTAAAGTCACATGCACTCTTTAAACTCAGCACAAAATGGCCGTTTAACTTTTGGAAAAATAAGCATTTCATTTTTTTCCCCTATGGAATTATATACACAGATAGAATAAAATAGAATAGAATACAATAGAATAGAATAGAATAATGTATTTTTAAGAAAGTGAAATGTTAAAAATTAAAATCTATTTGTATATATATATATATATTAAATTAAATTAAGTAAAATTTAAATTTAAATTTATGCATTTAGCAGACGCTTTTATCCAAAGCGACTTACAGTGCATTCAGGCTACCAATTTTTACATATCATGTGTTCCCGGGGAATCGAACCCCCAACCTTGCGCTTCATAGCGCAGTATATATATATATATATATATATATATATATATATATATAAATGTTACAGCTCCCGGGCAGTCGGGAAGACTGTAAGCAGTAATCAACTTGACATTAAATGATATACTTTTATATATACAGACTGATAATATACTTGATATATCAAATTTTAAATATCATATATATATATATATAGTTTTTGTTTGCTATAAAAAAGGTTTTGCACCACTCAGATTTTTTGAAAATAAACAAATATAATTGTTTTTTAAACTTTATTATTATTAATGAACATAATGACTTACTGAACATTGGTGAACTTTATCATATTGCTTCTGCTGCTTTGCGTTTTGCCTAAAACACTTCTTAACCGTGGTAAAACCACTGTCACTCACATCCTCTTACTCTATCAGTTGTTTATGCATCTTTACAGTGCGGAGCTGGACTGGTTATTAAATTAAACTTGTGACAATGTATTGATTTTATAATGACATCATTTCACATTAATATTTAAGCGTAGCTTTGTAGTAAATGTGAACATACTCGTTGCCGTGACCTTATAATAATCAATTTACCAAGCTCAAACTGTATTCCGCTTGGCAACTGACTTTATTTGAAAGGCGAATCTTTCTGAACTCGTCTCGAGGTGACGTGAAAACTTTCTTTGCGCCCCTAAAATAATTCATGAGCACTTTGTGAGTGACAAGCTCACAATGCTCTATAGGAAATTAATCTCATAACTTGTTCAGCGTTTTGACAACACTGTTGCCTAACAGCTCAGATTAAGGGAGACACCATCCAATTATGTGTCAGTGTAAGCAGGCAAATAATAGCACTCATCATTTTGAGAACTATTGTTGAGGAAGAAATGCGGAACAATGCTAAGGACTACATTTTGGACGGAAACGGCACTGAAGCGAGAGGCTCTTGACAGGAGAGGCGTGAAACTGCTACATCTGTGACAGGAATTTTGCCGAAGTTCTTTTAACGGTAGCGTTCGCATTTTGCTTCGTTGAAAACAATTGTAGCCCACGGACCGTAGAGGTACGGTAATCAAACAGAACCGACTTTTTCTCTTTTTCTTCCCAGTCTCGGAACGGCGGGCGGAGCGACTACCTGCCAGTCAGTCGACGGAGAATGTGTATCGCGGCCTGACGTTATAATTAAACTATCCTGTAAGACATTCACAGGCCTGCTGACAAGCACGTTCGCATTATGACAAAGTGGTCAGATGTTTGAGACTTATTCGTAAAGCTGCTATTAGGGAGGACCTGACAAGTCGAGCAAGAACACACACACACACACACACACACAAAAGCGCTTTGTGGGCGTACTGGGCGGCATGAGCTTGAAATATTTCAATGCTGCATTAAAAAGTTGAAAACAGGCTTCACATTTTTGACTTCATGTATTGTCTGTTAAGTATGTTTAAATTACAGTGGTTTCAAATTGTAACTTTAATAGGAATAATAACAAAAGTTAATCCCAATCTACTGTACCTCTTCACAGTTTTTTGCATTCTGTTAAATTCTCATTATTCACACTCTTACGATCCATCATCCTATAGCCAACTTTATCATCCATCAAAAACCACATTTGCATTTTCGTACTCTGGGCCCCTGGCTACAGAGTCCATCTCTTACACACTGTCCCCCTGAGGCCCCCTCGGGCCCCTCCGGCCTGGCGACAGCAGAAGAAATGAGGCAAAAGAAGATTCTATTACAGATGACAAAAGAGCAAAGACCCAACCTCCGGTAAGCTCTATTATTTAACATACATTATAACCCAGATCCTGATTTGTCAAAGAAGACGGAAGATATTTGCGACTGCTTGGAGCGGCGACCTAAAAAATGGACATGATGAAAACTTTTGGTGTTTGTTCACTTTGAGTTCTTCCTCAAAGTTGAGCTTGGAAAAAGAACAGCTCAGTTTCTGTACTATAAAAAAATATGCTTGTGATGAATACATAAAACACACTATAAATAATTACTATTTAGATGCAGTGACTAAAAGTTTTCACGCTTTTAATCACTTTTTGCTTTTTCCAGACAGTTGCATTCTGCTTTTTATTTTAAAAAATGAAAGCGCTATATTTTCTATTTCCAGTATGTGGCCTTCTTTTTAGTGTCTAAAATGGTGTGAGGCCATTAAAACTACATGCATGGTTATTATAAATTTTTATTTATGCATTTAGCAGACACTTTTATCCAAAGCGACTTACAGTGCCTTCAGGCTATCAATTTTTACCTATCATGTGTTCCCGGGGAATCGAACCCCCAACCTTGTGCTTCATAGCGCAATGCTCTACCAATTGAGCTGCAGGAACACTATAAATAACTTGCCAATTGTTTAAACAGTTTTGCATGTCTCACTGCAGCTCACATCCCTGATAAAAATCAATCATTGTTTTATTGTAGTAAAAGTATTGATGACCGTTTGTAAAACTACAATGGTTAATCTACGCTTAGAGTACAGTAATTTGTGGTTACTGTAAAAACTATGTTTTTTGGTTTTATCTGTATCAAAACCATGGTTAATTGTAATTTGTCTATTGCACAGTACCAGTCCAAAACCAGTTCAGGACCACACACCTAAACATTCACATTCTGCTTAAAAAAAAACAACAACAAAAGAAAGCATTAAATGGTCATTTTCCTTTACACGCCCTCAATACAGTTGAATGAATACAAGGTTATGAAAATGGCTTGCATATTAAGCGTCCATTTAAGTTATTAAAAAGCATAGTGTTTTACAATCTCAAAAAAGGTGCAAAAGCTGTCACTAATGTGGTACTGTACCTTTTAGGTACTAAGGTGTACACTTTAAGTACTCATATGTACCTTTAAGGGAAACTTAGGTACAAAGATGTACCTTTTGTAAAGGTACCACCCCGGTGACAGCTTTTGAATCTTTTTTTCTGAGAGTAGAGCAAGTCACACAGCAGGTCATATAAACTGCACCGATGCAGCTTGAACTTCTCTTCTCAATATTACAAAGAAAAAAGCAACTCACAAAACAGTAAAAACAGTTCAAGACCACCAACCACACATGTGTGAACACAGTCGAATTATGCGTTCGGGTTTACCATAAGGAAGCATTAAACGGTCAATTTCCTGTACGTGACCGTGTCTCCTTCTACCTGCACATATCTGACCACTCCCTGAACTGTGACCATAGGGCAGAGAGGAAAAGAGAAAGGAGATAGATAGCACACCAGTGAGAAAGAGAGAGAGAGTTACTGCGGCTCTTTCAAAGGTGAACTCTATCTGCGCTGCTGCTATAGTGAGCAGAGCAGAGTAATAAAGAATGCCGGGCCTGACAAGGAAGGTCTGGGCGCAGGTGTTAAATCAGGCAGTGCGGAGGGCAGCCGTATGCACAGGCTGATTTATGGGCCCTTCCAACCCGTGTGTTTTAAACGTGACCTTGCGTATACACTAACCCTGACCCGCTTCTTCACCGGCCCATTTTATCATGCGCTTCTGCTCAAATACACACGCTTTCATTCCCATGCAATGCTTGCATAGGGATGTGTCAGTGTGTGATTCCATGTATGTATATGTTTATGACCATGGTGTCCTTCAGATGCTGAGGTGCTGGAGTTGGGCGAGAAGATGTGAGATGAACACAACGTGCATGCATTAATATGCACTGTGTCTTCATGCATTTGCTCTGAAGATCTGATTTCATATGTTGCTTGATGCATCTCAGAGTGTTTGTGATGTGTTGAAAAAATGGGTATGTGTAAGACATTTTAGGCTGATACACATTAACTTTATGAATGCCGTAAAAAAATTGTGTGGATTCATCCAGGAGATTTTAGATGATTGACATGACTTGAATCACTTGATGCATCTGTGTGTGTTTGTGACATGCTGATAAATGCATATTGTGGAAGATATTTCAGACTGATTCACATTATTTGATGATGTTTTAACATGCAGTAAAAATTCATGTGGATGCATGCAAAAGATTTTGCTTTACTTGATGCATCTCAGAGTGTTTGTGATGTGGTGGAAAATACTTGTGTGCGCAAAATATTTCAAACAGTTTCAAAGTACTTTATGAATCGCCAGATGTTTGTGATATTCAATAAAAATTTTCATGTAATAATGCATGCAAAACATTTCAGAATATTTCACATTGCATCTGTGCATGTTTGTGATGTACTGAGAAAATGTAAGCACATTTCAAACTTATTCACATTACTGGATTTTTGCAAAATGCAGTACAAAATATTTATGTGTCTGCATGAATTTGAGATGATTTGCATCACTTGATTACTCTAGGTGATTGTTATGTGCTTTGAAATATAGATATGTGTATGAAAATTCAGACTGATTTATTTCACTTGATGCATCGCTAAGTTTATGTGACATGCTCAAAAATGCATGTTTGAGTACATTTCAAAGCAATTTTGAAAAACCAAAAAAGTAAGACTTTTTAGGCAGATTTACATTAGTTAATGCATCTCTGGGTGTTTGTGAAATGCTGAGAAATGCAAGTACGTATTACAGACAATTCAGACTGATTCATGTTACTCGAAGCATCTCTGGTCGTTAGCAAAATGCTGGAAAAAAATTATTTATCCACAAGTTGTTACATGCAAACCGATTCAGTTGATGCATCTCTGGGGTTAAAAACAATTTCACATTTGTTAATGCTTCTTTGGCCATTAAAGATGATGAAAAATAATTGTAGATGCATAAAGCATTTTTAACTGATTAACATTACCTGATGCATCTCTAAATGTTTGTGATGCAGTGAAAAATGTGTGCATGCATGTAAGAGAGTGTTTATGCAGCAAGCTTACGTAGTTTGGTGTCTCCCACATTGCTGACTTGGACACATAACCGTTTGTAAGCTAGATCAGATAAAGTTAACCCCAGATAACTCCTCTTCATATGTTTCGCTGTACAGCTGTACCAAACACATCAGTCCTCTTTTAGAGTTATTAAACTCTGAGCTGTGTCTATTCAGAGAGCTCTCCTCGACCAAACGGATCGACACACTCTGAATATCAAAGAGGCACCATACACCCTGCGCAGGGGCGAAGGAAACTTTGAGGGGAAAATTAATGAGCTGAAATAGTTACGAGAGATATTAGCATGGCCGTGCGAGCATCCCAGGATACGCATTTGCCAAAAACGTGCACACACTCACACTTTCCCATGTGTAGCTGTTGTGTGTTATGAGCTGCACGGGGCTCGTAAAAGGTGGATCGTGCCTGCGGTTGGGTTTTTTGGGCTGGGTTTTACAGCAGGTAAGGGTGTGTGAACAGCCCTCCTCTGGCTCACAGTCTGTGCCCATGCAGCATGCCTGGTGCCAGTCTGGCAAATCACTGGCGTTGAGGGTACTTCTTTCTGCAGTGTGGTAAATTTATAAAACTTACACTCACAGCATGCAGAATTTAAAGACTCATATATAGTAATCCACAAACAACATCCAAATATGCTGATCTCAAATTACTGACAATTATAAAGACGTCTACATAGTCTATCACCAAAATACTTGTTCTGCCTCTCAAAAGACATTTTCACAATCCAAAAAGTCTTGTCCTGTCAATATCTTGTCGAGTATCCTGTTTCATAATATGGAAGTACAAAATGGCTTGTGAATGTTGACTTCAAATGTAAATTAAAAATGTAACATTTTTGTTTCCAAACAGGTTTCCTAAACACTTCAACCACGCCTTTTGCTCCACCTTCTGTAGTAATTGGTTGAGCCAAAAGTTCACACGTTATGCAAGTCCAAGAAACAACTCCAGCTCCAACACACTGGCATGGAAGTTTCTAGTAACCCCGAAGACCTTGATTTAGCTGGTTCAGTTGTGTTTAATTAGAGTTGGAGCTAAACTCTGCAGGTCAATGGTCTTCCAGGAACAAGTTGGACATCCCCATTAAGACCCTTTAGAAAGCTGACCTGAACTTGACATTTTAAACTCATGACTCAAAATCATGTTTTTCTTGCTACTGAGTTTTTATGAATTCTTATCTGCAGAGAGATATTTCATATGATAAGGCTGCATAGTCAAAACAGTATGTACAATGTGCAATGTATGAAATGTACTGCACTTTGAATTTACTGATATTGGCTATGCAAATAATAATAATAAGTTTAAATGAATCAAACAGGTGATGGCATATTTCAAAAATCAAGTTAAAGCAAGAAAAAAGCATGCAGTAAATTTTTGTCGTACTGTCTTGGCTTAACCCATGACGTCACAAGTGAGCACATCTTTTTTTATTTCCAGACTTTTTTGTTCAGGCCAAATGAGGAGAGATGGTTTGTCATAAACACTAATGATGATGCAATTCAATCATGAGTCATTTATTGATTGAACTGATGGATTTATATGTGGCCGATGGGCGTCCAATCAATGGACCTGGGGCTCTTCTTAAATGGATGGAGGTTAACACAGCCCTATTACCTGCCGCTTCATTCCAGTGTGTTTTTATTACATGCAAAGCCATCATTCACACACATACGCGTCTGGAGATACATTCCCTCGATGCTCTCTCACACGCACACACACACCATTATCACCTTTAACATTCCTAACCACACGTCATACCAGCTGCGTCGTCCCAATGACAGTATCAGCCCGAGCTTTCAACAGCTCCGCCAGCAAATAATTAAAGACCATTATTTACCTTCCACGAGATGAACAGCTATCTCGCGCCTTTCCGTATTCCACCTTTCCACCCCCACTTTTTCTCTCATTCTCTTTCTCTCTTATTCTGCTCTCCCCCAGCAGTGACACGTTCATGTCAGCACCAATAAATCATCCCAATTTGTTCCTTCTCTGCCAACATGAGCTTTAATCTTCATTTACGACTTACGAAAAAGGTCTGTTTGTCTGAATCCTCTGATAAAACACTTAAGTAACATGTTTTTCTGGCGATTGTCATTTGGATGTACCACATATATTTTTCAGCCAAATGTGGAATATGATAAGAGAATAAAGTATGAACAGTACCCAGGAGTCAGATGTCAAAACGTGGTGAATACAGTGTGGGGTGTTATTGTAACACTTAAACAGAAAATTAATCTTAATCCATGGATTTAGTATAGTTTATAGTAAAGTATAAAGTAGTAAAGTATATTTAAAGAATATAAAAGCCAACAAAAATCAGATAAACATTACTGTACATTTGAGCTTACTTATGAAGTATGATTGTTAATGGCCGACTACAGAATCCTGTGACCTTTAGACCCCACAGCCATTCCATTGGCTAAAGCAACTTTCATTGGAAATAATAAATCATTTTATTAGTAAATATGTAAATCAATGTATTTTAAATTTCATATCACATTATATTACAAAAGCCTTTGTGTTTTCAGTTAGCCTATAGTTAACAAGCTATTGTTATCTCCTACTTGTGTAACATACTGTAGCGTTATTTGGTTTAAAAAGCTCTTTTTATTAGCTAGAACAATGTATCACGATTACATTCTGATTGTACATTTGAAGGGGGTAAAATCTTGCACAAACCAATGATAGCTTAACTTGATCATTTGTTGCTTCAGTTATATCATGGGATATGTCATATATAATATAAATAACACTTTCATGGTTAAGACGAGCTGTTGAGATTTCCAATCAGGCACTGAACAGGACACTCAAAAGAGTTCTTTCAATCAATGGAAAAGGCTCTGAAGTCTAAATGAACACTAATTGCTAAAATTTTGTGCCAGCGGAAGCGAAAATTGAGAAATTGGCTATTGCTAGATTTTGGAAGTGTCCAAATATCGGCCGATTAATCGGTCTGGGTGATCTTTAAGTCTCCAATGATCACAGAACCAAAGGCCAAAGGTCAAGTGAATTTGTGCTCACCAATTTCCAAATCTTGTTCCCTCCAAATCGTCTACCTATGGCTACTACTATGCAAAAAAAAAGATGACAAAACCTTCAATATTTAAAAAAAGATTGTTTCAAAGCTTTATCTACGTACTTTAAGTAAAATTGCCTAAATCTTTAGCCTTGATTGGTGTCTTTTGCCACCACAGAGGCGTTTTTGTTCAGTTCCCTGGCATTCCCGCTGGTCCCACTTTGGTGTGCGGTGGAGGGGAGCGTATGTGTCTCAATCATGGCTCAATTACAGCCTTCTTGCCTCAGTATGAGAGATCTGTTATGAATACACAACCGCCGCCACCAATCACCATAACCACTGCTCTCATTACCATCCCTTTAACCGGAGCGATTATTACCCTTTTATTAATGGAGAGAGAGAGAGCGGAGAGGGAGATCGGGGAGAGAGAAAGGAGATACAGCGGTGCGCAGTAAACGAGTGTCAGGTTCGGTGCACGCACTGAAAAATTAAACCAATTAGGAGTGCCGTTTGGAGCCCCTCCGTTCGCATTCCTCTCCGAGCCACTGAACAGCTCCGAGGAAAGAGAGACAGAGGGAAAGAGAGATAGAGGGAGGAAAAGAAAGAGCTCGGCACTCTATTCTGGCTCGGCGAAGAGCGGAGAAGAGCGGGAGCGAGAGAGCAAACGCTGCTGCTGAGAGGCGGATTAAAAGCAATCTATATCCACATAAATCATTGATTAAATGAATCATGAAATTAATATGTAAATTGTGTGTTTAACCTCTATTTATATACCACTGTCTGTCATCGTAGCGTAAATCTAAAACTAATTGCGATTTCTCAGCGAGCCTGGGAAACTGCAAGAGAGAGACAAGGAGTGGAAAGAGGGAGGAAGAGAGAGGTAAAAGTCTGACATATTTATTAACTAAACGTTCAACTACATCAACTTTCTCATTAACAGCAGTATTAAGGGAGAGTGGTGAGAAAACCAGACCGTTTGTGCTGCATCAGCACTCTGAGTGTAACAAACGTAAGAGGGACGCTTTTGGCCCAGAAAGACGACAGTATATTGAGGGGAAAAAACTATTTATGATTGTCTGACAACTACAAGAGCCAATTATATGAATGCTGTATAATCCATACAATGTGTACCTAAATGTAAAACTCTGATGCAACTAACAACTCTTTTGATAATCAGGCTGCTGATTCTTTTTTTTATTTTTTTTTATTAATCAATTACCTAAAAGTTAAAAATCCTTTACTAAAAAGTATGTTATCTCACATCTGGTTTAGTGTTATCCTAAAAACATGCAGTTAACAACTATTTTGATAATCACTCACTCTTGACTACTTGTTAGATTAACCGTTAAAAGGGTTTTAAAAAGAAAAACAATTATATTCAGCAATTTAATGCTAAAAGTCTGGTCCAACATTTAATTTAAATTTAAAATTAGTTATTAAGCAAGACGCTTTTATCCAAAGCGACTTACAAATGACAACATGACTTTCAACAAATTATACAACTAAAATCTCATTGATTAATCTGCCGATTATTTTTAGATATCAATTTTTCAATGTAATCAAAATACATTATTACAATATTACTATTTAAAACAGATTAATTCAATTTATATAATCTAGAATTTACGATAATTGATTGATTAATAAGAATGAATAAATATTAGTCAATTACTCAATTATTCGTCTTAACAAAAGCAAATGTTTAATTCTTGTTTAAAAAAAATTAAAAGTGCAACAATTTTCCTTATTAATCTGTTGGATTAAAAAAATCATTAACAAATCAAATGAAGGTTCTATAACATATAATATGTAGGCTATAAAGTGCATGCAAAAACATATTTAACATACGAAGAGAACAGACCCAACTGATCAATCACAACATCGTGTCCACTATTTTCATCATCGATTTATATTGATCTCATTGATTAATTGTTGCAATTTGATATATATCTCATGAACACTTGAGAGTATCTTAAACAGTTGCTAAAACACAATAGCAAGAAAAGCTCAAAAATACTGCCGATACGCTAACGTTGATATATATTTTGTAAGTATGAAAGCCGACTGATACCTGCATATATGTGTGTATGTCTGACAGACACATTGTGTAGAGGTCCCATTGGCTGTTCTAGAGGCGGTAGTGCTGTGTGTGTGTGTGTGTGTGTGTGTGTGTGTGTGTGTGTGTGTGTGTGTGTGTGTGTGTGTGTGTGTGTGTGTGTGGGTGTGTGGGTGGGTGATATAGGTGAGGCGGAGTGATGGGATCGGAGGCCCTTCCTGCCCCGGCTGACATAAACCACACTCTGGACAGTCCAGCAGGCCACAGAGGACCCTGATTTATAGTCAGGCGAAAGCCAGGACAGCCGTGGTGATCTTTCAATAAAACATCAAAAAAAGCTCTGACCCATCCATTACCCACAAGCCCCTGTGGAACAGATGGGTCAGGTGTGCCTACCATCCCTCACACTGCAATCTCACACTGAGGCACCATGGGAAAACCAGGAAGAGTGTGTGTACTTACAGCACAGTGAAAAATACACTACTATTAGTTTCTGTTCAATTACAGTTACTCTGATCTGATTTCAACTATACTTGATCAAATTGTTGCAAATTGCTTATAAACAACAACAAAGCATATGTCACTTTTTTCCTAAGTTGGGTCTATGCTCATATATAAGTTTTATTTGAAGCTTTTCTACTTTCATCGGACGTTTTTTACTAAACACAAGCAGAACAAATCTGTATGTAAATTGTTTCATATGTATATTATCCAATTCGAGTAAATGTGGCAATTTATGTGACAATGGTTTTACTCCAAAATTCATTCTTTTTTATGTTTAATGAATTAGCCCCAATGTATAGAAAACATTTACTCTTTTTTTTAATAACCAGTACATTTTTTAAGTGATTTATCCAAGAAATAATTGACAGATTAATATAAAATATTACATTATTAATATATAGTATGTTCCAAACCTAATTATATAATAAATCATATTTCTTTTTTAGCAGAACTAATATTTTCTGACTTCCATTTATTATAATATGAATTAATTAAAACAGGAGTTTTCAAACTATGATCCAGTCACCCGCAGGGGCTACAAAGGTAGAAAAACTTGAAAGAAAATACAAATATTATACAAAACAAATTTATAAGACCTTAAATATGTATAAAACAATAGATATACCTTGTTTTTCTTACAATAAAAACAAATGGATCTTTATGCATAAACATATGTGGGGGTCCTTGGCATCAAAAATCTATTAAATATATATTTAATATATTTACAATGTACTGATGACATTGTCTTGAATCACATTTTTCAAATAGGCCAAAAGACACACACACACACACACACACACACACACTTGTGTCAGAGACAGGAAGGTGAAAGACAATGTATCCTACATTTGACAAGAATGTAGCGCAAGACGAGCCCACACACTTTACCTTTATTCACACACACACACACACACACACACACTCGGAGGTAGTTTCTGATATGTTATCTGATACATGCACTAAACTGAAGGCAGATCATTGTCACTGTGTCTTCAAAAGAAAGCAATAAAGTGTTGTGCATGCTCTCCCCCTTGTTCCCTAATTCATTCATTTCATTTTAACTATCCGTAACAATCTGGCGAGACATTACCCTGTAATGAAACCACACAGGGCCTGATTGTTTTCATCAGAGAACCCCCCCTCCCACACACACACACACACACACACACACACACATACATACACACACAAATGACACCCATTGCTACTGACAGACACAATATTTACACGGTTTCAGACATGCATACATACAAATACACACACTGACCACGCATTGCTTAGTAGAAAAACAACCATCTGGATGGATGAAAGCTGCTGATGACAGTGTGTGTAACTAATTCAATTTGTTTTATGAATTCAAAAAGAGCTAAATGGTTTTTTTACTAATCTATGGGATTGTAAAATTTGTTATTATTAGGGTTTGTGTGGGCGTGGTCTTCTTTCTATTTGCCATCTTTCTATTTGGATGAAGGCATTTTTAAGACACGGCCATCATAACGGTGAATAAACAAGCACATAACCTGCTTTGTAGTGTGGTTCCAATTTACAGTCTGTGCACATGCTTAACATGTTTCCAATCAGGCCTAGGGCCGCTATTAACGGAAACTATCATCATACTTCTGAGGGCACGGGAAAAAATCCTGAGAATGGAAAACACATAAAAGCAGCTGTTATTGAGCATGTCCATGATTCACATTTAGGACTGTTTGAATCTCTTTCAAACTAAGAAACAAATGAAGCGCAATGCAAACCGAAGCAGGGTGAATATTTCTGTTAAATCTGAAGACTGCTCATATGTTTTAACTTAAGTTAAATTGACATTATTAAAAGTATTCAGATGACCTGGGAGTGGCAGTATGATTGAAATCTTACATTTTGTTTTGTTCATTTGTAAATAGCTCACTATAGGCCTAGCTATCTTTGTGCTAAGGGTTTTTTCAGTAACTGAGTGAAATGTTAAAATATATACTGTATATATAAATATAAATATATATGAAATTATATATTATTAAAAAGCTAATTAAGTCTGAGGCTTCTGTCAGTTACATGTACATTCTTGATATCAACTTACAACAACAGTAATATCTAATAATCCCATCTAATATAATATATATAATTCAGTTTTTTAAGTTTGACGGTATATTTACTGAAGACCCAAGGAATCTCAAAGACAGGATGACAGGAGACATGTAGAATGTTACAGGTGGAGGTCACATGATCAAAGTACTTGTAAAACATTTGGCAACTGCGTTCCATCATAAGGTGCTCATACCCTCTGCTTTAGTCTGAAATAATTGCATTTTGTGTAATATAATCTTTCTATGTGATGTGAATAGTGCAGCGCTCCTGGGTGGATTTTAAACGTTTTATAGGCTTATTCTGCAGACTTCCGGATGGTGGTGAGCAGAAGGGTGTGTGTGGGGGGTGGTAATTGGAGCTGGGCTGCCTGGGGCAGATAGAGACAGAATGAATCCCTTACAGATCCGACGAGAGCACCAAACCGGCCATGATGTCACCACATACCCTGGGCTTTTCTTGATTGAACCCAGGCGCAGAAAGAGACTCGCGTACATACAAACACTAACCCAAACCCTCCTTGACCCTATCTCTCCTTGCATTCCACCTTGCTTTCATCTTTACTTCTTCTTTTAATAATCCAGGGCGAGCAGATGTTTCTATGTTTGACTGCAACATGACTTCAATATATCTTCAATCTGACCAAGCATTTAGTGAAATCATTAATATGCTAATTGAGTGTTTTTAGCATTGACACGCAACATCATTTAGTGTTTGTTTACAATGTATACTTTAAATACTATATTACTTATCAAATTAATATTCAATTATATTTCTATTAAATTCAAATGCCTGGCCTTTTGTGTGTAATATAAAAACAAATATTTGATAGATTTTTTAAATAACATTGTAATGTATTGTTGTAGATTAAATACACCACAAAGAGGTAAGAAACCATTTATACTTTAAAAATGATATTAATTCATAATTATAAATAAATGCTAAAACAAATATACACATTTTTAAAATAATATTTTAATGTATTGCTATAGATTAAATACAGAGAGAGTACACTTTAATAATTACAATAACTATTAAATTAATATTCCAAAATATTTCCAAAATAATTCAAATGTCTGACCTCTAAATAAATAAATGAACTTTGGTGTGTAAAACAAATTATTATGAATAATTAAATAATTTATATTTACTGCTGATTTTTCTGTACACACAATACACAGTCTATCATTTACAATAATATTTATATAATAATACATATGCAGTATAACAGATGGACACAAAAATTCATACACACAAAACCTCATGTATTTTTCACATGTGGAGCAGTGGAATTTAAATCTGCAGAATTCCACAACATCCATATTGCGTACATCACACTCAATGTTTAAGTTTGCAAGGCCTTTCAAAACAAGGCTCTTTCTAAGCCTGAGCTCGTCATTTCCAAGCAAGCCTCCCTCGAGGTCATTAACACGACTGAGAAAAAGTTGAGCGGCTTCGTGCTCTTCAGGTGAACCCATCAGCCCAAGCCAGACAGAGGGGGTTAATGTGGCGAATTATGGCCTCCAGATGTGAGAGACAACTGTAAACACTCTTCTGAGCAGGGCAAAGCACGACTGTGTCACTTCCTCCGATCTTCACATCTTTCAAGTGCTTCAAAATGGGATTCCGTGAGTCAGAGCGTTTTCAGACAGTGTCAAACGCTCACTTGAGCTCGCCTGTCATTACCCTAACCTCTCCGTTCTGGCTCGCCAAATGCTTTGTGCGAGCGGATCACAAGCTGCTAGCTCGCAGGAACGGAGAAGTGCAGCGGAACATGTCATGAAATATTAATTGGCATAATTGGGATGCTAGTTAGCGCTTCTTTGACCAGCCTTAGTCCCCTCCAGCACAGCGCGGCGCGCCTACCGCTTAGTGTCAAGCTAAACTATTAAACTGGCAGAAAAAATGATGAACTCTTGAAAATGGATTAGATGGGGCTTATGTTTCAGGGCCTTTAAAATACTCACTAAAACGCCCTAATCGTCTTCTCGCCGCCAACGACAGACAATGGTGGGGAAGAAAACACCAGCTCTTCCGGTACGAACAACTTTGCCGATTTCAGTGTCACATTCAATTTTCTGCTTCCTGCTTCTCCCCTGATCCCCATCCAAAAACAAGCATTTAAAACATCAGTCCTAATTAGATGATTAGTGCTCTGAAGGGCAGGAGATAAGTCATTTGCATAATTCAATCATAAGAGTTAGAGATACATATTTCGATGTTCGTTTGTACAATTATCTCCGCTGTCCTGGGGGCTGTGATACTAATGTGATTAAACAATACTCTTGCACGGGGCCTAGTGTCCTCCATTAAAGCACTGCTAGAGGCAAAGCAAAAATTAATTTTAGGAGACAATCAATTTTATTCTACATGACTGTAATAAATATAGCCTGGCTGCAGATGTGTCATTAAGCTCAGGAGGAGACTTTCCCAAAGTCAAAATGACACTTGTTTCTTTCTCTCCCGCCGTAACTGCGGACGGTGAGTGGAAAGTGACATTTTTCCTCTAGTGAGATTCTTGACAGGCCATATCCATCTGTCTGTTTTAACCTCTTATATCTCTCTCCCATGTCACTGCACATCAGCGCACACCTGCTATTCCTCATCCCCATCGAGACGGTGTATATTAAGAGCTAACTTCATAATTGCAGCTTCTAAATGCTCCTCAAACATCGTTTAATGATTGCGGATGTCAATATGTAATTTGTGCAGATTCACATACGTAGCAGTGTTCTTAATTTGTTTTCGTGATTTCCGCGCCTAGAAGATTCAAGTAGCGCCTTTCCATCACTAATTGACCACATGTGTCTTTGGTTTGCCTCTAATTCATTGGTTACGCATGGGACTAGTTATTAAAGTGCTGTGGCTTGGAACAGGCACCCGCCAACATTAATGAGAACTCACATGGCCACAAGTTGTTTTATAAGAGCCCGTCAGCAGTTAAGCACTCTCACGTCTCAAACATGTTTGCAATAAGACAGAGATGGACAGAATAGCCGGTCTGTAAGAACAGCTGGCAGCTTGCCTTTACAAAATATGTTCAAATACCTGTAAATAAAACCCTCTAAAAATCACTATCCTTTTATCTTACAAGTTGGCCCCAAAAACTTATTTGGAACCCCCAAAAAAGGAAGAATGCATTCAAATAAATGCCACTTAGTATCTATCAATATATATATATATATATATATATATATTAGTGCTGTAACAATTAATCGCGATTAATCGCATCCAAAAAAAAGGTTTTTTTGCATAGCATATGTGTGTGTACTGTGTATATTTATTATGTATATATAAATACACACACATGCATGTATATATTTAAGAAAAATATGTTATGTTTATATTTTACAAATATTTATACATAATATAAATAATATGAAATATATACACGGAAATATTTTCGAAATATATGCCGTATGTGCGTGTATTTATTATATACATAATAAATATGCACTGTAAACACAGATATATTATTTAAACAATAAAACCTTTATTTCAGATGCGATTAATCGCGATTAATCGTTTGATAGCACTAATATATATATATATACATATATATATATATATGTGTGTGTGTGTGTGTGTGTGTGTGTGTGTGTGTGTGTGTGTGTGTGTGCGTGTGTGTGTGTGTGTGTGATTGTGCAAAGTATATAAAAGAAACAATCTCAGAAAACTCTCAGATAGACTTATAGGTTTTTGCATCTGAATCACAACTATATTCAAATATTCGTAGATTAATCACACACACACATACACTAGTTCACATACTAATGTACAGATACACTGAAGCCCCTATTGATGCTTCAAACTGCATTAATTCATAATTTACTGTGCAAAAAGGGTAAAGGAATGAGTGAATCTGCAAAAAAACAACCTCGGAAAAGGTGGATGTATAATTAATGGCTGACATTAAGGTGTGCAGAAGGAAGAGCGACAATCTGAGGAGATTTGATGAGACAGCGGGGTGTCTCGGGTGCCTCGGGCGAAGCCAAAGGCACTGAGCCTCTGTCCATATGGACCGAGCGCGCGCACGTGCACGCGCGACGAAACGGAGAGACCTGCAGGCTCGCGCGCACTCCTGACGTGGGTAATAGCAGACCTTGTCTGTCCTTATGTCTTTCATTTAAAGTTTCCAGTTTTATTTAGTGTTCACACTTTATGCGCGACTCAAAATCAGACCAAATCAATCATTCGTGAGATACTAATTCAAATTAATCTACAGATTATGATTCTTAAAGGTGTCAAATTGTGCATTTTAGGGAATCTTTGGAACGCTGCGCGTATGATGGTAGCTCGTGCCTGGGGCAACGATGGGAATTAGACACATTTTAAATTAATGACTAAAAAAAGCAAATCGCTTCAAGACGAAAAAAAAGATGACAGGCTTTCGAACAAGTAATGCGTTTTATGATTTAACCTGACAATTCCTGCAACTCCTGCTAAAGTGCGACTGGCATGAACGCAAACAGGGATGTTGTTCTCATTTTTATGATGTTACTCGCATGAAATAACTCTCTGGTCAGTGATGCAATAAATATTAGTGGACAAGAGCTTTCTGCACTTTTTATTTTTATTTTTGGATGTTCTTGCACTTGGTGGAGGAAAAAAAACAGTTAAACTAATCCAATCCACCTTTGCGAAGAGGCAGGAGAGCAAGCACAGATGTTCATCTCTAATGTAATTCCCATTCAATTTCCTAAGTGCAGTCCCCAAGTGCAAACTAGTTTAGTGTTATGTTTAGCTTGCAGATTTCGTTTTAATAAATAATGAATGCATTAAAAACTCGGAGATCAATTGCGAGCTGAGAAATCATAAAAAGCGAGTAGGCTAATTGCCGCGTGCGTTTGCTGATTTGGACACTTTCTGTGTGTTTCAGTCTGGAAGTTTTAAAGAGCCCTTTGCATATTTTAAGGCTGTGTTTGAAAACCTATTGAGCTCCCTACCTAGACAGCACATTCAGCTACAGACTCGGAACGTGCCGACTGCTGGGCGTTCATAAAGGTCGCTTTCTTGAGTATGATTCTGTATGATTACGAACCCAGAATTAACTCTGTCAAAACCGGTCTCGTCTTAAATAAATAAACCAATAATTGTATCATTGTCGGGCCCTAAAACGTGGACGAAACATGCAGTAGCATATAGTATAAACAGTGTTGTCCTATTTACCGATTGAATGATTCTTATGAGCCGGTTCTTTTTAGTGAATCAAAAACGTAGCGCAATCAGTGTAGTCCAAATCCTGAACGAATGACTCTTATGAGTCGGTTCGTTTTAGTGCCTCAAAACACAAAATTCAAATTGGGTATGACTTTAATTTTTAGTTTGTGAATTTTGTGAAAGCTGAAAAAACTAATGTAGATTACTAAATCTTCATGTCCGACTCCAAGATGCCTAAAAGTTATGTTGTTGTTTTTTTCATTAAAAAAAATGCTTTATTTAAAATATAGTTAGCCTACTACCTTACATTTGCCAGCCCTAAATAGTTTTTAAATTGTCTTTGTAAATACATTTTGCAATAACTGTTTTATATTGTCTGTTCTGTGAAAGGTGATATGATCTGATTATTTGAATGCTGAGGGCATTAAATGCAATAAAAGTTGCAATTTCTTTTTTTCTAATATTTACTCTTTTACAGTAGCTACTTAAAGACTTGTGGAATAATGGAACTTCTAGGGAATCATTAAGAGGAAACAGAAACAGTATTGTTAAAATCCCTAAGATTCCCACCCCTATTCATTTTGTTAGTCTATCTAAACATGCATGAGATGCCTTTGTCCATTGCGTCGCACTCTTAAGTGTTTGTAAAATGCATGTCCTGTGACCTCTTTAATTCTGTAGCACCCTGTCTGGCTGCCTTCAATAGGATAATCTGTCCCGTTTGAACATCCCCTTAGTACGCAGCTCAGGATAAATTCTGAGACACACTCCTCACTTGCTTCGCCATGGCTGTCCCGTTCAAACCGATGCAAAAGACACCCATTTGTCTCAGCTTAGCCCTTCTCCCAGTGAGCCTGTGATAAAGGAGGAGAGGAGAGAGAGGGGAGGCGAAGGGCCAGCACGCACATTAGTTTCAGCCATCTGGTAGCGGGACGGTGGATGATGTTTAAATCTGACTATAAAAGCGACGCTTGCGAAGGTGAACTGTAAAGCAACGATGCCGAGGAGCAAATTCAATTTCAGGGGGGCCCATTGCTCGGGCAATTTCATTATCCGTCCGTATGCTGCAATCTGACGGAAGAGTGAAAAGCGCAGCGTTCCGCACCTCATTCTCTTATTGTCCATTTTGCCTGGACTCAAAATTAAACAAAATAATGTTGTAAAACGGTCTCTCTCCCGCTCACTTTCTCCTCGCTCTCATTTCTAATTAGATGTGCACGGCAGATTGATTCAGAACGGCGCAAAGCCCAATAAAGTGACGGGGGATTCTTCTGGAGGTTGTGCTGGGGATGTTAAAAGGTTAATTACCGAACCTTGCCCAGAATGGCCATCTGGATATGCACTCTTTCTCTCTCTCCCTAAAACACACATGCGTGCATCTCCACACACACATCCGCTGTGGAAAAGCGCACTTCAAGGCCACGTTCCTGAACCTTCTCGCCCCGACCAATTTTCAATACCTGACCCTTTACCTGTGAGAAAGTAAGAAAATGGAAATTGAAGATTGAAAATACTAGACCTGATGCAAAGCACTTCATGGAGAGGAATACATACAGAATTTAAGATTGTGAACTTTTGGGGAAAGACTTTCCTTCAAAATATATACATTTACTATATTGTATAAATTATATTTAATTTATACTCAATATTATGTCATATATGACACAATATTAAATAGAATTATTTTGTTATTATTTATTTTTATATTAATAACACATGATTTCAAAATAATTTAAGTGTCTTTATATATATATATATATATATATATATATATAAATATATATATATATATAGTGTTTTGACTGTTATTCCACTAAAAGCAAAGTTCCTGCAGTTTTTATACTAACATATAATTAGAGACTTTTTCCTTGGATGATAAAGGTCTTTAAAGGTGCACTGCTCCCTTGAGTCCCACCACACCAATCACACACACATGAGCTGATATTGCTGCAGGAGCCTGAGAACACTAATGCATCTGTCATGATAACAAGCTAAGAATAACATCTCCGCACCAAACACTGCCACAGATCCAGGAGAAGTGATTCAATGATTTATGCAACATGGCCCAACACCTTATCCAAATGAGACGAGGGACATCATTCAGACAAATGGAGTATCAAACAAGACTTCCAGATCTGGCCCTCGATATCACAAGGGTTAAAAGTGCATAAATGATACTGATGGCTATTCATGTGAGCCTGACTCAGTGGAGCAAATAACAGAATAAAGTGAAATACAACCGAAGTATGACCCCTAGTCCAAAGAGCTGTAATTCATTGTATAAGCAAGAATAAAAGTGTGTGTGTGTGGGGGGGGGGGGGGGGGGGGTAAATAAATAACTGTACTGAAAAAGTTTCTAAACACTTAGTGTAGAATGATCAATAAAGTACAATTAGTCAATTTAGTCGTTTAACAAATCAAAATGTATACTAATGAAGAGTATAAATCTAGTAGATCCAGGAGAAGTTAATTTATAAAGCTTATAAAGACAAAAAAGTAAAAATGCATGCTAATTAAAAAAAAATCAACAGTTAAATAAATCCTGCAAGTAAACAGGATTTCAGAGCTATTCAGATTTGCCTTCCAAACAGATTTTATTACAAGGCAGCTGAAATATTGAAATCTGCATTTTGTTATTTATATAGGTGTAAATGAATATCATATTATTGTTTTTAGTTGATCTGAATCAATAAAATAAACGCTTGTGATCGAGTGGTCAGCGAGAAGAGATTCCGGACAAAGTTATTTGCCTGATTTTGGAGAAAGCTGTGATTAATGTTTATTATTAGCCTATTTTTGTTAGCCTACTATTGTTTTTTTTTTTCAGGACAATGATTTGATTCGAAACGGAAAAGAGGTCAAAACTGCAGGTGGTCTGGCAGAAAGAAAAACTGATTGCAACCAATTTCATGCAAAAGTTTCATTCAGGACTTCTCATGTGTTTTGACGAGTTTACAAGCAGCACTTTATTATAACTTTTTTTTTTATAAGTAAACGAACTTTATTATTTTATATTAAAGGTAACTATCTTGTTTAGATCACGTGCAGCGTTAAAATAGCCTAGAAATGTAATAAACGTGTAATTCATATATTTCCATAAAGATTCGTATTTACATACGCATGAAATAATTTTTATTTAAGTTATCATAAAGTGTTAGCAACTTTTCCAAGTAGACAACTCTGCTAGTTCTGAATGAACTTGAAAAGCAGCTCAGGCTCCAAAGCTGAGTGTAAATGTGAGATCATATGCGATTTATGCTAAGACTTGCCTGGCATTGGTGCAGTCGTTATAAAGCGCCTCGAAGTCTTTTCGGGTGATGAGTTTGCACCGGTTCACGCCCGGCTGAATGGCCCCAAGTCCGCGCAGGATCCGCACCTGCTCCACCGTGCACACCACCGGACATATATCCAGCCGCTTCAGCTTGGTGTAGACGGTGTGCAGTCCGCCGACCAGGTGCTTCAGGAACAGGTCGAACACCTGCGGGAGGCAGATGAGCTCCTGCCCGTCCACGGTGAACGAGGCCACTTTCACCCCGTGCACCTCCACCATCTTACACTCGTTATTGTGGACACCGCCGGGCCCGTTCCCGTTAGTGCTGCCGCCGCCGGTGCCGGAGATGAAAGAGTTGATCATGCTGCTGGTCAGTCGCGGAGACTCGGCCGGGCTGGAATACAGAGAGTCGGGACGGAACAGGCTGCTCGCGCCCCCGGGAGTGGAGGTCGGTGAAAGCACCGGAGGAGTTGCTGATACGGCCATAGTTTATGCGAAGTTTCCTCCTTTCCGTACTTTTGAGTCAAGCACACTTTGCTGGCTCCTCGTACTGTTTCGCGGCTTTCAATCGGTGTTTCTCATGCGGCTCCGGTAGCTACTGCTGATAGTCGGTAATGTGCAACTACCTTCCTCGCGAGTGAGATGGATAGAAGTGTATCGCACTCAGCGATTCAATTAGCCTGCCCACTAAAGTCCGGAGTGACAGCCATCTCAGCCAATAAGGAGCGCGATGGCACTCGCCTTCGAATATTATTGGCCATATGCCAGTGATGGGTGGGGACTTGTGTTCTCACTATCAAAAGCGAATACAACTTTTTAGACAAATTATAATTCGTGTCTTTAGCTTGTACTGACCGCCGGTGTTATTTTGCTAACACGTTTTCGTCCACAACCTTTATACTAAATCAATTTAATGCTGAAGATAAGAAAAGTGCATAACAAAATATGTGCTTATGATTTTTTTTCATGTAAATGTAGTTAGGCTATATTCTTGTCCGATAAGCTTTATACAATGTTTGTTAATAATGACTTAATGGAAGTTATCAATAATAAAGTAATCATATTAACACTTCAATTATTACGGTATTATAGGCATATTAGCTACTGTTGATGTCAGTGATGACAGAATATTAGACTTCTAGACATTAATATGAATTAATATTACTAAATATGACAACTGTTCACAGTATACCAGTGACTACCCATTCTAACCATAATTTAGCATCACATCGTTTTAAAATTGCAATACATGCAATATATGCTTCATATTTTTGAACAAACAGATTTTTTTAAAGGCCCAGAACTTCGCTATTATAACCTATAAGACAAAAAAGTAAACTAAGGTGAACTAACTTTACTGTCTAAGCTTTGAGTAAGCAAGTAAATTCTGGATTAAGTAAATTCTGGATTTTTTACATTTGGCCTAATTTGAAGTCGCGTGTGAATCTTACTTAGAATTTGTAGTATATTATAATTGCTATTTGTCATTTTGAGTTCTTGTACCAATCATCCATATACCTCAGAGCAAATATATATATGTATATGACTGTAAATGAACATCTGTTTATTTTTTCTGTATAATTGTATTTGTTTGTTTTAATGTATTTTTTCTCTTAAACATGTTTACAAATGAATTCACTGATATTACCAGAAGAAAATACCCTCTGAAAAGATATAGGTGCATTTAGACAGTAACACATCTGATTCACTTTTCTTTTTTTCAATACTTTATCTTTGCTCTCATTATGAACCACTTAGTGAAGCAAATGAGGACCTTTGTAAATGAGAATCTTCAAAAAAAAGTTGTTGTAAAATGAATGTAGGAATCATGCTTAACCTTTGAGCCCTTGCAACTTTTGTGGGAAGATTAATATTGTAATGAGGGCCTAAATGCCATGCAAATCTCTGCCAAGTACCTGCTGAAATTAAAAAGCTAGGTGGCAATCTAGAAAATTAGATACATATTTTACCTAGCTTTCAATCACACCTCAACACTTCGTCTTATATTTAATCTTAATGAATACCTGATTAACATACCTGGCCCTGCAGGCACACATGCACCGCCCCCTCCACCCGCCCCTCTAGCACCGCCCCAATGCTCCGTATGCATATTCATGAACAATACACACATATGTAATGGGTCTACATACTTACACTGGCATATGTTAATAGCAGTAAAAGTAGCATTAGATTTAACCACTGGTCTCAGTGTTTCTAAAAGTAAAACTTTTTAACAAAATATATATCTTATAGGAATACTATTAAAGTAATTAATAGTATAAAATAAGAGAAGCGAAGCGATTACAACGCATAGGGAAAAGACAAATAAGAAGGAGTGGAGTCATAATGAGAGGCACTGAGAGCTTGGAGAAAATGAATACTGGAAATGAAGAGGGGAGACAAGAACAAGAAGAGACGAGGAGAGAAGAGAAGCAAAGAAAAAACAAAACGAGACAAGAAAAGAAAAGACAAGCTGAGCATAGAGGAGACAAGAGGAGGCCAAAGGAGAAAAATCAAGAAGAGATGTGAAACAAACCTAGCCTAGAAGACAAGAGAAAAGACAAGTTGAGCATAGAAAAGGGGAACATATATAGCAGCAACAATGTAGTGAAGAGACAAAGCAAGAGGAGAGGAGTTATACAATGAGAGAAGATAATATCCTTGAAGAGAAGAGACAAAACGAGAAGAGAGGAGCAGAGAGGAGATGAGACAAAACAAGAGAAAACAAGAAAAGACGAGCTGAGCATAGAAGAGACCAGATTAGACAAGATAAGGGAAGTCTATTTGAAACAAGTTGAGAAGAGATGAGACAATCAAAGACACACTGATAATAAAGACAGGAGTCATGCTCTGTGAGAAGATGATATAAGAGACAAAACAACAAGAGACAAGCAAAGAAGAGAGAAGATGGGACACAACAAGAAGGGACCAGCTGAACATAGAAGAGACAAGACCAGGCAAGATGAGATGAAAGCAGGTGAGTCAAGTCGAGAAGAGATGAGACAAGAAGAGACTATACAACATAAGACAAGAAGAGAAGAGAAGAGAAGAGAAGAGAAGAGAAGAGAAGAGAAGAGAAGAGAAGAGAAGAGAAGAGAAGAGAAGAGAAGAGAAGAGAAGCATAGAAAAGAAAAGAAAATAAAATAAAAGAAATGTAGAGGTAAGATTTGTGAAGGGATAACAGTGCATAAGTGTGAGACAAAGTTAAAGGGACAGTCATATAATGAGATGCAAAGAGAGAAAATAGAAGCTAGATGAAATAAGAAGAGTATGATGAATGGGAAGAGAAGAGACAAAAGAAGTTGAGGATAGAAGAGAAGAGATGAAGCAGGATGAGAAAAGACAAGTCAACGTGAGACAAGCTAAGCATAGAAAAGACAAGACAAAATAGCAGAAGAAGACAAAAGCTGAGCACATAAGAGAAGAGATGAGTCAAGACCAGAAAAGATGAGCTTAAAAAAGAAAGAAAAGAACAGTAAAAAAAACTAAGAAAAATTAATAGACATGAAGTGTGGAAAAAATAAGAAAGAATGAGATGGATGAACGGTTGAGACATGGGTTGTTGAGAAAAGAAAGAGACAGAGTGAGACAGAGCAAGAGAGTTCATGTTTGAGACAGAGGGAGTGACTGAATGGCTGTATTTTAATAGCATCAGTCTGTCTCTCTCATGTAAAATATTACACTGAAGCCAAAAGCAGATCAGCACCTTCTCTCGGTGTAATGAAATGTTTCTGCATTCATTTCCACCTTACGCAAATCAATAACAACAATAAATTACAACTGAGTTTAATTGAATGTTGTTTCTAATTTTACTGTCACTCGTGATAAATATTTATGTCTATTACAGCTTTTTAAATTCATTACACTTCCACATCTTTTCACTCAACGGATTGCTACATACATCAGCAGTTCACTAATCCATTTGGGCTGCGACAAGTGCCAAAAAGTTGCCTGACTCTTAATTTAGAGTAAAATATCACCCTTTAATACTACTTAAGAATAGACAAGCTGTCGCTTGATTATGCTCAACTTACTTAATTTCTCAGAGAAAGCCACCGCAGATGATTTACGGACAGTCTTCTCACACTTGCTTCCAAATCACGGGTGACTGGACCTTCTTCTAAGAGCCTCATGTTTTCGAAGAGACATCGGTTGTGTGCGGCACTGTCCATCAACAAAAATTACTCTGGGAGAAAAGTGGCCCAAGGAGGTTAACTGTTTCGGTCACGTCAGACTGAAATCTGTTATTTAATTTTTCAGCTCCTGGGTAGTGCAGCCTTCAGCGCTTTGAATGAGTGATGTGGACTTATGGTAATGGACAACGTTACGTAGAAAGGTCCTTTTGTGCCGTAAAGTGCTTGTTGGAATCCCAGTGAGTAACTGATGACAGAACTTTCTTTTAAATTATCCCTTTAAATCAGCATTATTTAAAAACAATATAACAAATACTACATTATAATACAATGCAAATTAATTATGAAGATTTGTTATATTCAATTCAAGTTTATTTGTATAGCGCTTTTTACAATACAAATCATTACAAAGCAACTTTACAGAAAATTACGTTTCTACAATATTTAGTAGTTGCTTATAAGTGGTGACTGTCAGTTTGTGCGCATATAATTTTCAGGAAAATTAATACAAGACGTAGTCAGCCAGAGGATGAACATTATTAACAGCAATTATTATATGATGCAGTCACAGTGTAGCAATATTTGTTAGTTCTGTTGTTGATTCAGGGTTAGCATCATCTGGGGTCCTCTGAGGGTCAGCATCATCTCTTCTCAGGTGTTCTGGATCCAGACTGGAGCTTGTGTAAATCCTAGTTACAAAACATAGAAACAAATAGAGACATCATTAGCATAGCTGCTGTTCCAACAAAGCAAAATTGATTAGTTTAACCCAATCTAAGGAATAAGAAATGCGCATTTGATCAGATGCAACTACACTCACAATTTAAGATACATTATTCAAAGGCTTGGTGAAAGAGATGCGTTTTTAATCTAGATTTAAACAGAGAGAGTGTGTCTGAACCCCGAAAATTATCAGGAAGGCTATTCCAGAGTTTGGGAGCCATTATATAATTTCACAAAGCAATGCACAAGATTTGAAACAAAATATTTATTAAATAATATTGATTTATTAATGCATGCATGCATTCCTTTATGCATTTTGTAGTTGCATTAATGTAGTTTAAGTTTACACAAAATGCTACCAAATTATATAAATATAATGAAAATTAATTAAGAAGATCTGTTATATAATGTCACAATGCAATGCACAAGATTAGAAACAAAAATTTTTTTTGCATGCTTTTGGGGTGAAATTAGACCTTGATATTTTCTTGATGAGATTTCAAAAGATAAAATGATACCTCAAAACTCGTGGCATGTCAATACAATGGTGATACGTATTCATCGGGGCATTTCTGCATCACCCATGCATTCACTGTGTAACACACTCTGATAACCGATCTCTAATTTCATTTATATTTATGGTGAGATTTATAATGCAATAATGTTCTCGTGGATGTTTCATTTGGAGAGTTTACGAGGGGCCTGACAGATGGTGTCATTGTACGTTGCTTTGCCACCGCTCACCTCTCTCTACTCAAGATGCCCACCCTCAAAAAGAGCTGAGAAAGAAATGAAATGAACTGTGAAGTCTCCTTGAATTCCACTTCAAAGTTGCATTTAAGTATGAAAAACTTTGCCACAGTATTTCGCAATCACCGATTGAAAGAACGCCAGATCTTTGAACAAACACTGCCGGTGAAGCCTGCAACTTTTCCACATCTAGTTTTGGTCGTGGTGGCTCTGTTGATGAATTGTTTATTCTTTCCTTGTCTGAATCGTAATCTTAATCCTTCTTAATCAACTCTGGCTCTCCAAAGTGCTTGTAAGATACAACAGTTTAGCAGGAGATGGTAGGACCCGTCCTTGGAGATGTCTTTACCCGGCCTGAAAGTAATAACGGGCAACAAAACAGCAAAGTAGATGTACTCTCCAAACACAGAAGCCGTGAATGAGGACTCTTAGAAGCGAGCATCAAAGCCTGAGGAACTCACAGAAGACTGCGACTAAAGGTGTGGGCTCTCGCAAGATAAAGAGCGCTTGATTCTTGAGGAAAGCACTGTAGCACTCGTCGCCTTAATTTCACTTTCAAAACCAGCCAGAACTAAATGCCTCTGAACATACGTGGTGATGGCACACGATGAGACCCCACACAAAATGATTTCAATCCACACAGGTTTTGCTTCTCATTTCTTCCTCAGATAAAAAAGTGCTGTATCCCTTGGAGAACAAGCCGTTGACATGAAGACACCCCTCCATCACAAACGCTGCGACAAACTCTCTTGTTAAAAGCATCCCTGGTGCGTCAGATATGATAGAGAGGGAGAGCGAGCAGGAGAAGAAAAAAGGGTTCTCCTGTTGTAAGCCATCTGTCTTGTTTTCCGCTGTTGTTTTAAGCATGGACAAGACTTGCTTAAAAAAGCAGACTAAAGAAGATCAAGTGTCACCAATCTGTTTTATTTGAAGCTATAAACACCTGTCCCTATTCCGGCCTAAGAAATAAGTTTCAGTGACAGAGCCTGTGATGTTAAAGTCAAGAAAGCTGTGGAAAAGAAAGGTCTTACGGGTTATCCGTGTTGCTTCTTTCTGTTTCGGGAGATATGGTCATCTCTCTTTGTTTACCAATGAACTACACAACACCAAAAAAAAAACAGTAATCAGAAAATAGAAAGCAAGTTCCTCACACCACGCTTTTACAAGATGATTTTTAAAACCCTTGACTGGCGATGAAGAAAGCCGCAGAAACATCTGGAACATGCAGATAGGAATATTCAGAAAATAGACAAAGCTGCTCTGAAATATATTCTCCGGTGCATTCTGGCATATCTCGAGATAAGGAGAATGTTCTTGAAATATATGAATTATAAGTGGGCAACCCCTTAAGATGCTAAAAAGGCCCTTGTTTCAGGAGCAAATGGTTCAGAAGCTTATACTTTAGAGATATGTGTAATCATTTGAGTGAGGAAAAAAATGGCAAAAGTTCTGTGAAATTATATCAACCAATTTTCTTTTTTAATTTTCTTTTTAAAAAAGCAACACATGTTATAAACGCTTGTATGTTCTAGGTTCAATGCCATCTATAGATTTAAGACCATAAAAAAAATGATCATACAATCGAATCATAATCGAAAATGGGACATGTACAATTGCTAATACCAACTTGTATGCTATATATATATATATTGTAGCGAATTAAACTCCATGATCACGGGAAGAAGGAGGCGGGAACCGGCGGACAATCAAATAAGAAACTTTAATTACAAAATAAAGACAAAACAGCGCGTCAGCCCCTACAAAACAATATATATTGTTTTGTAGTCACTCAAAAGTACAAGCACAGTTCTACTTGTAATGGAATGTCTTAGCCCATACTTCTGTTGTAAGTACATTACTGTAAAATGTGATTTTTGTTTGATTTTACAAATGATTTGCCAAATTATATGCATTATTGCAGGAATAATGGTTGTGTTTAATTGTTCCACAATTTTTATGCCATTTTTAGCATTTGTATGATATAATAAATAATAACTAATAATAATAAATCATTTTTTACAAGGTTCCAAATTGACACTTGGATTAAAAAAAAATATTGACATTAAAAGTTGCTAGAATACGTTTCATAAGCTTCTTTGATTTCAGTAATTAAATGTACTCATATATTTTTGAATGAATATTTTTAATAAGAAGTTAGATGTCTTCAGAAGTGATTTTTAAAAAATACATCTTGATAGCTGGGTGTCAGTAACTGTGAGAGCCAAGAGGGTATTTTGACAGCTCATCATTAACACCTCTTCCCAACTCCTGCTATTTGAAGAAACAATATTCTGTTGTTGGCAGCAGCTGGGAACATAAGCCATCGGCGAATAAAAAAAAAAAAAAAAAGGTTGAAAAGATCCATCTTCAATAGCCTCACCTTGTGTTTGTAGGCTATGAATATTAAAATAAGTCTACCTGTTGAACATTCTGAACATACACAACTGTGCAAAAGTATTAGGCCATTACATTTTCACCATAAACAACACCATGGTTTTATGCAAATTATTTCTATATTTTGCATTAGTGGGAAATATTGGTTTCCAAATTCCAATATTTCCAAACATTCCTTTTGCCAATATTGGCCTAAAGCTTTTGCAAAGTAGTGTATGTTATACGGAGATAAAAAATAATATTAGATCATTACATTAAGTCATGTTGTATGAAATTAAATTAAAAATCGTTAACACTTGCCATTTCTTTACGGTTTTTATTGGCCTGGTTTATGTTTAATATACATGCATGTAAATATGTTACATTAATATCAAAACACTTTAACTACATAATATTCATGAATGGTGTCTTCATCATATTTCTAATTAATATCCATTAAAAAAAAGACAATTTCGCTATGCAGGAGACGGTCAAATCATTAGGAGGCCTGTGGAAAATGTCAACAAAAAGTCTGAATAATTTTTAATGTTTCTTTCGTTTACAACACGGATGATTCCAGTTCTGAAAAGACGTTGTGTACATTTTGGCTACTGTATGTTTAAATATAATGTATGTTTTAGTGTACGTCACAATATAGCGTGTCACGTGACAGTGTGTAGTTTCAAGATGGCTGCGGAGGAGCTCCCATCTCAATTTGATGTTGTCATTCTCGGAACAGGTATGAAATATCAACATTAACATGATAATTCTTAATGGTTTGCGCTTCAGAGGCGTTTTCTGTGCCTGGTAATGTTGTGGGAAATGAGTGTAGAATGACGCTCTCTGTGTTTTGCCACAGACACAGCGACATATGAACGCTAAAATGATGACATGTATGATGGAGAATAACATTTATATATTTGTTTTGACAAGCATCTGACTGCTGAATTGTATAATTGGAGCGAAAAGTAAGAAAGCGCAAAATAAAGCTGAGAATAATTTGCTGTGTTTGTGTGCTGAACTCTGGGTGAATTCAAATGGATTATAATAATTGATTATTACAGTATCATAAACACGAATTTACCGCAGTTATTAACATGAATAGCTCATTTAGTATCTATTATTTTAGCTTTTTTATTAGTAACTGTCTGTTGTCTTACTGTATAAAAACAAGACATTCTTCAAATCTGATAACTGGCAAATAATTATAATAATTATTATTAACACTTAATATGTACAACAATTAATGATAACAATTATTACAGAATTTTATGTACAACATCTTGTTTATTTTTTTATTTAGTTTGTTGTCTGTATAAATCAAATCTAAAGCATGGTGGTAATATAAGAACAATAACAGCAACAATAATAATAAACATAATTGTTACCACTTAATATTTACAGCAGTTATTATAAAAATAATCATTTTAATGACTTAATAACTTTGTTGTCTAATTTGTTAATTGTTTGTTGTCTGTATAAAGCGAAAGCATATGGGTAGTAATAAAAATAAGAATAATATTATAATAAATAATTGCTTTCATTATAAACACATTTTAAATATATATATTAACAATATTAATTATATCTGTATTGTGTCATGTTTATTATTTTTATTATTATGAACACTTGTTATTAACAGTTACTACTAAAAATAATTAATGATATTAATAACACATTTTTACAACTTTACATCTTTATTGTCTTTACTACTAATAATATTAATATGAATTCTAATATTTAAGAGAATTATTAATTTTGTTTATAATTATAATAATTTGATCATTTAATATAGTATTGCTACAAGTAAGGGTGGCATGAGTCGCTTAAAAAAAAAAACTGAACCGTTTGGTTCACCACACACGGTTCGGAATGCGCTGGGACCGTGCGTGGTTCAACTTAAATCTGACAAAACATCTGTAATATGGTTTGCTATAAATAACATGTAGACCTAAAGCAAACAGGGTTCAGCTAATATGTGTTTCTGTTGATTGATGCACGTTCTGGCTTCCCAGGCATTACAACAACAGCGATGAGGGGAAAACAGCACACGCGCACAAATGAGATCTGAACAGCACACATTAATATGTGTTGAACTAAACTCATTTAAGCTTTGCCAGTTTAAACATTTAAGAGCCAGAGGATGCGAGCTTGCTCGTGCAGTGTGAAGATTTGTACGTGCGCTCATCCAAAGTGTGCAAACCCGCCACTCAGAACGTGCGCAGTAGTGTGTTTAATAGGGCTGTGCAAAAAATCGAAAGCGATTTTCATGCACATCTCGTCAGTGGCGCTCCTGTGATTAGAAGATCTCCAGCACGTGCGTCCAGATCAGGATTGCCAGGTTTTCAAAACAAATCCTGCCCACTTGCTTCTCAAAACTAGCCCAATCACGTTTCCAGGAGGTTCCCCGATAAAAATTAGCATTTTAGGGGCTAAACTTCACGTTAATGGTATTGGGGTCGCTTCAACCCGCAGACATGAAAAACAACCGCGGACTTGGCAACACTGGTTCAGGTGGAGCAGCTTTTACTACACAAAAAACTGAAAATCACTGTTTATTGTTTGTATCTTTACTCTATTGTATTTATTTGTGATGTTGCTTGCAGTTGGATAGAATATTCTTCTCCTTTTATTGTTATTGGAAAGTATAGTTTTTCCATAAACAGCACATACCGAACTGTACCGAAACCGTGACTCTAAAACCGTGAAAAAAACCAAACCGTGAAAACGTTAAACCGTGCCACCCCTAGCTACAAGCCACAAAAACCGATCTAATCATTTCTGATAACTAAAGTCAAAGTCAGTTTTTATATGAAATATTAAGTAAGTTTTATCCAAAGCAGCTTGCAGTAGAACACTTATTACAGAAACATCTCCCTTGTGGTAATCTGGGATTCTAGGCACAATGGTGATGGCTTGGACTTCAAACTACCAATCAAGGATGCACAGTGGGTTTTACAGTGGACAGTTGTAGTTTAACATTCCCTGGCCTGGTCTAAAGTTTAGTCCTAGTTCTTTATTGAGTGCATCAGTGCTTTAAAGTAGTGCACAAACCAGTTTGTCGTTTAACAGACCTGGAGCTGACCCTGACTCTGTGACCTGCTCCAAACCCGGCACTGAATTGTAGGTTTGTGCTGCGGACCCTCAGGAGGATGGCTACTTTACTGGACTGTGTGGTGCAGAGCGAGACCCCTGGAACCATACTGTCCTCTTTCTCTCTCGTGTCCTCATTCAAAGCACAGAAGTGTGTTTATATGCAGGCCAGATCCTCAGGACAATGCTGGAGCCAGCAGGAGATGAAGTTACTCCTTGGTGCAGAGCATTGTTCTTCGCAACAGGGAGGAGAGGTAGATGGATAAAAAAGAAAAAGAAAAGAGGGGTTAGTGCGATGGCTAAGAGCAACGTTCTCGTGCTGTGATTGATGGTGTGCAAATGAATATATCTGGCCCACTTCTGGTTCCGCTCATGCAAAACCACCAGAGCCAGTTGGTCCCAAGGCAACCGGTGACACGGGGACACTCACAGCTTGGACTATTTCTGCTCAGACTCCGTTCCGTGTCAAGGTTGCTCAGACAAGCGTGCTTGTCCCAGACTCCCTAGTTACCCCCGTTTTTGCTGCTGGATATGGCGACAAATGAGGATATGGACAGGGAGCAGTTGTTAATGAATACTGCGGCCTCCATAATGATGCCTGCTAGACCCTCTGACTGTGTGAAGGACTGTGTTCCCGTCGGTCGCAGCCTGTCAGCTGGTGAACTCGCACCTGACCCGGCTGTCCCCGGAGAGCCCATGCTCAGGGTCTGCTGAGGTGGGAGCAGATGCCCGTGGACCTTTTCATTTTTTATATTGTTTGGCTCAGAGGCTTATAGTGAAATAGAATAATCAATAACAGAACGGCAAACTGAAATTCCGCCTCGCTTCAAGATCAGGTTATTTTCCTGCAGTTGGTGTTGTGCAGTGTATGGAGTTAATCGGGTTCAATGGATGACTTCCAGAATCAGCTACAGCTATATCTAGTTTCTCAAGATCTTGTGTTTGATGTTAAACTTCTGTAGGTCTGATATCTACAGAATTAGTATCTTTCAAATATCTGCTTTTATATCTGTACCCCAAAATGAACTCAAGCAAGGCAGCAGTATATGAAATTCTCAGTATAGTTTAAACAAAGCCAAAATAGAGTGAGAAGATACTAAAAAATAAATAAATAAATAAATGGTTAACAAAAAGTTCTGTTTGTTCAAGAAAAAAAAAAACTTATACTCATTCTCAGGCCAGCCAAGATGTATATGAGTTTGTTTCTTAATTTAAACAGATTTAGTTTAAACATTGCATCACATTGCACTCACCATTGGTTCCTCTGCAGTGAATGGGTGCCGTCAGAAATAGAGTCCAGCTAAAAAACACAACAGTAATCTACAAGTAACTGACACGACTCCTGTCATCAGTTCCTTTGTTATTCCAATGAACTTGTTATTGCATCAGGTGTGGACTTGAATAGGTTTGAAATTGGTCCATGCAAAGGAAAATATTGACAACATAATAAATATGCAGCGGCTATATGCGCTAAGTGCAAATAACAATAGATGCTATTCACACTAAGTGAAAATAGCAATGGATTCTATTTGCACTAGGTGAACATAGTATTTTCTAAGCAAGATGCTATTTACACTGAGCATATAACAATAGATTCTATTTAGAGTATGAACAAATAGCAGTATGTTCTTTGCAATACGTGTAAATTGTAGTTGAATGCTATTTATACTTCGTGCAAATAGTGGCAGCCATTTGCACCTCTGTATGGTAGAACGTTATAAAACAGTGTGCAGTAATAACACATTGAGTGTAAATTTTCATATGTATTAAAATTATTATATAGATGCCGCCTTATTGGGACAGTAAAGCCCTCCTCTTGTCTATCCCTGAACCTACATGAGCATTTTGGGATTTTTTTCCCCCTCATCAATCAGATGGAAGTCAGTGGTAACCAAAGTTGTTTGATTACCAAAATTCCTCAAAATATCTTCTTTTGTGTTCAACAATAGAACGTAAGCCATACAGGTTTGGAATGACATGAGGGTGAGTGTATGGTAACAGAATTTTAATTTTTGTGTGAATTATCCCTGTACTAGACTATAATGTCAGAATGACCTAATGAGTGTAAGGGACTGATTTAGACAGTATAGTTCTGAATTGCTCTGCTTTGTGATAATGAATCAATAACCCTGGGGCAGAGTATTGACATTTCAAGTATTATGAATGATTATTTAGTACTGTAAACCTTTGAAGTTGTTTGGTCCATTTTTTGTTACAGTGAGAATGTTAAAAGGTTTTTTTTCATGCTGCAATTAAACACTCCTTAACCTATAAGATATAAGCTCTTGTCTGGAATTACTACTTGCGCATTAGGATGCACTAATGGACTGACAGCTACTCTACCAACTGCTAAAAGTCCAAACGGTAACTGTATTCAACAGTATTTCATGATGAATGTATATTAAAACACAGCAGCTGTAGAGACTAAAGGATGCAGACAATGTGAAGGTACAATACTCTTTACTGAAGAGCATCGTTACAGGCTCAGCTATCATTGGCTGACAGGCCTGACTGAGATGCACGTTTAATTCATCTCGTATCAGAGCTGTTCCCTTACCTGCCGCTAATAGAGCAGCAATGAAGAAATTTCACCGGCTCGCACTTTGAGCCTGGGTTAATGTAACTATTCATCTTGCTTGGACCCCATGTGCCTTTAGCTTGAATAGCCTCCATTAGCAGTCATGTGATTGCAGAACACCTTCACATATATCCCTGTGCTCTTTTCAGGTGATTGATTTCTCATGGCCCTTGAGCATTAGTGTGGAATTGATTGTTAGTAGGACCTCCAATGGGCGTCGTAGTCACAGACTGCTTGTAGATTGGCAGTGATCATTGTAACAGGGTTTATGACTTTGAAACTTAATGTTTTTCTGTTAGACATCTACATCTAGATTTTATTCAGGCCGATGCTGACACTCGCTTCATTTAAATTTAAATTTACATTTATGTATTTAGCAGACGCTTTTATCCAAAGCGACTTACAGTGCATTCAGGCTATCAATTTTTACCTATCATGTGTTCCCGGGGAATCGAACCCCCAACTTTGCGCTTGTTTGTTTGCTAACGCAATGCTCTACCAGTTGAGCTACAGGAACAATTTGAAGAGGTTAGATTTTTTTTTTCTCTGCAGCTTAAGTTTGCAGATTGGTTTGTGGGTCACTGACATGACACTCATACTAATTACTTAAATACATAAATAATGTAATGCATACATACAGTGACTTGAATAGAACTCTTTTATGATGAACATGATTTTAATTCATCATAATGTTGGGGAAAAAGTCTTATTACAAGAAATGAAATTGAAGTAGATTGTTAAATTTTACATGATGCATCCTCCCCCAAAACATAATAATATTTATGAATAAATCATTAATAATACCTGTAAAAATGCTTGCTTTTTACAGTCTGGCACTTCTGACACACAGTCTGTAAGTACATTTACATATTTAAAGAATTTGCCACTGATGATTCAAACAAGTGTTTTGTGCAGTGTAGAGCTTCTTTTTTGTTGTTTCTCCGACCACAAATGCAGACATGGTTTTATGTTTACGCAGCGCAATACACAATGCGTTAAAAAAACTGTATAAATCATTATAATCAGTCATTATTTCCCCACTTGTGCAACAAATGCCTAGTTTATAATGGGTTTTATTGTTTTTGACTTGTCACGCTGGGACACGGCATCAGGGTATGGTAAGGCACCATTCCTCTTATCACGTACAATGTTTGTTCTATTCGACCATAAGTGCTCTGTGAAGTGGACATCACCAGATATTCCTCCACCAGATATTCCTTATTTACAGAGGTATATGATGTCATACTTGTCCATGTGTGAAGATGCTGCAGGCAGCAGCGCAGCACACATTCATAAATGAATGTTCAGAAGTGAATAAACTTTTTTTTTTTTTTTAAAGGATTTCCCCTGCTCAGGGAGTAGGGAGCAGTGAACATGGTGCAGGCATCAAATCATTCGGAATGCAGTTCATGCACGTAGCGCTCTTTTTGTTTTCTGTTTTTTTTTTTTTTGCATAACAGCAACATCTTAACAGAACAAAATAGGCTTGTAGCTCTCTTCTAACGAGCTGGTTATAAGAATCAAGTGTGTTGACTTAGAGAGACATGCAAAATATGCAGAGCATCAGGGACTGGGATTGGGAACCACTGTGTTAAGGGGCGTAACATTACCGCCACACGCTTGATTCATTCGGCTAACCACAATGCACTCGATAGCTGGCCAATCAGAGCACACCACGCTTTTCAGACACGCACATGTACATTTAAACTCAGATGTAGATTTAAAGTTAAAAACTACAGAAGTTGTAGATCTTATTTTTCACAATACTAATTTTAACAGTAAGGTGATTCTGAGAAGGAAATGTGTTTCACTGTCACTGCTTCATTTTCTTATTGTTAATATATAGATGCTGGTCATATAATTAGAATATCGTCAAAAAGTTTATTTATTTCACTAATTCGATTAAAAAAAGTGTAACTTGTATATTATATTCATTCATTACACACAGACACAGATTTCTTTTAATTTTGATAATTATAACTTTCAACTAAGGAAAATCCCAAATTCATTATCTCAGAAAATTAGAATATTACTGCATTAAGAGTAAGGCCAATACAAAGAAAAGATTTTTAGAAATCTTGGCCAACTGAAAAGTATGAGCATGTGCAGCACTCAATACTTAATTGGGGCTCCTTTTGCCTGAATTACTGCAGCAATGCGGCATCACATGGAGTCGATCAGTCTGTAGCACTGCTCAGGTGTTATGAGAGCCCAGGTTGCTCTGATAGTGGCCTTCAGCTCTTCTGCATTCTTGGGTCTGGCATATCGCATCTTCCTCTTCACAATACCCGTATATATTTTCTAAAGGGTTAAGGTCAGGCGAGTTTGCTGGCCAATTAAGGATACCATGGTCCTTAAACCAGGTACTGGAAGCTTTGGCACTGTGTGCAGGTCCCAAGTCCTGTTGGAAAATGAAATCTGCATCTTCATAAAGTTGGTCAGCAGCAGGAAGCATTAAGTGCTCTAAAACTTCCTGGTATACGGCTGCGTTGACCTTAGACCTCAGAAAACACATATGTGCATATGTCTGTGCATAGTGGTTCTTGAAGCACTGACTCCAGCTACAGTCCACTCTTTGTGAATCTCCCCCACATTTTAGAATGGGTTTTATTTCTCAATCCTCTCCAGGGTGCGGTTATCCCTATTGCTTGTACACTTTTTTTCTACCACATCTTTTCCTTCCCTTCGCCTCTCTATTAATGTGCTTGGACACAGAGCTCTGTGAACAGCAAGCCTCTTTTGCAATGTCCTTTTGTGTCTTGCCCTCCTTGTGCAAGGTGTCAATGGTCATCTTTTGGAAAACTGTCAAGTCAGCAGTCCTCCCCATGATTGTGTAGCCTACAGAACTAGACTGAGAGACCATTTAAAGGCTTTTGCAGGTGTTTTGAGTTAATTAGCTGATAGTGTGGCACCAAGTGTCTTCAATATTGAACCTTTTCACAATATTCTAATTTTCTAAGATTCTGAATTTGGGATTTTCCTTAGTTGTCCGTTATAATCATCAAAATTAAAAGAAATAAACATTTGAAATATATATCAGTCTGTGTGTAATGAATGAATATAATATACAAGTTTCATTTTTTGAATGGAATTAGTGAAATAAATCAACTTTTTGATGATATTCTAATTATATGACCAGCACCTGTATATATAGCAATAAATATTGTATCGTGGACTTGATATCACCATAATATTGTATCGTGGCATTTTGATATCATTACATGACATTTAAATTAATTAGATGAAAATTGCTCTGCCTTACATACAGTCAAGACTATGCATCAGTGATGCCAAACTATGGAATGATATTCCGGACTTTATTCAAAAGGAATTGCTAATTGTATTTGCTATTGCGTTTTCAATTTGTGGACGCATAAAATGTGACAATCCAAATGCAAATCGTGCATTAACGTTTTCATTTTCGTTTAAGCGAACGCGCAGTGTCTGCAAAATTTAAAATGGAAATGCAAATACGTTTGCAATTGTGTTTCCCATATCTTACGAGCTATGAGCCTGTCATATTTAAATAGCAATATTAATTACCACATTTGCCTTTTCACTCTCTCTGCACTGTGCATGTAAACTGCCAAAACTCAAATGGAATCGCAATTCCTTTTGCATTTGAATTTCCAACGTCTACATGGAAACCTGTCCATCAAGTGACAGAGGTGGGGCCATTTTATTGGGCATGTTTGCATTGGGAAGTGACGTCACTCACAGTCGACGGTAATAAATAATTATTAATTAATTAGTGTGGACTTTGTCATCTAAATACTTAATAACCAATAAGGTTAAGGATGTGTCTTACAAATTACTTCATCTTTTCTGTCCTGTGAAGCTTTACTTAAAAAAGATGTGAATCTTTACTTAAAAAAGATGTTTCCTGATATTGACACTTTATGTTCTTTTTGTGGTGCTGAACACGGATCCATTTCTCATCTCTTCTGGGAATGCACATATACAAGTCTGTTCTAGTAGAATTTTTGTATCTTCGATCATACTAAAATGTACCATGTTTTTACTATGGTAAATATGAGTTAACGATAGTGTTTATAATTAAACCACAGTAGCCATAAATACACAGTTGTCTGAGACGTTATGGAATGTTCTTTAACATCATGAACCATAAAATGTAGTCAGTGTTCTGCTATGGTTTATTTTCATAATAGGTAAACACAGGTCACAAGTTAACACGGTCACATTTCCTTGATTCAGCAGCTGCACGATGTGAAGCCGAGAGTCCTGTCTTGAATCTAGAGATCTGGAGCTGATTCGGTGTAGATCACTAGCTCGGTGGTTCATGACTGTCGTCTCGCGGTGCGCCGTCTTTTAGCGCGTCTTTGAAAACTGCGCCAACACAAACGTACTTTATTTATTTTTTTTTGTTTATCCTACTTACTTCAGCCACGAAAAAGGCGATCATACTTACATTATGTAAATGTACATCTTTACAAAAATATCTGAATCATGCAATGAGCAAGTCTGCGTTTATTAAACACTTAATATAGCGTCAGTTTGTGCTTTCAGAATCGCCGAATCTGCTGCCGTCGTTCCAGCACATCTGCAGCGGAGACCTGAACCAGGAAGTTGTTCACCAGATAACACGGTAACCAGTTAAACCGTAACACCGGGAAGATTAGGCAAATAGACTGGTGACGTAGGTCTGCGCACGTTTCTCCATACAAAGTATGCTGATTTCGGACTTGCATCCTCAGTAGTTCAGACTTTGTGCATTCGACTTGGGAGTGTGATGTCTGCGAGGACGCAGGTCCGGTAATTCTCCAAACAGCAGCGTACTTGATAACATGTCAGCTCGCCTTGACTACTGCAATTTTCCTCACTGTAGATTAACAATAAAACGAAAAAGGATATGAAATACCACTGCCTCCTTTCATTTTTCATTTAAACATAATAATAGCAGCAGAAATTTACTTAGTTCAGGGAAATGTGTATATATACAGTCATTACAAATGAAACTAAATATTATATCAATTGCCTCTTTTATTACCGTCGACTGTGAGTGACGTCACTTCCCAATGCAAACACGCCCAATAAAATGGCCCCACCCCTGTCACTTGATTTCCGTGTAGACGTTGGAAATTCAAATGCAAAAGGAATTGCGGTTCCATTTGAGTTTTGGCAGTTTACATGCACAGTGCAGAGAGAGTGAAAAGGCAAATGTGGTAATTAATATTGCTATTTAAATGTGACAGGCTCATAGCTCGTAAGATATGGGAAACACAATTGCAAAGGGACTTTGAATTTCCATTTTAAATTTGGTAGACACTGTGCATTCGCTTAAATGAAAATGCAAACGGTAATGCGCAATTTGCATTTGCGTTTGGATTGTCACATTTTATGCGACCACAAATTGAAAACGCAAATACAATTTGCAATTCCTTTTGAATAAAGTCCGGAATATCATTCCATACCAAACACTTTTAAATCTTAGTTAAATCTTAAATTTAACTATTCCTCACACAGAGCATCATGTGACTTTAGAAGACTTGGAATATAGAGCAAACACTGTGTGGACCACTTTTGTGCTGCTGTTCCTTTATTTATTAAAAGGAATAGCAGCTCTGAGTTTCTCCCTTTGTGTTTTTATGGCTGAAGAAAGTCATACAGGTTCAGAACGAGGAAGCTGAGTAAATGATGACAAAATTTTAATTATTGTTGAACTCTTCCTTTACACTTCCCACAGATGGTAAGGAAAATATACAACAGCATGGTGTATATGTGAGAGAGAGATAGATAGAGGGGATGGGTGTCATAAATGGGTGGAGTGTAAGAGAAGTGACCTGCCCTCTCCCTTTCTCTCTTACTCTCTCTCTCTCTCTCTCTCTCTCTCTCTCTCACAAAGTCCCTCCCTCGCTCCCTCAGCCTCGACTATAAATAACCAAAAAATGACTTTCAAGGTGCAGAGATAGAATCCATTTGGAATGTTCTCTGAAATGAAGAGTGATTTATGATTTCATACAATTCCTGCTGAAAGCATTTCGGGCTTTGCCCGGTCATCAAAGTCCTGCCAGCTCAAATCTATTATTTATCGCCCAGCATGTCTATGTGGCATCAGAACTTTATGGCAGGTAATGTTTGTCTTTAGCAAACATGATGTGAAAAAAATCAATACCGGATAGGATAAATGGCATTAAAAGATGGCGGCCAGAGGTTATTTACACTTTTTAAAAACATCTTCAGTATTATCTGGACAGATATATTGAGGCTCCTCGCACCGTCGCTGCTCTGGTAGGGGCGTAATTGAGATGCATTTGTTTTAAACAGGCCAAGTGAATTAATGTAATACTTTTCCATAAATATAATTAGGTTTCTTCAGTTCAGGTAATTTTATAAAATGATGCCACTGTAAAGCACATTAGGATGCATTATTATTAGTTATTCCATAGTAAACATCTCAAGCTCTAATTTGATGCATTTTATCGGAACAGGATTGCGGGACTAGATTTTATCCCTCAGGAATTTATTGGATTGTAAAAACATTTTTTACATTGAATCGGCACAATAAATTTAGGAACATGTGTTGTTAAAGTCAAGAGGTGAATTTCGATGTTATGCCATTGAGTCTGGATGATATGCCATTAAATCTGGATGATTTCACAATCCTGTTACAGACATTTTGGAGCCAGATTGTATTCATCAAGAATTGGAATGTGAAAAATTGACATTATAAAAACAGGAATGAAGAGAACAGGAGGGGTTGAAAGTTGTTTTCGACAGAGTGATTTTATTTTATTTTTTAAGATAACGATATGTTTATTTTACACTAATGTGCAATGATAAATCAGCACAATAAAATCAGGAATTATGAAAGTCAACAGGGTGAAATTCTGTGTCCTGCCATTATATTTGGACAAAGGTTTTTCATCACATTGTAGGAGAACATGTGGGTGTCTAGAATCCCAGGATTCTCCATCAGTGAAATAGCCAGTGCTAGGAATGATACGACGGACCTGCTCGGAATAAATCACTTTTCCATTGTGTGTGTGAGATGGGGCTGTGCAAGGCCAGATGAGGAAGAAGAAAGATGGAGGGACAGGGACGCTTCAGCGGCTTAATGGAGTTGTTTTCAGCCCCGGTGCTGCTCAATCTTGCTCTCAGGGACCCCACGCGTTCCGTCTGCCTTTATAGTGCAGCTTTGCCAAGTATGTAAACCTCAGCTCAAGCAGTATGTATGCTAGTAAATATACCAATTGGATCCATTGGTACTTTGGCTTGTGAGCTAGAGCTTGTACGAGCACTTAATTTTAATAGTCAGCGAGTTATCTGGGAAATGTTTACCTTATGTAAATGACTGTCCAAATGCTGTGCAGCATCAGCATTGCCAAATCCATGCCGCTTGCAGTTTCAAAAACTGTGTCATATGCCACTTGCTTATACAGTAATTACTATATTCTTCTGTTTTGTGGCTTTTGTGTGTGTGTGTGTTTGTGTGTGTATGTGAATGCTTCAAATGTATTGGGGTCAAGTCACCTTTATTTATATAGCGCTTTTAACAATACAAATTGTAACAAAGCAACTGAAAAGCATTAAATAGGAAATAGTGTGTCAATAAAGCAAAAAAACAGTACATCATTGATTTCAATATTGTCCTCATCCATCTCAGCTCAGTTTAAAAAGTATCTGTGCAATCATTTGAAATCAAGTCAATAATATCACTGTAAATGAAGTGTCCCCAACTAAGCAAGCCAAAGGTGACAGCAGCAAGGAACCAAAACTCCATCGGTGACAGAATGGAAAAAAAACCTTGGGAGAAACCAGGCTCAGTTGGGGGGCCAGTTCTCCTCTGACCAGACGAAACCAGCAGTTCAATTCCAGGCTGCAGCAAAGTCAGATTGTGCAGAAGAATCATCTGTTTCCTGTGGTCTTGTCCTGGTGGTTGTCTGAAACCAGGTCTTTACAGGGGATCTGTATCTGGGGCTCTAGTTGTCCTGGTCTCCGCTGTCTTTCAGGGCTGTAGAGGTCCTTTCTAGGTGCTGATCCACCATCTGGTCTGGATACGTACTGGATCTGGGTGACTGCAGTGACCCTCTGATCTGGATACAGACTGGATCTGGTGGCTACGGTGACCTCGGAATAAAAGAGAAACAGACAAATATTAGCGTAGATGCCATTCTTCTAATGATGTAGCAAGTACATAGGGTATTATGGGAAGTGTTCCCAGTTCCGTTATTCTAATAAATGCAGCCTAAAAATCCTTTAATGGATTTGGAGGATTATAATGTAACAAGAGATTGTATAAATTCTGAGGTGCTAAACCATTCAGGGCTTTATAAGTAATAAGCAATATTTTAAAATCTATACGATGTTTGATGGGGAGCCAGTGCAGTGTGGACAGGACCGGGCTAATATGGTCATACTTCCTGGTTCTAGTAAGAACAAATGCTAGGAACAAGGCTTTCTTAGGAAAGATTGCGATCAAATAGCACACCTAGGTCCCTAACTGATGACGAAGAATTGACAGAGCAGCCATCAAGTCTTAGACAGTGTTCTAGGTTATTACATGCAGAGTTTTTAGGTCCTGTAATTAATTAACACCTCTGTTTTTTTTTCCAGAGGTGTGGTCCAGATTGAAAAATCTATAAAGAAATCGATAAATGAATTGAGAAGGTTATTGTTGTGTTTAGTTTAATTTTAGTAATTTGTGCATTTGCCATTTTCGTGATTTTTTTTTTTTCATTTAAATTTTTGATTCCGTTAAGTACTTTTAGTGCTTCAACCTTTTTCAACAAGGCAACATTTCACATTTTTAACATTTTGTATTTATAGTGTGTTTATTTTATTTCAGCCTTATTTCACGTAGCAGAAATGTTTTTAGTTATAGTTAACAATAAACCTGCTGAGAAATCAATCAATTAATAAAAAAAATGAATGCTATCAACCACTGATTTTTGGATAAATGTGGATAGATAAATGGAATCGATCATCTTAATAAAATATAAAGAAGATAAACCAATAACTAATTAATTTATAAACAAATTGAAAATACAATGTATTATCAATATACAAATAATTATGAAAATGAACACTTTTAAATCAGATATTAAAATAATTTTCATTGATATATCATTATTTATAGCAATTGGTAAAGTTAATTTTAATAGTTTTTAAGTGATCATTGTTGATCAACACCCAATGAATTCATTTATCCATTGATGAATCCATTTTTCAAATAATTTACCAATTTATCAGTTTATTTATTCACTTCTTAATTTTTTTTCTTGGATTTCTGAAATATTTATTGAGTGTCACGTTAGTGTCCCTGTACAAATGACCACACCACATGGTATTTCAGTTGTCTGAAGCACCATTGTGGATCACTGGCAGCATATTTGTGGCAGAGCGAATGCTAAAATCTAGTGACTTGCTTAATTAGAAATGGAAGATGAAAGATTGAATGAAACACAATATTGTTAGCTGTGTCATTGTCCTTATGCTGAGTTGCTGTTTCTAACTGGATGTATCCGCAGCAGTTAAAGTGAATAAGCCTCCAGCGAGCCTTAATGCTTTTTGCATTAGTGCAATTGTGAAAGCAGTTGGACTGCTTCAACATTTCAGCGATGTGTGCATGAAATGGTACGCATTTCGCAAATTGAGTGGAACTTTCAATTCAGAGAGAGATCGCAATGCTGGTCGGTGACAATGCTTTCTGTCTGTGTTTATTTCCCAGGCCTCACCGAGTCTGTCATTGCGGCAGCCTGCTCCAGAGTCGGACAGAACGTTCTGCATTTGGACAGGTAGTTTGATGCTCAGTGTCTATGAAATGAGATCCACGTAAACACTTATGTTTATGCATGAAGCAGACGCTTTTGTCCAAAGTGACAAAAGAAGAGCAACAAACACTTGCACGATTTTATTTGTATTTTTTTTTACAGGAGGAACTATTATGCTGGAAACTGGGCAAGCTTCACATTCAATGGCCTGCTGTCATGGATCGAGGAATATAAGGTCGGTATTTGATCATTTTCACTTAGATAGAAGTTTATGTGAAGTTTATAGGTAACTGAATGACATTTTTTAAAACTGATAGTACATTTTAGTGGTTTTAAGCTGTAGGTCACCTTGTGGTTTTGCAGTCAACGGTTGATTTTGGTTTATAATGTGTGTTCTCAGAATCAGCAGGAGGTACAGATCACAGAGTCGGAGCAAGTATGGAGGAGCTTGATTGATGAGGGAGAGGATGTGGTGCCTCTCAGCTCTGTGGATTCCTCTATTTCCAACTTAGAAGTTTTCTGTTATGCCAGGTTGGCTTTAATTTTACTTACAATTAAAATGGTCTAAAATGAGTCCTTAACAAATTAATGAAGACCGATCTTTTGTGTTTTGACATTATGTGTTTTGTTTTTTTGTTTTGTATCGGACTATAAGTCGCACCTGAGTCGCATCAGTCCAAAGTCGCATCAGTCCAAAATCATGACGAGGGAAAAAACATATATAAGTCGCACTGGACTATAAGTCGCATTCATTTAGAACCAAGAACCAAAAGAAAACATTACCGTCTACAGCCGCGAGAGGGCGCTCTATGTTTTCAGGGAGAGGCTACACGCTACAGGAGCACTGAGCAGCATAGAGCGCCCTCCCGCGGCTGTAGACGGTAATGTTTTCTTTTGGTTCATGTCAAATTAATTTTGATAAATAAGTTGCACCTGACTATAAGTCGCAGGACCAGCCAAACTATGAAAAAAAGTGTGACTTATAGTCCGGAAAATATGGTAATAAAGTAATTAATTAATAAAAAATAATAAACGATACACAATGTTGCACTTCTATGCAATTCCTGATAAAATCCAAACAATTTTGACAGGTCTAATTTATTTTAATTTTATTTTTTTATCTAGCATTGTGAATTATATTTCGATAACTATAAAAATGAAGGTGAACCTTAACAAATTAGTACAAATTAACTGTACTGCGTATTTTATAAAGCTAAAACTTTGCTTGTATAAAGATCTTTATATTCCAGGTATTTTTAGGAAATCTAACCATTTAATTTGTGGCTTAAATAAAAACTTGTTGTCATGACATTATTCAAACAGACATTAAATACTGAAGAACATGTTATTATGAATGTAACAGTGCATTAATTAAGCAAATCCAGCCAAGGACACTGAATTTCTTTACTGAGTAAATGTAACATTATGTGACATGATTTTTCCAAGCTATTTTATTGACTTTTTTTTCTGCATTTTCTTTCAACATACCTTACATGTTTATTTATGCTTATTTTGTGCTGTAAATAAAGAGGAAGACAGGATCGGTTCACGTGCTGCTTAAACTGATGTGGCTAAAATGATCTGTCACACAACATTAAAGGGCGTCAAATGCGCAAATTTTCTGTAATCACATGCCGGATCCGTTACTCTGTTTTGTTCCGGGACCTTGCAATTTACAAATTAACCACTGGTCAAAAGGTATTTATTATTTGTCCTTTATAGTGAGGAAGAAGAGAAAGAAGAGGAAGCGAAGGCCCTATTAACAAGCTGTCAGCCCATGAATGCTGTGACTGTGTCAGAAGAGACCACCAGGGACTCTACAGAGGCTCAAGACACAGTTACAGGTGACGACGCTACAGCAGCCGATGCTAAGACGCAGAACAAGGAGCACGAATTCTCTGAGCCTAAGGAGGAGAAGCATACATCTGATATTTCAGAACCCAGCCAATCACAAGAAGAGAAAGATTCCCAGCCGATCAGCAGCCCTGCAGATCCACCTGTAGAGGTGGAAAAGAAAATATCATATCAAAAGTTGGTAAAAGAGGGACGCAGATTCAACATAGACCTTGTCTCCAAGGTTTGTATAAGATAATAAGGTTAGATAATAAAAAGAAAATAATAGGAAACCAAGAACTGCTTTATTTAATAAAAATCATCTGAAAATAATTACTAAAATTTTAAAACACTCAAAATGATCATGTAATCTCAATTTAATTAGAGATTAATTTTAGCAGTGGAAACTTATGTAGCTATAACTAGTTAATACAGTAAATGCTATCATGCTTATTGGTAACACAATTATTTGATTAGCATAACAATTGCTAAATGAGTAATGCAATATAGACCAAACTAATCTTGAAATTAGCATAGCAAAACATCAAACTACTAAAACACTCACTTAACATCAGTCTTGCACAGTATATTTATATATTTGTAACATTTGGTTTTAATATATGTAACACTCGAAATTAAATTCAAAACACTTCAGAGAACTTGAAATATGTCAGTTTAATGAAGAAAAATAAAGTTTTAAATACTCATAAAAGTTAATTTGTTTAAATTAATATAAAAATGTAGGTTTGCCTTACTCAAACCAATTGATTATTGTGAGAAATAGGGTTTACCATGTACTGTTTTATTGTTGTCTTTTTAAGAATAATAATAAATCCACCATTTTCAAGCATTCGTTTTGCTTAAAGGAAGGGAAAAATATCTGATCATGTAAATGTGTGGTGTAATTTATAATACTTGTGTTGTCACAAGTTTATTAATCAGTGGGAAAATTTCCTCACCATGGCATCCCCTACCTTTAAACAATTAAAACACCATCATGTAGTGATCACAGTCTGGCATCTAACTTTAAATGAACTTAGAGGGCAATGAAATGCAATTTATAGTGTTCTCTTTGACCCTCTTCAAAGTTGATGTATTCACGTGGTGCACTGGTGGATCTGCTCATCAAATCTAATGTGAGCCGTTACACAGAGTTCAAGAACATCGGACGTATCCTCACCTGCAGAAATGGAAAAGTGGAACAGGTATGGAGCTGATCTTTTTCAATACATCCTATTAACAGAATCATATAAATGCAAAAATGATTTAAAGGAATATTTATATTTAACAAAAAAACTGACATTTTAGCCAATAAATAAATTAGGGATGGGACGATAACCGGTTTTATTGATAACCGTGATAAAATTTGCTGAAGGTTAGTAATATCGTTTAAAAATGAATTATCATTAAAACCGTGTTTGATTATCGCGGTTTTAATAACTCACTATTAAATCATGTCCAGCCAGCAACAGTCTGACGCAAGCGCAGCGCAAAATGTTTTTTTGTTTTTTTTCGAGAAGGAATGGCGAAAGTCAGTGACTTTTCTATGCTTTTCTATGCTTCTACACTTTTCATTGTAAGGAAGGAACTGCCACAGAATTTAATCTTTCTTTAAATTAAGTGCATAGAGTTGCTTGTTTTATTAGTTGTTTGTTGATTATTAAATATAAAACTTGCTGAAATGTTTTCAGTGTGAGCATCAACTATTTTTGAACACTTTCATCTCGTTTCAACAAAACCGTGATAATATTGATAATCGTGATAATTTTAGTCACTATAATCGTGATATTAAATTTTCATACCGTCCCATCCCTAAAATAAATAAAATAGTGCAAACATTTTTCCAAACTGCTTGTTCTATGTAGGGTTGCACTAATTTTTTATTTTATTTTATTTTTCCTTCTCAAACCAAAATTTCTTTGTATTTCATCTTTTCCTCATGACTGCATTATATTTTAGGTCTAATATGAAGCAACCTGATTCAAATTATTAGAGCAGTTCAGCTAAGATAAAATGATTAAATTGATTTGCTGCTTGATTTATCTATTTCTACCTGATAAGAGCATTGACGCAAAAGGTGTTTCTCATTTCACTAAAAATATTAAATGCAGCAATGTAATGCAAAATCCATCTGTGTGAGTAATTCAGGGTTAAAGGTAAGCCGTTTTCTCACAATTTTACATCCTCCTCTGAAGTGAGTGTGTGTAATATGTGTATTTGTGTATGCACTAATGCATATATATACATACATGTCACTACTTTAACCTGCTCTGTCCTGTTTCTTCCTCCCCTGAAGGTGCCTTGTTCACGGGCAGATGTGTTTGCCAGTAAGCAGCTGACTGTGGTGGAGAAACGCATGCTGATGAAGTTTCTTACCTTCTGTCTGGACTTTGAGCAGCACCCAGAGGAGTACAAGGGTATGACCTATGTGTTTGTTTCCCTGCAGCTTTCTGATTCGCATGAAACATCAGAGATCTATCACAGACATTTACTGTAGATTTCAGTTCAGATAAGATATCTCTGTGAACTAGTGATTTTAGTTTTTAAAGTCGACTTGAAATCAAAATGTAACTTTTTTCACTTTCTTAACTAATGGTTTTTTGTCTTATTATGCGCAACCAATAAGCAGTGCATGCTATTCAAAGCTGTAGTATATAACTTTTTTTTTATTTAAAAATGAGCCAAAATCAATATTTGAGCAAGTACATAACCAGCCAGGGTTCAAATCTATCGCCTTACTTTAGCCCAATTCACAGCGGTTCGCTTATAATAATGTTTTCTAATTTGATTGGTACGGGTAGGTTTTTGCAGGAAATTTTGCAGTCTATGGGACAGTCACCTGCCTCCTGGTTTTCATCCAAAATATCTTAAATTGTGTTCTGAAGACGAACTAAGCTTTTACAGTTTTGGAATGGCATTAATGACAAAATTTTCATTTTGGGGTGGAGTAACCCTTTAACATTAAAGGGGTCGCTGGATGCTACATTCACTTTTACAAGTACCGTATCTTCCGGACTATAAGTCGCACTTTTCTTTCATAGTTTGGCTGGTCCTGCGACTTATAGTCAGGTGCGACTTATTTATCAAAATTAATTTGACATGAACCAAGAGAAAACATTACCGTCTACAGCCGCGAGAGGGCGCTCTATGCTGCTCAGTGCTCCTGTAGTCTACACTGAAGACATAGAGCGCCCTCTCGCGGCTGTAGACGGTAATGTTTTCTCTTGGTTCTTGGTTCTAAATAAATGCGACTTATATATGTTTTTTTTCCTCAGCATGACGTATTTTTGGACTGATGCGACTTATACTCCGGTGCGACTTATAGTCCGAAAAATACGATAGTTTGAACTGAAATGTGTGTTGGCAGTGTGTGTACACAACTACCCAATAATGATAAAAATCCACCCAGTGCAGGGTTGCAGACTGTGATAATTTTTTCTGCTGGAATGACAAACTTTTTGAGCGGTCACACTGGCATGACCACCGCGTTGCATTTGAGAAACATGAAAAGAAATGAAAGCGAAACTATGCTACGCGAAACTATAATAAAGTGCTATGCTTCAGCTGTGCAACACAGACTGTTTATCAGCTCAGACGGCAACACAAACAAAACTTGTCCCAGCTCAGGTATTGTCCACATAAAATATCAAATCAAGAAACCAGATTTTTTCAGAATTGTACACTTATTTTGTGTGTATGCAGTAAGAAAAGTCACAAACTTTTCTTTAATTTGCTACTAAATCTCAGTTGGACTGTTTCCTTATGCTAGAAGAATAATGGTATATTTAATGAATGGGTAATTCTTCTGTATATAAAAAGTAGATTTCGCACCTTTTACTGTTATAAAAGTAAATTTTGTATGCATCTTAATTAAAGCTTGGTGCTTTACTGTCAAATCTGTATAAACAAAAGAAAAATAAACAAGAAATGAACATGAAATATCATTAGTAACTGCACTTATTAATGCAAAACAATAGTAATTTTATGATTAAATTATCTTTATTTTGAATACCCTCACACACCACCCCCAGCGCTACCAAATCTGCTCCTAGCGCCACCATCTATAGAACTCAAATAACAGCATTTCTAAAAGTATGAGACAACAACAAACAAAAAAACATAGGCCTACCATTAAAAGATGTTCTGGCACTGGTTCTCCACTATCCTCTTCAATAATATCGGGCTCAAACTTATAAGCGATATTAATGACAGCATTGTTTAAAATACAAACAAAGCAAAAACCACTGAATTGAGGGCCGGGATGTTTAGAAGCGCACTATAGGTGGTTTAGCCAATCACAGCACATACTAGGCTAGCTAACCAATCAGAGCCCATCGCCTATTTCTGAGGGAGGGGCTTCATAGAGAAGGGACAGGGCGGTGTGGAATAAAGGTAAATTATATGACAAATCATGTGTTTTTCTAAAAACAAAGCATTAACACATTTTAGACTGCCCCCATACACACAATTAACCCTAGAAAAAAAAACACTGAACCACCCCTTTAAGACCCTAAAGAATCATATCACCCTGTGAAAAATGGGTATCCGATGAACCCTTTAATTTGAGAATAAAGTATAACAATAATAATAATTTGCACCGTTTGATGTGATGTGATATTAAATCACCATTGGTAGTGCGATTTATTGTAATGCTTTTTTCCTTAGTTGGTCAGGACAAACTTGGCAGAGTTGTTACTTGTTCAGGTGACAACATCTGGTAAAAATTCTTATTTGGGTCATATATTCCAAGATTTAGGCTACAATCTGTGATTGCTAAGTACAACATGTGTGACTGCCACACATACTCCTCAAAACATTAGATTCATCTGGGCTGGAGCCGTGCCGGCGCACAACCCACGCAAGGAAGATAATTCCGCATACAGCTGCAATTGCAGGTTTTTAAACTGAGATGGCGACAGAGGCAAAACCTACAGACTTCAGCTTTAACGAAAAAATATTTCAAATAATTATATAATATAATAATATTAACCAAAAATAACATCCACGCTCCAGTCAGATGGCAGTGCATTAAATCAAGCCCCATTAAATGAATAATTATAGGTTATAGATGATATACAGTCTCAGAAAAGTGAATTAGAAAACTATGGAAAAACTAAATTGAAAATCCCCTTTGACCTAAACTTTAACTAAACGTTAACTAAAAAAAATAATTTCAATGTTATTTATAAAAAAAAAAAAAAAGTACACTCGTGATTTCAAATCGTGTTGCGCTTTATGCATTTGCCCACTGTCATATTCATGTCATTTACACTGTGTGCTGTATGGAAAATAAGTGTTACCCTTGCATTATTTGAATTTTTTTTATTCCCAATGCACACAAACCTCCCAGAATACTGAGTACTATTGGTTGCAATGTTTTCTTAAATTATATTTTTATTAAATATTTGTGAAAAATACTTTGTCATCTAAAGTATGTTTATTTTACACATTTATTTTTTAATCCATTGTCAAATGATTTAAAAATAAAAATTATATCAGCTTTATATGACCCCCCCCCCACTCTGCAGTGTTATTTTTCCTAATTATTACATATCTGTATTTGTATTTGAAGATTATTTTATTTGATAAGAGTGTTCCAATCTGTGTCAATGGTATTTTAAATATTAGAACAAGTGTGGACATTCGTAACTTGAAAGTGTGAGGCCTCTAGTATCATTCTCTTCCAGTTATTTTCCAGTAATATTCCAAACTGCTATTTCTTATCATATTATTTTGTTTTATTATTGTAATCATGAATTTATTGCTTTGTAGCACAAGTAATTTTACAACTTACTGTGCTTTGTAATTCTTCTAGTTATTTACCTAATCCAGGAAGTAAATCAGAAGTTTCACAAACTCAGAGAAAATAGCTTACTTCCGCATTGCAAAATAAGGTGGATATTGCGCATTGATTTGATTGCCGTTTCATGTTGTCTTTAAAGCTATAGCCGCATAGCCTCAGTCACACTGACTTTTGTTTTTCAACATGCAATAATAACTACTTCGGAAATAAAATAGCCTTTCATTCATTAGTGATAGGTCACATTATACTTTTGCACTCTAAACATTTGAAATTGTCCTTTTTGTAGACTATACCGAGAAACCATTCAGAGACTTCCTGAAGAACAATAAGCTCACTGAGAACCTGCAAGACTTCATCCTGCATTCGATCGCTATGGTGACGCAGCAGACCCTTACGGAGGAAGGACTAAAGGCCACGCAGCACTTCCTGCGATGCTTGGGACGCTACGGCAACACTCCCTTTCTGTTCCCTCTGTATGGCCTGGGAGAAATCCCACAATGCTTTTGCAGGTAAACTTTACGGAATACTGTTACAGAATGGAGAAAAAGACTTTGTCAGGTCATTTCACATCAGGGATAGCATATGTAAGCAAATGCATATGTAAAATAACATGATAATCCAACATTAAACACATATATCAAATCATAAACATAAATAAACATGTATAAACATATATATATCATATAAATCAAAACTGCTTAATGTTACATGAAATGAAATGTCAACCCAGGAACTGGTATAGGATGCTTTTTTGGGTGTTGATGGAAGTGATCTACTTTCTGGAAGTAATCTTTTCTCTTTTCATTTCATTTTCATGTAATTTTCTCTTTTTTGATCCACAATCTTGGATCTGCACGTCTTTAACCAAGCCCTTCATAAGCTTCCGTTCAAGATGCTCATGCAGAAGCACATCTTCGGGTGCATCCTTCTCCAAGATTGGTTTGCAACGATTGACCTGAAGGATGCGTGCTATCCTCTGCGACACAGGACATTCCTGCAGTCCACGTTCGAGGGACGAGCATACCAGTACAAGCTCCTGCCCTTCTCTGTCACCCCATGTCTTCACGAAAATTACAGAGGCAGCACTCGTTCCCCTGAGAGAGGGCATTTCTCAATGAATGGCTCATACTAACTCAGTCTCAGGATCAGTTGTATGAAAACAGGGACTTGGTGTTATCACACCTCGGCCATTTGGGCCTTCGGGGCACCTGGGAAAAGAGCAAACTCTTCTTGTTGCAGAGGGTCTCTTTTCTCTGTGCTTAGTTGGATTCAGTCGAACAGACAGCATGCCTCACTCAGGAATGTGCTCATTCAGTGTTGAACTGACTGAATATGTTCGAGAGCAGGACAGGGGCTACTTCATATGAGACCACTTCCACACTGGCATCATGGTCGAGTCCCGAGGTAGGCGTAGCAACGTGGCACTCACAAACCTTCACCCTGTGGTCTGACCTTGCCTTTCTACAGGCAGGAGTGCCCCTAGAACAGGTCTCCAGGCATGCTGTGGATCACATGGATGCCTCCACCACCGGCTAGGGGGCCATGTTTGATGGGCTTTCAGTCTTGGGGGTTTGGATGGACCCCCAACTGCACTGGCACATCAATTGGCTAGAGTTGTTGGCAGTACGCTTCGCCTTGATCCATCTCAAATGGCGCTTACAAGGCAAGCAAGTACTAGTCCACACGGACTGCAGCTGTTGCGTACATCAACTGACAAGGTGGTCTATGCTCCTGTTGCAACTCTCCAGACACTGTGCAAGATCAGGGAGGACGAGGAGCAGGTCCTGTTCATGGCGCCTTATTGGCCCACTCAGACCTGGTTACCACATCTGATGCTCTTCCTGACATGCCCTCCTTGGCAGATTCCTCTGAGGAAGCATTTACTGCAGGGATGGGAAACTTAGATTTTTTTCATTTTTCTCCTTCATACAGTAGGTGTCCAGCCTATCTGGGCCTTACCGCCACGCGTACCACCAGTTATAAATTTGACTGCTAAATGAATGATAAAGAGCTATATTAAAACTTGTTTTGTAAAATTTCTTCGTCATTTGAATATTGATTTAAAAATCGGTTTAAATCATAAATCAGATTTTTTTTCTAAAATAAAAAAAAACTGGGATTTTTTTTTAGGCCAAATGATATTACCCTACTTTAAAAGCAAGTAAAGAAGGTTCCCTTTGAAATCACTTAAGTTGTCAATTACTTAAACTTTTTTTACATCGTGTGAATGTTGTTGATTATAATGAGAGAACTTGAGTTTAATCGTGAGGACGTTTTATTAATTCTTTAGTTTCAAATATTTAATCGTGCCGGTTTAATTTTATTTGTTTATTGTTTTAGGCAAATTAGGCCTAAATAATGGGAACGAAATAATACAGTGCTTCACATTTAAACATGCAACAATTTCTTAATCAGTTTACAGACAAATGTCTTTTTCCCAATAAGTTATGTCAAAATAAAGGACAGGTAACGAATAACAAAAATGCATGTTTTATTAAAGGAAAAAATATATTTACATTTAAAATATAAATTAAAATATAGGCATAATATATTAAAATATTGACATTTTGCATATTAATCCATGTAGCCTACCCCCCTAAAATAGGCTACCACTTTTAATGCTATGATGCAAAGTAAACCACAATTTCTTTTGAATAATATAACATATAATTAATATAATATAAATAATACTGCACACCTTTTAAATGTGTCAAATCTAAAATGTGGTTTAATACCATATAGCTTAGAAAATATAAGCACAGACTCAGGCACAGGCTTGACATTTATCCTGCTTGAATTCGTTCTAAGAAATGCACATAACTTCATAAATACCAAACTTTCATCTGTGAATATTAAATATTAAATATATTAAATATTTAAACTATAGTGTTTTTCTTTCATTTTCCGTGACTGAAGCAGTCAAATGTAACACATCAGCGAGGCAAAACTGACGTCCATTTGCGAAAACGTGCTTTGATGCGCTTGTTTGATAACTTGTGGTTAAAGCGCCACTCAGCGGTCAAAAAGATGCAAGATACCCACGGCGGTAAAAAAGGCGTTTTCGATGTCTACTTAGTGTACCAAGTGGCCAGATTAGTAATCCACATCCATACACCTTTTACACCGTCTGACTCAATTTCCTTTTTACTGAATGAAATTAAAGTATAACTAATTTAATTCATTTTTTAAGATTTTAAAACTCATGCAGTTATGCTAATTCAGAAGGAAAACTTTGTTGTCAGTGGACAGAAATATTACCCCAACAAATAAAATATACAGAGGTCCTTTATTGTATAAGTGGCCTACAGAACATTCTCAAAACAACCTAAGAGGACAGTTGAAAGGGGCTTATAAAAAAAAAAGTTTTTCCAAATGATACCATAAAATAACCTAGTATCTGCACGATTTTTTTAATCAAATTGAAGACCTTTAAAAACCTTTTTAAGATCTGCACTTCACATTTCAGCCTTTAAACAAAAGTATCAATTATTATATTAATTAAAACAATTTTATATTAATAATTATTTTAAATAACATAAATATATTTTTGTTTTTTAACCCTCTGAGGTCTAAAGGGGTTTGGGGGCCTGGAGAAGTTTTGTCAGAGAGGGAAGAGTTACAAGAAAGAATGTAAGGACAAAGTAAATATATATAATTTTATGTTTGTAGTTTATTTAGAATATATTTAATTATTCCACAGAATAATTAAATATTAACTTGCGAGTGCAGTTAAACAGTTTATTAGGAACAATCAAAGCTGACTCTCAAAGTTGAATTTTTTGCATCATTACTCCAGTCACACAATCCTTCAGAAATCCTTTTAAAAATCAGATTTTCTACAAAAAAAAAAAAAAACATTTATTGTTATTATTATCATGGTAGCACTTTATTTTACAGTCCTGTTCCTCATGTACATACTATGTACTTATTATAGTAATTACAATAACTATGTAATAACTAGGTACTAACCCTGAACCTACCCCTAAACCTAACCCTACCCCCATGTAATTACCTTGTATTAATAGAACTTTCTTAGATAAATACACTGTAAGTACACTATAAGTACATGTTAGTACACGTACTGTAAAATAAAGTGCAACCATTATCATTATTATTATTAATGTTGAAAAGAGCTGAGAATATTTTTTTCAGGTTTTTTTGGGGATAAATTGAAAGAACAGCACTGTTTGTTACATTTATTACATTTACATTTATTTGTTACATTTTTATTATTTACATCAAGCTTTTGAATGGTATAGTGTATATTGTTATTGAAACTTCATAATGTTTCACTTGATTATACATTTAGTCAGGAATTATAGTTTGGCAAAAGTCTAACTAGTAAAATGTTTGCACGTTAAGTATATACATGAATAAAAAAAGACTTACTCATGTTTATTTCATGTAATACTCATGTAATCTCTGCTGAATAAAGCGCTTCATTCTTTTTTTTTCTGAGGAAATCCAAAACTCAAATCCTGAGGTAATCCTCAACACATCTTTTTGGGGTGAATTAAGTCTTATTGCTCTCAGCGCAAAGCAAACAGTAAAAACTAAAAAAAAAAATACTTTCTTTTCTACATGGGCGTTTAAAAGCAGCGAGCTTCAAGTGAAACATTGTAATCTGAATAGCGAGTTCAGCGCGGGGGCGTGGTCACATTAGAAGATAATGAAGGGAGACGTGCTTTGTTTTTCATCTGGATTACTTTATCACAGAATATTTGTTCGGCAGCACTTTTATAGTTTAAAAGTAGACATGTCAAGCTTTCTATAGATCTCTCTCTCATGTCTCTTCGATGAGTATTCACTGAGTTACAGTTAATTTTAATGACGCGTTTCTAAATGAAGATCACCGCAGACAAAGGCTGCAGACAGCACACCTTGTTTATCTTTATTTTATAAATGCACAAAGTTTTGTTGTCATTATGTCTGTATACAAATAAAAGTAGACCCTTTACAAATTCAATTGATCTAATGCTCTTATCTGTACGATCAACACTGAAAGTGTAATTTAAGTTCTTTTCGTGGTTATAAGGAGAAAATGCCTCATAGCACGTAGACTCCAGAGTGTTAATTGTTTAGATTTTTATAATGCATTAGCTTTTTGTCGATCTGCTGGTTCACATTTAAAAATATGTGGCAAAAATAGCAAATGGGCCTATTGAAAAAGCTAATCCGTTCTCTGTCAGCAGGTTTCACTTTCGGATCGGCAGAAATATAGTGGCTTATTATTCAGATCACTGAACGGCCGGGTCACCAGCTCGGCTCCTCAGCGAAAACCTGAGTATGTGTTGCATCTGCTGCCTATTTATACTCATGCTGCGATCAGCAGCAGCTGGATGCAGTCATCGCATGCCAATGTGCATAGGCTCGTTTAGTTTACACTCGAAGTAGATTGGTCTCTCTAGTAAGATTCCCAATTCGTTGGTCACTGACGTGACGTCTCCGTTCCTTCCTTCAGAGAATGATGGTTACAATACGTAACGGAGACGTTATTTCTTTTGACATATTGCATGTTCAGATATCATACAGCTAAATATTCTGGGGGCCATGAAAGTTTTGTGAAAATAATCAAAAATGCTGGCAGTGACTTTCTTCTTCTTCTTTTTATTAAAGCTTTTGGGTAGAGAGTTAATGGCACAACGACAAAACATGGCTGTTTAAATCTGAGAGTAAAAAATTGCTAATAAGATTCAACTCTAGGTTTTTTACAAGTCACTTTTAGCTCACATCCTCCCAGCTCTGAGGGAGAAGGGAGAAGCAGGCCGTTAGGAGGAGGGTCAGAGCTCTGCAGGACCGTTAGTGTTTGCTCTTAGCACATTGAATCTGCTGGGAGCAGTGCTGTGAAACGGTGGCACTTAGAGAGGAGCAGTCTTCAGCCGTGTACCGCTGAGAGGAATCATCATCACAGAAACCATGAGCTGGCATCAGGCCAGGTTACAGAGAGCATCTCCCCAAAGACAAGCAGAGCAATGGAGTGTTTATCTAAAATGCACATATGACTCCAAGCTCTGCTTTGAGCTTTGCTCTTAGAAAAAGTTATTTTTACGTACACAGTATGTCAATAAGCTTGTATAGCTGATGTGCTAAAATAGATCAGGCCAATAATATCAGATCAATTGCCAAATGTTGCTTTCAATGTAAATGCGTCAGATAGACATCAATATTTCATTTTAATTTGCGCTTGTTTTTGCTCTTATGTAATCATGTTCTGTGAAACGATTATATCATAATTCCACATAAAGGCAACTTACCCCTTCACCTCCAAATTTAAGCTTGATGTGTCTCATCTGAGAGACCTGCAAATTTTAATGCGCCTCCTCGTCTGTGAGGCAGAGGCATTAGCATTTTTGATTTCCATAGTTTTCCACTAATCACCCTTGCTGATATTCATATAAGCACGCTAGAGCACTGAGGCATGAACCCACCTGCAAGCTGTCCATCATCTGTGGAGGGAAACGCAAGAAACAGTTGTCACTGCTGACTATTTTTCTCCATGACTTCATTTTAAAATTGTGCAGTATTTATATTTAATCGTCAGTGATGGTTTACAAAATGGCTGTTGTAAAATGCATCCCAAAAAAAAAGGAAGAAGAGTTGATTCCTAACCCTAAGGTTGTGGGTTTGAGTCTCGGGCTGGCAATACCACGACTGAAGTGCCATTGAGCAAGGCGCTGAACCCCCAACTGCTCCCCGGATGCCAGGTGTGTGTTCACGGTGTGTTCACTGCTGTGTGTGTGCACTTTGGATGGGTTAAAATGCAGAGCACGAATTCTGAGTATGGGTCACCATACTTGGCTGTATGTCACTTCACTTCACTATTGTCATTGCTAAACTGCATGTTCACAGTTAAAATGCACCTTATAAATGTGATGCAGATGCATATTGCTTTTTATTATTGGTATCTTGGTCACACAATAAGCTGTATGGCATTTAATTAAATCAAGGAAAGTAAAGAAAGACAGGAAGGACAATTCTTTCTCTTCTGTGTCAGTCGTTGACGTGCTTACCACAAGATTACCATGACGCATTAAAGACTGAAATGGAAAAGAACAGCTTGGAATTAATCAAAATATCTCCATTTGTGTTCTACAAAGAAAGTCAGTCAAACAGATTTGGAGCAACATGAGGTTGAATAAATAATTACAAAATTAGCATTTTTGCATGAACTATTACTTTACGTTGCAATGAAGTAGGCTGAAAAAAATTTGGTGTCCACTGGTCACTCAATTGTTTGTGTGTTAATTCTGAAGTAGAAAGACTGATGTTGTAGTTTCTTGTAAAACATACTCCAGTAATCTGTAAGATATATAATAGATTTTTGTATTTTTATTTTATGCCAAAAATTTTAAATCAAAATGTTTAATATATTTGAAAGGGGTCATATTATACTACATGAAATGTGTGTTAGCATTGTGTGTACACAACCACCCTAAAATTATAAAAAATTCACCCTGTGATTATTATTATTTTTTTTTTTTATCTGCTTAAATCTTTACCCCTTTCTCAAATTGAGCTGATCTCAGATGCTTGTCTGTGTGACGTCACAAAAACAGGCCCTTCCCACGATAGTTTGATTGTCAGTAATGTTTCAGCACAGACTGGACTGATGTTTTACCTTAGACCCGCCCTGAGTGAGCTGTCATCAGTCCACCGTTGTTTCACCAACCGGAGCTGATGTAGACAAGAATGACTCCTAAGCAATTGAGGTGTTCTGTTGTTGAATGTAATAATGAATATAGCGGTCGTCATTTACTCCTGAAATCTGAGCTGCTGAAGACACAGTGCATTACGTTTGTTTTTGTAGAGAATGTGCACCTGATTTACATAAATGCGTCTATGTTAGCGCGAATCATTCGTGATCCAGCTTGACCTACAGAAGAAGTTAGTGAACTTTTTATATATATATATATATATATATATATATATATATATATATATATATATATATATATGAATCTTTGCAAATCCTTTCCTAATTATGTCTTATTTAGCAAGTTTCATGGTGAATGCGGCTAAAGTAAACGGAAGAGAGGGGCGGGGTCTGCAGAGTAAACAGGGTAGACAGGGTAAAATAAGGTGTTTTTACACTACCATTGAGAAATTTTAACCAAACTTTGTTACAGACTTTTCATTAAGACCCTAAAGAATCATATCAACTTGTGGAAAATTCCCATCCTTTGACCCCTTATATTTTATACCACCTGTGCCATTTGCCAATGTGAGTTACACAGGTACAGAATGCCAGAGCAGACAGGTGAGTCTACTAGAGAATTAAAAGACTTAAATAAAGCACTACAGAGAGAGGTGACAGAAGCATAAAAGAGAGGAAAGAGACGGACCTCAGTAGGGACAAATGCAAGGGATTGAGAGACAAAAGTCAGAAAGAGCGAGCAAGCGAGGGAGGCGGGTTCATTCATCACACTGATACCTGCTTGCAGGTGATAAATGGATACATGGAGGTGCAAGCTCAATAATGCGCACTCTCTCAGTTATTCACAGATCAGCGAGCAGCTCTGCTAATATAGTGATGAAATGCTTTACCGTCTTCCCCCGCATTATCCCTCAAGTTTTGACAGCAGAGACTTTTTAATTTCTAAATAACCTTTGGCACTTTGACTGCCATCTTTCGTCTTCTGCACTCCGTTCCGGTTCCCCCCTCTCGGTCACCGGGATGTTTTTTGGAGCCGGCGTGATCCATTCAGCCCGGTAAACACATTTGGCCGTGACAGGTTATGATTTGCACCTGCGATCACGGCACTCCAATCAGACAACAGTCAAACAGAAACAGATTGAGAGGATGGGGAAATGCATTAATTAGAGCCGATGATTGTCTTTGCATCATTCCCTCATATGTCGCGTTTCCTCTCTGTCATTCGTTTTCCTCCCCCTTTACCGTGTGTTCTCGGGGAGCAATAAACATTTAATTTATTCAGATCCAAACAGGATTTAATTTTCGCACAGAAAGGCCTGCCAGCCAGCATGGCGCTTTGTTTTCTTTTAATTATTGGCCAACCATTAGCCCCCCACTCAGCTTCCAGCACCCTAGATTACAAGCGAATTTGCAGGCAATGAACCTGACAGGTAAGTGGTCTTTGCTGCGTGTGGTAATTTTGTTTGTTTAGCATCTCCTGCAAGGTAAGGGAATTTATTGTCAACGCATACAGAACGCTAATAAAACCTTCTCTTTTTTTCGGGGGCCTCCCATGGGCGCCCTGTTTTTTTTCCCTCCAAACCTGGAGCTTTAGCTTGAGCTTTTTGATGTCCAAAAGTGGCATCAGGTTTTTTGTTGTTGTTGTGTTGCTTTAATCAAGTGAGTCAAGCTTTTCCTCCTTTTGTTTAATAGACTGAGATCTAACAGGTCACAAGGGATGCATTCAAGATTTTTTAGATTAATGGCTTCAATTCCGGCCCATTATTGACTATCTGCTGGGAAATTGTGCAGAATGTTTTGCTCTTTTGTTTAAAGAGGGTGAGCTGTATTTTCTGGGTTCTCATCAAACAAGCATAAATAGTCAAAATGCCCTTTTAATTATTAATTCATTTTATTTTTTTAAACTATATATCAATTTATTTTTGTTTAATATTTATTAATTTATTATTAGTTTATCATGTATAGACAAACAGGGTGTGCTTAAGCTATCAACACACAAAGAGTTATAATCATTTATGTTTTAATCCAACACATCCCATTAAACATTCTCAGTGCTGTGGGAACAGTAAGTGAACTTTACCTTGTTGCCATTACTAGGATGATCCACAAAATTTTTTTTTGATGAGTTTTGCAAGTTGTTTGTCTTGAGCAGTTAAACAGCTGACTGTTCTTTAGGCTTTGGTTTTCCAGCATATTCTTCATATCTGAACCCTTTACAACAATTTTGAGATCAATTTTTCTCATACACTCATACACAACACACAGTTTGAAAACATAGAATTATCTAATTGTTTCTGCCTATTTTAAGATTTAGACATAGTACAGGGTTCATACAAGGTGCTTGAAGTACTTCAGTTTTGCTTTTTGAAATTGAATCCTGGAAAACCCATGAAAACAGCCATATTTATGAAAGAGTGCTAGAAAAGTACTTCAATTTTTGAAAGGCAGTATATATGAAATTAGTTTGAATAAGGTAATGTTACTAAAATAAGCAATAACTTTGCCATAGTATTCTTTCAAGTGTTAAAGTTGCCACAGTTAATGCATACTTTGCATGTGCTGCACTTTATTTGTACCATTTTGTTTTGTTTATGTATTAGAATTTCAAAGATAATAACGATATTGTTTGATAGGTGAGATCTCTCATTTTAGTCCTTGGAAAAAAAAAAAAGTCCTGAAAGTCTTGGAATTTAATTTTGCTTTATTATTAAGAATGCTGTTTTTGCTTATTTACAGTCTAATCAACCTGAAGGAGTGAGTTTGTGTGTGCGCATTTGTGCATAAAATAGGATTAAATTCATCAATAATAAAAGTACAGTTTCACAAAAGTTTTTTTTGTGTTGAAGGAAGGCTCATGAGATTATAAAAAGGTAAGAAAACATTGACTAAATGGTTCTTTGTGGAACCAAAAATGGTTCTTCCATGGTATATCTATGATGAACCTTTTAAGCTACTTTATTTTTAAGAGTGCTGTCTTTTAAAAGTATGTATATTAATCTTATTTATATGTTCTATGCTTAGTTATACTACATTTCGATTTTTTTTAAAGATATGAATTCTTTTATTCAGTGATCAAAAAGTGAAAGTAAAAACCTTTACATTCTTACAAAAAAATTCCGTTTCAAATAAATTCTGTTCTTTTGAACTTTCAGTTCCTCAAAGATTCCTGGAAAAAATTAATCACAGTTTCTACAAAAATATTAAGCACTGATTGTGTCTCGTGGGCCAAATCAGCGTTTTAGATTTGATTTCTGAAGGATTGTGTGACACTAAAACTACAATCTTACTGTTTTTGCTGTATTTTTGACCAAATAATTGGTGAGCATAAGAGACTACTTATAATAATATTAAAATCTTTTTGACTTTTGAACAGTAGTGAACATGTGAACAGTAGTTTAATACTAAATTAATATTAATTTGTTTAATATTTTCACATGAATTGAAGCTTATAGTACCAAGTAGCTTTAAGAATGTCCGTTTTTCAAATTTACCTTAATATCCTTTTTATAGATCAATATCTAACACAAAGTAGAGCATCTTAACTCACAAAGTGAAATTCGTTATGGATTGCAGCCTTCAGCTATCTCAACCTGTTATCTCTGAAAACGGTAGGATATCATACCATTGCGTTTCCTGCGGCATGAAAAAAGCCTCCATCCTTACAAGGCTCTGTTCAATTTATTTGAAGCTCTGCCGTGATGTTGCCATTAGAGCCCGAAGCTTGTTTGTGCTTCTTGTTACATTACTTTTTAATTACAGAAATAACTAGTTGGAGGCAGTTGTTTTGTGGGGATGTCGAAGGGGTGAAGGGGGGGTAAGGGTGTTAGGTGACGAGAAAGAGGGAGTTGTCAAAGATTTATTTTGGATGTGACCTTCTCCACACTCGCTGCAGCTGTAATCAGTGGAATTAATAGCATAATCAAATTATACACAAACTCATAAATCATCGGTGAGCGCGCTGTCATGGCGTTGGGCTATTAATGGCCTCCATTGTTTTGTTACCGTATTAAAAAATCACGTCCCCTGATTCCCGTCTTGATAGGAACTGAAATGCCATTTAGAGGCTATAAAGAGCAGGGGCTTGTGGGGGTACTGGATTTTCACAACTGTTAATTTAGCCGTGATGGCGAGTGATGTCGCCAGGGCGAGTGCTGGGGCCTGGAGAGGGAAAGGCAGTGCCCATGCACTCTGCCTGACTGCATCATTGTGGCCGACAGCGAGCAGTTAATTAGAGTAATATCAGCTTAAACGTCTGTCAGTTAGGGTTAATGACATCAAAGGGCTTCCCTGCTGCCTCTATGGGGTTCTGTGGAGGACAGGAGATGGGCTCAGATGATTGCTGGCAGATTTAGCCCCTTTTTTTTTATCTTTGCACTTTATTAAGATGCCATGTCTCTATATTAAACAGGATAGACAAGCCCAGAAGTTTTTTCCCTCTCCCCTGTTTCTTAAGCTTGGAGTGAACAATAAATCTCACCATCTGTGTCTTTAGACATGTTTATGTGACCTAATACCTAACCTTTGGCCTTCTTGCCTGTGACATACAAGGTGGAAGGCTTGTACAGACAGGATTTATTGTGGTGTATATTTATGCCCTGTTAATGAAAGAATATGTTGATGAGGGTTATTTGTTTTGTGCTAAATATGTGTGCTCACCAAGGCTGTATTTATTTACTCAAAATATGGTAAAAACAGTAATTTTGTAAAATATTATTTCAAAGATATATATTTTTCTGAATATTTTAAAAATATATAATTAGTTCCTGTTATTTATTCCAGTGTTGCTAATAATAATAAATGGTAATAATAGCATAATAAATTATAATAAGACAATTCAGCATATTATAATGATTTCTGAAGGATCTTGACACTGAAGACACTAAAAATTTTAGCTTTGCCATCCATTTTAAAATTAATTTCTAAATTCTAAATTCAAACATTTGTAATTGTAATATTTCAAAAAATTGTAATGTATTTTTGATTAAATAAATGCACCTTTGTGAGCATAAGAGAATCCTTATATAAAACAATATAAAAATATGATTGCTTAATAAATCAATCATGAAAAATAAATCAATCAATAATTGTAATTAAATAATTTTTTTAATTTATTCGTTCATTCAACCCGCGAGAGAGTGTGCAGTAAACTAATTTTTCCTAAGGTTAAGGCTGTAATCATCTGAAGTGTCAGTAACTCGCAGCCTCTAATTTCTTATCACCTTTGTAAAACTCCAAAAAAGGCAATATATTAGTCACCAATATATGAATAGTTACTTTTACGGTTGTGTTATTCTTAATATTAATAATTCAACTATGTGCAATCACACAAAGTCAGCTATTATGTCACAGCTTCTCTCTGTCTGTTGGTCTGTCCATTCATCGTCTCTTGGTCTGACATTGTCTCCAAGCTTAAGAATATTTGAATCCCTTTGTCCTTGTTTATAGTTTAATTATGCTGCTATAGTTTATCATGACAAGATCGCGAGACTACATGACAAAAAGTTTTACTTGGGAAGTTAACACATTTTAAGATCTTGGTGACATTTTTGCCTTGTCAAATGAATTGGATTTGGTCCTTTTCGTGTGGACAAGGTGTGATCAGCACTTTTAATGTCATGCCATCAGCTGCAATTACAGCTGTTTAGCGGGTCCATACAGACTGGATGTCATATAAATAAATGCAAGTGTATGTAAGGTGTTACTTTTTTTGTCTCCCTGCAGAATGTGTGCCGTATTTGGAGGAATTTATTGTCTGCGACACTCAGTGCAATGCCTGGTTGTGGACAAGGCATCTAACAAGTAAGTAGTTCTCCACAGATTCAGTTCTTACACGTTATACTTTCACGATTTTTTCACGATTTACTTCCTCCTCTGGTTGATTCACACCACTTCAGCATCCCAAGGCTGATCAGAGCTCATTTGTGTACGGGGTACTCAAAAACAAGGCCAAGAGATGGCGCACACGAGTGAATGGGGGTGGATATTCGGAATATAGATATGAAATTAATTTTCAGGGAGACAGCGGTACCAGCCCCCCTTAAGCAGCCGAGCTCGGAAGACAAATCACAGAGTCTGCCACTTGGGCCGGCGATGAGTGATGCCGCTTTTTCCTCGTGGCCTTACCTCCACTAATTGATTTTCATCTGAAGACAAAAAAGCCCTCTGTTGCTGCCTCTTAAAAAATGAGAGTTCATCTCCCGTCTCCCTTGATTAATCTGTGCTGATAATGTGCGTCAGGCCTCACCAGAAAGGCCTTTAATGAGTTTCAAAGGTGGATTGTTGTCATAAACTAGGTTAGATCTGGGGGTTTTTTCCCCTCTCTCTTTATTCCTTCCTCATTCTTTGGCCTTCTCTTTGGCAATATATTGAGTTTCTTTCATCTTGCTGGTGAATGACCCAGAGGGCTTGGATTCCTCTGGATGTAGCGCATGGACACTTACACATGTGATAGCATTAGCTTACTAGTGTAAAGGCTATGGCATATAATGCCGGCGTATAAACGCTCGAATTAGATGTATTTTCCTGTCGTTTATCAGAAAATCATAAATTGCTCGTAAGCTAGTAAGCGGCCATATCAACCCAATTATGGTTGCTTCTATGATTAATTGCAATCTCAGTATCAATTTTTAAAATTACAAAAACCTTCTTATACTCAGCAGCAGCACATCTGTTACTGTTACTGAATCTACCAGTCCACGGCATAATACGTAATTTTCCCTGGGTCCAAATTGAATTTTAATGGCGTATTTGGAGTAAACAGTGTAGTTTGATTCATAAACAAATGACTCTCATGAACCAGTTCTTTCTAGTGAATCAAAAAATGTGCAAATGACAATGTGTAATAATTTTACCATCATTAAAATAACAGGTTTACATCAAATCAATTCTTTTAAATTGGAGGTCCACTGATATATGTGACCCTGGACCACAAAACCAGTCATAAGGGTCAATTTCTCGAAATTGAGATTAATAAATCATATGAAAGTTGAATAAATGAGCTTTCCATTGATATATGGTTCGTTAGGATAGGACAATATTTGGCAGAGATACTGCTATTCAAAAATCTGGAATCTGAGGGTGCAAAAAAATATATATATTAGCAATATACCCGTGCTACTTATGACTGGTTTTGTGGTCCAGGGTCACATATCGGTTTTGCAGATTAATCGGCACCGATAGTTGAGTGCTAGAACTAACCTCGTGTTAATGTACATAATGACTTCAACATAGGCTGTAAAACTGTGTATTGTGCATTTATTCAGCAAAATGTTTTTCTATGGCTTTAATAAAGTATGCTTCATTTATTGAATTATAGATTGCGCTTTCTTTTTCTGTTTGGTCTGTTTTTTTAAACCCCGAACTTCAAACTCATCTATGTCACAATGTTCATTTACTGGGAAACTATAAGCTAAATTTGATGATTAATATAATAATTATATTTGTTAATTTAAAAAGTATGGTTCAGTACTGTTTTTTAAAAAACAGTTAAGCACTTGTTACGTCCTACTAGTGTCTAGGGTTCTTGTCTGAACGTAACAAAATTAGGATTTTAAAGAGCATTAGTCAGGGCCCTGCCACAGCACCACAACAGCAAGAATCGTTTTAAGGCTTTTATTTAAAAGCTCTTAACAGAAAGAACGTGTACATCCATGTCAAAACTTTAGGGGAACAAAGACTTCAGAAGGGGGCAATGCCAAAATAACAAACAAAAGTTTAGTCTACCTGGAAATTGAATTCTTAATAAGCTTCACAAACAAATAAAATGACAGAAATGTACACTCACTCCCTACCTAACCACAAACCAGGAGAAAACAGGATTACAAAACAAAATGGCGCCCACCTCCCTACAGTTCCCAAGTAACACAAAAAAAGTAAACAATCAGGAGAATAACAGCCTGAAAAGGGAAAAAAAGGGGTAGCTTTATAACAGTGAAATGTTAGGGGCGTCTCACCAGCAACAGAGCTCTTAGGCATCAGCATTCAACAATGAGCAGACTACAGCATTCAACAATGAGCAGACTACAGCATTCAACACAACAGTTTCAAACAACTGGACCGGGCTCTGGAGAAATGTTCTCCCCGATTGAGAGTTCTGCTGGCTTTTATGCTGCTTCCCTCCTGGTTGGTAAGCAGGTGCAGCTGGGGACGCAATCAGCTACCTGCCAGAGTGAAAGAGTGGGAGGAGCCAAAGGAGAGCAGGATACACAAAACAAAAACAACAGGAAGAAAGAAACACATACCACAGTACCATGCAGGTCTCACAAATATATATACGTCCTTGGACGTAACACCCCCACCCATAAGTTACAAACAATACCCCCAAAGAAATGTTTATAAACTCATGAATTAGGCAATATCTTAACAACATCCTAACAACATCTATTTTTGTTAGTTGCACCCTAATTATCCACACTGTATACTCTAGAAAGTGCATCGGCTACAAGATTTTCTGAACCTTTTCGATGCTGAATGTCAAGGTTGTATTCTTGAATGATTAAAGACCGGCGCATCAGATGTTGATTTGAGTTACACATTCTCCAAAGGAACACTAAGGGGTTGTGATCAGTGTAAACCACCACCGGATTACAACTACCTCCCAAGTAAACTTCAAAGTGTTGCAATGCTAATAGTAAGGCTAGAGACTCTTTTTCAATAGTACTGTACTTTTGTTGACACTTGGTAAACTTCTTGGAGAAGTAACTCACAGGATGCTCTACACCAGCCGAGTCCTCTTGTAGCAACACAGCGCCTGCTCCTGAAGAACTTGCATCCACCTGCAACTTGAAGGACAGAGCAAAACTCGGAGCTGATAGGACGGGGGCATGGCACAACAGATCTTTTGCAGCATTAAATGCACAATTACAATCATGACTCCACACAAATTTTCTGGAGGTGCTTAGGAGATCTGTCAACGGGGCAACAACAGAAGCAAAGTTTTTACAGAAGCTTCTGTAGTAGCCAGCCATACCCAGGAATCGTCTCAGTTCTCTTTTGTTAGTAGGAATGGGAAAATTCAATATGGCAGCAACCTTTTCTTCAACTGGCCTCACTTGACCTTGGCCCACCTTTTTACCCAAATAGGTAACTACAGCCTTCGCAAACTCACACTTTAAGTTTAACGTCAATGACGCCTCAGATAACCTACTAAAAACTTGGTTAAGTCTATTCAGATGGTCTTCCCAACTAGCTGAATAGATCACTACGTCATCCAAGTAGGCCTCACAGTTGGCCACCCCTGACAACACGTGCAGCATTAGGCGTTGGAAGGTCGCAGGCGCATTTCGCATCCCGAATGCCATAACGGAATACTGTAGGAAGTTGTCAGGGGTAACAAAAGCAGAGATTTCTGAGGCTCGAGGTGTGAGTGGCACCTGCCAGTACCCTTTTAGAAGATCCAATTTGGTAACATATCGCGCAGAACCAACTCTGTCAACACAATCCTCTATTCGAGGTAGAGGAAAAGAGTCAGGCTTGGTGATGTTATTAACTTTGCGATAGTCAGTGCAAAAACGATAGGACGAGTCAGATTTAGGAACAAGCAAGCATGGTGAACTCCAGGGGCTTTGGCTGGGTGTAGCAAAACCATGTTGCAACAGATATTCAACCTCTGACTTCATTACCTCACGTTTATGCGGATTGACACGGTAAGGATGTTGCTTAATGGGTACTGAGTCACCTATATCGATGTCGTGTGCAAGGACAGTAGTTTGGCGGGGAACATCAGAAAACAAGGTGGGATGCCCACTTATCAATTCCACTAAAAATTTTTGCGTTGGTTCTTAGGCAAATGAGCAAGATACGAGTCTAAATTACTCAGTACTGCAGAATTGTTTAGACGTGTACAAGACATTCGATCTTCATTTTCAATCAGATCATCTTCCAATGGACAATATGCAGTAGAGAGCACTGTAGTAGTAGCTGCCGACACCACATCGGAGACAGGGGTTTTGTTTGCGACTTCGTTCGTGACATAAGCCTTCAACATATTCACATGACACACTCGACTTTTTCTCCTACGATCTGGAGTTGAGATTGCATAATCAGTGTCAGTAAGCCTTTTCTCAACAGCATAAGGACCAGTGAATTTAGCCTGCAGTGCTGACCCTGGAACCGGAAGCAAGATCAAAACCAAGTCGTTTGGTTGAAAATTGCGCTTTACACTTCTCTTGTCAAAGCGCAATTTCATCTTAGATTGTGCAGTTATCAGATGAGCTTTTGCTACATCACAAGCCTTATGGAGACGTTCACGAAAATCACTTACGTAGTCCAATACATTACTAGACACTTTCTTTTTTGATAATAACTGCTCACTTAGCAGTTTCAAGGGTCCCCGAACAGTGTGCCCAAAAACAAGTTCCGCAGGGCTGAAACCTAATGACTCCTGCACAGTCTCTCTAGCTGCGAACATTAACAACGGCAAACCCTCAACCCAGTCTTTGCCAGTACTGAGACAATATGCACGTAGCATTGATTTTAGAGTTTGGTGAAAGCGTTCCAGCGCACCCTGGGACTCTGGATGGTATGCGCTGGATAGTTTATGATCAACTCCTAACTCTCTTAACACTTGAGCGAACACTTTGAACGTGAAGTTAGTACCTTGATCGGTTTGGATAACTTTAGGCAATCCAAACATTGAGCAGAACTTAACAATTTCCTTCACTATCGCCTGGGCTTTAAGAGTACGGAGCGGAACAGCTTCTGGGAACCAAGTTGCAGCACACATCAAAGTCAAAACATATTGATGCCCTGATTTTGATTTTGGTAACGGCCCGACACAATCCATAATCAACCGTTCAAACGGCTCACCCACTACTGGAATCGGATGGAGGGGAGCAGAAGGTAAAGTCTGATTCGGCTTACCCGCGATTTGGCAAACATGGCAACTCTTGCAGAATTTGGAAACACTAGACTTTAATCCAGGCCAAAAGAAGTATTGACAAATGCGCTTGTAGGTTTTGTTAACGCCGAGATGGCCAGAGAGTGGATGCTCATGGGCAAGCTGCAATACCTCAGAACGATAATCAGAAGGCAAAACAATCTGACAGACAGCTAAAGCATCATCAACATCATGTGGCTTCCAGCGACGCATTAGGACATCATCTTCCCAAATAAAAGCTATTCTAGTATCGTACGAGTCCTCTAACTGAACAGCAGCTTCAAGGCAGGGTGCTAGAGATTGATCAGATCTTTGAGCAGCAATTAAGTGTTCTCTTTCAAATCTCAGAGCTGTTGCTTTTAAACCTGACTTCACAGAATCATTAGGGACTAATTGTGGTTTAATAGATAGAGTACACTCCAAAGGATTTTTTTCTGGATTCAAAAATGAGTCAGCAAGATTCACTGTCTCTTCCCACTTCCGTGCCTGAGCACGAGTTACTGCACACGCTGGAAACACGGAAGGGAAACAAATCGCAACATCAGAGTCAGGCGATATCTCTGGCGTATCAACAACAACCGGAGAAGGAAAAACCTTACCGCCTGCCAAGTCATTCCCCAAGATAAGGCTTACCCCATCCACAGGCAGCTCAGTTCGCACCCCAAGAGGAACCACACCTGTAACTAGATCAGACTTAAGATAAACCACATGCACTGGGACCCTCACACATCCTAACTCAATTCCACGCACCAACACATCAGTACCAGAGTACGTATCAGCAGAAAATGGCAAAGCATCTGCTAAAATAAATGACTGTGTTGCTCCTGTGTCCCTCAGAATTGAGATAGGCTTACCCAGAGAGTCAGTACCAAGGGAAACCGAACCCTTAAAAAGAAAGGGTTCATACCCAGTACCATCAGCCGACACTGAACAGTTTTTCGGGATTGAGACAGCCTGAGCAAAAGCTACACTTTTAGATTTCCCAGCAGCATTTTTCTGTTTCCATGCTTTACAATCCATTATCAAGTGGCCTGGATCCAAACAGTAGAAACAAACACGTTTGTTACTGGAGCGTTTTGCATCAGCTTTACAAACTTTTTCTGCCATCTCCCTCAAAACACTGGAAGTTTCCCTCTCCGCCTGTTCAGTATTAAACTGACGTTTGGACTGACGTGAAGATGGAAATACTGTCTTATGGGTGAGCACAAACTCGTCTGCTACCACAGCAGCTTCAGAGAGCGTGCTTACCTTTTGTTCATTCAAATGGACAACTACAGTTTCAGGTGCACAATTCTTAAACTCCTCCAATAAGATAAGTTCCTGCAACTGCTCAAAACTGGTGACTTTATTAGAGAGGCACCACTTCTCAAAGAGTGTTTTTTTCTCTCTCGCAATTTTAGTTTTCATTTGGTATCGTTTTTAAAATCTATTGATTGATTAATTGGTACTGGCCATTATGGTCCAACCTAGCTATTGGTAAAATCCACTATCGTTTGACCCTTTATTTTAAACTAAATCTAAAACGTAAAATCAAAACTTTTTAAATATCAGATTTTTTCGATATATTCATCTGGTAAATAAATAGCAGTTAATTGTGGGTCATGTTGTTAATTTTTAAAATACTATTAAAATCTAGTAGTAATGATATATTATAATTAATATTAAATACAAAGATTGCTTATATAATTTACAGCAGTAGCCGAAAAAGGATTTGGTTCATATTTCAACATTATAACTGAAATATTACTCAGAATTAAAAGAAAATTGCATAAAATCAAATCAAAATTAATCAAATCAAATGGAAAACTGAATTGATTCCAAACAAAAGCTTGTGAGAATCAAATATAAAATGTGTATCAGTAACCATTCACTAACCTGGTCAACTTTTTGAGAAATAAATTAGATTTTATAGAGTGTGTGTGTACAGTGGGTACGGAAAGTATTCAGACCCCCTAAAATTTTTCACTCTTTGTTATATTGCAGCCATTTGCTAAAATCATTTAAGTTCCTTTTTTTCCTCATTAATGTACACATAGTACCCCATATTGACAGAAAAACATTTTTGTAGATTTATTAAAAAAGAAAAACTGAAATATCACATGGTCCTAAGTATTCAGACTCTTTGCTGTGACACTCATATATTTAACTCAGGTGCTGTCCATTTCTTCTGATCATTCTTGAGATGGTTCTGCACCTTCATTGAGTCCAGCTGTGGCTGAAAGCCACACACCTGTCTATATAAGACCTTACAGCTCACAGTTCATTTCAGAGCAAAGAGAATCATGAGGTCAAAGGAACTGCCTGAAGAGCTCAGAGACAGAACTGTGGCAAGGCACAGATCTGGCCAGATCTAACAAAGAGTGAAACATTTAAGGGGGTCTGAATACTTTCCATACCCACTAGGGATGGGACGATAACCGGTTTTATTGATAACCGTGATAAAATGTGCTGAAGGTTAGTAATATCGTTTAAAAATGAATTATCATTAAAACCGTGTTTGATTATCGCGGTTTTAATAACTCACTATTAAATCATGTCCAGCCAGCAACAGTCTGACGCAAGCGCAGTGCACAATGTTTTTTTGTTTTTTTTCGAGAAGGAATGGCGAAAGTCAGTGACTTTTCTATGCTTTTCTATGCTTCTACACTTTTCATTGTAAGGAAGGAAATGCCACAGAATGTAATCTTTCTTTAAATTAAGTGCATAGAGTTGCTTGTTTTATTAGTTGTTTGTTGATTATTAAATATAAAACTTGCTGAAATGTTTTCATTGTGAGCATCAACTATTTTGAACACTTTCATCTCGTTTCAACAAAACCGTGATAATATTGATAATCGTGATAATTTTAGTCACTATAATCGTGATATTAAATTTTCATACCGTCCCATCCCTAATACCCACTGTATATGTCTGTGTATGTGTGTGTGTGTGTATGTATATGTATATATATGTGTGTGTGTGTGTGTGTGTGTGTGTATGTGTATGTATTGCATATGACAGGTAGTTGACATATTAACATATTAAATGGTAACATTTATTCTTGAACCAAGCGGATAACTTTAATAATTTGTTTTCCCAACATACTTTTTTTTAGATGTTTATTCACTCTTTTAGTAGGTCATCTGACGGAGGTCAGTTTTGATATGTGGCATCTGTCCCTGATGCTGTCCCTACTGTCAGTTCTACTTGAGCGGCCCAGCAAGAACTATTCCTCAAAACTTAACATAGCATACAAAATACAGCCAAGATGACCTTAATTGATAATTTACTGTACGTTCTTCCTGATTGCCACCGATGCCCTAAAATACAAGAACCCCAATATAACTGGAGCACTTAGAAGTTTCAAGGCGAATTCTTTCATCCATATTGGATTGGAGCCAGACTCAGCTGACCAGGGCTGGGATGGGAGCTGGCAGAGCTCCAAACCAAAGTGTCCGTCAGACCCTGGGCTCAGTCTATAAAGCATCGCCTAGAATGTAGCGCGGACCGTCCATGCCCTCCACTAGTGGCACCCCGTGTGGAGTCAGCCCTGTGCTGGAGGTTAGCGCCATACATCATCAATGGAAAAAGTTTCATGAAGGTGAAGAAAAAAGCTGGCAAGGTGTCTGGCAGGCTGAACAATGATTTTAATTTCCCTGGCATCATAAATTACCGCCCTATGTCTGCTCATATTACAGACATAAAGCTGAAAAGGGTAGATTAATAATGCAGCAGAGGATAACAGACCCTCAAATCCCACCTGCCACTCCATGTGGAGGACGGTCCAGCGCTGTCCAGTTTGTTACCACCTCGACAGGCAACTCAATCACGTGTCCGAATTCATTTGTCCAAGTTCATTTAACACTTCAACAGAAATGCTTGTAATTGCTTGTAATATCTGTCATGGTGTCATTCAGCATATGATCTGTTTAGCCTACACAAAACCACATTTGCAGAGAAGTATATAAAATTCAAATGAGTTTGAACGCATGCATCGTTGGGTGCAAGGTTATCACGCTGATTGGTTCAGAGGCCACTGACGTGGCTTATGAAGGCGATTTATGAATGTTTATGATGATCTACAAAGCCAACGCTGGCCTTGGTTGCAAGTGAAATGGAATCATTAGCACTATTTCAGTGTTTTATGCACCCTGACAGAAGAAACTTGTGCACTTGTAAAAAAAAATATATTCACCTTCCATTAGGTTTAAATTCATTTTAATGCAAATTTAAAAACCTAATGAATTATTTTAAGTTATAAGAAGGATTTTTGTAATATATAATTTTTGAAATTATACAATCGAAACTGAAATCACATAATTAACAATATATACACATTAAAACAAATGTTGGAGTTATTTGGAAATGTTTGTACATCATAGAATGAAATATTGACCGAAATTGTTAATTGGCCAGAAATGCTTTTAGACATAGCCCTGCAGTCATTTACGTAAATAGGTAGTTGCTTCGCTTGACTCAGAAGCAGCTACCTGTGAGCAAAAGCGACCTGCTACTGATGCCCTCAGGTGTGTGAAATGTGTCCCATATTGCTTTCTTTCACCCCATTGGCTGAGGATTGATTGGAAGCCCTCCACTTCCTCTGCTAGTTCCTCAGAGTAAATAAATCTTCATTTACATAAACAGATCTGTCCTGCAGTCAGTCTGGGCATTGGGGGGAGGATTATTCTGAGGCCTGACTTTTCGTCAGGCGGGGAGACGCTCTCTTGCCCCTTTATTGTGTTGTGAAAGTCCATTTCAAGGATGTCACCCCCAGCCCATTAGTTTGGATAATGAGCCCTATAAAGCACATTTATAACTCTTGACATAACAAGCCAACATATTCTCCTCTGTTCCTCCTTTTTCTCTCTCACTCGCTCTTTTCCTTCTCCATTGCAGAGATTAAAGGAGAAAAGGTCAAACCTGTACCCTAAGCCAGTGGTTGATGTCTGGTTTTGTTTTGGGACCCAAATTTTACATTTTGATATTAAGTGGCAAACTGACGTGCAATAAACATGCAAATAAAAATTGCTTAAAATCTGATTTATTCCAACAATGCAAAATTATGACATTTTGACTTACAAAAATGCCAAAGCACCACTTTATTCCTATAGTAATGCATATGCAATGTTAGGCCACTTCTCTTTATAAAAAGAGTTTTTAGAAGTAACCACCTGACCCATGAAGGATGAGACAGCTAATATATGATGCTCTAGTCTTTTAATATTTTATCTTCAAATCATAATCTGACCATCTCTTGACCCTTTTGTGATTAAAGCAGGTTTTTTGGGTAAAGATGGGCTTGCAGTTTTTCCTTGTCCTGATGCATCTTCTGTATTCATAATTCATAGAGTTAAAGCTGTGATTGATACACGTGGTCAGAAGATCAGCTGCAGTCATTTTGTGGTTGAAGATTCGTACATCAGAGATGAACAAAGACAGAGCACAGCTTACAGGTAAGCTCATAATAGCCCACTAAAATGAAATTAGTATTCATAACTGTAATTACTGACAAACTGTCATTTGTATCATGAAAAACAGATATCGATCATCCCATCCAGCTGTTATAATGAAGAGCTAAAGCACTACAGTGTTGGCATTTCACTTGCACTTTCTTATATATTTAATACTATTAAAATAAAAACACTTTATACCTCCAATATAAGCAAAATAACTTTTTAAATGTTTTTTTTTTAACATTAATTATAATTATAACATACATATGTTTTTGCTAACATGCATAATGACTTCTTTGTGAAATGCAAAATGAGAATTTTGAATAATTTCCATATAATGAAAGTAAATGGTGACAAAATCTATAAAAGCACCATAAAATCATTAAAAAAGTGGTCCATATCATATATATAATATCATATATATTCTTAGTTGTCTTTGTGTGACGACCCTAAGTCACAATTGCCTTTTCGGTTCTCATTTTTCTAAAACTCGGTTCTTCTTCTGTTCTAATGTTTGGACACATACCAAGTTTGTATATGCTGAAACAAAGATTTGAAAGCTCAACATCCACTGGCAAGAGCAACAACAACATTTTTTAAAACCTCTTTTGTTGTTTCCAAAAACAAGAAAGTCGTATGTGTTTGAAAATGACAAAAGGCTGAGTAAATGATGACAGAATTTTCATTTTTGGGTCAGCTATTCATTTCAATTACTGTAAATTGTGATTTAGGGTCATTTTGAATTTTCTCTTTTTTGATAATCTCCTTCATAATATACAGTATGTTCTCTTCTTTTTCCTAGTCTTTTCAAAGTTTTTTTTTCCATCTTCACAGGCAGATATCTCGAGCAGTGCTCATCACAGATAGATCTGTACTACCTTCAGAATCTGATCAGCAGGTATAAAGCTTCCTTTCTTTCATTTCTTTAATTTGGCTGTTAATTCTTTCAGTTGTTTGTACCTTCTTTTGTTTTTATTTCAATTTGTATGCTTTTGTTTGCTAATTCTTGTTTTTGTTCGTACTTTTATTTGTTTTTCAGCTTGTTGTTTAGTTTGATTTTTGTTTTGTTTTTTCCTTTCTTTCGTTTATTCTTTTGTTTGTTCATTCTTTCATGCTTTTATTTGATCTTATGTATGTTTTTCTCCTTTCTTTCATTAGTTCTTATTTGTTCGTTCCTTTTCTTTTGTTTGTTTCTTTCTTTCCTCTTTTTTTTTGCATAATTCACATGCACGTTTAAAGGGCATTGACCCATCTCTGCTGTGCGTGTGTTTGTGAAGCACGTTTTTTGCCTGCGTTGCACTGTTGCTTTTCAACTTGTATTGCATTACATCTTTTTTATGCTGCATATCACATTTGGATGGATTCTTGGGACATGTCCAAGATCCAGCAGGCATAGATGCAACAAAACATCAGAGCCGATTTGTGGGATCATTTCAATAGTTTTGACGTCCCGTTCTCAAGCGTAGCATTCTAAAGTGAATTACCAGAGGAAAAAATAACCAGTTCAATGAAAGGACAGTAATTCTGTTTGCTGTTACTGGTTTAGAATTGGATAAATAAATCTTTCTGATGCGAGAGTGGATGGTGACACGCAAGCATCCTCTTAGGCTAATTTGAGTGCTGTCCACCAGAGTCCAGGAAAAGAAGTGGAGTGGTCACATGCCTTCTGAATCTCAGCCCAATTTGCTCTCCATCAGGAATTCATGCTTGAATATTCAAAGCAGATCAGGGGAGGAAGGAAAAGTGGGTGTAATTTATGCTCATTAGCCTCAACGAACAGAAATTAATATCAGTGTCTTGACACAGTGTGGAAATGGAATATTACATGACTATGTGTGACAAAACTTAATTAAATATTCAGGCTGGTTTTAATTAGCCATTCGTCCTTTGGAATGACAGTCGCCAAACGAGCATTCGGTCAATGCTTTCTCTTCCTCTTTCACTATTTTTTTTGTTGGCATAGTTGGCGCACTTGGACTTGATTAAAAAGCAGTTTTAACATAGTTTAACCAAAGCACTGTATGAAAACATAATTGGATTATATCGGTTTAGCTCTGCCTTATTTGCATTATCATCTATGCCAGTATTTACTCAACAAGCTTACAACATGGGCAAAATAAAATTGGTTTGTGATTTTGCTGTAGATTCTGCACTATGTTTGTAGTGCCAGGAAGGATCGGCATTTCAGTCATATGTTTTATGTAAATTCTAAGATAGTGTATTTCCTGTTTTAATGGCAGATCTCATTGGTGACGATTCCTCCTCTGGAATCTTCTGCACCAGCTGTGAGGATGGTGGAGCTTTGTTCCTCCTCCATGACCTGCATGCCTGGCACCTGTGAGTTACACATCCACCACAATACATACATGCCATGATCACACATCAGTTATATAGTTACCATAATCATATGGTCAATGCATGTTGCAAGTGTAACAATGATTTCCAAACAATTTGCAATTCTTCCTTTTGCCAGTTCCAATATGTACACACACACACACACACACACTCATGCAACACACTCACACACACACACACACATGCACACATACACACGTTTGTGTGTGTGTCTGCGTGCTTGCGTGCGAGTGTATTTTTGCTCACCAAAGCTGCATTTATTTGATCAAAAATAGGGTAAAAATATTGTAATATATTATTACTATTTATAATGTTAAACTGTAAAAAACGTTTTCTATTTGAATATATTTTGAAATGAAAATTATTCCAGTGATCAAAACAGCAGCAGTTCTCCAGTCTTCAGTGTCACATGATCCTTCAGAAATCATTCTGATATGCTGCTGATTTTGCTTGATTTCTTATTCTTGTCAATGTTAAAAAAAGTTTTTGCTTTTGTGGAAACTTTGATACACAACCATTGGGAAGTTTAGGCAAATAAGATTTCAGGGGAAAAGATACAGAAATGTGTACTTTTATTCAGCAGGGTTCATTAAAATGATCAAGTAAACTTTTATAATGATACAAAAGATTTCTTTTTCAAATAAATGTCTTTTTTTTCTGTTCAAAGAATCCTGAATTTTTTTTACTATGGTTTACACAAAATTATTAAGCAGCAAAAACTGTTTCAATGTTAAGTTTCTCGAGCAAATCATCATACAATATTAGAATGATTTCTGAAGGATCATGTGACATTGAAGACTGGAGTAAACAGTTATTTTAAATTGTAGCAATATTTCACAATATTACTGTTCTTACTGTATTTTGATAAAGTAAATGTAAATGTCTTGGTGAGCATAAGGTACTTTTTTTATACACTTTTGACCAGTAGTGCATATAAACGCTTCTTACAAAATGCTGATTTTAAACTATTAGTTTATTAGTTATTAAAATGATAACAGTGATGGACACTGATCATCTCAGAACACAAAAATGTCAAAACTGTCCTTCAAAACACTCCGTTCACCGCCCACCACACCGATGACTCCATCATTAACTCCATTGTTATTTATGAAAGTTATTCTGTTTGTTCCACTGGCCCTACTCTGCTATCAATCATAGTGAAGGGGTAGATCAGGTGGAGATGGTGGAGGGCCCCAGTGACTGACTCTGTCCTCACGGGGGAATGAAAAGCTTAATCAGCGGAACTCCTCTTCCTCTCTCTGGGAATTGAGTTCAGGGGAAATGATAGGAAGCTTTGCTTTGCTATAGCCCGGTCCCACAGGGAGATGGATCGTAGTCGTTCCTCTTTAAGTAATGCACTTCTACCTGAGAGCATCCCTCGCAATCAACGGATGATGATGACCGTGACAGACATGCGTTCACAGGAGAAGATGCTCTTTATTTATCATTAACCACTTATGACAAGACTGTTTTAGTTACGCTGCTGGGGATGTTAGATGTGTTCTCGAGGAGGGCTCCAAGCAACACCACGACTATTGATTATAGACTTTGCAGGTGAAGTGTGTGATTTTTGGGCCACTGGCAGCACCAAACACAATTGCAGAATTGTTATTGGTCGTCTTGCCCCAAACTTAACCTCAGATTCAGCCCCATCTCATTACACTGGGTGCGAGTTCTAAGTATATAAAGTATTAGTATTTTAACATTAGAAATACATATTTCATATGCAGGATAGACCGCATTTGTTTGCTTTATACTTTCATCATACAGCATTTCGCCTGACATTACTCAGTTTGAACCAAAGGATATCAGTGTATGAAGGCCACTTAAAAATATAAATAATCCATTTATTCATATTTAATGATAATTCTTATTGAAAATGATTGAAAAAAATGAGTGAAATAAAAAAAACTCTTGAAGTTATAGTATAATAACTTTGTATCTGTTAAATAATAAATCACTTCAAACTGACAATAGACATTTACAACTGTATATGGAATTCATTAATGTAGTTAAATATTAATGCAAGTACAATAATCCATCTAACATGAAAGTGTATTTAGTATTGTGAGAAATATATTATTTTAAAAGTTTTGATTGTTATATGATGAAAATAAAATATTTTTGTAATGCTTGTTAAAAGTGCAATATTACATTTTTATGTTGCAGTTTATTACTTTACACTTTTAAGCATACATTTTTTTAAAGTAGTTTTAAATAGGTGCATTTATTTGTCAATTTTGGAATTAACTTATTTAAATGTTTTGAATTAATACATTAAAAAAATATATTTGAATTGATTGATTCCTTTTGCTCTTAATGAATAATCCACATTCACATCAGTTTAAAACATGTTTTAGAATTAAAATGATTATAAATGTTGCGTCATGTTGATTATGCAGATTAAATATAATTTTTATTTTATTTAATTATTTGCTACTACTCGTTTGTGCTACTTCAAATTATGCATTTTCATAAGTTCAGAATTCTTCCATGCATTTCATGTATACTGTAGGATGATGGATGTTCATGTTAAAGTGTCCACTCAAATACAACAGGGGAAAAAAGCATAGTTTTTTCTTCAAGACTCTATATAGAATATATATGCCCATAAATGGGTATATTATGAATCCACCTCTACTGCAAAAGTGTTCACTTTCAACTATCCAGGACTTTTAAAATCCTCCCCTGGAGTGTTTCTGTCTGTGGCGAGAATCTTTTTCAAAACTCGGTAGTGTCCCGTGTGTCTTTAGAGCCTTTAGCGAAGCTGCACCTCCTGTCCCACTGGAGATGCCTGCATATGTGCACCTCTCCATGGTGTGACACGGAGCCAGTGTGCCGCCCTGAGCCTCCTGCACTGGATTTGTTCTCTTTGATCCTCACACACACACATACAGTATTGTACCACAGACCGCAGGAAGGATCAATGGAGAAGTAATGATAAGCCTGGAAGTGGTGTGTGAACTCTTGGGATTACCCAGGACATTTCCACAAATCCCACTAGTAGAACTTCTCAGACCTTTATGAGGATTGAGATTTGTTGTTTTGAGTTTCGGTGCCCGTTTCTTTTTTGCCCCTCTGCATTACTTTAAGGGATACTTTCATGGAAAGTCAGAGCCTTACTGTAGTTCTTGTCAGATTGTTGGCCAAGTTTGTCATACTTATTTAAACAAGTTTTTGCCAGTAAAGCATGCTTTGAAACCTTGCCTAGTGCAGCTTGAGATTTGAGCTTAGGGAAGATAGTTTCCACCAAATGTTAGAAAAAAAATAAACAAAATAAAAGTTCATTATGACTTTTAACAATTAAGATTTTTTTTCCCTGTTAAAATGTTTCCTTTTTTTTATATAAGAGAAGAAAACTTAGAGTTGTGAGATATAAACATCTTTAACCTTTTTTCTTAGAATTGCAAGTTTATTTTTAGTATGTTTTGGGTACACAAATTCAATTCAGACCTTTTTTTCCTCTGATTATATATCATAATTCTGAGGGGGAAAAAGTCAGAATTGTGAGAGAGATATATTATATATCTTTAAGAATCAGCTAAAAACATCTCTTCATCATCTTTATTTGACCCTCTAACTCTAGCACTCTCAATTAAAATTCTATTCCTAAAATTAATAAACTAGTCCCTTTTAGACCTTTACTAATGGCTTGCTTGCTTAAAATTTTTTTTTTTTTTAAACGTGCTTTTCTAATCTTTTTGTTATCTATGCATTTTCTTTATTTGTTCAATTCGTATTTAATTTATTATGTTTATTTTGCCATTTATTTAAATAATAATGGTTACAGTGTTCACCACCAAGCATTCTTATACATTTTAGATGATTTAAACTCTCAGAAATGGTATAAAAGTGAACCATATGAAACCAAAAATAAAAAGTATGTACCCTCAATTGCCCTAAATGGTCTGTTGTGATCTTATTTCATCAGATTTGGTCCACTTGACCTGTTCATCATCTGGTACAGCCCAGGAAGATCTTGCTCCAGTTGTATCTGAGTTGTTTCACATTTCCACCGTTCCTGGAGAGGAACCTTCAGAAGGTAAGACCTGACCCAGCTCCTTCACTTCTAGTTAAAACTCCCCATCATTTAAACCCATTAACATCTTCAGTCCTTCTGTGCATCAGCCTCCGATTGCACATCCAGATCCACTATACATGCTGCTAAGTGCTAACAATACTTAACTAACCTCACGTCAAAGAGAGATCATCTCTTCCTCTCTTTAAAAAGAAAGATCTGGTATTGCTGTGACATTCAGCGAAGGGCTTACACAGAGACGTTATTGGCGATAACAGTGATTGATATTGATGGTGGTGTGGCAGGCAGGGGCCAGGCGCTGCTCCCATTGATTCCCATTATGCTCTGTCAGGGTCCGCTTGGCTCCTTCAGAGTGAATCTGAGCACCACCTGTCACATATGACCTCACATTACCTTCAGATTATTAGGGTGAATTCATATAGTGAGTTTGGATTGCAATGATTGATTTATATATATATATATATATATATATATATATATATATAGTACAGACCAAAAGTTTGGAAACATTACTATTTTTAATGTTTTTGAAAAGATGTTTCTTCTGCTCATCAAGCCTGCATTTATTTGAGCCAAAATACAGAAAAAAACAGTATTATTGTGAAATATTATTACAACTAAAAATAATAGTTTTCTATTTGAATATACTTTAAAAAAAATAATTTATTCCTGTGATGCAAAGCTGAATTTTCAGCATCATTACTCCAGCCTTCAGTGTCACATGTAACATCCAGTCTATCACATGATCATTTAGAAATCATTCTAATATTCTGATTTATTATGAGTGTTGGAAACAGTTCTGCTGTCTAATATATTTGATGAATAAAAGGTTAAAAAGAACTGCATTTATTCAAAATAAAAATAAAATTTCTAATAATATATTCTAATAATATATTTTCTTTACTATCACTTTTTATCAATTTTAACACATCCTTGCTGAATAAAAGTATTGATTTTATTTAAAAAAAAGAAAGAAAAAAAAATTACTGACCCCAAATTACTGACCAGTAGTGTATATTGTTATTACAAAATATTTATATTTTAAAAACATAGCTTCTTTTTTTTTTTTCTTCTTTTTATTCATCAAAGTATCTTAAAAAAGTATCACATGTTCTGAAAAAATATTAAGCAGCAGAACTGTTTCCAACTTTGATAATGAATCATCATATAAGATTGATTTCTAAAGGATCATGTGATAATAATCCTAAAAATTCAGCTTTGCATCACAGAAATAAATTATAATTTAAAGTTTAATAAATTTAAAAACAATTATTTTAAATTGTAATAATATATCACAATATTACATTTTTTTTCTGTATTTTTGATCAAATAAATGCAGGCTTGATGAGCAGAAGAAACTTCTTTCAAAAACATTAAAAATAGTAATGTTTCCAAACTTTTGGTCTGTACTGTATATATATATATATATATACATACATACTATATTAGGGCTGTCAGCCAATTAAAATTTTTAATCTAATTAATTACATGGTGCGGTGATTAAAATAAATTTGGCTTTGAAAATACCCACAAAAGATTATTTAAAGATATTATTCAGTTAAATGAGAAAGTATCAAGTAGACATTACAAATAGTAGCTTTAAAAAGCTATATTTTATTTTATTAAACATAAAATTTATTACACATGAATGTTTAGACTACAGTGGCCTAACATAAACTATAATGCAATAAAAGTCACTGGTAACCAAAACAGCTTTGATACCAACAGTCAGTTCAGATTTGAGATTACATAAGGGTGAATAAATGATGACAGAATAATCTCTATTGCTTCTATTGTCCTCATTTGTAAGCCACATTGGATAAAAAGTGTCTGATAATTAACTAAATAACTATTTATTTATTCTATCTGTTTTCTTTTTATTTATTATATTATTTAAAAGCCCATGCTACGTGTACTGTGTTAAACTAAGATTGTTATAGCACTTATATATCATTACTCTTTTTGTTGTTTTTGATTGCTTCCACTGTCCTCATTTGTAAGTCACTTTGGATAAAAGCGTCTGCTAAATGAATAAATGTAAATGTAACTAAATAACTAATATATAAATTTGATTGTTATTAATATTATTAGTAAAAAAAAATTAATTAAGAAATATTTTTGTAACATTTCAATGTAAAATAAAACATGATTATTTAGGAAAGATAAAAAATTATTGATGTTACATGCTGAGAGGAGTTTGTGAGGAGCAGCATTTACTGCTCTGAGACACTGAAAACATTGGATAATGTAAAAGAAATAAAAACTGTCCATGCTTCACTCTGAAACATGCAGCGCATATATGTAATTAAACTGCAGCCTTTGTTATGTGCTAATCGTACTTGGCTATATAATAATTCCTGTACATTATGACTAGTTTAGCTACTTTAAATTGTGAGTAGTTTGAAGCTTGACTTGATTTCATTTCCTGATACTGGTCCTTACCAACAGCTTCATGTCATAGTTGACAGTTCCTAAAATTGACCAATTTATCATAATTTGTGTAATAACAGTGTCTTGACTCCAGATGTGTGATGGAGGGATGAATGTCTTGTTTGATTGCAGTAAGATCAAGGTCATCTAGGCCAACTCTCCTCATTCCATCCAACAAACTCAATCTCCCTCTATCAGCCGGCATCTCAACACACCTTTATCACTCCTCCATCATGCACATACTCTCCTTTAGAGCATTACCTTTTTCTGTTGATTCTTGTTGTGAATTTAAGTACTTCTGTGGTTCAAGAAAATAGAAATGTTAAAATTGATTCTTTATATGTGTGTTAGCTTGTGTGCTCAGGTGCCTGGCCAGCACAGCGGAGGGTGTGGGACATGGGGCCCTGCTGGGCGACACACTGCCTTTTTATCACAGGAATGAGCTAGTACTATTTTAATTAAAATGTCAGAACAAATACTGGCAGAGGTCTTGAGGATGAATCACTAGATAAGAAGAGCAGTGGGCCAGAACAGGTCAGAGAGACAAAGTCACCTGGGTAGATCTTCATTCATTCCCATGGTCAAAGTGCTGTGTGTGTGTGTGTGTGTGTGTGTGTGTGTGTGTGTGTGTGTGTGTGTGTGTGTGTGTGTGTGTGTGTGTGTGTGTGTGTGTGTGTGTGTGTGTGTGTGTGTGTGTGTGTGTGTGTGTGTGTGTGTGTGTGTGTGTGTGTGTGAGAGAAAGAGAGAGAGTCTGTTTGGATCAGGATGGAGCCAAATGGAACAAATAAACAACAGCTAGTGCAGATTTCCTAAGGGATTTTAAACCCTTCACAAAGATCAAGGCTTGTATATGACTGCATGGAGACTAGATTAAAGGAAACCGATTGCTTTGCTATTACATCTTATATTCAGGGTTTTTGACTTGAACAGCCCATAACACTCAGAACACATCCCGAAACCCTGTATAGCATAAACATGTGATACCTTATTTACTGCAGCAGACTAAAACAACAACACTACAAATATTTTAGCGACTGCACTTATGTCTCTGAATACCTTAGTGGCCATAGAGTACATTAGTCCCAAGCCAGTTTTTCAGCTGTGCTTAGTTACGTTTTTTTACCCATTCATTTCCTCATTGGGATTTTAAAAGTGCTATGAGCCATGAACCAAACGAGCCAACCAACTACGAGAACAGTCACACCATTAACAAACTTTGGTTTGAAACAAAAAGTAAATGAAAATCAGATGAACAGACAAAAGTGCAGCACTGTGTACTTTAATGAAGGGAAGAACTACAATCCCATGAAGCATTGTGAATGACTGACAATCCAATTAAAAATGAAGGTAAAAAAGTATAAAACTATTAATAAAAAAAAAATAGTTATTGGTTGTATCTATGAAACTTTTAAATTGTTCAGATTATAAATTTATAATGTATACAAATGCAAATGTATTTTTAGAAAAAATAACAAAAAAAGAATTTCTAATATGTTTTTATGTCACAAACACAACTCTTTTTGGCATTTATCTGTAAATCACTTCCTGTACATTTGTGGATTTCAAAACATTTCAAGACAAAAATCCACAAATAGGTGGACTCCACCCACTGTCTACTCAAAGCCAATCAGATAACATCCTCATTGCGCTGCCTAATCTTAGCATGTTCTTGCCATGACCATCGCGTGGGAAGAGATTCATTTTGCACTCTGCACCACTCTGAGCACCTTAGTGTCGGCATACTTTTCACAACCACAAGGCAATGTGATAAACACCTCTCAAAACACCTAAGCAACTGCATAGTAAAGTGCACTTAAAATTTCTTATTATATACCTGCATAGTAATGCCCTGGTAACCACCCACAACACCTTTTCATAATGACAGTGAGATTGGTACAGGAAAACACTTGCATCTTACTTAATGTAAAATATTTTCATAATTTAAGATATTGTAAGTGTTCTTTTTTTTTTTTTAGTTGTAGAGAGCATCGTTGGTTCAGTGTGTGTGTGTGCGTGCGTATGTGCGTGTGTACCTATTTAACCATATTTTAGTGACCAATATGATCTCCAAAAACCATTTGGGGATGTCCTCATTTGTAAAAAAAAATTTTTTTTGTAAAAATGCAGAATGTTTTCTGTGAGGGGTAAGGTTAAGGGTTGGGATTATCTTATAAAATCTATAACTATCTTTATATAAAACAGTAGAAGTCTGTGTAATGTCCTCATTCAGACATGTGTTAGCCGCCATCAAGAGTGCTGTTGTATGCTAATCTGACATTTGTCACATCTGGGTGTGCGTGTGCGTCTGTGTTTGTGTGTGTGTGGGTGTGTGTGTGTATGGGTGTGTGTGAGTGAGTGAGTGAGTGAGTGAGTGAGTGAGTGAGTGAGTGAATGAGTGAGTGAGAGAAAGTGTGACCGACTGACCGAACCATACATACTTCAATAGACTTTTGAAGTATTATTTTCTTTAAAAAAAATTCTCAACCTTAGAATGGTGGTGTATATGATATTATTATAACGTACAATTATGAATATACTAATCAAATAATAAAACCGATATCAATAACTTAATTATAACTTTATATATCAATACATATACAGTATAAAACCGTTTCTCTGTGTCCATATATTAGCTGGTCATGTATGTTCATGGCTTTCTTCCTCTAATAGAAGAGTCTCTTTGACTGTGTGTGTTCAGTTAAAGGCTTGAGTGTTTGGTGAATCAGTGACCCGCCAGCATTCAGAGGGAAGGATGGGTGGTGTATTTGAAATGGCGTTAAACATTGATGGCGCCACACCTCTCCCCTCTCCAAATTAAGCAAATCTCCGGGCAGGAAAAGGAACACGCGTCATAATTGTGTGACATTTGGGTAATGACCGTTCTGACATTTCAGACTGACACCTTCTCCCTCTCGCTTTTTCTAGCCTTTCTTTTCCCACCTTTTTGCGGCAGAGGCTCGTGTATTTAAAGGGTAATGATACAGACCGACAGCTTTACGCTTTAAATGAACCAGTGACACACACGCGCACACACTCTTGAGACTCTTCTCTTCTGTTGTCCTATAGAGCCCATCTCGTCTAAGATGTCATCAAAGGAGAGAAAGAGATTAGGTGACCTATGTCATGCAGTCGCTAACAAAATACTAACATTCTCATCTCGTGATAAATCTGCCGTAAGTGGTGTTGGTACGAACATGTTCACTATTAACTAAGAGTTTCCCCTCAGTAAACTCTTAATTTGCTGCGTATTGATAGTAAGTAAGGTACTTGTTGTAGTAGTTATGTTTAAGTATTGGATAGGGTTAAGGGGAATATGGTCATTCAGAAAAGATATTAATATGTGAGAATACTTTTAAAAAAGTTAGGCAACTTGATGCAGTAAGACTTTTGAGATTTCTTAACAATAGATTTTTTGTTCTGCTCAATAAAGATACTTTGTTGAGTCAGTGTAAATTTGTTTGCTCATGCAATGCTGATTTTTTTTATTTTAGTAATAGAAAAATTCTTGTCACAGCTGCTGAAACAATAATTACTGTCCTTGAGTTAATGTTTTCTGTTTCCTGGAACAAAAAAAAGAATGTCTAAAAAGTCACTACATTATCAAAAAAATGTTGTTTACAAAAGACAAACATGAAAGGCTAAGTTAACTAATAAGCAGACAACATTGCCTTTGTTTGTAAGACAACTTACAAGACTAAGATATCCAGGAATTGGATTTAAGTGGTTGAACATACTCTAGGCTTTATAACCAGACACACAAACCTCAAGAACGGTGACAACCAACAGATGTTAAAAAGATGAGCTATTTACAGCACAGTACAACAAATAACTAACAATAATGATAAAACAAAAACAAAAATAGTTGAAATGAAGTCAGAAAATGGCAAAACAATAATGTTATAACGATTACTGCATAATTTATTCATGCTGCAATGCATGCTGGGATCCATAAAGCCTTAAAGTTCCAACAGTGTGAAATTCTTTGTTCAGATAACTGTGTTTGACTAGTTGGAGCAACCTTTGGGGTAATTGTGTTGGTCCGACGAGGATTTTTATGTAGTTTCAAGAAAATAGCATTTTTTAGTTTTTGAGACTAAGGTTTTGTAAACTCTAAAATTAGCAGTTTCATTTTTTACAGTGGTCAAAAAGTCTGTCTGTGGTGTTCCCATCAACTCATGCTTTCTGCTGTCCGTGGTGCTGAAATGCTCTATGCTCTAATATCCAACATGTCATCTTGCTGTCATTTGTTGCATCACAAACATACTCTTCTTTTATGGAAGCACCTCACATCTAAACTCCCCCATTTTCATAAATTTTAGGTTCAAATATTTCTGTGCACACATTCAAAGACTTTCCACAGCCCTGATTATTTTATTTTAGTTTATTTTTTTTAATGAAAATTATTTAATGTGCATAATGTATTATGCTCTAGTGTTTTAATGTTTTTAAAACAAGTCTTTTCTGCTCACCAAGGCTGGATTTATTTGATAAAAAATACTGTAAAAAAAAAACCATTAATATTGAAATATTATTATAATTTCTGTTAACTGTTTTCTTTTATATTTTTAAAATTTAGTTTATTCCTGTGATGCAAGGCAGAATGTTCAGCATCATTACTCCTTCTGTCTTCAGTGTCACATGATCCTTCAGAAATCATTCTAATATGCTGATATGTTGGTGAATCATTATTGTCAGTTATTATTGGTGCTCAATCATCAATCAAAACTTTTGATGTGTTTAATGTTGTATTTCTTTGTGAAATACAAATGCTGAATAAAAGTTTTTGTTTCTATTTTTCTTTTTTCTTTTTTTGAAAATGCTAGTGTTTCACAGTTTGCACAATAACATGAGGCAGCAAAAATAATTTCACATTGATAATGATAAAAAAAATCTTGAGCAGCAAATAAGCATATTAGAAAGATTTCTGAAGGATCATGGGACACTGAAGGGTGGAGTAATGATGCAGAAAATTCAGCTTTAATCGCACATTTGAAAACATTGAAGGTTTTTACTGTATTTTTTATTTTTTAAAAATGCAGCATTGGTGAGCAGAAGAGACTTCTTTCATGAACATTAAATAATCATCATAAAAAACAAAACAAATATATAATTATATAATTATTATTACAAAACATTTGACTGCTCCATTACCCGTATAAAATTCTGGTCCTCAAAATCAGTGCAGGAAAATGGAAAAGTGCATAGATACTGTCTAGGCCTGGTCATGACCTTTAAAATAGACAGCTGGCCCAGATTTGGTTTAATATGTTTCAGAATTATCAAGAGCAAGACATCTGAAATGCAAAGCCTTCTCATGTCAAGACATTAAAGACAGCAAAGAAATGACTGTTTTAACATCACATTCAGGTGCAGAGGAGAGAAGCAAGCCGGCAGTGCTGTGGGTCATGTACTTCAACATGAGGGACACATCAGCCCTGGACAGCAGCAGCTACACCCTGCCGACCAACGTTCATGTGTGCACCGGTCCCGATGGCAGCCTGGGCAGCGACTGCTCCATTAAACTGGTGAGTCCAGCAGTCATTGGATATTCAGATATATATATATATATATAGTCAGATATTTTTTATAGGCTCAATTATGGGATGTTTCTTGATGGTTTAGGTTGGTTTTGTTTATTTCCAGGCTGAATCCGTGTTTCAGCATATCCTCCCTGATGAGGAGTTCTGTCCTCCTGCGCCCAACCCAGAGGACATCATCTATGACGGCGACGGTCCGCAGGCCGAAGGACCTGGCTTTGAAGAGAGTGTTAACACAGAAGCAGAGGAAGAAGGTGCCGCCCATGAGAAGAGTCCATCAACTGAGAGCTCTGAACCTGCAGAGATGGACAGTGTTACCCAGCAGGCACCGTCAGACACGACCCCGTCCACTGAAGAATAACCCAACCACTCAAGAATAAGAGACGCTTGTTCTTTTCTCCACAATCACTGAGCATATGGAATCCAAAATAAATCATGTTCATCTCCAAGTGGGCAAAACTGAAGTTCTCAATCCTGTTATGCTCGTCAACCCCTTTTTATACATTTTATGTGCCTTTCTTTTGCATTTTCACACACGATGCCTGTTTTATTTTGACCCGTTACTGTAAGATGTATTTGCTTTTTAAAAACCAAAATGCTTTTTTTTTTTTTCAGAATGTATTCACAATTTTGCATGGTTCAAGTAAGGTGCCTATCGTATATTCTGGAGTTACTCAGAAGACTAAGATTAAATGATTTGGTCACATGCTGGACAAATACTCTTATTTTGGCAAAACGCTGCTTCTTCAAATCCTGTATTTCAGATGTCTATTTGAATGCTGTCTGCCTTTTCATTTCACCTTATGTCTGTTTTGTGTCTTCACATACAAATGTACTGTACGCTATAATGGTTGCTGGCATTAAATATTTAATTGAAGATGTATTTTAGTTCATTATTCGTAGCCCCACTGCAGTATTCAGCATCACATCGTCTGTCACTGATACAAACTGATTTCAACTCCGATGTAAACTGTGACGCCGAGCATTAGTGATGCTCTACGAGTGCGGTGTACCTGCCATGAAGGCGAGGTGAGGAAGCGCAAGGGAAGGAGCACAGTTTGATGACATTTGGTTTGCATTGCCATGGCTGAACAGATGGCTCATTATGGCTGCGAGTGCGCAGTTGTCCCTCACAGCACTTGCTGTCTTTGTTTCCCTGGAATTTGATATGGGTTCTGCAGAGGGTATTTACCCGTTCTGGAGGGGAAGAATTACTGCTGAACACATGGCCCAGGTTAGTCCCAGACCAGAGGAAGTGTGCTGATTCTTTCTGACGGCTGGGAGTAAGTACACCCCTGACAGCACTGACAAGTGTTTAGAGTCAAATCAAGAGTGATGCGTGTCACACATAACACACAACTTCGGTTTTATTCACTCATTTTGTAGGATGTGTGGTTGTGCATGTTGTGTAGGCTTAGAATGCAGAATGTGACTGGTTTTGAAGAGATGATGGGTATTTTCTAAGAACACAGGATTTTTTTTTATTCTAAAAAGAAACAGGGCTGTAACCTCCATACACACTGCAAGACCACCACGGGACTGTGTGCCTTCTGTATTCAGATTAGTTGTCAAGAAAAAATATTATTAAATGACTAATTCTAGTATTTTTAAAATTCCATTTCAGAGTGCTAATAGTAATTTGTCATTAATAAGCCTGATCCTAAAGGAACACATAATTTCAACCCTGTTACTGTACGTTTTCTAGGTGTAAATTTTAATAATTAACTGATTTTATTGTGCCCGGTATATATGAATTATTTATATAATTGAATTAATATTATAATAACTCTTGCAATTTCTCTCTGGCAGTGTTGTTTGGGGTTGAAGGTCAGCGCAAAAATCTCTATTAATGGCCTCAGCTAGCAAATATTATTGTACCACACAGTATTATTCAGTTAACAAAGTTGAACTATCAAGCTTGACAAAGTTATTTGTCATTAATAACCAGAGCCTGACCTTAAAGCATAACATCATGTCAATCCTGTTATTGCAAGTTTGGAATTCATACAGAGATTTGAGTAGGTAAATTTGAGGCTTTTCATAAATCACACATTATGATTTATTTAAATTTTACTAACTTTAAATTTGGAATTCATATAGATGAACTTAAATAGATAACTGAGTTACATTACAATTGAAGTAAGCATATTAATACCACATGCCATCTCATTTTAAAGACGTGTCAACCCTGTTACATATACATGTTTCAGGGTTAAAGATGTCAATGCAAAAATGTCTCACGATAGCCTCAGCTAACAATTATCATTGCACCATGGCATATTATTCACTGGCTATGTTCTGGTGATTAAAAAATGTTTATGCGATAACGGAGTTGAATTATTAACCTTAGGGGCAATTTTTATTTTTATTTTGTTAATTTCAAACCATTATATCAGAGCAGAACATTTGCTCTACTTAAATCTCTCAGATAATGTAGATTCACTATATCCTGTTAATTTATGTGAGGACACACAAATGACATGATTACGTGTGAGTGACCTATGATATTTTCCCTCAGCGGAGACACGAGAACCTGAGGTCTCAAACATGGCCTTATTTAGGTTTAAACCTGCTGAGTGTCCATATATCTGCTTCATGCTCTTTGATCGATTTCCTCAATTTTCGTAATTACATGACAATCCTTTATCTCCAGCATTTTGGTTTCATCTCATTGTTTTGGGGGTATGAGATTATTTTCTTCTCTCTTGAGTGACCTGCCTGCTCAATGGCATCATTGGGAATCAATTTTCTGCATGGAGAGTCTTGACATTCAAACGCAAAAGGGTAAAATGTGCCACAGGCAAGACACCTAGCATGGGCCACGTTTTTCTGGCACTATGGGGTGCGTTCAGTGAGGAATCTATAGGGACTTACTCTGAGGAGTTGTAAAATGTTTCTCAACAAATTAAGGATTGACACACAAATAGTTTTACTTAGCAGATGCCTCTGGCTTCATTTATCTTTAAGAAGGCCACTTAACAAGGTGCTGTCTAAGAGATGTAATGTAAGGGAATGCAAACTAGCACACCAAAAAGGAATGTGTGAATCCAAAGAAAAGTTTCAATACAAACAGACAAACAGCAAATAATGCAATAATAATAAAGATGTGGCCTATTATTTTATTTATTATTTATTTCAATGTGTTTATTGTTGAATTGGAGTTTCTAGATCGGTGGGAGAACAGTAATGCCAGGTTTCAAAGTAAAAATTCCTTTTAAACAGAGTATAATTATTTCTAGCCAAGCAGTAATTCTGTGAACTTGCAGAACTTGCAGAAAAATTAAAAAATTTGAAAAATGTTATTTAACTGTATATAGGATACATACAAAGCAATTTACAAGATAAAGCAGTTAGCTTTTCATTCTAAAATTACAGAATGCTGTTAAATACAATTCATCAAGCAATCATTTGTGAATATGTATTTATTTATTCATTCAAAAATGTAAACACGTAGAAATGGAAAAGTGTGTTATTTTCTAAGCCCCTAGCACCAAAAGTCCCCGAAACGCACACGTGTATGTGTCACTTCTAGTTGCTACAATGTGTTTTTACTGACATCTAGTGGCTACATCATCTCAATACATGATCTTATTGCACACTGAGAGAGTGTCCGTACAACAAAATGTATTAGTTCTCACAATGTTAAAAATAAAAAAGTTTTAATTACTTAAATCTTTAACTATAAATAATGTCCTTTGTATTAACTAATAAATTAATAACAATTTAAAATAAATAATAATTTCATTTATCATCATACATAGTTGTATTTCAAGGTTTATCATGTACATTACAAACATGTGATGCAGTGAAATGGCTTGGGAAGGTTTTTTTATTTATTTATTTTTTGGCCTGTGCAACAACAAACAAAACCAACAGCCAATTAAGGACATAATTAAGGAATAATTAAGGAATTTTGTCCAATTAAACAAATATGAGCACTGTACGTTTAAAAGCCCAAACGTGGCGCTGTTGAGCTAGTTTCTTAGTTTCAGAGCAATTCCTGGTTTATTTATTTAAATGAAACCAGTCTCATTTAAGCATTTAATCAGAGTCTGACTTAAATACGTATTTCGAGTCTGACAACATCAGTTCAAAAGATAAGGCTGTTGCTATTCAGTTCCATTTCTCCACAAGTGATGCTATTTTAACAGTAGCCTACATTGTATTTTCTTCAAAGTCAATAACAGAAGGCATACAATTAACAAAAAGACATTTAATGTCAATACAAGACAAAATTCTTATGGGTTTGTAATAACATGAGGGTAAGTAATTAATGACAGAATTTTTGGTTAACTATCCCTTTAAGAATGACAAAACAATGGCTATATTATATTTTTGGCCTATTAAGCAGCATGAAGTGTCCATGAAAGCATGCAAACGAAATTTATTTACTATTTTTTTTATCGTTTTTTTTTTACTAATTTTTTTATTATTCTCATTACATTTTATTATTCTCATCCCAAAGGCTTTCAAATCCATTTACTAATGTGTCTTATTTTAAATATTTCATAATATATTTTACTATTATTATGTATTTATTTTATTTTTATTAATTAAATTTTTCATGTATGGTGTATGTGATTCATTTCGTGTAATTACTCCAGGCAAAGTTGTGTCATGACATAAAAACATACAGGCCTATGTAAATACTTTTTTTTTTTATTTGTGATTTTATTTTTATTTTTTATTGTGAATTTTATTCATTTTTGTGAAACTGATGTATGTATGTATTTATTGATATCATTCTATTTATTATTTACAATTCTTAGAATCACTTATACTTTTGTTTGTGGACCAAAATTTAAATCTGTTTATCTAGAAATTCTAACCTCATGCCAAAGACCTATCAATTCAAACCTAATCTCAGTTCTAACCTCACACGGAATGTACATGCTCTTTTGTAGACAAATACAAAATGTGAGCTTGACTGTGACAGCCTCGGTCACCATTTAGTTTCATTGAAGGAAAAATACATGGTTATCAACAACATGTGGAACACAACCATTTTTAAGAAAGTCATACATACAACATAAGGCTGAGTGTCAAGCTGTACTGTATAAGTGAGGACTGACTGTAGTTTGGTATGAGGTGCTCAGAGCTGACAGGTATTTAAAGGGGAAACATCTGAAAATGAAAGTTATGTAGAAAGCAGAACAGTCTATTATGTCAAAATGTTGGTATTTCATGAAGAGACTCATCCAGAGTGATCTGCCACACAGAAGACCATGTGAAATATATGTATATATATGTATATATATATATATATGTATATATATATATATATATATATATATATATTTATATATATGTTATATATATATATATATATATATATATATATATATATATATATATATATATATATATATATATATATATATATATATATATATATGTATATATAAAACTTTAAATATGTAATCAGAACTTAAGTCAAGTCAAGTCAAGTCATTTTATTTGTATAGCACATTTAACCGAACAACAGTTGACCCAAAGTGCTTTAACAGGGTTAAAACAGGGAAGGCAGAAACAATATGCCTTAACAATACATAAAAATGAGTACAAGACTCCTTGAATACACTTAAATAATTGAATAAAACATAAACATAAATTATAAGGCTATAGAATATAACATATCAAAAACTACAAAAAAAAAAAAAAATTTTTAAAGAGAATTAAAAGCAAGAGAGTAAAAGTATGTTTTCAGATTTGTCTTAAAACTGGCAATTGTATTACAGGACTTAATATGAAGTGGGAGGGAGTTCCAGAGTTTAGGAGCTATTACAGAAAAAGCTCTGTCCCCTCTGGTTTTAAGACGTGTCTTGGGGATAGCAAGTAGCTGTTGGGTTGTAGACCTGAGTGGTCGGGCGGCAGAGTAAGTAGACAAAAGCTCAGAAATATACAAAGGGGCTTGTCCTTGTAGAGCTTTAAAAACGAAAAGTAAGATTTTAAAATCGATTCTGAATTTCACTGGTAACCAGTGGAGCTCAGCCAAAACTGGGTTTATGTGCTCACACTTTTTGGTGCCTGTGAGGAGTCTTGCAGCAGCATTCTGGACTAACTGAAGTCTATTTAAATTATGTTTGGTTAGACCTGTGTACAGAGAATGACAGTAGTCTAAGCGTGAGGAAACAAAAGCATGAATTACGGTTTCAAGATCTTTCTTGGATAAAAAGTGCTTCAGCTTAGCTACTGTTCTAAGCTGATAAAAACTACCTTTAACAACAGAGCTAACTTGTTTATTAAAATTAACTTACAATGTATATATATATATATATATATATATATATATATATATATATATATATATATATAAAACTTTAAATATGTAATCAGAACTTACAATGCTGATGTCATCAGAGTCTGTGCAAGGGGTCTATATGGCAGAAAGGAAACATTTAATGTGGTGCATTTATGCAGTGCTTTTCACCTGCAGAGAAATATATAGCAAGATGATATGATACAATAATATATGATACATATTTTGTGTAGGCTATGTTAGTTATATTAATATTATAATTAATCACTATTGAATAATAAGATTTATGTAAAATACAAAACCATTTTTACACCTTTTGTTAAACACATTTTAATTGGATTTTGCTCATGTTTGGCTTTGATATAAAGTAGTTGTTAATGGCTATATAGATGTGATTTCTCTTAAAGTGTTTTTTTTTATTAACATTATTCTGAAAAATTTCATATGCTACCTATTTAAGAAATAATCAGTATCGAATAAAAAATGTAAAAAAAAAATAATATAAAATAAAATAAAAGGTTTGGTAACGCCCATCATGCTCCAAGCTCTCGCGTGATCTATGATGTCATCAGATCACCTGTCACTCAGGATTCAGCCAGTCTGCTCGGCATTTGAAATTTCAGAGGTAATTCTTAAAATTCGTGAAATTCTTCAAAACTGTGGTGAATTAGCTAATTGTTCATAAACTGTTGTTATTTAATCGTCAGTGTTGCAGACGATACCTATACAAATGATAAACGATTTTAACGGCCGACTAGTCTCCTCACAGCATACTATGAATAATGTTACAAAAATACCGTTGTAAACTGTAACGTTAATATTGTCTATGTTTCAAATGCTTAAGTCTTAAATAGTAATGTAAACAAAGATTTTTGTAGTTTAAGCTATAGCTCATGGTCGTTTGATTGACATTTACACTGGCTGAGTACAGTTTTCGATACTAAAAACGTTATTTTAAAATCTTTAACGTTACTTATTATGAAAAGTATCGCGTTGTCACACAGGTTTAGCTGCCAGCGCGCGACCCTTGAGAAGCGTCCACCCTTTTGGGGACATTCTAAAACGCTTAACATGAAAAACGCTTTACGTGGTTTAATGTACTAATACAGTGATATTAACAGACCAAACTCACGAAACATCATACTAATAAAGTATACTATCTACAAAAATCAGATGAACCCTGAATATGAATGCAACGCGTTTAATAACACATTAAGCATTTTCCTCCCATAGAAAACCATCATAAGGCTTAACTTGTTATTAAACGAGTTCCATTCATATTCAGGGATCATCTGATTTTTTGTACATAGTATACTTTATTAGTATGATGTTTAGTGAGTTTGGATTTTTTAAATCACTGTCTTAGTAACGTTACATTAAGCCACGTTAAGCGTTTTCTTAAAACGGTTTTCCATGGGAGGAAAAGGCTTAACGTGTTATTAAACGACTTGCACTCATATTCAGGGCTCATCTGATTTTTAGTATACTTTATTAGTATCATGTTTAGAGAGTTTGGTCTGTTAATATCACTGTCTTAGTACATTAAGCCATGTTAAGCCATTTTGGCACTAAAACATTAATCTCTAAACCAGGGGCGATTCCAAGATTTTCATTTTAGGTGGCTTCAGCCCCCAATTAGGTGTGTGTGTGTGTGTGTGTGCACTAATGAAAATGGAAGCATCTTTTTATAAAGTATTTTCGTTCATATGTGCTTCATTTTCACTGGAGGAAACCTGAGATGTGATGAGGGGTGAACGCAGCGGAAACTTAGGCTAGAGTAAGTTAGATGGGTAATCGATTGCTCCCCCATGATATTTTGTAAACTGTATTTATGACAAAGAACTGCACAGATGCAGGTATTATAAAACGCTTTCTCTGGTGGTCATTAATTATGCCTGAAATAAATATCAAATCATTATTTACGTTGATTACGTTGATGTTGCATTTAACTTACTGTGAACTGATATGCCGAAAACAGTGATCAGTGATTTTTCTTCTATTTCATTCCTTTTACTTATGTCAACTGCACTAGGATCACTGTGTTTAGCTGTCTAAATAAGTTTTTTGACTGTCAGACACATTCACAGCATTTTAAGCTAAGATTACCAATCTCTTGATATAGTTCTTCTAAAATGATCAGTCAGCTGTAAGGCTGGTATTGATCTAGATTTCACGACTCAGTTAACTCTTAAAGGGTTAGTTCACCCAAATATTTAAATTATGCAACCCTCTACATTGCGAGTAAATCACTTGCATATGCGACTAAATTTTACTCTGGACGACTAAATGATGTCTATTGTTAGCCATTGGCTAATAAAGTCTTAGATTTTACTCGCTAGTGTGTGTGTTCGAGGCTATTATATGTTTAGCACATATATTTTTTCATTCGGTATACACACTGACTGAGCGCTTCAGAGTTTCGCTCTCCATCAAGCGATCTGTAGGCCTACTTTTTAAATTAATCTCAAAGGACGCACAGCGCACCTGTATTCGACACTCGACACACTTCGACACTCTGTAAACTCCAGGTCTGTTGTGAGTGCATTCACAACACTGCAGTGATGCTGCTGACGTGTTATCTTTGTTATTGGGCGCACCAGAAAACACGTCAGCAGCATCGTGAACGCACTCACAACAGACCCGGAAGAGAAGACAATGCTGAATAAAGTTGTAACTTTTGTTATTGTTGGACCAAAATGTATTTTCAATGCTTAAACAAATTCTAACTGACCCTCTGATGTCACATGGACTACTTTGATGATGTTTTTATTGCCTTTCTGGACATGGACAGTATACCGTACATACATTTTCAATGGAGGGACAGAAAGCTCTCGGACTAAATCTAAAATATCTTAAACTGTGTTCCGAGGATGAACGGAGGTCTCACGGGTTTGGAACGACATGAGGGAGAGTCATTAATGACATCATTTTAATATTTGGGTGAACTAACCCTTTAAATCAATTCCAGTCTGTTTCAGAAATGGCTCAGATTGTGATTGTGCTGCTTGCACTATCAGTGCTTGGTTTTATACCATCTCGCGCTGGAGAGTGTGAGTGGGACATGAGGCTGTGTAAAACCGAACCTGTTTCCACTGGAATGTGCAGTCTCGGAACTGGTGGCATGGATGTGCAAGATCTGGACCCTATGGAAATGCAAAAAAATGTAAGCAGTTGATATGATCCAAAATATACAGTGTGCCCATTAACATAAAATAAATCTTAATTTATTTATTGTGTAGTGAATGTTGTGTGTGCATTAAGTGTCATTTTATTCTGTTGTGTCTCACAGATGGGATTTCCATATTACCTGAAGCTAGACCTGCTGTGTGGCTTTAAGGTAGTACATTCCATTCCTATTTAGAGGTCTGATATATCGAGTTTTTGAAATAGATAGCACTTGTAGAACTTGTTTTTGGAACTGTTAGTTATCTGTCAAATTTAGGCAAAAGTTAGAAGCACACATCAAGCAAGAAAAATAAGTTAAAATCAAAAAAAAAATCAATTATCCAAACCTGATGTGCAGTAGTGTATATTAGTATTTTTATATTTATTGGGTGTCTCAGGAGTTTTCAAGCAGAGCCATGCTGGAGGACTCAATGACTGGGTTGACTCCAAAAGCGGTTGTTATGTTCCAAGAACTCACACACCCCACTCACTTCAAACCGCAGAGACTTGAGGTGGAGCTGTCAGTTGTTTCACTATCGGACAATGGTGTGTGTGTGTGAGTAACATTTCAGCACTTAGTAATGGTTGTGAATTAAAGACATTTATTTGTGTTGGTGGTTTTGCTGGTGTGTGTTTGTTTAGCTACCTGTGGAAGTGAGATGTGCGAGTTTAGCTGGTACGCCCCAATGCCCATCATCAGTGGGTCAGTGGTGCAACGGGTTAAGGTAAAATCCATTGAAATGAGTTCTCAGCAACTGCATGAGAAAAGGTGGGTGTATATTTACATATATCTGTTTGTTTTAATACATTATTGTCTACATATAATAATAACCTAAGTCTGATTCTGTGATGGTGAAAACTACGGGCAGTTTTGCCCTAAATGTAAACGGCTACATGGTCACTACAGAGAAGGGAGAGACTGAAGCATCCTTTGGCACTGAGGTGCGGTCAAAGAGCTGATGTACAGTGTACATCAATATCACGAGCAAATGATATAATGGAAAATATGATTTAAAGAATTGTACTAAAGTTTTGCCCTCATTTATTTGCATGTGGTGGTTTTTGTGAATAGATACGAGCTTTAGAAGACGTGCTGAGAGTTGGTAGTCCTTCCCGTCCACTCTGGTCTGTAGTGGACCATGCTCCTGTTCTCTTGTTGCCAGGAATAGCAAACTTGACAGCTGTTCTCATGACTGCTACTGAGTTCCAGCATACATCCCTCATAGAGGTTGTCCATCAACTGGCACTGCATCCATAACATTTGCATATACAGCCAGTGCCAATCTTTGAATTAATTTAAATGTGCATGTATAGGTGAGTCTAAAGAGCTCATCAGGCTCTTGGGAGTGTCTACAGGTGGAGTCTTCTATGATTCAAGAAACTTTATCTACAGAGAGCTCACTATTTGTCATACACAATCAAGAACTTTACCGTTTCCTAGGAAACTATTCTCTTCTTCCCCTCAGAGTGCCACCATCAGGTACAAGAGAATTTATCTGGGTGTTCTAAATTTGATTTATTTTAGAGCACTGGTGATATATTTGTATGTATAAATCTGTATATACTCTTATGAGAGTTCAGCAAAGACCAGATTTTAAGCTTTTAATGGAGGTTGAATGGAAAAGAATGATAAAAGGGCTTATTTTCTTATTCATAAACACATTTAAGAGCAGTATTTTATTCTGTGAGAATGCAAAACTTAGACAGTATTTTATATTTTTTATTATAAATTAGTCATCCTAGTACATAATTATTTTTCACGTTCATAATCTTTAATCAGAAACATAAGCCTCAGGGCTGGGCTGTTATCCATCATGTCACTCACATGAGATCTCAGCAGTTATTTTCAAAAGGTACATGCTGGGGTATGTGTACAGTGTGTGACACAAATTTTATTATCAGGACAGCACACGTGTCACTGAATGTGCACAGCCCAATTTTTCTAATTGCAAACAATAACAATCTATTCAATTCCAGTTAGACAAAATCAAGTCCTGCCCTACATTTTTTTTTCTCCTTCAAGAAGCTATTTCACTTGAATATACGTCTCAAAAAATAAAAAGAGAGAGAGTATCACATTGCCATTGATTTGGCATTCAATAAAAGCATTTATGTTCTGTAATATGATGCATTTCAAAGCGAAAACTGAGTATTCAATTGCAAATAATGAAGAGAGGAATTTTGTATATTGGGAAGTGTAGGCTCTTGTTTTTTTTATGATTTTTTATTTTATTGTATGGTAGAATAATCTGATTACTACATATTTAATTAAATAGTTTGAAAATATTTTTTTTCTTTTAGAATAATAGAGGGGATGCACAATAATGTAAGGGATATTTATTGAAAGGGTAATTTAGTTTTTATGTCTTTATTGACTCTGAAACATCTCTTTTTCATAGATGCATGGGTAAAGGTATTAAGTGCAGTCTGTGTGTCTGGTTTGGTACCAGTGAGTATTCCTCATCATGGTAGAGAGTACTTCTATGTTCTTGGGGGAGGCTTGCAGAGTGGAACCCTGTACCGTGCAGAGGTTTACGGTCAGATACTGAACTATTTCACTCTTTTTGATACAACTTTTCCCTCCAATATAATTTTGATTAGGCAATATATCAAATGATATCCCTCATCCTGCCTGCATTCATAAGCTATCTAATTTTCTCCACCAGAAGGTGATGTTACATTTACAGAGTTGTTGGATTCTGTTGGCTTCACCGCTTGCGAGATTGTGGCATTTTACAAAAACCTTAAAAGAAGCACTGTGAATGGTGAGTGTATTGTTATCAAATGCATTAACCTAAATCTATACATTACTTTTTCTTTTCTGGTTGATTGATTGTCATATAGATCATATGAGGTCAATTCCTGATGTGTTAACTGTTTAATTATACGGATGTAATTATACTGATGTGGTCTTCTTCTCCAGACTCCAGTTGCCAGGTGCGCTCAGCGGCCCAGAATGCCCAGACCGATGTAACTGACATCATACTAGTAGAGCTGCTTCTCCATGAAGATCAAGAGCATTCTTACATACTGCTCACTTTCGGTACTACACTGCTGTTACATTACATACAAACAGGAGTTGGTAGCCTAATGATTTTACTTCTTTAATAAACATCACATTAATATAATATATGCAGTTTTCTTAGCCTTAACCCTGCAGTGACCCGAGGTATTTAATCTTTCCCATTAGCATACTGTAACATTGGAGAATAGCTCATATGACTATAAGATTATACTTGTTTACTGTAAGCATTTTAAAGACAAATGATTGAACTTCCTATTCAAAGCAGAAGATCGTTAAATAGGAGCAGAGGCTGTTTGTCTGAGGTGGCCATGTTTTAACGAATCGAAATCATGTTTATCCATGCTCAGCTCAGGGAAGGGACATAATTCATTTTTTTGGAAGACACGCAGATAATTTTACTTGATTTCTGCTCATTTGCAGAATGCTCCTTCCTTGTATGGATATGAATCCGAAAATGCCATTATTTAAGCACAGTACATTAACAGTGAAAGATGGCCCCTGGGGCAAGATGACCGCCTCCACCTCAGTTTTTTTTTTTTCAGTCATAAATGACACAAAATCTCATCTCAACACATTTAGTGTATGGCTTCGCTCTTCTTAATTTTTCCATTTCTTCTTTCCATTTGTAAGATTTAGTCAGTTGAAAAAGTTTTTTAGTTAATTGATCTGATTTTTGTGATGATGATGACAGTGTAACGTGTTGAATTTCAAAGCGTTTTATCTATTTGTTAATGAGGGATTTGTTAATGACACTAGTCCATATTGTGACTTGATTTAACTGTACTGACCTACTTCAGATTTATTCATCCACAACTTGATAAATATAACAGGCATCATACTAGTAGAACTGCTTTCCCATCAAGGCTGAGAGCATTCTTTCATACTGCTCACTGTGACATTTTCTGTGACATTCCACATTATACAGTAAACTCCATTTTTATTAATGGATTCTGTGATTTTGCTTGCATTTTCCAAATCATGGAAATAATAGGGTGCTGAATATATTTAAATATGTTACAATTTAAAAGTAAATGCATGTTGTTTTTAAGGAAGGCATCTTCCCCCATCTCGTCCTATTATTGAGAACTCTGTTCACAAATCTGTCTCAATCAGGAATGGATTTGACTGGTTTTGTTTCCTCACAGATGGTGATTTCCAGATGAATGAGATTTTACCTGGGTTCATCCTTTATAGTCAGAGGCAATGTGAGCACATTCACATTTTTATGTGTCTGACCTATCGTGCATATGTAGATTCAATGATGTAAGTCTGTTTTGTGTGTGTGTGTGTGTGTGTGTGTGTGTTCAAATTAGACAGAATGTATGTTTTGCAGGTATTTTATCATTTTAATAAAATGTGTTTACAGTAATTGTGTGTGTGTATGTGTGTGTAACAGGGCACCAAGAGAGAAGTTCTTTGAACCTGAAATTCAATGGAATGACACTTAACCCCAGCACTGGAATTCTATACATCTGGGGAAACTCACTCATCTTTTCTTATATTCTTACGTACGTGCACACATGTGCATTGACACTGAAACATGCATTTACAAAATTATGTTAACATGTTTTTGTGTGTGTTTGTTGAGTTGGGAGGATGAACAGAGTTTTTGGCACGACTGCGGATTTCTTAGTGACCAGATGATAAAATATTTCACTCTTTCTTATGATGGAACATTTGTCTTTGTTACTGAACAGGAGGAGGTGTGTATATTATTTTGAAACAAGAATCTATCCATTCATATCAAGAAACAAAAGCAATAAACAAGTTCTTAATTACAAATGTTCATTTCTTGTGTTTCTCCCTGAAGCTGTGGTGGGGTCAAGAAAGAACAGATTCTGTGTTTCGTTTGCGACCATCTCAGGGCTGGAGTGAGTTGTCCCATCTACAAGCTATTTCTGGTGATCACAGCACACTCACAGTGTTTTATGATGGAGATAAAGAGTTACAAGAGGTGTGTGCAAGCACACTCATAAACAGAAAATACCCCCTGGAACAGGTCTACAATATGAAAAAGGTTGATGAATAATAACACTATGACTACGCGTACATGTATGCTTGTGTTTGTATGTGTGTTTGTCTGTATGAGTGTGCAGGTGCTGTACACAGTTGACTTGGATGGGAAAGGCACTGTTCTGAAGAGGAAAATCCCAGTGGTCGAGATTTTGTATGACAGTCATTTTGTTTAGCTTATTTTTGAGTGAATGAGCATTTTTTTTAATTTTTATAATATTGTAATTTTTTTATTTAGATTTTCTAACCTCTTAATCTGATGCATCTCTCTCTTTTCCGCATAGGTCATTTATTCATCTGCCAATCCTGTCCACATGTCCCTTTGACCTAGAGTACAGTGTCCCTCATATAGAGAGCTTTAACCGATTACAGCGGTACTCAGTCAACCCCCAACTAGTGATGTCTTCCTCTGAATTACACACCACACATTCATTGGCTCTGTACCAGGGCCTTGTCTACCACCTGCTGCAGTTGCATGCACAATACCTCATGGTATTAATAATGTCCACTCACTATAAATCAGGCATATATTTCAGTCCTTCCAGGATTTTGCGATTTTACGATTGCTGAATTTAGCACAAAATCAAGCAAACTCCTTGGTTTGGCAATGCGCATTCAGTCAAAGAAAGGCCTTGCGTTCTCATCAGGACCAATTTACAAGAGCTACATTGGATAAACAAACCGAGAGCGGAACGAATCCGCACTACTAGTTCGAGCTGCGCAGACCGTTTATCTGCTCGAGCCGGAGCCGCGGGCTGATCTCGATCACGCGACACAGTTATACACAGCGCCGGGAGATACAGTGTGAAGAAAGCAGTCAAATTCACCACAGAATCAACATCTCTGTGAAATCTTGTGAGAAGCATTCAAATTCAGCCAAGAATCTGTTAAAGGTGATATCAGAACAAATGCCACTGATGTGGAAACCAGGAAAAACATTGTTCAGTAAGCACAAAATCTCCACCATTGACCATGGATTTAACAGTAAACTACAGGGACAACATGTGGCAGAGTGATTTTAAATGCTTCACACAACTTTTCCCAGCACTTCAATGCTTTAAGTATTACCGAATTTGAAAGTTATTTTTAATGTGAAGATATTTGTTCATCCTTAATAGGTATCCCCCTTGTATAAAACGTACTCGGTTACTAAACGTAACCTCAGTTCTCTCTAGAAGAGCGAACGAGTACTGCGTCTTAGCTAAGATGCTACGGGAAAAGTCTCTTTTCACGAAATACTGAAGCAAAAAATTATCCTTAATGTTGTATTTTTGTAAAGCGCATTTGCAGCAGTACACAGCCATAGGCGAGACGGCTCGTCCGCTCATTGGCTTGTTCTGCGGCAACTGCACAGCCTATCGAGCGCAGGCTGATGCAACATCAGACCAATAAGGGCGCTTCGCGTCCTTCTTGCCACTTCCCGCCGAAATGGGTGTGGCCCAACCTATAAAAGGAACTCGAAAAGGCTGACTCACCTGATTTATTTCATCGCCGAAGCGAACCAGAGTGAATCGTGCGCACGGCAGAGAACGCAGTACTCGTTCGCTCTTCTAGAGAGAACCGAGGTTACGTTTAGTAACCGAGTACGTTCTCTTACGAGAGCTCTCTCGTACTGCGTCTTAGCTAAGACGCTACGGGAACCCAATGTAAAACGCCGTGCGCGCAGGGATCACACACCAATAAACCTGAAGCAACGCCCAGGATTTACAGTGCACCGTCACCTGAGGGACTCACAGAAAGTCCAGGACAGAAAAGGGGGAAAGCCCTCCATCCCATATCTAGCAGCATCCGTAGATGCGGCAATATGACATCACACAGCCGAGGCAAGGCCTGACCAATGTGGCAATGCAGGTCTTACGCAATACTGCCCATATAACAGTCGGCAGCACATAGCGCTCATGAACTCAGAATTCCCTCAGGGCCCTGATTCGACTATACCGACAGCAGCCTTGCTTGCAAGGCGGGAACCTCCAGGTTATAGAACCTGATAAATGTAGACGGCGAGGCCCAACCTGCCGCCATACATATATCCTGCAAGGAGATCCCAGTAGACCACGCCCACGACGAGGCGACGCCTCTTGTGGAGTGTGCTCTGACGCCCAACGGGCACTGCAGGCCCCTGGAAGCGTAAGCTAACGCTATGACGTCAACTATCCATTTGGATAGAGTCTGTCTCGAAACAGCCATTCCCTTGGAATGTCCACCGAACGAGACAAACAGCTGCACCGTCTGCCGAAAGGCAGCAGAGCGAGACACATAAGCTCTGAAAACCTTGACAGGGAAAAGAAGACTCGAGTCTCTATCCTCTCCTGACACCGGCAGGGCAGACAAGGCAATAACCTGAGCCCGAAACGGCGTGTTGAGGGATTTCGGCACATAACCGTGCCTAGGTTTGAGTATGACCCTTGAGTCATTAGGCCCAAACTCCAAGCACGACTGGCTCACCGAGAGCGCGTGCAGATCACCCACACGCTTCACTGAAGCGAGAGCCAACAAAAATACTGTCTTGAACGACAGGTGCTGAAGGCTAACTGATTGGATAGGCTCAAAAGGGGGACCCTTCATGGCCTCCAAAACCACCGCGAGGTTCCACATAGGGACTGATGGAGGTCTGGGAGGATTCAGCCTCCTAGCTCCTCTGAGGAAACGGATGACCAAATCATTCCGTCCTATTGACTGACCGAGCGCTGTTTCAGAAAACGCTGCGATGGCCGCCACATAAACTTTGAGCGTGGATGGGGCTCTGCCCTTACCCAACAGCTCCTGCAGGAAGGAGAGTACCTCCGTCACCTCACAACTAAGGGGTGAACATCCTCGAGCTGTGCACCAGCTGGAGAACACCGACCACTTCGAGGCATACAGACGTCGTGTCGATGGAGCTCTAGCCTGAGTGATGGTATTTAGCACTCCCACTGCGAGATCAGCGGGTAACCGTTGAGCGCCCACACATGGAGGGACCACAACTCCGGTTGAGGGTGCCAAATCGAGCCCCTGGCCTGCGAGAGGAGGTCCCTCCTCAACGGTGCCGGCCACGGGGCGACATCTGCTAACTGCATCAAATCTGGGAACCATGGTTGGTTCTTCCAAAGAGGTGCTACAAGCAGTATCGAACATCTCGTTTCTCTCACCCGTTCTATCACCTGCGGAAGGAGGGAGACGGGAGGGAAAGCATAAAGCGGGCAGCACGGCCATTCCCGTGACAGCGCGCTTTCGTTCTTGGAAAAGAACGCGGGGCAGTGAGCGCTTTCGTGGGACGCGAAGAGGTCCACCTTCGCCCTGCCAAATCTCTCCCACAACAGCCGGACTGTTTGCGGGTGTAGAGACCATTCGCCCGTAGGAACATTGCCTCTGGACAGCCTGTCTGGACCCAGATTCTGTAGCCCAGGCACATGCACTGCCCTCAGCGAACGCACGTTGCGCTGAGCCCAAACCAGGAGGCGTTCCGCTAGCCTGTACAGGCCCGAGACCGCCCTGGCGATTTATGTAGGACACCACAGACATGTTGTCCGAACGGACTAAGACGTGGTGATCCTTGATTTGGGGACAAAAGCGCATCAGCGCGTTCTCCACTGCCAGCATTTCCAGACAGTTGATATGAAAGAGCTTTTCCCGTTCTGACCATAGTTCAAAGGACGGTCTGCCCTCGAGCAGCGCTCCCCATCCTGAAGTGGAGGCGTCCGTCGACACCATCTTCACATTCGGGGAAGTCCCCAGGCTTACACCTGATCGGTACCAACGGTTCGCTGTCCAAGGTGCCAGAGCCGTGACACAGCTCTGATTGACCTTGAAATGCAGCCGGCCAGACGCCCACGCTCTGCGCGGCACCCGTGCCTTCAGCCAGAACTGCAGGGGGCGCATGCGGAGCAGGCCCAGCTGCAGAGCCGGAGATGCTGAGGCCATGAGGCCCAGCATCCTCTGACAGTGTTTGAGCGACACGGTCGCGCCGCAGCGGAAAGAACTCGCTGCGCGCTGAATGCCCATCACGCGCTGTGGTGACAGCTGCGCCGTCATGGAACACGAGTTCAGAACTATACCCAGAAACAGAATCGTCTGACTGGGGTTCAGCAAACTCTTCGCCCAATTGACACTGAGGCCGAGCTTCTCGAGGTGATAGAGCAAAACGGCCCTGTGGCCCACGAGCTCTGCTCGTGATCGGGCCAGAACCAGCCAGTCATCCAAATAATTCAGCACTCGCATGCCTCTGAGTCTGAGAGGAGCGAACGCTGCATCCATGCATCTCGTAAACGTACGAGGAGCCACGGACAAGCCGAACGGCAGGACTGTAAACTGGTATGCCTGGCCCTCGAAGGCGAATCTCAAATATCGCCTGTGGTTTGACGCTATCTGTATTTGAAAATACGCGTCCTTCAGATCTATTGACATGAACCAGTCCCCTCTGCGAATCTGCGCGAGGAGCTTCCTGGTCGTAAGCATTTTGAAACTTGTTCAGCTGTCTTAGATCCAGTATGGGCCTGAGACCCCCGTCTCTCTTGGGCACCAGAAAGTATCTGCTGTACAGCCCTCCCTCACTTTTAGCTTGAGACACAGGCTCTATAGCCCCTTTGCTCAACAGTTTTGATATTTCGGCCCGAAGTATGTGTGCTACTTCTGTTTTGACCGTAGTTTCGACGCGCGCTGAAAACCGCGGAGGGCGTCGAAAAAACTGTAGCGAGTAGGCTCTCTTTATAATGCCTAGCACCCAAACCGAAACCCCTGGAAGCGCTGACCATGCATCTGCATGAATGGCTAAGGGCTGGATGCGAAGCGCGCTCTGTTGACCGGGCAACGGCGGCGCTCAGGTGTGCTGCGCATTTGAGGCGGGGAGCGCGCTGATCACAGCGGGCAGATCGCTCCTCCTCGACCCCGTCTCGGTGCTTAACCGAATGGGGGAAGGCTGAGCAGGTCCCCTGGGACTCGATATGTTTGCGAGTAACTGTGGGCTGCATATGTGCACATTTACCACTTTCAACTCGCTGTCTGCTTGTGCAGAGCGCACATGCACGGGCCTCGGTTTTACAGAGGCCGCGCGCCGTATGTGACATAGTGTATGTGGGCACTGGGGAGTGGGCACGTATACTATGCGGCGCACTCGACCGATCTGTGTCGATCTTATGTGCGCGAGCCCTGTGTGCAGGGCTGTGCTTACATGTGGAGATGGGCACTGAGGAGTGGGCATCGACACCGCATTTATAGCACCATCGGCCGTGGCCGGACGAGCGTGCACGGGTTTCGTTTTTACAGAAACCACATGACGCGTGTGACATAGTAATTGTGGGCACTGAGGGGTGGGCACGCTTACTATGCGGCGCGCTCGACCGATCTGTGTCGATCTTATGTGCGCGAGCCCTGTGTGCAGGGCTGTGCTTACATGTGGAGATGGGCACTGAGGAGTGGGCATCGTCACCGCATTTATAGCACCATCGGCCGTGGCCGGACGAGCGTGCATGGGTTTCGTTTTTACAGACACCACATGACGTGTGTGACATAGTAATTGTGGGCACTGAGGGGTGGGCACGCTTACTATGCAGTGTGCGCGATCGACTTGAGTCGCTTTTATGGGCGCAGGCCCTGTGTGCAGGGCTGTGCTTACATGTGGAGATGGGCACTGAGGAGTGGGCATCGTCCTTACATTTATAGCACCATGGGCCTTGGCCGGAACACCAGAAAACACACTCTTTTCGTGAAACATCTGAGTAGCCGTGATAACGGCTTTTGTGTGCAGGCAAGCGGGCACTCGTGCAGGCTTGCGCATTGCAGAAGATACTGAGGCAGTCACAACTCTTGGAACTGCAACAGCGGCGCGCTTGGGTGAGAGCTCGGCCGCAGCGGAACTCGAACACCGGCGCTTTCCCAGCAGTGCTAGGATGCTTTCGGGGCTTCTGGCTTCACCGCAATCCTCTGCCGCGGCTCCCGCGGCGCGGGGCGACGGCTTGAAGAGCGAGAACGGGGTCCCGAGCTGCGTTGCTGACGCTGTCGCGATGAAGCAGTTGGAGGCGGTGGGTGTGGCTGAGAGCTCTGTGGGGCCGGCCTAGAGCGGCTAGCTGCAGAACCGGAGCGCTTCGGCAAGAAGTGGTTGAACGCCAGCGAAGCTTTCTGGGCCTCGGCGAATCTCTCCACAAACTCGTTGACAGATGATCCGAAGAGGCCAGCAGGAGTCAGCGGCGCGTCGAGGAATGCAGCGTGCTCAGATTCCTTGATGTCAGAAAGCATCAGCCACAAATGCCTCTCAGCCACCGTAGCGGAAGCCATAACCCGTCCCATGGCCTGTGCAGCGGACTTAGTAGCGCGGAGGGAGAGATCCGAAGCACTCCTCAGATCCGCGAGACAGATCGCTTCAGGTCCCATCTCATCCAGCTTGCGGAGGAGATCGCCCTGGAAAATCTGCAGCGTGGCCATGGTGTGTAGCGCAGACGCAGCCTGCCCAGCAGCAGAGAAGATCCGTGCGAGCAGCGATGACGTCATGCAGCAGGCTTTGGATGGCAACGCCGCCTTAGTCCGCCGTCCAGCAGAGGGCGGGCAAAGGTGCGCTGCTATAGCCTGTTCCACTGGCGGAAGTGACATGCTGGCGAAACAGATGAACGGATTCTCGCCGAAAATGGAGCGTTCCAAGCTTTCGCCACTTCTTCGTGAAGCTCAGGAAGAAAGGGTGCGTGCTTTGAGCTTGAAGAAGAACGCTCATCCGGGAGATAGCTACCATCCAGCCGGGAACGTGAAGGGGGCGCTGGTGCAGACCACTCGAGGCCGAGGCTCGCCGCAGCCAGCGCGAGCACTCGCATCAGCTCTTTATCGATATACCCCCGGTCTGCTGGGCCTCTGAGCAGAGGGCGCGAGATCCACGAAGCTCGCCCAACCCTCACTGCCCGAAGCAAGCAGAGAGCACGTGTCCTCTTCCTCCGACGCGGGCCTGAGATCCACTTCCTCGGATGACGCGTCGGCAGACAGCGGACGCTGAACATCGGGAAGCGATGCAGGGGAGGCCGGCGAGGCGGAGGGAATCGGCGAGCTCGGCCGAGCTGGAGGCGGTTCCGGTAGGAACGGCAGTGGAAGGCGGCGAGGCCAGCAGCTTCAGAATGGCTCATCCCGCTGATATGCTTCTCAGACGGCGCTTGCTTCCTCCGTGATCCAGCGATGCGTGAGCTTCGCTGAAGAGATGAAAAATCAGGTGAGTCAGCCTTTTCGAGCTCCTTTTATAGGTTGGGCCACACCTGTTTCGGCGGGAAGTGGCAAGAAGGGCGCGAAGTGCCCTTATTGGTCTGATGTTGCATCAGCCTGCGCTCGATAGGCTGTGCAGTTGCCGCAGAACAAGCCAATGAGCGGATGAGCCGTCTCGCCTATGGCTGTGTACTGCTGCAAATGCGCTTTACAAAAATACAAAATTAAGGATAATTTTTTGCTTCAGTATTTCGTGAAAAGAGACTTTTCCCGTAGCGTCTTAGCTAAGACGCAGTACGAGAGAGCTCTCTTAAGAGAACTGAAAGTTTTATAATGTAGGAAAGCAAACACTTATTTAAAAATAAAATATTAAATGACCACTAGTAGATGGCTGCAGAGAAGTACTTATAGGCCATTTCCACTCCCTAATATAGCCTTTATATTTTTGTATTTATTAAATTATATTTAGACATTATGAATGACAGTAATAAAAATACATTTTGCTAGACATCTGCTAAAGGTCCTGGAATCATCCTCTGTGTACTCCTATAAACATCTCAGAAGCAGTTTTACATGCATTCTAATAAATACCTATTTAACATCTGACAGGAAACATCTTAGAGATGTACTGCAGATGAACAAGCACTCTTAAAAATGCATCTTGCATATGTTAATGCAGAAATCAGATGTGTCTGAGATGTACATGTGTGTTTAGGGAGAGTGCTTTACTGTCAGGTGCTGGAGCCATCTTCTGTAGAACTTAATGGCACTGGTGCTGGTGTCGTTCTACAGCCCTACAGTGGTTCTCGAAGTCAGAAAAGTCATAACAGTGTTAGAAGAATGTTCTCTGTTGTATATTTTCTCTGCAAAACAATAAGAAATGCAGCAAATTTAATTGCAAATTTTGAAAAAAGCCGCAGCAAAATCAGTCATTTTGATCGCAAAAATCACAAAAATACAAAATTTTTGAAATCCTGGAGGGATTGATATTTATACACTGTATTTATATAAATTGTTATTGTAGATGTAGCTACTGCCTGTAAAAGCTGGTTTCAAAATAATGACTTATATTTTAACATTATCCTGTGGATATCACTTTCTGCTGCAGAGAAGATTTTAAAAGATACATCTTCATATACAGTTGCAATCAAAATTACTCAACCCCTCAGAGACTGCAGTACTTTACAAATACAAGCTTTTCTGAAGATCCAGGATAAAATAAAAATTGCATCTATAACAGTTCGCTGGCATATTAAAAGTGATATTGTCAATATATAATGTAATATTTTTGAGTTATAAGATTTTTTAATAATACTGCTATGTCATAATTATTCAACCCCTATTCAACATTGCTGTTTTTAAATCACTTATTTGCATGGTGGGGAATAAAACCGTCTCAAAACACAATTAAGCCTTTAGAAACTCTATTAAAAACAGAATTAGCTTGAGCTGTTACACAAACAGTTAGCCCATGCATATGTTGAGTAGCAAAAATGTCAACAGAGATCTCACAAAAGCTAAAGAGAATAAATATTGTATTACTTTAGAAAGGCTAAGGCTATATGAAGATTTCCAAGACATTGAAAGTTCCTAGAGACACAGCTCTCAGCCTTATTCCTTAGCTTAAAGTGTGTTTTACCAGAAAACCTTTGAGGTTGTTGAAGAAAAAGCACAATATCATAAAATGTTTAATTAGAGCAACTGAGAAAAACCTGCAATGTACAGCCAAAGACTTGCAAGATGACCCGATGAAAGGAGGAAAACCATTTCAATGCAGTGTGTAAGAAGAACACTAGACAAGTATGGCCTTCAGGTTGAGACATCTTGCAGAATACCACTCTTGATCAAGAAAGAACAAAGGGCCAACTTGAACTTGATAAAATTCATTTGTGTAGACCTGTGGAGCTCTGGAGGAATGTTTTATGGAGTGATCAGCGGTATGTCTGCTGCAAAACAGGCAAAGCTCATAAGCAGAAGAACACCATCTCCATCGTCAAACTTGGAGGTGGATCAGTCCTGTTATGGGGTTTCTTAACTAGCAGGAAGTGGAAATCATGACTGTATGAAGGACATCATGGATTCTTTGAGGTATCAGGCCATTTTGACAAGAATTGGGTTGCCTTTGGTGCAAAGACTGAAGCTGATGATCAATTGGCTTTCCTGCAGGACAGTCATCACAAAGTACACATCCAAATCTACTACTGCTTGGTTCAGGGATCAGTCATAGAATGTACTTGAGTGACCTGTTCAGTCTCCAGGCTTAATTCTCATTGCGAATATCTGGTTGAATTTGAAGAAAGCAGTAGCAATATGAAAACCCAAGATTATCAGTGATCTGGAAGCTTTTTCAGGTGAGGAATGGGCCAAGACTAGTAGAGAGGTGACAGAAGCTTCTAAACACTTACAGACAGCGTTTATTGGTGATTTTAAAGAATAAAAGATTCTGCACAAAGGGGGTTGAATAATTTTGAACATGAATGTTTAGAGCCAATTTGAATTTTATCATGATTCATCAATGTTCCATTCTCAGAATCATTTAAAAGTGTATTAACAAATTTTCTCTAATACTTTACTGATGCCTTTGTTGAATTGATTTCATAAAATGTTGTTCTCCACAGCAATATGTCTTGCAGGTCAAGGGGGTTGAATAATTTTGATTGAAACTGTACATATGCTGATCTTATGTAGTTACATTGTAGTGGAGTTTTATACTGTATTATTCCTTCCTTTTTTAGGTAATTGGAGATCCTAAAGAGAGCCCCATCTCACGCATTGTGGATTCATGCAGTGGTGTGCACTATAAGGTGACAGATTTCTTTTTTAATTCTATTGCAAATAAACAGTTTGCCATTAAACAGTTTTAAAATGTAAACAAAAATACAAGTTAGAACAAAAATACATATATGAATAGGTCAGATGCGAGTTATATCTTTCAGGCAACTGTCTAATAGAGATGTCATTTTACCATGTGAATTTTTGTTGTGTTTCAGGACTTTTGTTTGTACCTGTCATATAATAATGTGTCAGGTGTTACCACAGACAGCAAAGGAAACATAACGACAAGACTTCCAGATAGAGTTTACCTGGACAGAACAGCCTCATTCTCATTCTCTCTGTTTATAAGAGCCCATCAGCTCACTCTAGAGTCTATCGGTTAGGAATTGACATATATGCTTAATCGAATGCTGAATGATTTTTTTGTACATTTGTAATTAAATCAAAAAAATTGTTTAGACCGTCATTTTAGTTTGTTTTCTGCCTGTCACTTATTTCATGCATTCACAATTGTGCCAATATTTGTGAAGCAGAATGCTGTGAACAGCTTGTCCACTTATGCAGGAACACTTATTTGCTACATTTTCTTTTGGTGTTAACATTATTATACTTATAGAAAGTCACTGTAAGACTCAAATTGCTGTTTGTATTTTACTAACATTAACTGTATTTTATTTTTAAAAATTTTAAATCATTGTGAAGTACAAAAATGGGGATTCGTTTTATGTATTGACTGGCCTGCTAATAATATTTGTTTTGTTCCAGGAGAGCGTGCAGTAAATGACATTAGAATGTTTGCAACGGTTCCAAATTCTAAATATCTGAGGGTGACTCTCCAGAGATACGTGCAATTTAACTATGGAGGGGTCCTTTATAAGGCACTTAACCCTACCACATATTAACACCTAGCTATATCAGTTTGTACTATCATATATGGAGTGTTTGTTCATCTGTTACTCTGGTCTACTGCTCTGTTATCTAGGTGACGGTGACTGACAAAGGGATGGTTGAAGGCAAGGTGTATCCAGGAGAGAAACTTTTGCCTTTCAGCGTGTTGTTCAGGGTCAGAGTTAAAATATCACTGAAGAAAATGTACAGATTAAAACAATGCAAAAATTAATGATTGGCAATCAGATTTGATATTGTAGATGTACTGTATATCTATGGTTTGTGTTTATTTGTTAATTTTCAGATTGGCATTTCACCAAGACAGTGTTTTCAGCAGATTGACCGTGGGATGGTTCTCAGTGTAATGCGCATACATCTTCACTCTTTTACTCTGTTGTTCTCCTCTCCCTTTCTTACTCTTTGAGGCTCATTTTGTCATGTTCTCTCTCTCAGGGTCTACAGAATTTGCCTGTCTATATTGGTTGCCCTCCTGGTAACCGATTGGTGTTTGATGCCAGTACTACTCTGCTGGAGGCTGTACGGCTCAACAGAAGGAACTTCAGCTGTTTGAATCCAGACCCAGATACACCCTGTTTCTACTATAAAAACTGTAAGAACCTGCTGCCTGTCACACTTTCACTCCACGTGGACTTTTCTCAGTCAGCACTGTTTCCCTTGGTTTGTTTATTTTAGACCTTCATTAGTGTCAGATGTTCACTAGTACCTCATTTGTTTGTGTATTTTAAGTTCCACAGTTTCAGTTCTTGTTTGTCGGGTCTCATATCTATTATGTGTTGTGGTGCTTACTTCTCTGTTGGATTTACTCTCTTTGGATTATTAAAGACTGTCTATTCGTTTGAGTCTAGAATAGATAAGCAGCGTTTTTGTGGTAGTGTTTTTGTTTAGTGTCTTAGTGTCTCCGTCAATATAATGGGACATTAGGAACTACACAGACCACAGTGTGAGCAATCCCTTGCTGGCCACACTAATACCTCTTCCAACAGCAACCTAATTTTCCCAGGAGGTCTCCCATCCAGAAACTGACCAGGCTCAACCCTGCTTAGCTTCAGTGGGCAACTAGTCTTGGGCTGCAGAGTGATATGGCTGTGTTTGTTCCTGCAGTTTCTTGTCCAGTCCCCAGCCATTCCTGCCATCTAATCTTCGTCACCTCCCATTATACCCTTAGTGTGTATTCTCAATGGTGTGGCTACACCTCTGGACTACTGGGAGCAACCTTCTCTTGGGTGTGAGGAGCCCTTGGCTTCCACGCCTGTTCTCTTTCCTCCCTCAACTCCAGCATTCTGCAGGGTAATCGCTACAGCTCAGTTATGGCCGTCAGGGTCTTCGGTGTCACTCCACTACTTTGGCTCTTTGTTTGCGCGGTGGGCTCTATCTCCAGAAATCCACGGGGCACAGTCTTGGCTGTGGGCTGAACAGCTGCCATCATTATCTGCTCAAGGCTGTTCACTTTGATCATCACCACCTTGGATTTCCTTGTTCTGCCTCCTCCTGGTCATCCGTCCTCCTCCAGAGCCTCCTCCTGCATCTCTCTGCTTGTGTGTGCAATCCCTTTGAAAGCCCCTTTCACGATTCGCATGCTCCTGTTCACCATCCCTGCGCCACTCTTATCCTCCTTGTCTCTTTTTCTTCACAGCACAAGGACACACCTTCCAGGTGGGGGCATTCTTTCACACTTTTACCCTTCATGGACCTTTGTTTTCAGTCAGCACCATTTCTCTCACTCTTTTAGCTGTGCCCTATCAATCTTCTCATTTTTAACTAATTTGTTCAAGTTTTTATTTTTATTTTGTACTGTTCTCTAAGGTCCACTTATAATGTTATCAATATAAAAAAACACAATTTGTTAGAAATAGGCTATTTTCTGTCCTTTTTTTAATTACCTTCAGCAGAATTTTCTGTTTGAATAGGTGTGATGGATTGTAGACTCGGAAGTAAATGCCCACTGCTACTATTGGCTAACAGTTGTGAATGTTGACATCATATGTCCTTCACAGATGGACACTGAAGTGATTTAGGTTAAAAACACATAGCCCAAATACTCAAATCAGATTATCTGTTTAACAGACAAAGCAATAGTGATCACATAATAATAACAGTACTCACACTTGTGTGTTGCTACATTACTGTCGGGTCCAATATAGTCGGTACAACATCGTCTTTTAATCGTGTTTCGATATTTCTGAAAATGCAGTGTTGAATTGTGCGTTGTTTGTGTACAAATCCACGGTGAAATTAAGTGAACAAAGGACTAAGTTCTATTTTATGTTACAAGATCAAGGAAATTTTGGTTTCTCAGTTCATGACCCCTTTAAGTTCAACAGTTTCAGTTCTTGTTTGTTGGGTTTTGTATGTATTATATGTTGTGGTGCTTACTTCTTTGTTGGATTTACATTGTGTGGATTATTAATGACTGCTTATCAGCTTCTTCTTTGTATTTGTATATTCCACTCAAGTGTGACACTGCGAATAATGATTCAAGACAAATAACTTAATATGGATCTTTCTTTACATGACTCTTCATGGGATGTGATTTAAATGTTACATGATTTAAAATGTAATGTCACTTTCACTTCAGTGGTAAATTGCAAGTTACAAAAAATGCTGTAAAACCTTAACATTCTGGATTTCTGTATTGTCTATATATAACATCCATTAAAACAACATTATAGCCAGTCATGGGGGTCAGTTTTTTAAAACTGAGATAGAATCTTTGGCTGGGATACAACTATTTGAAAATATAGGATCTGAGGGTGCAAAAATATCTAAATATTGAGAAAATCGCCTTTAAAGTTGTCCAAATGAAGCTCTTAGCAGTGCATATTACTAATCAAAAATTACGTTTTGATATATTTACGGTAAAAAAAAAAGTTTTATTCATACAAATTATTGCTGACAACCCTCTACAGACACCTTGGCAATTGAATCGCCATTAGCTAGTAAATGTTTTAATTTACTCGCCAGACTGATATACTATATATATAAATGTTACGCCTCTTAATTCAGTAGAATTCAGATTATTATTATTATTATATATAAAAAGGGGAAAAAATGTACAATAATACTGAAAAGATAATAATAATAATAATAATAATCTAAATTCTACTAATAAGAACAGTAAAAAAAAATGCACTGTGGATAAACGAGCTGCTGGATTAATGAATATTAATCAGGTTGTGTCCGTTCATAGGAACTGATTTGTTGAAATCGAAACATTGACGATAATAACTGAGCACCAACCAATGAGATTGCCGTTTGTGCATTAGTTCCGCCCACTTCGAGCAGGTGAGAGAAAGTGACGCGAGTTGTGCGCCTTCAGAGTTTAAAGGGGTCATATGATGCTGCTAAAAATAACATTATTTTGTGTATTTGGTTTAATGGAATGTGTTTATGCGGTTTTAAGTAAAAAAAATAAATAAATTAAAAAAAAATTATTTTCCACATACTGTACATTATAAATTTTTCTCTATGCCCCACCTTCTGAAACGCATCGATTTTCACAAAGCTTATCGTGCTGAAAAGCGAGGTGTGCTGTGATTGGCCAGCCATCCAGCACGTTGTGATTGGCAGAAAGCCACAAGCATGTGATGGAAATGTTATACCTCTTAGCATATTGTGATGCATTGTCTTGCCAGAGCGACGAGACAAAAAACATAAAACCAATTATAAACATGATATAAACATGATTTCTAGTCGTGTTTTCTTTTGGAAGGCAAAAACATTGTTATTCAAATCTTCCCACATACTGACGTAGATATGTTGGGGCGTGTTAGAACAAGCCGTTTCAGGGGGTGTGGACGAGTCTCAACAACAATTTGAGACTTAAGTCTTTGCAACTTAACAGATCTTCTTTATTCACCAAGAGCTTGTAACGCTCCAAAGAGAAAGGAAAATTTGAAATCCCATCATATGACCCCTTTAAGGTACTCCAAATGGAGTGTTCGGTGAGTCAACATATATCTGAGCTAAACATATACTTAGCCTCCAACTCAAACACTGGCAAGTAAAATCTGATAATGTATTAACCATTGGCTAGTATTAGACATCATTTAGTCACCAGAGTGAAGATTTCGTCGCATATGTGAGTGATTTACTTGCAATGTAGTGGGTTGGCTGAGATGAAGAGATGCCGTTTGATAATCATATTTAACATCAACATAAGACAGCTTTACACAAAGTTTGAACCTATTTGATTAAACATTGTTTAGGTGAGTTAAATATTTATTTCAAGGTATT